>NC_142065.1:138436253-139636253 GCF_059756535.1 Pantherophis guttatus
AACTGGAAGAACAGGGCATCCACATTGATTGGTGGCCATATGCACAAATAAAGTCCCGTTACAAAAAGGACAAGGAGGAGTTTGGCATTGAGATAGGTATCAATGGATTTGATAAGATATGGATGGGAACAGACAACAAAATATTAGCTAAATTATATAATTATTTGCTGGAATACGATATGATAGAAGAGATGGTTAAGGAGCAGATGATAGCATGGACCAAAAACATCGGACAAAGTATAAATTTAAACGAATGGGACACAATTTGGAATAGCAACCTTAAAATGACTAGGGTGGTGACTTATAAGGAAAATCAATATAAGATGCTGTACAGGTGGCATCTAGCCCCGGCCAGGATAGCCAAAATATATCCCAATATGAGTCCCAATTGTTGGAAATGTGGCCATCACCAAGGCACTTTCTCCCATTGCTGGTGGACCTGCCCCCAAGCGAAAAAATTCTGGAAAATGATCTGGAAATTGATTATGGAAATAATAAAAGATAATATTGAATTTGAACCGAAAATCTTTCTCCTAGGAATCCTGAAAACAGAATACGAAAAAAAGAAGAAGTATCTAATCATACATATAATGACAGCGGCAAGAATAACTTACGCTCAGTGTTGGAAGGAGAAAAAACTACCACCCAAAGAACAAGTAATCAGGAAAATGTTAGAGTGCGCCGAAATGAATAAGCTAACATTAGAATTTAACGAAAGAGAGAACACGGAATATTATAATATGTGGGAGCTGTGGTATGAGTGGATAGAGAAAAGAAACAAAAAGTGAAGTTTGAGAAGTATAAAGGTTAACTAATAATGATCATAAAGAGTTAACTATTACCATGTGCATTACTGAATTAAGGTTGTAATCTATGTAAACAACAAGTAAATAACATGTATATATAATCATAAAGAACTGTGCATTACTATTTGTAATAATATCTGAATCATATACAAGCAAAGATGCAATACTATGTAAATAATGTGTACATAATATGTTTTTATATTTAACACCACGGAACCGAAAAATGTTGAATTGTATTTCTATATTTCACAATAAAAACCATACATATACATACATACATACATACATACATATATATATATATATATATATATATATATATATATATATATATATATATATATATATTAATGACCTATATAAATAGACATGTATAATAAAAGATAAAACTTTAGATGTTCTTTTTATCAAAAGAAATAGAATAAACATTATTAATACCACCACAGGCTTAACAATTGCCACTAAGAAATACAGAAAAGTCTACATAGTGGACATGGTAGTAAAGTAAGAAGAAGAGTAAGAATTGAGGGGGGGATTAAAAAATAGAAAAACCTGCAACTAGAAGTAGAACAATTGTAGCAAAAGAAAGAAAAGACAGTACCAATAGTAATAGGTGTTTAGGTGTAATCCCCAAATACCTGGAGCTCTACTTGCATACCATCAGCATTGACAAAATCACTAGCAGTCAATTGCATAGGCAGCTTCAATTGGAACAACTTACATCCTGTGATACTTTTAACACCATCAATAATTGTTCACTTAGTAGAGCTACCTGGCTTGGGTAGCTACAAGAGTTTTCTCTAATGATTTGCTGCTAACTACTGGATTTGTGCAGCATGGATCTGGTAGACCCATCACTGAGTTGCTATTAAGCAAACAAAAACTTCTTTCGTAACAGATAGCCAGGCTATCTATTAGTATCTTTTTGTGATAGAAAAGAATGTAGGGTGGATTTTTTTTTTTTAGTGGGCAGCAATAATAAGGTGAGTGTGGAACCTACCAAAAGATGAGAGAGAAGAGAAGAGTTGTGGGGCAAAAGTTTGAGGAAAATAAAAAAGAAACTTTCCCCAACCAGAGTCAATTAATTATTAGGTAGGAAGCATTCTCCTGTGTGAAGAAATATCCATCTGGTTCATTTCCAATCTGGGAGAAAGATACTGGAAACATGGAGGCTGATTGGAAAGATGGTTTATTGATGAAGTAACACCAGATGGGTTTGTGGTTCTGGGCAGCTGACAAAACGGAGTTGAGAATGGGGGGCTTCTTTAGGCTTTGTACTTGAGCTCCCTGTTCCTGTGCAAAAACATGTATTTCATTGACTGTTGTCAGATTCCTATAGGGTCTTGTAGGGGTTATATATCTGGCCTCTATAGGCAAAAGAGGAAATGCAAATCCTAGTTGTTTGTCTGAGCTAACCTGGTTTACCTCTAGTTTATTTTTATCTGACTTCCTAGGTGAAATTTGGACTGCTCTGGGATGGTGCATTGAAAGAGCTTGTGTTCTGAAAGGGTGTTGAATAATTCCTATGTGGCTTAATGGCTTTGTCCTGTGTTGGATCTTGAGTGAGGGCTAATCCTACCATTCTGCCTTTGTTCAGACTTTGCTGCAGGGAGTTTCAAAGTGTCCTGTCTTGAATGGATTACCAAATCTGCATTTCTAAAAGCTGCCTCCCCAGTTTCTGCTTGGGGGCAGGGAGACTGGGGCTGCTTCCTGCCTCTAAAAACTTATTTCTCCATTTCTCATTTAAGGATATATAATATTTCATTCTTCTAGGAGGGGGGGTAGCTGCTGACTTTCTACACTTCCTTAATTGAAACTTTGTATTTCTGACCTTATCTGGTAATGCCACAAGGGCTGAGATGTTTGCTTTTTATTTTCTTCTTTTTCAATTTTGTAGTTGTTCCCTGATCTTTTCTCCCTTTGCTTTTGCAAATACTTTCTCACAGCATCTGTTTGGGCTATAGCAATTTGGTGTTACATCTGTCTCTTTCAAATCCCTTCACAAAAGGAACCATATCCTTGAGGCTTTCACTTAACCTGCTGATTTGTTACCCTAAGAAGCCTCATTTTGTTATACTTGTCCCTACTAATCTTCCTCTCTGCCTGTAACACTTAGAGTGAAGATTGTTTATGATATTCTGTGAGGTACCATTCACATGAAAAACAGATGGGTAAACTCCAAGGGCAGATTTAAAGCAGATATCCCATGTTCTTTATCACTTTAAGAACATTGAAGAGTTTTTTTCTCTACATAGAGAGCAGCAAGGCTATTCACTTTCCAATCAAAGGAAATATTGTCTTCTGAAGAACTGATCTTCCCTTGAAGAATTCTTATAGTAGGCAGTTTCGCAACTGCCGTATTTAACTTGCTAAATTGCAAGTGTTAGCTGGCTTTAGCTGCCATCTTGTGGTAGGTTAGCTTTATCTCAGGCACATTCCTCCAAACCACAAAACACACACAAGCATTGACACATCATTCCAAATTTGGTATAGTTTCTATCCTCTCGCCCTCCCTCCAAAGTACCAGTTAGTTGTGAAGTGATTTTACTTCTTTGAGCCTTTGTGAAACAAACAGATTTGCCGGTGTTATCTATTCACTTATAACATAAATTAAAAATAAACCTGTAAAATCAGTCAAATGCAATAGCTGCTGTGATACTTGATGTAGAGTTATTCAAAGAAATATACAATATATACAGTGAGATATGTATTTTAACCTTTCTGATGGATATTTATAGTATTAATGATAGAATCCCAGTAAAAAAAAAATTCTATTTCAGTCTGTTGACCTCACTCAAAAATGACAATTTTGATATATTTATTAGTTTATTGCATTTATTTCCAACTATTTTTGAGATAACAAGATGATTTAGAAAAAGAATTTTTATTTTTTCCTCACATATTTTGTGAACTCCTAGTTGACATCCCCTCCACTAGCAATTTACAAAGTATATCTATAATTATGCAGATAATTGCTTTAGTCTGGCAACCTTCTGTCTGTAGGGAAACATAATAAGGAAACTACACAGAAGTAACTCTATATTTCATTCTTGGTTCTTTGAGCTTGACATTAATCTTGTCAGAGTAAAGCAATTATTTGCATCCCTCCCTCCCTCCCTCCCTCCCTCCCTCCCTCTCTTCTATGAATTGCTAGGGGAGTTCATGTTTAGGAGTCGTGGTGGCACAGTGGTTAGAATACAGTATTGCAGGCTATTTCTGCTGACTGAGGGCTGCCAGCATTTCAGCAATTGGAGTTCACCAGCTCAAGGATGACTCAGCCTTGCATCCTTTCAAGGTCAGTAAAATGTGGACCCAGATTGTTAGGGGCAATATGCTCACTTTGTAAACCACTTAGAGAGGGCTGTAAAGCACTGTGAAGTGGTATATAAATCTAACTGATATTGATATTGATATTGTCCTCTTCTTGCCTAATAGGCATTCCAGACTCCACTGTCTTTTTGCCCTCTGGGAAAAAGCCCCTCCCTCCTGTGACTCCAGACACACACACACACACACACACACACACACACACACACACACAAGCAAAAGCACATGGAGAATTGGGAATTGTTCAAAATGATTCAACATTCAGGGGAATTTTGAGGAGCAATGTGTTCCAGTAGAGGTAAAAATGGAAATGCTATCTAGTATTCAAAAGTGAGTTGCATTAATGTTAGGTTGTTCCACATATCAACTATACCATGCTGGTTTTGCATGAGCCAGACTCAAATTAAAACATATAAGCTTTGGTTATTGTGGTTCTTACAAAATCGTTGGACCAAAAGTGGTTGCTCTATATAGGATGGCTGGACTGAGTAACGGTGAGAAAAAGCTAAGGCTGAGGATTTCCCAGGTATAGTTAGTTCTCTTTTAGCAACCACAAATGGAACCAACAACTCAGTCATTATATAAAGCAGTTGCTATGTGAAACTGCAGCTCTGTTTATGATCTTAATTCAGGTTTCCTTTGCTTTACAAAGCTGCTAAGTTCATAAATGTATGAAGTTACTTTTTCATCCTGGTCATAACTGTGAATGATCTCTGTAAGAGACAGTTGTTAAACAAGGACTACTTATAGACATATTGGGAGGTTACAGGGGAAGGGAGAGAGAAAGTACAACATGCACCAGCCTGACTTTACTCAACCAGAGAAATCACTTTGGGACACTTCTCAATTGTCTTTCTCCAACAACTCAAAATATTTTTGTTTTCATCCAACCATGGCTAACCTGAAACAATCTGACAGAATATACAGAATTTGATGTTTTGTTTCCTGTTGGAAACAAAATATATTTACTGCTTTATGTGAATCCTTAGGATAAGATGAGATTGTATTACTTGTCATTGACTTACAAAAGTTCATTTAGTGACCATTACAATAACACTGAAAAAAGTGGCTTACAACTGTTTTTCACTCTTACAACTGTTGCAGCATCCCAATGATCATGCGATCAAAATTCAGAAACATGGTAACTGACCAATATTTATGATGGTTGCAGTGTCCCGGGGCCAAGTAATCCCCTTTTGTAACCTTCTGACAAGCCAAGTCAATGGGGAAGCCAGATTCACTTACCAACCATGTGACTAGGTTAGCAACTGCAGCGATTCACTTAACAACTGTGGCAAGAAAGGTCATAAAATGGAGCAAAACTCACTTAACAAATGTCTCAGTTAACTACAGAAATTTTGGGCTCAATTGTGGTCATACGTCGAGGATTTCCTGAACACTTTTTTAAATCCTAAATTTCCCTATTTCCCTTTTTCTTCTTCTCTCATTTCAAAATGTTCTGTCTAATTTAAATGTGATACCCGACTTTACTAACTGGAAAAGAGAACAGTTCTTTAACATTCTTGCAGCATACTGGGAGGGCTTTCAATATTTTACGTTTAAAAAAATAATAATTCTTCTCCTACATATGCAAAGCAACCGTCTACAGATGAGAGCCTCTGCTATTGTTGAAGTCACTTTCACAGATTTTAGATCCGCATAAAATAAGGATTATAAGATGTCAAGGAAGACAAGATACTGTCATCTTTAGCCATTCATTGTCTCTCATAGAGAAGAGTGTGACAGAATGGTCATAGCCCAGGGCTGTTTGCCATCATGTCATGTGAGCTGGCAAGCATACACACGCATATTAGTTAATAGTAGAAGCTGGGGGTAGAAGAGATAACAAACTTTCTTACCGATATATAAATTTTCTTATTGTGGCACTGTCCTGGACTGGCAAAGAGAAAGAAGAAAAATGGAAAGAAAGAAAAAAATACTTTATAACACCTTGGTAAGGTCACACTTGGAATACCGCATTCAGTTTTGGTTGCCACGATGTAAAAAAGATGTAGAGACTCTAGAAAGAGTGCAGAGAAGAGCAACAAAGATGATTAGGGGACTGGAGGCTAAAACATATGAAGAACGGTTGCAGGAACTGGGTATGTCTAGTTTAATGAAGAGAAGGACTAGGGGAGACATGATAGCAGTGTTCCAATATCTCAGGGGCTGCCACAAAGAAGAGGGAATCAAGCTATTCTCCAAAGCACCCGAGGATAGGACAAGAAGCAACTGGTGGAAACTAATCAAGGAGAGAAGCAACTTAGAACTAAGGAGAAATTTCCTGACAGTTAGAACAATTAATCAGTGGAATAACTTGCCTCCAGAAGTTGTGAATGCTCCAACACTGGAAGTTTTAAAAAAGTTGTTGGATAACCATCTGAAGTGATGTAGGGTTTCCTGCCTAGGCTGGGGGTTGGAGTAGAAGACCTCCAAGGTCCCTTCCAACTCTATTCTATTCTATTCTATTCTATTCTATTCTATTCTATTCTATTCTATTCTATTCTATTCTATTCTATTCTATGGATTTAAAGTGAGGTTGCTGGTAAAGTGGAAGAAAGAAAAAAAAATGCCTATTGATCCAGGCAGAAAATATGTTGGTTTAAAAGTGGCTTCTGGAGAAGATGGCTGAAGTTGTCTTCAGTTGTGGCTTGTACACAACAGGAAAAAGGCAGTGGAGACACTGAGGGATATTTTTATTCCATTGGAAGCTGAAAGCCCTTCCCTCCCAGAATAAGAGAGAATGCAGCCTAATGAAATCAGCTATAAGAAGGAAGAGGATTCACCCCATTTAATCAAAAACTGTAGGCTGCACATATACCCATTAGAGAAGCAGCATAACTTCAAAATGCTTGATCATAAATCAAGCCTTTGTATTAATTCTTTGCTGTCACATATCAGAGAGATCATCGGAAGGCAAAAAAAAAAAAAGGGTTGGGGGGAGGATTGAGTTTAGTTGCCTGAATTTTTTACTTGCCTGAAAATGAAAGGAACCGCTTGCTTTTCCTCGCCTTGTTAATTAAAATAAAAGGAGGGGGGAATTATACGAAGGTACCATGTGCTGCCTTTTGAATCAATTTTTCTGAACCTTCAAAGCTCTTAAGATAACTATAAAAATGGTGAGGAGGTGACAAGACATGAAGGGAAGGCAGAAAAATGAGACTAGCATGGGTGTCCTGATGCCATCTCTTCCCAGGGAAAACTCTTACAACAACAACCCTGTGAGATGGGTAACTCTGAGAGAGAGAGAGCAACTGGCCCAAAGTTACCCAGCCAGCTTTTATGCCTAAAGTGGGACTAGAACTCATGGTCCCCGCTTTCTACTCTGCTGCCTGAACTATTACACCAAACTGGCTCTCATTAATATTCCATGTTTCCCACCAAATTCCTCTATTTCAGACTGTCATCAGTTGCAGTCTACAAGCTGTAAAGAGACCATAGCTGCTATTGGTACATAAATAAATAAATAAATAAATAAATAAATAAATAAATAAATAAATAAATAAATAAATAAAGGATAGAAAATAAATAGCTGCAATGCAAATTAAAAAGAGATATTTATTATAACAATTTTTTTTATATAGCATCCAAGTTTTACAAATCTGATACTATGCATGACATACAGTATGTGTATATAGGTATGTATGAGTGGTGGGTTTCAAATTTTTTTACTACCGGTTCTGCGGGTGTGGCTTGGTGGGCATGGCAGGGGAAGGTTACTGCAAAATTCCCATTTCTTCTCGATCAACTGGGAGGCAGAGAATAGATGGGGGCGGGGTTAGTCAGAATTTTTACTACCGGTTCTCCGAACTGCTCAAAATTTCTGCTACTGCTTCTCCAGAACTGGTCAGAACCTGCTGAAACCCACCTCTGGTATGTATGTATGTTGACTCCTGGTGATTGCCTGGACAAGTCCTCCAGTTTTTTTGGTAATATTTTCAGAAGTTCTCTACCATTGTCTCCTTCACAGGGCTGAGAGATAGTAACTGGCCCAAAGTCACCCTGTTGGCCTCATGACTGAGGCAGGATTAGAACTCATGGTCTTCTAGTTTCTAGCCTGCTGCTTAAATCACTACACCAAACTGCCTTTTTATGTATGATTGTTATATCTTTTTTTATTATTATTACCAGTCACAGATGTAGCTATGCATCACTATGTATTCAAAGTTGAGAGCTATATGTTATTGGGTTTTTTTAAAGATGGTTTTAAGCATCTTCTACGATGCTTTCATTTTATGAATTTATTTAATTAACATACCAGTCAGATAATGATTAATTTTTATTAACTATTTGGAAGTTCCTAAACTTCTAAACTCAGACATAATTTATTCTAAATCAAACAATTTTCATATCCATAACTTTCTGACAGAATTGAAAAAGGTGGAATAGACAACACAACCATAAAATAAGATGTTATATAATTAATATTGTAAACTAGTAATACATTTGGTAATCTTTTTAAGCAAGAAAATTCTTTTATATCTGTGTACACAAAACAACCAAGAATTTGTTAATTAGTTTAATGGGAAATTATCTTTTAATGAACATGTAAAAGGCTGTTCTTCTGGGCACACACAATTATTTTAATGTGAAGATTCAATTTTGGAAAACCAGAATTCAGCTCGGTTGTTTAATTCAGCTCAAGGCAAAGTTAAATCAAACCCTTTCTTTCTTTAAATTTAATGAAGCCCCAAACTATTGGGCTCAGGTATTAAAGGCATGAATAAGTGTTGGATTGTTTTCATTAAAAAAAAGTCACTGAACAGCTCATTTGTTTTTGTTTTCTGTTTTGCCTTCTAGATTTATAAAACATGGTCAGTAATTCCTTCTTCTAGATGGCCCTGTAAGCTAGAATTATTTTTTATATATATTAAGACCAACCAATTATTTTTTTTAAATTTTTATTGAAAATACAAAAGAAAAAATATAGCAATATAGATAGGATTGCAGAGAGTAACATAATACATATAGAGTTTAGAACATCAGCTTTCACCTGATAATAGCACAAACCTCCATTAAGGCAAAATCATCAAAATAGAAGGCGTGTCCAGAAGAAAGAATTCCTAATTACCATACAATATTCCTATAAATATTTACCCACAATCATATTGAGATTATTATTTTACATTCTTCTTAAGGTTTCTTTCTTGCAGCCAAGCATACCACCGGTCCCAACTCATATACAACCCCGATTCTTGTCTATCTCGCAAGAGACCGGTAAGTTTGTCTGCCTCTGCACAGTCCATGATCTTTGCAATTAACATAGTCTCCGATGGTATATTTTTGGATTTCCATTCTTGAGCGAACGAGATCCTGGCTGCAGTAATGATGTAGAGAACAAGATACCAATTAAATTTATTTAAATTATCTGGTTTCATGCCTAATAAAAACGTTTCCGGGGTCAATTTTATCCTACACCCTATAATTTTAAAAATCCATTTTTGGATTCTATCCCAATATTCTCCTGCTTGGGGACAGGTCCACCAAATATGAAAATAAGTTCCCATAGCAGCCTTGCATTTCTAACAAACCAGGGATGTTCCCGGGAACAACTTTGATAATCTAGCCGGAGGGAGGTGCCATCTATACAGCATTTTATATGTATTTTCCTTATAGGGAACCGACATTGTTAGTTTTAGAGTTCTTCCCCAAATTTCTTCCCACTTTTCGAGCTCAATCGAGTTCCCAAATTTCTCCCCCAGGCAATCATTGAGTCCTTGATAACCTCCTCTCCAATCCAACCCATTAAGAGGAATTGGTACAGTTTGGATAATACCTTCTTCTCCTTCCCCAACAAGATTTTATCAAGTTCTTGTAAGGAATTATAGATTCCTCCCTCGTTTTTATCCTGAGCTGTTCTGGATTGGACCTGGTTATATGTCCACCAATCTAACTCATAGCCAAGTCCCGCCAGCGTACTTTGAGGCTTTACTCTGCCTAAAGGATCCAACAATGTTTGGTAAGTTAAAGGCTTATGTTCCCGTCTCCTCCCACGAGTGGCTTTGCAGAGGCTCAAACAGCCCGGCTGTAACACGCGCAAGCTAAAGAGATGAAAGTGGGCCCTTTAATACACAGTTCTCTTTCCAAGGTATCTCAAATCAGTAGTTACTGGACACAATTCCAAAGCTTTATCAGTAATTACAGGCAATGGTCCAGAGATCTTGGCAGACAGCCAGTAGGCTAATGCAGACTCCTTTTCAAGACTCCAAACTAGCCGTTCTCAACTCCAAAACTCCAACGAATTGTTCACCACGCCTTTCCAGCCCAACCACGCCCCTTTTATACTTTGTAGGGTGTGGCCCTATGTCTCCTGACCACAACTCTTGGAACGAGACAATAGTTGTTCCCTACAACGTCTCCTACGTCTCTCTCTTGCATCCAATAAGGGCTCCCTCTCCTCGTTACCGGTCTCTGTTTCCTCCTCCATTTGGCTGGGTTCCATAGGCACGTCAGCAACTGTCAGTTTTTGCTGACTCACCAGTGAAGACGGCCCCTCCGGCACATAGCTCATGCCAACTTCCTCCATCTCATCTTCCGACTCAGCATGCGGAGATAAATCCATCCCTGCACCCGAAGTCACAACAGCTTATTTCTATTGTAAAGGGTTGGGCATATCATCGCTTCTAGAGGGGAAAGCCAGATAGGAGTCATCAGATAATATTATTTTTTACTCGATCCCAAGTAGTCATCAAGACCTTTCGGATGAAATGGTCCATAAAATATTTATGTTTTTTGGACTTTTCCTGACTCAGATAATAATGCCACCCCTGGTGCAGGTTATGACCTTTCAGTGTAAGGATTCTCCTCCTTCTCAAAGCAATCCAGTCTCTGATCCAATTTAAGACAGCTGCTTGATGGTAAAATTCCCATTCTGGTAAGCCCAATCCTCCCCTGGAAGGGGATTCTTGAAGCATTTTCAATTTGATCCTTGGTTTTTTGTTCTGCCAAACAAATCTATGTATACATTGGTCTAAGGATTGAAAAAAATTTTCATCTAATAAAACTGGAGCTGTCCGGAAGAGAAAAACCCATTTGGGCAGAATATATGTCTTGACTACTGCAATTCGACCCAATAATGATAACTGTAGTCCTTTCCATCCTTCACGTCTTTCTTTAGTTTGAGTAAGGAGTTTCAGGTAATTGTCCTCTTTAATGGTTGAACATTTGGATGAGAGCCAAATACCTAAATATTTCACCTTTTTAACTATCTGAATCCCTAGTTCTTCCTCTAACTGTGCTTTTTGATCCTTCATCACATTCTTAATTAAGACCCTGGTTTTATCTTTATTTAATTTAAATCCCACTACTTTCCTGTAAGCCTCCAACTCCTGGAGTAAAGTTGGTCCCGATTCCAAAGGTTCTTCCAATACAAATATCAAATCGTCTGCAAAGGCTTGAACCTTAAACTCTTCGCCTCTGATCCTTAGTCCTTTAATTCCTTGGTTCCTTCTAACCTCGTTCAATAATGACTCAAGAGTTAAAATAAATAAAAGTGGAGATAGTGGGCATCCCTATCTGGTACCTTTACCTATATAAATCTTTTCAGACTCCTCCCCATTAATAAGTATTTTCACTGTTTATTTCACCTATATAGTCCAGATCGCCCTGATAAATTTTTCCCCAAATTCCATTTCACTCAACTGTGCAAACAAAAAATTCCAGCTCACTCTATCGAAGGCTTTTTGTGCATCCACAGAGACCAGGCCACCTGCTTGTCAGAATTACATTCATAATATTCTAATATATTCAATATGATTCTTACATTATCTTTAAGTTGTCTATGAGGCAGGAAGCCATTCTGGTCCCCGTGGATGTACTCATTCAAAAAAAATTTTAGTCTCTTTGCTAAGATCGCGGAGAATAATTTGTAATCGGTGTTAAGCAGGGAGTTCATCCATCTTCCATCTCTTTATTCTGCGGGTTCCCCTCCATAGTATCTTCAATGAGCTATGGTCCGCCCAGTCATTGACCTCTATTTCCACATCCAACACCTGATCACATAACTCTGCAGGCCATATCTAATCTGGACCAGGAATGATGTCTGGGAGAGAAATAAGTACCCTGCTTCTTCTTCTTTTTTTTTTTTTTAATTTGATTTATATGCCGCCCTTCTCCGAAGACTCAGGGCGGCTTACAATGTGCTCAGCAATAGCCTTCATCCTTTTGTATATTTATACAAAGTCAGCTTATTGCCCCCACAACTGGGTCCTCAACTGGGTTCTTACCTGAGTACAATTTTTTGGCAAGAGCTTCCTCCTCTTTTTCCCAGCTTTGCCTCTCTCTGGTATATAATCCCAATTTAAATCTACTATCGCATTAAAGTCCCCGAGCAGACAGATATTGGCATAGTTTAACTCTAATAACTTCTTATATAATTCCCCGTAAAAGTGTACTTGGTTTCCATTTGAAGCATAGATTCCAACCAACAAACATTTCCTTTGGTCCATTGTTACCTCTAGCATCAGGACTCTACCCTTTTTCCTGCATAAACTAATTTCGATTCTAAGTGTCCTTTTACATATATTTATATTCTTTTTCTGATCCGCCAAGGTAACATACAGATTTCCCAATCTTTTATTCTCCAATATCACTTTCTGGTTTTCCTTTACATGAACCTCCTGTAGGCATATCACATCATAGTTTGCTTTGGCCAACCGATTGGACACTCTCTTTCTCTTACATGGGTTATTTAAACCATTAATATTGGCTGAAAATAAAGATACCCCCACTTCTCCCTTTACCATCTTCCTTACTACTTACTTATTACTTGCCCTCTGTTTTCTTTCTAGTCTGTCAGGTTTCCTCGGGAAAAGGGGTTCTTTCCTTTCTCCAGCTCCTCCCCTCTCTGTCTTTCTCCCCTTCCCATCTGCTCGTTCCTTGGGTTCTTCATCCTCCTGTAAGTCTTCTGGGCTTTCACTCTCCAATTCCCCCTCAATCTCCAATCATTCACCTTAAAATTAAGCTCATAAAAGTCTCATGCATCTCTCAAGTTCTCAATTTTGATCCTTTTATCTCGCCAGGTTATCAATAAGCCTTCCGGTATCAGCCATCTATATAGAATTGCATTTTTCCTTAATTGCATCATCAGAAATTGGTATCTTCGCCACTGTTCTCTAACTTTCCTAGGAATTTGCTTTAAGATCCTAATTTGTTGTCCTTTATATGATATCACCTGGTCCCTTACTTTCCTATAAACCTCCTTCCATACATCCTTGTTACAAAATCGAATGTGAATTCAGCAAAATTGAATTCAGCTTGCATAGCAGAAATCTTACATAGACATGCCAAAGTGTGTCCATATCTACCCAAGGTGACATATCCAGCTGCAACTTTTGAGTGGTCTTCAAAGCTGCATGTAGAACACATGGAAATTGTTCACAAGTGAAGTGCCATTATGATAAGAGTAGTGAATCCTGGTCCAGGAAAAGGCACATTTCATACATCAGACAAATTTGGGCAAAGGATGCCTCTAGCTGCAGATGGCAGCTGCTCTTCAAGCTGAAGCTATGAGCCCAGAACTAAAGATGGAAAATACATGTAAGTAGAAGACCCCCAAAACACACTACTATGCATGCTCGAGTCTGTTCTTTACCTTTCAGACCCTAATATTTGTTTAGGCATTGGGACTTGCTTGGCTGGTCTAGGTTTCAGATATATAACTGAGTATCAACAGTATATTGATCATATACTTTTGTATCTGAAGACAATCTCTCTTTAACTGAAGACGAATTAGCCATGAAGAAAAGAGCAAAACCACTGAAGCTTATGCCTCAGTGCTTTGTGACAGTTGCACTGCCACTATCCTTCAACATAGGCCATGTCAGGAAACAAACACAATATTAAAACTTTATTTTATTGATACAGGATCTTGTAACAGAATTTTGAAAGATTTACAGAGAGATTCTTTTTCCCTGCCTAAGGAAAGTCAAGACATGATTATATTGAGTTTATTTTTCACTCCTTCCTGTTTTCATGAGCTAAGTTCATGGGCTTTTTAAATAATTGTTTCATATATTCAAGGCTCTCTTGAATATACCCAGTTCTGTCATATGTCACTGACAGTTGTAGATAATTCTGTCTTCCTACTATGTTCTGGTTTACAGCCCAACAGAAAATGGTCCAAATAATCTATGAACCTACAACCTAACCACATTCTAAACAATGTTTCCTAACAAAGGAAGATAGGAAATGGATGAAGTTTATCAAGCATCATTGGATCCAGTACAGTAGTGGGTTTCAAATCCTGTTGCTACCAGTTTGTTTGTGGCTGCGCGCACTTGCACACATGCGTGAAGCTTCTGCACATGCGCATTGACATCCGGGCGGGTGGGCGGAGTCTCCCGTCGCCGCCACTACTGTTTCTCCCAATCCGGGACAACTGGTAGCAACCCACCACTGGTCCAGTAATCGTTTTTGAACAGTGTTGCTTCCTTCAGACTAGGCAGAACTAGCCCTCAATCAAAGATACCTTTACCAGCTTCATGTCATCTCCTCCTGGTAAGGAGAAAGATCTAAAGATTGGTTAGTAGGTTAACATTCCCAATAACCCTGTCCATTGTTTGCAAGAATTCAGTTCTTCATTCAGTACAAAATGAACATACAATAATACAAACTGGAAATAAGCTTATTAAAAGTAAATAAAATCTTTATTATTTCAACCATATAAATTGGTAAATGGATTTGCTATGTTGATGTAAGAACATGTAAGACTTCATGTTTACAAAATGGTTTTTAAAATTATTTCCAAGAAGACACACAGAAATTTCCATCCTTCCTTCCTATAAATATCCTTAGCAATAATTTGGATTTTTCTTCTTAATTTTTTTTTTGTTAAATCAAACTGATCCAGCAAAGATTCCTTAGTCACCCAACAACAGGATGATACCCAATTATTATCCATGTGTTGCAATTAAGATAATATCTTAATTAATTAATATTACATGTCTAAAAATATTCAACACAAATTAGACAGTAAAATGGAGTTCATTTCTTATTTCATCAAGAAAACAAAAGAGTCTCAAGAAAAATAGATTTGGGACCCTTCCGGTTGGCGCCGCAGGGACACAGAAGGGGAAATGGCGAGCTCCGCTGAGCCCTGCCAAATCCCTTCTGCTAAGATGCCGCCAATAGGTCTGCAGACCTCCCCTGTCTTGTAGGGACAGGGGGACAAGAAGGAACGCCTTGGGCGGCCAAGAGGAACGGGCAGGAGGCTTCTCCTTCATGTCGGCGGCAGCAGAACGGCAGCCATGGTGGCTGCCCTGAAACTGCGGCAACCAGGAACAAGGATTGTGCTGGAGGAAGAAGGTGAAGAAAGAGCAAAAATTAAGGAGCCAGGTGAGTGACACCAACCCAGGCAATATAACGTACCTATTTGGAATTATTGGAAAATAAGACCCCAAAATTAAAAGTGGCTGTTGGACTGCAAGGCTTAAAGATTGAAAAGAAAAAAAAATGGGTAAAAGACCCAAATTGAATTTTGTTGCAATAAACTTAAACTGGATGATTTGGTATTAATAAATTTCTGAAATTTGACTGTGCCTTTAACTGGAGTGGAGAGGAGAAATGGATATTCCTGAGAATTAATGCCTCTAAAAAAAATGAAGCTAATGAAGATAGACAGATGGATGGCTACAAAATAGCCATGGAGTCTGCAGTGATTAAGCAGGGAAGTGGATTGAAGAGATTTCCCTTTCTGGGTGGAAAAGAAACATGTTAATCGGCTTTTTACCTTGGATTACTTGAAATTAATATTGGATATAAGGATTTTGGAGATTCCTACTCTGTCCCAGATGATTTTAAGAAAGAAGAAAGAAAGAACATTTTGGATTTTAACAATGGAGACTGACAAAACTAGGTGTGGCATAGTTAACAAAGACAGGAAGCTGATGCACTACGCTTGGAACAGACATTTTAAAAGTTTTAAAGGGACACACAGAAATTCTTTACTTTGAACTGATGAACCTTGAAATAGAGCACTTTGGACAGAGAGGAAAAGGAAGAAAAGGAAGAATTAAAGTGGATAAAATTAAATGTGACTAACTGAAATGTAAAGTTTAAAAGCCTATGTATATATGATAAAGTTTAAAAGCCTAGGTATATATGATTTTTGGATAAAAACAGGAAGGGTTGTGAAATAATAAAAATAGAAAATAAGAGGTGGCTATTAAAATAATAAAAATAGAAAATAAGAGGTGGCTATTAAAATTAGCTCTTCCCATTCCCCAGGCTGCTTAGAATCTCAGGGCCCGAGTCTCCGGCTGATGTTGTGTAATGCCAGGTCCGTAGTAAATAAAGCCCCCCTCATTTGTGATCTTATTCAGGAGGGGGGAGCGGACCTGGCAGGTATCACGGAGACCTGGTTGGGTCATGAGGGGGGAGTTCCCCTCGTGGAGATGTGCCCATCAGGCTTCCATGCATTTCATCAGCCGAGAGCTCAGGGTAGGGGCAGGTGGGGGTGGCGGTTATTCTAAGAGAAGGTCTTGATCCGAGGGAGACCACTGTACCTCAGATAGCCAGATGTGAGTCCCTTTTTGTGAAGTGGGGTCGTGGGATGCAGATGGGTCTGTTGATCACGTACCTGGCTCCCTGCCACGTGGCAACGACCCTGCCTGAACTCCTCAATGTTATAACCGAGGTGGTGGCTGATACCCCCAGACTTGTGGTCATGGGGGATTTCAACCTGCCATCCATCAGTGAAACATCTGAGGTAGCTCGGGAGTTCATGGCTTCCATGAGGGCCATGGACCTGACCCAAGTAATTCACGGCCCTACTCATATGGGGGGACACACTCTGGACTTAGTTTTTATCTCTGGTCAGTGATTGAGTGGCCTTGATATAGGGGATGTAGATATTGAACCCTTGTCATGGTCTGACCACTCGCTCCTTCGACTTGACTTTCTGACCGCCGTACCCCATCGCAGGGAGGCGGAGCCGACCAGGTGGTTCCGCCCCAGGCACCTGATGGACCCTGATAGGTTCCAGATGGAGCTTGGGCCATTTCCTGAGACTCTAGCTCATGACTTGGCTGATGACCTGGTGGCCGCCTGGGATAGGGTGGCTGCCGGGGCTTTGGACTGGGTCGTGCCTTTGCGGCCTCTGACCCGGCACCGAACTCACTTAGCTCCTTGGTTCTCCGAGGAGCTGAGGGAGATGAAGCGCCGGAAAAGACGCCTAGAGAGCGGTTGGAGGGCCAGTCGTTCCGAATCTGACTTGACACTGGTAAGGTCTCATATTAAGACCTACCTAGTGGCGATAAAAGCGGCGAAATCTAGCTATTTTGCTGCTCTTATCATGTCATCAGATAACCACCCAGCCGCCCTGTTTAGGGTGACCCGGTCCCTTCTCCATCTGGGAGCGCGGGAGGACCCCTTGCAGGGCCGAGCTGAGGACTTTGTACAGTATCTGGATGATAAAATAACTCAGATTCGGGAAGACTTGGCCACCGACTGGGTTAGTTCAGACGAGATGACTGAGGCAGGCCTTGAGAGTGTTATCTGGGAGGAGTTTGATCCTGTGGCTCCCGAGGACGTGGACAGGATCTTGGGACGGCTGAACGCGACCACATGTTTATTGGACCCGTGTCCCTCCTGGTTGGTTCTGGCTTCCCGGGAGGTTACATGAGGCTGGCTCCAGGGGATTATCAACGCTTCTTTGAGTGAGGGTGTCCTGCCAGCCACCTTGAAAGAGGCGGTGGTGAGGCCTCTCCTCAAGAAGCCATCCCTGGATCCGGCTGTTTTGGCTAACTATCGTCCAGTCTCCAACCTTTGCTTTATTGTGAAGGTTGTTGAGAGTGTGGTGGCGCGACAGCTTCCCCAGTACCTGGATGAAGCTGATTATTTGGATCCGCTCCAGTCCGGCTTCAGACCTGGGTACAGCACGGAAACGGCATTGGTTGCGTTGGTGGATGATCTCTGGAGGGCCCGGGATAGGGGTTATTCCTCTATCCTGGTCCTATTAGACCTCTCAGCGGCTTTTGATACCATCGACCATGGTATCATGTTGTGCTGGCTGGAGGGACTGGGAGTGGGGGGAACTGTTTTGCGGTGGTTCTCCTCCTATCTCTCCGACTGGTCGCAATCCATGTTGACAGGGGGGCAGCGGTTGACCCCAAGGCGCCTTGTTTGTGGGATGCCACAAGGGTCGGTCCTCTCGCCCCTCCTGTTCAACATTTATGTGAAGCCGCTGGGTGAGATCATCCGTGGTTTTGGGGTGGAGTTCCATCAGTACGCTGATGATACTCAGCTGTACATTTCCACCCCAGACCATCCCAATGATGCCTTGGAATTGATGTCCCAGTGCCTGGAGGCCGTGCGGGTCTGGATGGGGAGAAACAGGCTTCAACTCAACCCTTCCAAGACCGAGTGGCTGTGGCTGCCGGCGTCCTGGTATAGCCAGCTGATGCCATCGCTGGTTATTGGGGGCGAATCATTGGCCCCCACAGAGAGGGCCCACAACTTGGGTGTCCTCCTGGATGCACGGCTGTCTTTAGAAGGGCATATGACGGCCGTAGCCAGGGGGACTTTTTGTCAGGTTTGCCTGATACACCAGTTGCGCCCCTTTCTGGACTGGGACTCCCTATGCACGGTCACTCAAGCACTCGTCACCTCTTGTCTGGACTATTGTAATGCTCTCTACATGGGGCTCCCCTTGGGATACACCCGGAGGCTCCAACTGGTGCAGAATGCAAGAGTTGGTAGTACAGGGGTTTAAGGCACCCTGTCATTAAGCTGGTTATTAAGACCAGCTGTCTGCAATTACTGCAGGGTTCGAATCTCGCCAAGGCTCAAGGTTGACTCAGCCTTCCATCCTTTCTAAGGTAGGTAAATTGAGGACCCAGTTGTGGGGGCAATAAGCTGACTTTGTATAAATATACAAAAGGATGAAGGCTATTGCTGAGCACATTGTAAGCCGCCCTGAGTCTTCGGAGAAGGGCGGCATATAAATCAAATTAAAAAAAAAATGCGGCCGCGTGGGGGATTATGGGAGCGATGGGGCGCTCCCATCTGACTCCTCTCCTGCGCGAGCTGCATTGGCTTCCAGTGGACTTCCGGGTGCGCTTCAAGGTGTTGGTGATCACCTTTAAAGCGCTCCATGGCTTAGAGCCGGGGTACTTACGGGACCGCCTTCTGCCACCAATAGCCTCCCACCGGCCGGTTCGCTCCCACAGAGAGGGCCTCCTCAGGGTGCTGTCGGCCAGACAATGCTGGCTGGCGACCCCCAGGAGGAGAGCCTTCTGTGTGGTGGCACCTACCCTATGGAACAATCTACCCCCAGAGATACGAGTGATTTCCGACCTCCGGACTTTTCGTCGGGCCCTAAAAATTTACTTTTTTCAGTTAGCTGGTCTGTCTTGATTTTAGGGTTAGTTTTAAAATTTTGATATTGATTTTAAATTGACAAGTTTTAAATTACGGGCCAAATTTATAAATTATTTTAACTCTATTTTTAATTGTAATGTTATGTATAGATGTTTTTATTTTGGCTGTTCACTGCCCTGAGTCCGAAAGGAGAAGGGTGGTATAGAAATTTGAATAATAAATAAATAAATAAATAAAAAATAGTGGATGATATCAAGGGGATAAAAATAATAAAGAAGAATATATTTTGAGGCAGGAAAATTTTAAGAAAATGTACTGTTTGATGTAATATGCTTTAATTTTAATTTGCAAACAAATGTTAAACTGATGAATAAGGATTGATTGAACAAAATACAAGATACACAGATGCTAGTGATTAGTTGAATTAAGGTAATACAAGTTGGAAATGATGACTATTATGAAATATACTGAGATTTAAATTGAAAGAGCAGGATGGAAAAATGATATAAAACAGATAATTATATTACAGTTAAAATGTGTGGGATGGATACCAACTAGATAAGAGTTTGAGACTCGGTGGAAATACGTTGGAAATTAATTCAAAATGCTGGAAACAGCCAAACAAATAGGAGGACAGTTGGAGGAGACTATGCTGGTAATCAGCCAAACAATGGAGGGAGTCAAGGAGGAGACTATGCTGGAAGTCAGCCCACAAAATGCTGGAAACAGCCAAACAAATAGGAGGAGAGTTGGAGGAGACTATGGTGGAAATCAGCCAAATAATGGAGAGAGTTAAGGAGAAGACTATGCTGGAAATCAGCCCACAAAATGCTGGAAACAGTCAAACAAATAGAAATCAACTAAATAGTTGGTGTTTTGGAGGGGATTAACCTGAGAATTAATCAAATAGAACAAGCTGGAAGATAGTTAAATATTAGAGGGAGATATAGTGGAAAAAATATTAGAAATTGGAGTTAATAAAATATGCCTTTGAGAGAAATCTGTGTAATATGTAAACTGGGAGAAAAAAAAGACTAAGGTAAACTGATTTGAGGATAAGGGTCAAAGGATTAAAATTAGATAAAATGTTGTTTTATAAAATATAATAAAAATGGAGTGGTATTGAATTGAAACTAAGAATAAATGGTGATAAAATTGTAAGGTAAACACTTAACAAGAGGTTAGAATATTGTAAAAATTATTTTGATATGATTTGTATAAATTATAAGGTAAAGAAGAATAAAGATATGTTTAGAATTGTTATGCAGATGTAAAAATGAGTGAAAGTGAATTTGAAACTAATTTTGGATAGATATAATGGATTTATATAGATGAAAATGTTAAATTTGAGGTAAAATTGGTTCTTTCTTAAGTTTTGAATTTCTTTTTTATCTTCTTTTTTTTTCTTTTTTTGTTTATTTAAAAAAGATGTAATGGAAATCGTGAATTGAGCTTGTGAAAGGAATGTAAGCATGGTAACCATCTATGACCAGATCGAGACTTTTGCTCTTGAAAGTTATGTTTTTATGTTTAAATTTGAAAAAAATAAATAAAAAATATTTACAAAAAAAAGAAAAAGAAAAATAGATTTGGGGATAAAAAAAGAACAACTTTCAGAGTCTCCCCCCCTCTCTCTCCCTCCATCCCTCCCTCCCCGACTCTTTCTCTCACAGACACCAGAGGTGGGCTTCAGCAGGTTCTGACCAGTTCTGGAGAACCAGTAGCAGAAATTTTGAGTAGTTCAGAGAAGCAGTAAATGCCACCTCTGACTGGCCCCACCCCCATCTATTCTCTGCCTCCTGAGTCCCACTGCTCAGGAGAAAATGGGGATTTTGCCGTAACCTTCCCCTGGAGCAGTATCCTTCTCCTGCCATGTCCACCAAGGTATGCCCACAAGCCATGCCTTGCCCACCAAGCCACACCCACAGAACCAGTAGTAAAAAAATTTGAAACCCACCACTGACAGACACACACCTATGCAAACATCAAATGTGACTTGATTCAAAATAATCAGAAACATGCATTCACAAAAAGTATTTGGTAACCCTAAAGTACTTTGCCCTGAATGTAGAGGAATATTCTAATTCTTCAAATTATATATTACTTCTTGTATTATATGTAATATCTTACCAATGTCTTATTCTATTTTAAATATATACAAATTGTGCAGAAACGACCAACATTAACCATGCAAAGTTTATCTTGCTTCTCTAGCTCATTATTGAATATACTTATTAGCAGCCCACATGCTCCTAAAATCTTTCCATTCCCAATTAAGTGGTATAGCAACAAGATAAATACTTGTTATGTACTATTTGTAATATAGCTGATATAAAAGATTATAAGGACCAACTTGATTCCTTGCTTAGCTTTCTGCAAATGTCATCATAGTAATGTCAGGATGCAGCAATTAGAAAAACCATTTCCTTTGGATGAAAAATACCTTTTCCTTCCTTATTGCTTAATTTTCAGTTCTGGCTGTGTCATTGTATTTATTTGTCTACTTATTCATGTACTTATTGTAATGCTTGAACAAACAACTCAGTTCATGGTTTTGATGAAGTATGAGGTTATTCCACTTCATAAGGCTTTCTGTTTTCTATTTGAATGACAGTAATGCTTGATGACCTGTCTCAACCTTAATGTGTTAGATTCCATTTCTTCTTGTTAAAATGCCATAATTCCGGATAGCCACAAACCCGTTTCCTCCAGCTAAACACAATGGGATAAAATAGAAACAGCAGGGAAAAGCAAATACCCATGCTTTTATCACGCCAATATAAAATATTATCTTGACCCAGTTCTTAAGTTTATAATTTGTAAACAATTTCTTCTACTTCTCATTTGGATTTCTCAGGAAGGTTTAAGCCGAACTAAAAATGTAAAGCACAACTTCAAAAATAAAGTGCAAAAATAACCATGGAACCAAATAGTTAAGCTATAAACAAAACAACTGAGCTAATTTTTAATAAAAGACTAATTTCTCTCTTGGATAAATATGTAAAAATGCCAATTATCAAATTAGAGAAACTTCCAACTTTTTAAAAAGTATTGATATTGATTTGTTTGAATGACATTGTCCTTTGGTGCTTAAAGTTACCAAACCTAGAGAAGGATAAACTGTTTTGCATAGCCCTTTTCAGTAAGCAGAATATATCTGGGGCTATAATAAGTATTCTGCCTTGAACATGCCATTAATCAACTTAAATTTTATAAGCAGAAAGTTAAGCAGTCAGACATTCCTTTTAGTCAACATTTTAAAATTATTATTTAATGCCAGTTTCAACGCTTCTCAAAGAAGGTATACAAATAAACCTATTTGGAGCTAGGGATTGTGATGATACCAACAGAAGAGAATATATATAGCTAAGGGTTAAAGGGCACCATAGAGTCTATGGTGCTCTCTGTGCTTCGTTGTTTACATTTATTACCCAACTAGGTAAAATCTTCAGTGTCAACTGTCCAACTAGTGAACCCAAAACAAGGAAACATTATCAGGAGCTTTGAATTCACAAAAGTAAAACTTTATTGGATAGACCATATTGGTATTGAAGAAACAAAACCACCTCTGGTTTTCCCGCACAAATGCTTGCCTAGTTAAATAATAGATTTCCTTTCTCCCTACCCATGGGTGATCACATTGTCCAATTATGAGATGTCCTTTTAATTTGGGAACAGTCCTTCTCTTTCCCAAGCACCTGCAGTGGTGACCTTGGTGGTTTTCAGGTCACACGATCTGTGCACAGCTTCTCAGCATTCCATTCCACCCTTCCCTCCCCCAGTTTATCGGCAAATCGAATAGTGATAGATTTTGGAAGAAGCAAAGTGGTTCAGTCTTGACAATCAGTGCTAGTGATAGTAAGGTTTGCTCCCTGTTTTTAATATAGTAGCTTGCCTTCCTAGAATTGGTAGGGACGTGATTTTCTCCTTGGTTGTTCCTTGATTAAGATATTATTTTCTTCTTGATTGTTTGTCTGGTGTTAGTTCTTGCTTATCCCTGGATGAAGGCTGCTTGAGAGGATGTATTCAAAGTTCCACTTTGTCAAGATAATTAGTTTGGTATATCTCCAATGTGACAAAAGTAGAAATGTCTTTCTTTCTCTCTTTCCCTTTCTCTCTTTCCCTTTCCCTTTCCCTTTCTCTCTTTCCCTTTCCCTTTCCCTTTCTCTCTCTCTCTCTCTCTCTGTTTCTTCTCTCTGTGTCTCTCTCTTTCTGTCTCTCACACACAAATACAGAGACACAATCAATCATCATTTGAAGAGAAACTATAAATCATGAACCTCAGATTATAAAAATTGACTCACTATTTAACAGGGCAGGACAGATCTTCAGGAAGATGCATCACATTTAAAACTTTCAAGGAAAGTGTTTTCTTGCAGTTGCTTTATGAAGCAATACAGATATCTTCTTTCTAAGAGAAAAATGAAGAAGCCCTCGTACCAGGGGTGAAATGCTCCTGGTTCGGACCAGATAGCCCAATCCAGTAGCGATGACGGTGAGTGGTTCAGAGAACTGGTGGCAAAATCCCTGCGCCTCTCCCCCACCATGCCCAGCTGAGCCGCGTGATCATCAGAGGCTTTTTTTTTTTACTTTTAAAAGCATTTTTTCTACAACCTCTTCCGAAGAAAAAATGCTTTTAAAAGTTTTTTTAAAAAAGCCTCTGATGATCGCACAGCTCAGATGGGATCATCAGAGGCTTTTCAAAGCATTTTTTTCTGCAACCTCTTGGCCAAAGAGGTGGTTAAAAAAATGCTTTGAAAAGTCTCTGGCAACTCCCAGCTGAGTTGCCTGATCGGCAGAGGCATTTTTTTAAAAGCCTCTCTGACGATCCCAGCTGAGTTGCCTGATTGGCAGAGGCTTTTCAATGCATTAGAAAAAATGCTTTGAAAAGTTAAAAAAAAAAAGTTGGCCACGCCCACCCAGTCACATTAACACCCCCCCCACACACACACACCAAGCCACGCCCACAGAACCGGTAGTAAGACATTTTACATTTCACCCCTGCCTCGTACTTAACTTTGTCTGACTATTCTATTGTTGCAAATATACACTGAGGCAGGTAAAGCATCTGAGCAACTCAAAGCAAATTACATCATCACTGTCACTCAAAAAAGAAAAAAGACACAAAGCTCTTTGGTGAGGCAAATCCAAACTGCTCTGCACATACCTACTTTTTAAAAATGAGATGTTGTACAGAATAGCCATAAATTTAATCTTAAAATTTTCCAAGTGCTACTCATAATGAACCGGTGCCTTTCCATGTTTAAACATGATCCGTGCCAATTTTAGAATAGTATCAAATATTGGAACAAGGCTCTTTGTAGCTTCCCCTGTTTTGCTGAACTTTGTGAAGCTGGGAATATTTCCTTTGACTGTGAGATGATTTGGATGAAATACAGGGTACAGACATGTCTATAAATAACTATGAAAGTGTGCTGTAAGTTCAGTCTCACAAAAATGACTGCCAGTTCTACTGCCAGATTCCTTTGGGTACCATGTTCTGGGAATAATTTACTTGCTAAGATAAATGATATAGTAAGTTTTTCATAAGCTGAGTTTCTCAATATCTTGGAGAAGAAATAGATGATTGACAAGTGGAATAAGGTGTTGGAACTGTATTCAGTGAACTTATTTATAACCTGTTGGTTTAACAAATCATTTTAAAGCAGATTAATATTAGGTCAAATTAGGAAGCTGACATCTGGAACAGTAGTTATTTTCCATAAAAAGATTAGTGTGTGTGTTTGTTTGACCTCTTTCATGAGAAGTTAATGTTTTGAAATTGAAAGAAGTGAAAAGTCTTACACTGTTGTGTGTGTGTGTTTGTAGAAGTGACATGCCTAGAAGTTCCTCATTTTATCACATGTTATTGTTCGCAAAAGTGATGAAGGTAAATAAGAAATCCTGAAATTTATGGCTTAAAAGTGTGCATGAATGTCTTTTTAAATAAGATGAAAACAGGTTGACTTTTGCTTCCCTGGGTTCTAATCAGGGGTGAAATCCAGCAGGTTCTAACAGGTTCTGGAGAACCGGTAGCAGAAATTTTGAGTAATTCAGAGAACCGGCAAATACCACCTCTGGCTGGCCCCACAGTGGGGAGGGAATGGGGATTTTGCAGTATCCTTCCCCTGGAGTGGAGTGGGAATGGAGATTTTGCAGTATCCTTCCCCTGCCATGCACACCAAGCCACACCACGCCCACCAAGACATGCCCACAGAACCGGTAGTAAAAAATTTGGATTTCACCACTGGTTCTAATGTATACTCAGGGGATGAGAGAAAAAGTCAACCTTTGTTTCTTTAAAAGGCATGCTAATGCAATACAGTCTGACTTCCTTCCTTCACTCCTTCCTTTCTTCCTTCCTCCCTCTCTCCCTCCCCTCCTCTCCCCCCTCCCTTCCCTTCCCCTCCCTCCATCCCTCCCTCTTGATTAACCAATGATAAACAAAGGGTAGATAACCCATTTTTATCTCTAGAAAAGCATCTCTATGAATGATGTTATTGTTTTCAAGTATATTTTGCACCCCTTGTTGTTGAGAAGGAAAAGGACAATTCTACTTCCACTCTGAATTGGTAGATAGTGGATAGATGATCCATTAATAAAAAAGAAAAAGACAAAATACATTTCAACAATTAAATCCTTTCCCATATCACTTCATTTTTAATAGCTTCTTGGGGTGGGGAAGCTGGCATAATCTGATTCTACTGAACTCCATCAGATCACTTTTTCTCTGAAAGACTTTCTCTCTGAATTCCTACAGATTTCTGTAGGGAATCTGATGTCTATGTTCTTACTTAATTTGCAGAATGTCCTCAGTTGTCCTCTATCAACGGTTTGTGTACTCCTTAGTTATTCCCAGAAGCCATAAATATTTAGTGACTATTGTGATCTTCTTACTATGTCCACCACAGATTAGGAAGAGAACATGGCATGTACTATTTTTGCCCCATTATGATCATTATGCCCCCTCCCCTGAAGACATGCACATCATTAACCTAATGTAAATATGGTCATTATTAATATTCCTTTCGAATGGATTTTAATTAGAAAAGAAGTGGCAATAATTGTAGAAGAGGGAAGTACAGTATGTGTGTTTAAACTCATTTAAAGAAGCATTATGAAGAGTCTCACTCTACAATTTGAGCACAGTGCTAGTAACCTTATCATACTGAGCAATATTTTTAGCTCTGATGTTTTCAAAAGACAAGGTCAATTGCATGTTTCCTCTCATCTAGCTATTAACTGGATCACAACTATAACCTTTGTAGCTGCTTTTATCCAGGATTCTCTATTCATGAACTTCCCTGCTGTGTGGTATGTGGAGCTACAAGCCATGGCTTTTAAACTTCATGTCATTGCTCTTCTTTTGTGACCAGCAATCTTTGTTCCTAACCTCACAAGTTTCTCTTTATTTCCTCTCTCTGCCATTGTTTCCAAGTATGAGATAGTTTGAGAAACTTAACAGTGAAGTAAGCTTGCTAAGAAAGCAGAATTTGGTTCCTTGAGTTTTCCTGTTCTTCCTTTTCCATAATCCTCATGACTTCCATGAATTGGTCCAAACCATTCTCAAAGTGAACCAAGCTGATATCAACACCACATTTCATTGTACTAAATTCCAGAATTTGATTATGCCTTGTATGAAAAAAAAAAAAAATTCCTTTCTTCTGTCCTAATTCTTCCGGGATTTATTTTCATTGGATCTGCTATTTTGATAAAAGGAAATCAGCTTTTCTTTTTATAGTTTATTTACACTATGCATAATTTTGTAAAGCTCAATCACATCCTTTCACCTTTGCCTCCTTTCTAGATTTAAAAAAAAAAAACCCACTCTAAAAATCACAACCTGCCCCCAAGACAGGGGACATTTCCTTGATCATTTTAATTGCCCTTAGTATTGGTCAGAATAAACCTTATTGTGTAACTTCATATTGAAAAATATTCTCTTTTTTGTTGTTGTTATTCTCTTTTCTGTCTATATCATATTTAAAAAGAATGAAGTCCTGCCAATGAAGTCCATTTTGATTTCTTACTAACATGGAAATACCATTTATATTACAATGATTATACAAGATTCCCAGGTTGTCATCCTTCCAGGCTTTGCCAAATTCAAATTTAAATTCTGCATGGTTGCTGTATCACACAACTACCTGTAATAGATAAAGATACCTGTAAACCATGGCTTAGGGCTGGGGTATCTACGAGACCGCCTTCTGCTGCCAATAGCCTCCCACCGGCCAGTTCGCTAGCACAGAGAGGGCCTCCTCAGGGTGCCAGACAATGTCGGCTGGCGACCCCCAGGGGAAGAGCCTTCTCTGTGGCAGCACCTGCCCTCTGGAACGACCTACCCCCAGAGATACACACGTTACCAGACCTCCGGACTTTTCGTCGGGCCCTGAAAACATATCTATTTCATCTAGCCGGGCTGGCTTGATCCCATCCTTTCGGTTTTAATTTGAAATTGGTTTTAACTAGGTTGTTTTAAATTGAGGGCCGAAATTATTTAATGTCTTTTAAACTGTTTTTTAAATTGTATATGTTATGTTTTATCTCGGCTGTTCACCGCCCTGAGTCCTGTTGGAGAAGGGCGGTATAAAAATCAAATAAATAAATAAATAAACGCTATGCATCCCCACAGCCTCTTTTTTATAATCCCTTTGACAATCACCCAACAGGTTTTCAGTGCAGGCTCCTGAAAACTCCATCCTTTCCTTCCAGCAATGTGATCATATCATTACTATACCAAATTATATCCAATCATTTGATACTTATTTTCTTAAACTTAGTCAACGTAATGGATTTTGTAGTTTTAAAATCAAAGCAATACAATACAATATTTTTTTTCTCCCAGCTTACTTTGCAAGCTATGTTTCAATGTAATTTGGAATATTATTGCTGTTTAATAGATAAGCTCTTTAGTTTCAGTTTTTCAAGGAACAGATAGAGAATTTTTTTATGATTCCTTTAAATACTAAAATATTCTTCACATTTTTTCATTTGCATTAGATTCATCAACAGTCTTTCAGAATTGAAAAAGGAACTCTAGACTGATACTTGAGAACACTTTCAAGGTCAGTAATGATTTTATAGGGGAAATCATGATTTTTGGAGCTAATCAAAGTTTCCCAGAAGATAATTTTGAGAACATTTCTGCATATTTTCATGATCCTAGAGTAAGGCTTTTTTGCAGAATTTTATTCAGATGACACTGAGTCATCTTTTTCCTTCTTTTTTCCCCTATTCTTTCTCCTCATTTTCTTTACTCTGACAAAATTCAGAGAATCCTTAAATTTATTTTACCACTAATACAATGAAGACAATTTGTACCCAGCTGTGGGCTAGTTACAATTCTCTTAGGCAAAGTTTTCTTGGTTTAATAATCTACAAAACCATGGAAGTGTTCACATATCTCTTTAAATCAAGGCAAGCACATCTATAGCTTGAAAAAAAAAACAACCCAAAAATTGTTCAATTAAAAGAAATGTTCAAAACATAACTCTATAGAGCTTAATGAACTCTTCAAGATTTTAGTATTGGATCTTGTTGTTATTATTTTAAATTGGTTTTGGAGTCTCCTGTTAGATAGAATAACTAGCAGAAAATATTGTTGTATATCTTAACAAATGCTATAGAACTTAATCTAGGAAAGTAGAATCCATGCCATAGATTGAATCCACTGGACCATGCTATTTTTAAATGTTATTTAGGGATTGGTTTTGCCATTTATAAATGCTTCAAGACAGCAGAATATATTGACACTTTTAGGGTGATCAACTCATATCCATTTGTAGAATAAAATTTGCTTCACCGGATGAATTGAACCTTGTTGCAACAGAACTGAAAACAACTTTAACAGCAATGAAACAAGCTATAGATTTCTCAGTGCAACAACTAAAGAGTACCTTAAGAAGTTATTTTAGAGAATGGATCAAGCAAATATGACTTGATGTGTACTTGCTTCTGCTGTTTTACCTGATATTGCCAAAAACGAATAAGTGAGAGCAAAATATCACAAAAACTCTCTGCACAGAGCTACTGATTCTATAAAAAGATATCTTCTTCCTGATGGACAACACTAAATATTTCTGTCAATGAAATTCAGCCCTCAATACTTTTTTCCTGTTATTGTATGGCCATCACAATATTTATGGATCAGAATCTCCTAATTACCGTATTTTTCAGAGTATAAGACACACCTTTTTTCCCCCTAAAAGAGGCTGAAAATTTGGATGTGTCTTATACTCCGAATGTAGCTTTTTCAAATCTTTTTTTTTAGCCCTAACAAGGTGCTAACTAGTGAGTGAAGCAATCTTCCCAGCTTTGCCTGCTCTCTCAACTCTCCGCTGTGCATTAATGAAGCATTAGCAAGTGAAGCACCAAATAATTGATAGATGATAGATAGATAGATAGATAGATAGATAGATAGATAGATAGATAGATAGATAGATAGATGATAGACAGACAGATAAACTGATAGACAGACCGTCAGACATGAATAGATTTAAAGCTTACAACAAACTTGAAAAAATTCATGATAGGAATTATTCCTTTTCTGTTTAATGATTAATGATTATGGATTATCCTAAAGCATGTTAAACAATGTACTGAAGGGTTATTTTATCTAGAAGAGTTTATATTTGTATATTCTATATTTACTGTTATCACTGTTAAGAATAAGCCCTGAGTGGGGGTTATTTCTGAGCAAACACATGTACAAGGGTTGAACGAAATGTAATGCTTTCAATGTTTAATATCATCAACAGAGTACCATACTGATGAAACTCTGATTTGTTCTTTAACATCTGTTGTTTCACTTCATTTGGTGGAACTTGCTATGAAAGCATATATTGCTATTGTTTGTAAAATGCAAGTCTGTCAGTATGCTTTAAGCAATGCACCATAATTGAATTTGTGATTGCTGAAGGAGTCCCTCCAAATGAAATTCACCACCAAATTCATGAATGTTTATGATGATGTGAGCATTGTCTACTACGTGACAAAAAAATATAAAGCTTTTGAATCTGGGAGAGCTATTTTATGTAATCAATAATAAAGTAGACAACCTGCAATAGTTACCAACATGATTAATGATTAAATGTGGTACAGATTCTATTTATTTATTTATTTATTTATTTATTTATTTATTTATTTATTTATTCATTCATTCATTCATTCATTCATTCATTCATTACATTGTATAACCACCCATACAAGGTGGTTATATGGGTGGCATACAATCAACACTACATATTGAATGTATGTATGTGGCTCATGGGTGCCACCCACACAATTCTGGGTGGCATACTATCAACTCTGGGTGGCCTACAATCAACATTACATATTTAATTATAGACAAGCATAATACAATAAGCAAGAAATGAATTATTTGGATATTTAAAGCTCTTTCTCAAGCATATTTAGAGTGTGTGTGTCTGTGTTGGGTGTGGTTTTCACTGAAGACAATTCAAGTTTGTTTTTTAAAAGGATTCCTGCAAATAAGTGGTAAGAAAAGAACAGCTGGAGTTTCCTGGATGTGATCTTTAAACAATTAAGAAGAAGGAACACAATTTCCTGAAGGGATATAATCCTATGCATCAGCACGCTAGTTGCATTAATTTATCTCTCAGTTGTAGGCCTTCGTAGGAAAATAACTTTGCAGGAAGTGAAGAACTAAAGTGGGGTCAGGAAGATTGCAAAGTGCACATCAAGATGACTATCCAAAGTTAACTGACTGTGAAACTGGAACTTTGAAAAAGTAACACATTTTGGAACTAATCATAGTAACACAACTAGCTATAGACAATAAGAGCTGCTTCTTATTATATGTCTGTGGAGATCGCTTTCTCTGATTGCTATATGTGTGTGTGTGTGTGTGTGTATGTGTGTGTGTGTATATATATATATATATTCAATATTAGCCAGATAGAAACTCTAGAAAAATATGGAGAGAGCAAGACTGTGGGGTTATTTTCCTAAAAATGTAAACAAAACACAACTATTTTCTTGACTCAAGCAGTTCTGTGTAGGGAAAAAATAATAAGTTAAGAATATGTCATACTTTTTAAAACATGCTTATAATGCTTTAAGATGAGAGGTTCTACTAGTGAGGGAAGCTGATTCTGCAGGTTGATAGTTGCCTCTATTGTACTCTATAGTATTGTCTCTGTGATGCAGCAACATGAAGGTGCCTGCTTTAAGAACCATCATAGAGATGCAGGAGAGAAAGATACATTTACATGTAGGAAAGAACTGATTTCTAAATAGCATACCTTTTTGGAATTTTGACCATAATGATATGGATTGTCATTTAGAATCTGCTTCAAGGCAGAGTTGGAGATTCCTTTGGATAACCAGTCTATAGCACTGGTGTTTTTGAATATGTAACCAGAAATGATTATTGGGCAGCCAAGTGAAACTAAGAACATGCACTTGAAAAGACAATGTTATGACCAAATAGACCTTGTCTTGATGTCCTGCTTTGCTTTCTGCACAGATAATTGCCTGTCTGTAAAAGTGACAAGGATAAATGTCATTAGCACCATGATCTTGAGCATGTCAAGCTGAAAGATAATTTTAGCCAGAACTGAAGACCTGTAGATGTCTTTGTGCTGCCCTTGTCTCCAAGATGTGTTATTGAGGCAAACAAGTAGGCAAATAAGTTGACTCTTCTGAAAAACTAAAATAAGGGAGCAAATTCCACAGCCTTTGTAATGAGGTAATGGAATCCTTTGAGATATAGCCATTGCAAAATTAAAACTCTGCTTATAAGGGACATAAATAGAGCTTTTATTCTTCTGGCTAAAAGTAAGGAAAATGAACAAAAATTTTAGTGGTGATGTCTTTGTTATTACAACCAAAGGCCAGGCTCTTATGATAACCTGCAAATTTTTTTTAAAAAAAATAATAATAGCAATAATACAAAGCACAGTAAAAAACAAAAAAACAACAAAAAGGCACCAGAAAAGTATGTACTTTACTCTTGTAGAATGTATACTTGCTTGATAGGAACTGCCTAGTTATTGGATTGTATGTTTTCAATTTGTTAACCAAATGGAGGAGAGTTGTATTAAAGGTGGAATAGTAATGCCATGTTGGTTAATAACAAGATTATAGCTTTTCAGGACCTGATCCTGGATGAATAACTCAAATGTTTGTGCATTAGAGTTATGGAGTTGGAATCAGAATAGAGATGGAAGGGACCTTTGAGGTCTTCTAGTCCAGCCCCCTACTCAAGCAAGAGACCCTATACAATTTCAGATAGGTAACTGTCCAGTCTTTTTTTTTTTTTTTAAAAAAAAAACTTCCAGTGATGAAGCACCTACAACTTATAAAAGCAAGCTGTTTTTTTTAAACAGGTTTTTTGAAGTTTTTTTTTTTTATAAAAAAAGACTGGACAGCCACTGGTTTAATTGTGTTAGGAAATCCTTAATGTCAGGTTGCTTCTCTCCTTGATTAGTTTCCATCAGTTGTATGATTGGACACTCAGTTGGACACTAAGGTGTGAGAGTTGGACATTAAGAATGGTTGATCAAAAAGAATGTTGATGTCTTTGAATTGGGGTGCTAATGTAAATTATTGCATATATCACGGACAGCCAGAACAACCAACAGAGAAGTGCTGAATCTTATAAAACCAGAAACATCACTAGAAGACAAAATCACAAGTTTATGTCTGATTTACTTTGGTCATGTTTTGCATGCAAATTTATTGGAGAAGTCAATGATGCTAAGAATGAGTAGTAGATCAAGAAGAAGGGGTAAAGCAAAGAATTTGCTGATATAATACCATCAAAACTGATACAAAGATGAACATTCAGTAAGCTGAAAGAAGCTGTGCTTGAAAGAGTGGCATGGAGATCACTTGCCTATAAAGTCATCAAGGATCAGACATGGTTAAAACTAAACTGGATTTTTTTCAGAATAACAAAGTTGGAAGGGACCTTGGAGGTCTTCTAGTCCAACCCCCTGCCTAGGCAGGAGACCCTACACCACTTCAGATAAATGGTTATCCAACATATTCTTAAAAACTTCCAGTGTTGGAGCATTCATAACTTCTGGAGGCAACATGTTCCACTGATTAATTGTTCTAACTGTCAGGAAATTTCTCCTTAGTTCTAAGTTGCTTCTTTCCTTGATTAGTTTCCATCCATTGCTTCTTGTCCTGCTTTCAGATGTTTTGGAGATTAGCTTGACTCCCTCTTCTTTGTGGCAGCCCCTTAGATATTGGCAGACTACTATCATGTCTCCCCTTGTCCTTCTTTTCATTAAGCTAGACATACCCAGTTCCTGCAACTGTTCTTCATGTTTTAGCCTCCAGTCCCCTAATCATCTTTGTTGCTCTTCTCTGCACTCTTTCTAGAGTCTCAACATCTTTTTTACATCGTGGCAACCAAAACTAAATGCACTGTTCCAGGTGTGGTCTTACCAAGTATTATAAAGTGGTATTAACAGTTCATGTGATCTTGATTCTATCCATCTGGTAGTAGATTATGGTCTACTTTACTGAAGTTGAAGTAAATTATATCAACAGCATTCCTCTGGTCCACTAATTTTGTCACTTTGTCAAAGAATGTAATAAGATTAGTCTGACATGATCTGTTTTTGACAAACCCATGTTGGCTTTTGGTTATTACTTTGTTTGCTTCTAGGTGTTCGCTGATTCGTTGCTTAATTATCTTTTTCAGAATCCTCTATTATGATTGAACTTCTTTTACAATTTAATTGTTTTTACTTGGCTGTTCACCGCCCTGAGTCCTCAGGGAGAAGGGTGGTATACAAATTTAAAAATAAATAAACAAACTAACAAACAAACAAACAAATAAATAAATAAATAAATAATTCAATTTGCCTTACTGCTTCTTTTCCAACTTCCCAGAAGTAAAGCACCATCCCTCTCTGGGAATGCCATCATATAACCATTTTGTCTTTAGGAGGTTATAAAATTATCAAAGAAACAGATGTGACCCATGGGTGAGAAGTATATTCTAAAGGCTAAAGGAACCCCTGAACAATGAATAATAGCCTAAGTTATGAGAATTAGCATTAGATCATTCACTGCATTTTAAAAAAAAAATACTATCTTTCACTTTTCAAATTGTTTTCACAATATTTGCAGACACACCTGGGAAATTATTCAGCTTGAAAAAATTGAAGGTTAAGACAGATGAGCTTTTCCCAATGTGATATCTTCCCAGTATTTGGGGCCCATGATTGTGGAGACTGACTGAGAATTCTGAACCCATGTATTCAAAAGGTACCATGTTCAGGAATGCTGCTATCAATAATAGTTGACTAAGTATACTAGTGGGCTAGTAATATGTGGTTAATATGAATATCTTTTTTAAAAAAGAATTGATTGGTTCCTCTTTCCTTTTTCCCTATATAACATCAGCATAGCCCATACTGCAGAAATAAATTTTCTTGAGGGAAATGTTCGGACCAATATGTGAATTTATTATTGGCCTCTCATAATTATAAATTAACTGGCTTAATTTCTTTAAAACCTAAACATTTGCTAGTTTCATCCCATTGCTGGACAATAATGCAATAACCAATTCTGACTGTCTAAATTTTAGGGCCCAACATCCTTGTTTCTTCTTCAGGTTCTGTGGTATTAAAGTTGTAATTCAGATTTAAACTTCCAAATGAAATGTATGTGATTTAAATCTGTACTTGCCACCTGCTATCCAATTTACTCCTTTTAGCTTTCTTCTCTCACACTATGACATTTTGCAAAACTTGAGAACTAATCAGTTCTTCATCATTATTTGGTTGCTACATCCCACATATTATTTTATAGGAAGAAGAAGAAGAAACTAATATTTGCCCTTTCATTATTATAATATTCCACGTACAAAAGACAGCAGGATGTGTAGGAGTGCTGCTTTTCTGGTTTGTTTCTTCTGCTATTTGCCTCCTCAATATAAAATAAAAAGAGTTATTTATACCACTCAATATAAAATATAAAGAGTTATTTCCTTCTCTCCCCTGTTCTGTCACTTAGCATTATTTTTATGATGGTATAAACAAATAGATTGGATGCTTCCTTTTCTGGAAGAGCACCTTGTTTGAGGAAATGATTCTTTTTGAGATTGTCAAAGTAAGTCCTTAGCAGGTAAATGGTGGGGGAGAATGATATAAAAGAAGATATAAAAGAATCTTGTATTATCTGGGTATGATTCAGCTCTCAAATTCCAACCCATACATAGAAATCAACACAATTTTTTTCCTGCTTCCTAGCTGATTTCTTCCCATATGCACACACATTGCACACATATTTCCACTGGGAGACTTTAGATCTCAAGAATTCAATAGCAATAAATATAAATCAGGTTATCGCTTCAGATAAAGACAGTTCTGGGCCATCTATCTTAAATATGGAGCTGCAGCTGTTGCTGTTGCATGCATTTTTGGAAACAGAATGAATGTAGACATATCTAGGCTCCATCTACTACCCAACCATGGGTAGAATTGTGAAATGGAATTAGAAGAGAGATGGGGAAAAAATGGTAACCTAGTGAATTTTGATAATTCAAAATTCATCTCATACCTATACACCTGGGAGTTGGTTAGAGTAAAGTCAGTGGGTTTTATTTTATAGTGAACATTACAGCTGTGCAAATCTGTATGAGAATTTTTGCTTCGATGAGGCATCACTTTGAAGACGCTTTGCAAAGCAAACAGCAGAACCCTCTTCTGACTATTTGGAAGCCTTTTCCAACAGTGTCTTATCAAGAGACTTGTTCATAACCATAATGATATCATGTGATGCATTGTTACTGTGTAACATCTATACAAAAGAGGTAGCAGTAGCACATTGTTTAAGAAAGACTGTCCAATATCCATCTATACCAGCCGAAACGCTTTGTTGCCTGATCAAGTAACAAGTTGACATGTTCTTCCACCATGTGATTAGAGTGGTCCAGCAATATTCTCCTCTGAACCAGAAATTAGCAGATAACCTGTGTGGCGAAGGATATATATCAGCTATTTCTTTTAATACCTTGATTTCCATGATCCATTGCTTGAAATGACTGCTTTATTATCTCTAATAATGGAGCTTGCCCTGTTTATTCATCTCTCTTCTTCTGCATGATTCCAATATGTGTATTCTGTATTTTATACATGTGCACAGAAATTTGACCTTATATTATTTTCTTGGAATTTTGAGCTGTTTCTGAACATTTGTTCTTTGCACAGTAGGTGTTTCTGTTAATTTCTCAATGGTTATATCCATATCTCAAATATATTCCAAGAACAATGTGGGGGATTTTAGTTTTTTGGGGAGAGGGCAGCCATAAAATAATAGTAATAGTAACAGAGACAAAGTGAAAGATAAAATGAAGATAAAGAACTGGAGAGGATCACAAAATATCAATATTTAAACATCAAAATTGTAAGATTATGACATAAACAAAGGTTACTGGCACAATATATGCCATATCAAAAAAAAAATTGAACAGCACTTCAAAAAAGTACATTGACAAAATGTCCATTGGTCAATTACAAAAGACCATACTAGTTGGATCGACACATATATTATGCCGATACATTACAACATCTTAATTCTTGGGAAGAACCCAATGCATATTAAAGCCAACAGCAACTAAACAAATGTGAGCTATGATTTCACATTGCTGTATATAATAATAAAATGAGTTTCCAAGAGTAAAAACTATAAATCTTTAATATTTCAAAATAAGCCTTATTTTTCTCACTTTTGATGCCACCAGATCTGTGGAAACTGCATCATCTGCAGTGAAAATGCAGTTGGAATCTGACTAGGAGGGCCTTTGGTTGGGGAAGTTTGCAGTATGTGTTTATCTCAATCAAATTGCATTCTTCAAAAGACATCAGATTTGGAAACCAATTAGAGTATGAATGGAATAATTGCTCCTAGTGTACTTAGATGTGCCATTCAATCAAAAGTAGATTTCTATTTGGAAATGTATCATAAACTCAAAAGGACTGGAGGAGAACAACATTTGATGTTCTCATTCTCTCAGTTAATGATGTGAGGAGAAAACACAGAGCAAACAACTGTGCATCATTTGGAAATATGCATTAAATTATCTTGCTTTCTACGAATAGCTCATCTAAATTGACTGAATATCACAGAGCCATCATGTATAGCTTGTTGCTGGCATTATATATCTGATTCTATGTGAGGTTCAAAAAGATCAAGGGTGTTGCTAGGCTTAAATCCAACATATACTTAAGTTGTTACATCCCAGTGAGTTAACTGGGATTTAAGCAGTCTGTATGATGGACTATATCCTGAGGCATTTTCCATTCCCTGACTTGGTTTCAATGACTTTATCAATGTGCCAGCTAAAGTTCTGCAAGTTGTTTGAACTGTTTACTGTCATTGGCTTGGAACTACTGGTGCCATAATGCATAGCCTACAGAAAGTTTCAGTGTGCAGATGCCATTCTGCCCATAGGAAACATATGCAGGAAGTTCAAGAGACATTAACAATAGAGTTTATGCTTGATAGAGGGACCCCATTCCAGATAAATTGATTGTAAAATACGGCTAAAACTTTGGCATATCTACAAAATCAAAAGATGGGTGGATTAGATGGACAAATGGTATAATGCAGTAAAATGGAGGCATTCTTTGAGAGAAAAGCTGTAGTTTAGTGATACAATAGAGCAAACAAAGAACATTACAAACATTGATTCTGGGCTGATCTTCCTATCTCATATCTTCTAAATCTTCTCCCTTTTAAGTGTAAATTCTAAATTTTTAATGGATTTTAAAATATGGGTATTTTAAATTATGGGTATTAATTCAGCCAAATTTATTTAATTCATTTTATTCGATTTTAAATTTTGTATATCTATGTGTTTTATTTCATGGCTGTGCACCGCCCTGGGTCCTTCGGGAGTAGGGCGGTATAGAAATTCAATAATAAATAATAAATAAATAAATATAGATTTGTCTTTTAAAAAAACAAAAACAAAAAACAGAACTAGTGGTTGTTTATATGCCTGTCTTTGTATGTGTATATGTATGCATGTATATTCACAAAGCAGAGAAATTGACACAGAGATTGAGCAGAACTATTTAGGATTGGGGAGGAAAAAGGATGGTTCTCAGCCAACCTTGCTCCCTAAATGACTTGCTTGTTTTCCTTTCTGTTAGGCTGGGATTGCCTTGTGACATTAGCTTCCTCCTCTTTTTCTTCATTTGCAGACAACAATGAAAACTTTTTCCAAAATTAAAAATGGAGGGGAAAAAATTAAGCAAATGGAAAGTCTACAGAGATATCCTGGATGCAAGAAGAGATGAATCTGTCTCTTCCTACCTCTCTCACACAATGCCATCACACCTGAATAGTGCCAAACTGTATCCCAAAGCATCCTGAAGGACATACAAAAAATGCAGCTGCACAAAACACTTTCACAGAATGAAAACAAGGTTTGGCTGATGGCCAAACGTGCTCAGAAGTCACCTTCTCTCCAGCCCACGTCCACAAGAAGACAGATGGGTGGGATGCTTTTCCCACCAGCTCATGACATTTGGTGGGAAAGCAAATTAAGCTGGGGAATCCACAACTTAACCTATTCTCCATTAAAAGTGTAAAAGCACCCTTGTAACAAAAGCAATGATGGCAAAGGAAAATATTCTGGAATATCAAGGACTGGAGGAAAGCACATTAACAGGAACAGCTCTCATTCTCTTGACATTTTTAGATAAAGCTGAACAAATTCTAACTTTAGAATTTGAAATTCATAGCTGGCAATGCTGGATTTGTGTCTGACTCAGGGCAGGATATTATCCCAAGTCCCTTAGAGTTGCTTATTTTCTGTTTGCATTTTAGAAATCTGACATAAAACAAATGTCAGAGATTTTTAATCTTGCAAATACAGTCCAATTTCTGCATCAATTTGAGATCTTTTTTATCCTTAAACAACAACAACAAATATTTATTCTGTTTTTTGCATTTATCCTGTTTCTAATCTATGCATTTTTAATACATACATCTTAAAATTCATGTGTGTGTGCGTGTGTGTGTAACATGCAATTGCAAGCAATTTCTCCTTATTTATTTATATACATTAGCTTATATGTTCCTCAGGTCCCAACACTCTAGGCAATTTACAATATTGCTAAAAGCAAATATACTTAAATTAGATCCATCACTCAATCAAAACAGCAGCAAAAATGCTATTTATTCCTAATAGCAAACCTAAGATTTATGCTGGCTACAATTACACCTTTTTTTTTTTTACCGCTCTATAGAAAACAAATAAGAAAGATGCCTTCATAAACATAAAATAAGAGAGACATTGATTTGTACGTGGCTGGAAATTAGACAGAAGATATATACCAAGGTTCCTAGTTGGTTGTCGATTATAGAAGCTCTAGTGGCCCCAAATAGGAGAGGAAACTATAAACTGGGCACATATAAGGATATCTTGGACGAAGAAGGGAAGCTCAAACCTTTGGAAGCATTGAGGGACCAGGGGTTCAATCTGGATTGGTGGAACTATCTCCAAATTAAATCTAGATTTCAAGAAGATAGAGATAGAAAGGGTATTGAAATGAAATATGGATATTTTGACAAAATTATTTGGGGTCCAGAAAAGAAAATGCTATCCAAAATTTATAACTTTATATTAGATGAGGATAGAGCGGAGACGATAGCTAAAAAACAGTTAAGCATTTGGGAGAAAAACTTAGGATATGCCCTCAATTTCAATGACTGGGAGACAGCTTGGAACAGGAATCTCAAAATAACAAAATCAGCAACATTCAGGGAAAACCACTACAAAATGCTGCATAGGTGGTATCTAGCCCCGGACAGGCTGGCTAAAATATTCCCAAACTCTTCTGCTTTATGCTGGAAATGTGGAAAAACGGTCGGCACCTTTTATCATCTTTGGTGGACCTGTCCTGAGACCAAAAAGTTTTGGTTAAAGATCCGACTCTGGCTCTCTGAAATAATGGGACAGGAGATAGTCCTGGCCCCGGAATCCTTTCTCTTAGGTATGACGGAAGATGGTCTCAACAATAATAAAACCCATTTGGCAATCCAAATTATTACTGCGGCTAGAATAGCCTTTGCGAAACTTTGGAAATCTAAATCTACCCCCTCTGAGGAAACATTAATAAATAAAATCCTAGAGTGCGCAGAGATGGCTAAACTGACAAACGAGCTAAAAAATGAAGAAAATTCAAAGCACTATGAAGTATGGGGAATTTGGTATAACTGGTTAAAGAATAGGATAAAAGTATGATAATAGGCTATAGTTGCTTAAACACCAGAAATGGACTCAATTGTATAGAAATGTAGAGAATTATATAGTATTGTATAATATAATGTATAGTGATAGTTATGGATGGAATCCATCCAATATTTGACTTATGAAATGTGTATACACCATACCCCGGATCAAGATTGAGATTGTATTTTGTCTTTTTAAATACTAGAAAACTCAATAAAGTATATTAAAAAAAAAAAAAAAGATGCCTTATCCAAGAATAAAGTTTCTATTGCAAGACAGCAGCCCACATGGAAAGATTGCCTTTAAATCCATGTCTCTTTGATCTTTCATAGGGGAAGCTATCCTAAGCATCCCTCTTCATTTGCATAAATAGACTGAAAATCCCACCTGGAAAAAATGGTCCCTTATACCTATATAGTCTTGGTTTCATCTATAGGTCAAAACTCAGCACTTTCAATTGGACTTTGAAGCCAGTTGATAAATCCAATTGCATTTTTAAGCACTGTTTCCCCCAATATACATATTTTAAAAGAGATTTTCTTCTGTAAATGGACTATATATTTATACGTATAATCTTTTTTTTTCCCAGGGACAAATTACAAGTAACATTCTAAAAAAAGTACACAGTTCAATCTGAATGTGTGTATTGATTCATATAAAGTTTTGTGAAGTCTAAACTGAGTAAGTTTCCATAGCATTGTGAACTAGTTGAATATCTTCTTCCTCGCTAAGGGGCAAAAATTATGCACTGGTTTTATTACTAAAAGATGTACAATAGAAAGACATTTTCTTTAAATAATTGCTGTTTCCATTTTTTACGTGTCTTCCTTATTGCTTTATTTTGTACATACATGGGCACACACTATTACCCAGGAACAGGAAACACTTTCACTAGTGTCAGCAAGAATTAACTTTGATTAACATGAATCAATTAAATGTGTTAAAAGATGCTGCCTTTTCATGCTATTGGAATTATTATTGATATTTTAAAGCAGTTGATTTGATGCCTTTTGAACCTTCATAGAATGAAAGACTGAATTATGAAAAAAAAAATAACACATGGCTTTGATCTGTTATTTTGCCCAAGGAAATCAAAGCCCTTTAAGATATTATTCTGCCTTTCAACATTTCTTTTGAGGAAGGTTACAGAAATCCCTGAAGGCTGAATACATGACAAGGTAAATTCATTTGGTATTCATCTCTGCTGTGTTTTTTTCCATTGGCATTCTAATGAATTATAATTAGGGGAAGAACTAGAACTCCTGTTCAGAAAGAGAAAAAAAATGTAACTGAAGGATGGATCTAAAGCATCAGGGACCATCTGGCCATTAAGTGCCTATAGATGCCAATTCTCCAGCTGTGAGAAACTGTGGACATCCGTTGCTGTGGAAAACAAGTCTAGCCCTTAATTTGAAGTAGGAGATGAAGTAAATTGATTCTGTCCGGAAAGCTGAAGAAGCTTCTTGAATGAGAAGCAAAACGTCTTCAAAGAAAAACCAGAAAATCCAGTTGCCTCTTGAAAAAGCACCTTTGAGATATCCTGAGACTTGTTTTTCACAGCACATTAAACCATTTTTAATTTGCTTTTAGTGGTTTGGTGTGTTGAGTGAACCATGGTTTATGATTTGGTATGAAAAGTGAGAGCTTCCAACAGGGCCGGATTTTCCTATAGGCTAACTAGGCTTCAGCCTAGGGCCTCAAGATCAAGAGGGGCCTACATTCAAATTGTTAGCAAAATTAAAATTACACTTTCACTATAGGTGAAAGGGCCTCATAAGTGGAATAGCCTAGGGCCTCTTTTCATCTAAATCCGGCCCTGGCTTCCAACATGGTTTATTCAATAAACAGTGGCTAAACAAGCCTTTGTACAATATGTCAGCTAAGTATGAATGGTCACAAAACTTGAGATGATCTCCTTGCATCCACCCTTTTCTTGATCAACAACATCTGGAGGATATCTGGCCTTTTCAAAATATGAAAGCCCCATCCATGGATAACATTCCTTTCTTTTCATTTTTATTATTTCTCTTTTTACAACCCCTTCCATATTTTTGTGATATTTACAGTTTCTTCTTTTTATACATTTACTCCTTCGCTCCTACTTTTACTGTTCTCAATTGGAAGAAATAGAGATAACATGATTTGTGGCCAAGAATGACATCTTTTTTAAGATCAAGGCGATGCAGATACAAATATATTTCCTAATGGATCTATCACTATGGAGTGATTTCCCCCCCCCCCTGCATTGCAACCTACTATTTTGCAAAATGTAACAGAAGAGCTAGCAGATCACTTTTACAAGTAAACATAAATGTACATTTATGAGATTACTGCCAGGTTAGAGATGAATTTTCAAACGTTTAGACAGAAAATGCTAAAAATATTTCTTTAAAAAATTTTGTGAGATACTTTGGTTTCAAGACTATTGAATGAAAGCCCACTACTTTCTTCAAAAATATTAAAATGCATTGGCATATGGTCCTTCTAAACATCCTGTTCATCCAAACACAAGGACAGGAATTTTTGGATGACATTGCTATTTTTTGAGGACAGGACTTTGGTCATCATCTTTACCATGCTACTTCAGAACCTTCACACACATCTTTTCTTCTTCTGTATCACTATGATGCTTCAGAAAGGCATTAAAATCTTTCTCTGCCAGTTAGGCTGAGGTCTTGATGGGGACTCTTGTCATCGGAGATGATAGATGGATTAACAGGGAAGAGCCTACATATTGATCTGGCCTTGTTGCCTCTTGCCTATGTATTTAAAGTTTTAAATAGTTTCTACATTTATAACTTTAATTGTAAGCCAGAGTCACTTTTCAGGGTGAGGTGGGGCAAAAGAAAGAGAGGGGGGGGGGAGAGAAAATAATAATAATAATAATAATAATAATAATAATAATAATAATAATAATAAACAAAGTGAAAGAAAGAAAGAAAGAAAGAAAGAAGAAAGAAAGAGAGAGAGAGAGAGAGAGAGAAAGAAAGAAAGAAAGAAAGAAAGAAAGAAAGAAAGAAAGAAAGAAAGAAAGAAAGAAAGAAAGAAAGAAAGACATGAATAGAGTGGACTTCAAATAATCCATCTCCCAAAACCTTACTTGACCATCGAACTCACTGTATGACTTTAGGGCACTGTCTCTTTCTACCCTGTTTATCTTATAGTACTGTTGTGTAGGATTATGAGTGAAGAAGTTCTTGTACCCATAAACTTCTCTAGCCTTGAAAGCCAATAATCTGTTGCCTTTAAGTCATGTAACTAGGGATGATGGCCAAGATTGAAGGAAACTTTACTTTAAAATAGTGCACATATACACAGCTGCTGGTTTGAAGAAAAGAAGCCAGGACAGGGAAACAAGAATTTTGACAGCACACTATCAGATTACCATGAATTATAGAAATGCGGTATTCTCAACATGTGCTGTAGACTAGAATCTGACATTTCCATTTCCAGTAAAAAAGAGCAATAAAGAAAGCAGTCTGAGTTTTCATCTGGTTTTTTTTTAAATAAAACAGATAAAAACAACTCAAAGGCATTTGTTTTCCTCATTGCAAATAGTTATAGGACTAAAGTGTGCAAGTGTATCTTGTACTTTTACAACCCTGGATTTTCAAAATAAAAATTCTTAATTAGAACCTTTCTGTAACCCAGTTCAGACGGTCATATTGTCCAAAAATGTATTTGCAGTATTGAATGACATTTACTAAATCTATTTTGAGGGTCATTTGGACTCAAATTGCATCTGCGACTCTTTATAAGTAGCCTGAACCTTCACCACAGGAGGTCTCTAGATTTAATGGCACAACTCAGTCAAGGACCTTTCAATGAACCTTTTTCTCTATTTGTAGAAAGATCTTTGCAAAAACTATGGCTCAGTTTTGCCTGCAGGCATCTTGTAACCAGCCAGACCTGGTGATAGAAAGGTAGATCTACAATATACGGTATTATAATATTAGGTGGAACACAATGTCACTGACCTTTTTAAATAAAATAAAGCAAAATAATTTTGAAACCCCATAGTCAACCCTGTGCACAATCTTTGCCTTACTTTGTGCAATACTTAGTTTTAAGGCCATTCAGACCAAGGTACCCAAGAAGGCAATAAGTCACCATGGGAATATTGTAAGCATTACATAAAATTCTCGCTCTGTTCTGATAGTGAAATATTTATATATTTATGGCACTAATACATTTCTTTGACCTTTTCCTCTGTTTTTCATGTTTTGGGTTAGTGAATTCCATCATAATAAGCATTATCAAGCTTTGGTTCCAGTATTTCAGAGTCCCCATATCAGTGGTGGATTGCCCCTGGTTCTGACCAGTTCGCAAGAACTGGTAGTAAAACTGGCAGGAGGCTCCACCCACTGACCCAGACATCATCAAAGTTGATCTGCGCATGCACAGAAGCTTCTGCACATGTGCAGAAGAGCACACACACAGGCACGATGCGAACTGGTAGTAAAGGTAAGTAGAACCCACCCCTGCCCCATATGTGTTCATATGTGTGAAATAATTAGCATACTTTATTGTAGATAAAGTGATGATGATGATGACTGGATACAGATAATGACTGGCTACAAACCAGAAATACATTTCTGGATATTATTAGCAAGTCTTAGGAAGCAGTCAGACTTCCTTAAGCAAATGAATCACATTGGATTGGCAAAAACATGAGCTCAGAGACAAACTGTTTCTCGTCAATAAGTCTGCAATCCCTTGCTAAGAAGCTTAACTCTTGAAACTCTCTTAACATTGCTAAATTAATTTAAAGCAATATATACTCTGAAACCCCACAACAGAATTCACAAGCAAGCCAAATACGCTAGAAAAAAATATATGCTCCTTGTTAAAGACAAATTGAAATGAATAAAAATTGAATGAAAATTGTTTATGTCTGGATGCTCAGTTTCATGAGGTGTAAAATCCAGATAGGAATGCTACATTTACTGGTATAGAAGAACGATAATTTCAACACTCCATTTGCTGAATTTGTCATAGGGCATTGACTGGATCAAAAAAGAATTTTCCAAAAGAATTTTGGAAAAGGAAGGTGATAAATTGTTCTACCTTTGATTCCTGCCCATTATCCTTCATGACAAGTTCCCCTTTTCATTAAAATTCTAGGTAGGAAAATGGTCTCCAAAATAAGGATTAACAGCATGATTTCTGAAATTGATTGGATTGCTCCTTAACAGCTTATCTATTGCAACCCCCAAATCTAGACAAGAATTTTATTGCTGAAAGAATTCAAATAGAATATTTGAACACTGGTGACAAAAAACATGTCTGACTTTTCTGAAACCCTTAAAATTTCAAACCACTTTTTGTATCTATTCTTCTATGGTTGCGCAAATCCTTAAAAAAAATCTACCAAGTTTTTTGTTTTGTTTTTTGATGCAGCTTTCTGCTCTGGGATATATTTGATGGATTTTAAAAAAACAAACAAAAAACAAACCTGTAGGAAAAATGCCGGATAAAATGGGGATATGAAAATTCCTTTTATTTAAATGTGCAAGGTGGTTGAGGGATTTAGCATTTATTTTTTTTAAAAAAAAAGTTTAGTATGTTATCTGTAGGGAGGCTTTTTAACCCAAGTCTGGTGGTTTTTGGAATGACCATTGTTCTGTTCAGATATTATACCTCTGAAGAATTCCATTTTAGCGTTCCAAGTCCTGTCAGCTATTGATATTGCTCTCTAATGAAGTCAGCTTCTCTATGGTTGTGGATGTGTTCAGCATGAAAGTTTGCATAAGAGAAGCCATATTGATTTCCCTATCAGTCACAACCCAGATAATGAAAGCTTGCAGGAAAGTCAACCTATCTACAATGATACATGTGCAGCTTTTGGTTCTGAAGATGTTTCCCAGATGAGGTAAGGAGTTGCATAGAAATTATCCAGAATGCTCACAGGGATTTCCTAATTAATTTATTTGGAGAAAAGCTAAACATTAGCTAGACTTGACAAGAACTAGTGTTCTTTCCACCATGAATTCATATTAGGAGGAAATTAGCATATCTACTCTACTAGATGTTGGGTTGTTGTTGTTAATCCTTGTCATATGGTACATTTATTTTATTTATTTCTTTTTCATATTTCTGAACCTTTCATCTCTCTCAGAGAAAGCAATATAGTGGTTGATATTATTATTATTATTATTATTATATATAAAACAATGTAAAATCACACCTGCTAGTTCTTCAGCTAGTGTTGTCTTCAAGGCAGCCATCCAAAAGTCATCTTGGGTCATTCTTAAGTGCCACCAATCAAATTCAGGAAGCAGAACTGTCAAAGAACCAGTTTTGGCAGCAAGATCAGCAAATCAATGACAAGGGGGAGGGGGAAAGCCTCTTTCCATTCAGCAGCCATCTTGGGCAGGAACCCCAATTCTTTGTCTTCCATTATCCCTCATATTGCCATATCTGTTAATCAACACTTTCTTCTTTTCATTCTCAAAAATATCTGGTGTGTTATGAGCCAAGATTTTAGCAGTTTATATTTGATAATCCCACATTTTAACCTGCTCATTTTTATTACTTTTTTCAATCCTATGTTTCCACCAGTTTTTTGTTACTGGTACATGAACATTTTTACAGGTGTTCCAATCGTTTTGACGAATGAGTTACGTTATTATTTATTTTCATTTTGTGCAATCTACTTGCTTTTTGCACAATCTGCGCTTTGAATCATTTAATGATTTCCCCCCCCCCAATTCTGTCATTTATTGTATTAGTTCAAACAGCTTGCTCATGAGCAGTCAAAATCAAGAATTCAGTTTCTTTTTTAAAAAATGTTCTGTTGTAAGCCATTGCCACGTTTTATGTTTATCCACTTTCCCTTCAATCTTTTACAGAAATTGACCATGCAATTCTTTTCCTTGCCAGCATTCTGTTCTCATTTTTATTATACAGGTTTGATATTCATGGTTTGTTTCCTACCCCTTCAGTAAATTACAATGTTTAACTTGTGTGGAAGCTTGTTCTTGACTGTCTTTTACATAATCAGCCAATACATGTTTTTCTTCATCAATAGTTCAACATGAAATAAACCTCTCCCTCAATTTCTGCAGGAAAGGTACAATTTATTAATTTCACTACAGGAACATAATACATAGTAAATAATCATTGGCTTTCTTGTTTTTCTGTCCAGATTGTTCATTTCAGCTTGTATCTAGTTAATAATTCCAGCAGTGTGTTGTGTCACAAGTATGCCCCAAATTTGGAAGACTTTTATGGTGTTTCTACCATTCAATTTTGTCTTTAACGCTTTTCTCACATTTGGAGGTATTCTTTACTAATCACATTTTTAATTTGCCCATTACTTAATGCTATTCAACTGTAAATTCCAAGATAATTATAAACTTCATCTGATGGCTTCTCATGGTTTGGCTGTTCAGCATTTGAGCAGCATTACCATTAGTGATTTTAATTTAGTTTATTGCTACAATGGCACATTTCTCTAGGCAAAATTCCATTGCTATATCTGTGCTGAAAAATCTTAAAGTGTTTGTCAATGACCAGAGCCCAGTTCATATACCTGTCAATTACAATAGGGCTTTGATGGTACCAGTGCATCTCTCATCTTTATTTTATTAATTCTTCCAACAGAGATCACTGCACAGAAGGTATCACCCTATATTTATTGTAAATTTGTTAACAATGAAATTAAAAGAAATTAGCAGAATGTTTCCTTTCAGTGCCATGGGATTTGAAAAATTATTGCAAAGCTCTCTAGTTGTTATTTGTTTCACATACTTTCTATGGTATTCTTGTTTGTATGCTTCTCTCTCTCTGTCTTCTTCTTTCCTTATGAAACATCTTGTTATACCTCCATGTATAAGTATGCATCCAGTCCTATGAGGATCAATAATGAGAGAGGATTTTCTCAAACTGAGTTATCCATATACGAAGTTTGGTGAATTTGTGCCAGCCTAGATAGTGTTCTAAAATATTTAAATGAAAACACTATGTATTTATTTAAGAAAAAAATGTGATTACAGGGTTTATAAATATGCTTGGACAGTTGATTTATTACAAAGAGGAACTAACATAGGTGAGAGGGGTGACATGTAAAATAATTAAATAAATAAACTAATAAAGCTAATGCAGCGGTGAAATCTGGCCGGATCTATCTGGCTCATGTGAACCAGTAGCGCCGGTGGTGGGAGGCTCTGCCCACCCACCAGAACATCATTACGTCCCGTTTTTGACCCTCTGTGCATGCACAGAAGAAGCTCGCATGCTCACATTCCCGAACCGGTAGCAAAGGTAAGTGCATTTCATCACTGAGCTAATGGTATTGAATGTGGGAAGCCATTTTATCCACCTTTAGGAACAAATTCAGTTGTATGCAGAGTGCATATAGTAACCCAGTAAAGAAACAGCTTCCCTCTGATCTTAATGTGTACTTTGATTATTCTAAACTCTCGAGGTCATCTGGCAAATTGTGTTTAGTTATGGGACCTCTAAGAAGATTAAAGTCTCTCAGCTAATATTCCTTACTGTCAATCTGAAAAAGAAAAGACTGATGCTGCACATCTTACCTGACCTTGTAGACAGGTGATGTTTCAACTTACAGCAAGTCTTAAAGTGTCCCAGAACTTCCATGTCTCATTTGAAATGAACTGCTCCTATGTGAATGCTATGTCAGGGTTACAAGCTTTATGGTGGTTTCTTTCTTTGGTGATGAATGGATCTTGAAACATGATGTATAAATTGCAGATTATTTCTTCAATCAAGGCAAACTTCAGGAAAGTGAAAATAGATGAGAAAACTCAGGGTTGGGTTTTTTTCTTTTTTGTTTTTTATCTCAGTAAAAGTTCTGTAGGTTTGGTTTTGTGTTTATATTCATAAGCTCATAGTACAAAGGGGTTAAAATAAAATTTCTTATCATATAAAAATGTGAGACTGAATCAGGATGCAATACATTTTCATCCCGAATAGCCATGGATTCTAATTTAACATGCTATGAAAAGCATAGTAATGTTGGAACTGACAATGGAAAATAATTTATGTAAAGACCGAATGGTTCCTCTAGCTCTCATTAACTTCTAGTAGATCTCAGGTGCTCTGTACAGAAGCCACCTTTTTACAAGCACTGTAGCACAATGCCCTGTTTTACTGTTTATTCTTCCAGAATTTTGCTTTCTTTTGAAATAAAAGTATAAACAGTATGATTACGGTAATTGATGTGCACCCAAAAGCCAAGTGAGGTTGTTGCTAAATGACATCATTTAAAAACATTTTCATTTGTTTTCATTTTAAATACCAGTTACCTAAAGTAGGTTACTAGGATTTTAGACTTCATAGCCCAGTGTGGAGGAAAAAGATGGTGTAAATGTCTCTAAACTGTGACAATGACAAAAACTAATCTGAAATGTTTGGCCCATCCTGCTGTGGAATCAAAAGCTATATATCTGGAACAATCCTTCCCAGAAAAAAAAAATCTTTATATATTTATTAGAGGAGAAATAAATCCTCTTCTTTTCCATTTCCAAAAAAATATATATGCACAACATGGCAACACTAAACAATTGAAATTCATTGGGTAATTCATCATAATGAATCCAAGCTTTGAGTGGAATTTGCATTGGACTGGATTGGAAGTATCAAAATTCCATCTGTCAGGTCCTTATATGATCATAATGGATAGTATTCCAACCCTAAACAAGCCACAACCAAGTTGAACATTGATTTTTAAGAGTTCAAAAGTAATCTTGAAATGGGGATACTGACAATAGCACCTAAACTAACAAAAAAACAAATGATAAAATGTGCCTCCTGCATCATTTTTATTACCTTCATGAAGTGGTGGAATTCAATTTTTTTTTACTACCGGTTCTGTGGACATGGCTTGGTGGGCGTGATGTGTTGTGGCTTGGTGGGCGTGGTAGGGGAAGGATACTGCAAAATCTCCATTCCCACCCCACTCCAGGGAAAGGATACTGCAAAATCTCCATTCCCTCTTCACCCCTGGGGGAAGGATATTGCAAAATCTCCATTCCTACCCCACTCTGGGCCAGCCAGAGGTGGTATTTGCCAGTTCTCTGAACTACTCAAAATTTCTGCTACCGGTTCTCCAGAACCTGTCAGAACCTGCTGAATAGCACCCCTGCCTCCATGATATTAACCATCCAATTGTTAAGGTATCCAAGGCTTCTAAATCCTTTGCTGGCATACTCCTTATATCAGATGTAGCAGATCACATGAAGATAAATATGAATAAAATCCACTTATGTTAATCAGTTGTTTTGGACTGCAACTCATACAGTCTGCTACCATGGGTCATATTGGTTGAGGCTAATGCCAATTGAAGAATAATATGTCTGGAAGGCACACATTTATTTAACCATGTGGGAACATAATATACCATGTGAATTGCTATAGTTTCCTACTATTGCATTCAGCATAATAGATGTTGGTATAAACATGGGTGCTATTAGGGAAACAAGATACTGTATATGTCTCCAAATGATTGGCATACAAAGCTCCCATGTTCTCACTTTGAAGGAGATTAGAGAGATTTCCTGCTGTTCTTCAAATATAATATAACTTTCACCCAGTAAGCCTTTTCTTATAAAATGCCGTGGGAAAGGAACAAGTTTATTAGCTTAAATTGTTACATATACTTGTGGTCATCATAGGACATTTTGCTTGCTTTCTTCCTTCTTCCTCCACCCTCCACCCATTGCTGTATTTCATTTGTTCACAGAAAATGAGAAGATGGACAAGAATGCAAGTCAATTTCAATCATACAATGTAAACCTATTATTCAGGAGTATATCTAGTCTATTTTTTTTTAAAAAAAAGTCTAGTTATGAAAACGTATCTGGTCTTTGTATTTTGAAATATTTCCCATTTGAATATTTACACTAATCAGATGTTAACACTTTTATGTTTGTACATCCCTTGGTCTTTCATAGGCATATGGACTAAAACTATGTTTGCTGTGTGGATGAATATCAGAAACAACTCTTTTGTTCTATCATAGCCAACCTCAGCTGTTACCGCTGCAATATATTCTGTTGGAAATTTAGATTTGGATGCAAGGTTCCAGCCCATAAAAACACTAGTTCTGCTATAATGGCTGTTACTTCCTGCTCATTAAATTCTGCAGAATTGAATGCATGTGTGCCCTACTTTGTGCAATGCATTGTGTGGTGCCCAGTATGAGGTAATGCTGTTGCTAATTTACAGGACTAAAAGAGGTTAATTGAACCTTTGGTTGAGCAGTCAAATATACTCCCAGTGGCTAAAATATTCCGATGTTGCAATCCAAACATATTTGAGGACCATCTTGGATAGCAATTGCCAATCATGGAAACATTCATTGCATTGGACTTCACGAGCAATGACATTCCCTATGAATGGCTGCAGTCCCTCGGAAAGGTCATATTCCAAAGAATCAGTTGGATAAAGCAGTAGAGTCACAATACAAATTGAAGAGAAGCAACATAGCTCATTTATAGAGGCTTATGACTAAATTGATAAAAACGGAACAAAAGGGTTTCGCTGCCATTTTATCCCACATGGCCAAGAGGTCCAAAAGGAAATTATGTAATACCTTAGTTTACAAATTTTATTAGTTTTATCACAATATAAAATGCCAAGAAAAATAAAAACAATCGGAAACTGCAGGGGCAAGGGAAAAAGAGAGAGTGGGGGGAAGGGGGGAAAAGGAAAAAAAAAGGCATTGACTTCTGAATTTTTTCAGCACAGTAAAAGATAACATTATGGCCTCAACTTTTTACATATACACAATATTTTACATTTCTATAACTTCAAACATATCTAATCAGCAAACCAAAATCAGAGTTTTATTTTTTTTTTCCCCATCACAAGCATAAAATCCAGAAGCAGTTTCCAAACAGAAACAAAATTACATGTTTTTTTTCTTTGGATAAAGCAATCAATTTAACCATTTCTGCTTTTTTTACCTTGCTGTGGTAATGAATATATATTTCTGTTTGCAGTTATTAATCTTTATGGGCTATCATCATTTACAGTATATTAACAAAATTCACCTTACAGAGATTCATAGAGATTCTTCCCAGCAATGAAACTCATTTTATTCTACCTCATCATGCTTTTTTTAAAAAAATGTTATTCAATATTTTAACATAATTATTTTAAAATAACATACAATTCATATATGTAAAAGTAACTTCCAAATACTTTACTCAGAAGTAAACCTGTTTCCAAAAGCTGCTCAGTATTGTGATGGAGTTAGGTGTCCTAAAAATCATTTCCAGGGACCACAGTTCCACTGATGAAATCAAATTCTGAATGTCAAACACCTACCTTTTAAATCACTGTCAGCTTGATTTCACTGATATCAGAATAATATAAACTATTTCTATTGCATTTGATTGTCCTACTGTTCACTGGAGCACAGGGCTATCTTCCTGATGGCACCACTGGATGGCAGCAAAATATTGTGGACTACCACTGTAGCCTACAATATGATGGCTTTTATTTTCTTTCTAAGTCACTCAATAACACATCTTCTTATTCACATTTAAAATATGGAATTTTACACTAACTTATCTCTGTGGCAGAACACTGGACATTCTCTTAAGATCCATTCAGGTGATAATTATAATTGTCGCTTGCTAATGCGAACATGTGAACCACCAAAATCAGTTATTCTGTGATCCATCATTACGAATCATTTGTCTCAGGCAATTATTTCATTCTAGAAGGTCATAAATCTACCTTGAGGTAGCTGTTACTCAGATTGTATTAGCTATCATTCAACTGAATGTATCTACTAAACCCTTTTAATTGTAGCTATTAAATTGATAGTTTAAGACCTCTTTTACTCAATTACATTTCCATGGAACTGTGTATGTAGTATAGTAATTATTATTGAGGTCAATCCACATTGCTATGTAGTGACTTTATCTGCCTTAGATAAGATAAGATAATCTTTATTGACATTTTTTACTGTGAGCACACTAGTCCACCCAACTACCAATACACACACACACACACATTTACATTTTGCATATTGGTTAAGGAAGCAAGGAATAGCGAGTTTAGTTTAGTGGTTAAAGCAACAGGCTAAAAACTGAGTTCTAGTCCTGCCTTAGAGATAAAGCCAGCTGGGGGACCTTAGGTCAGTCACTGTACCTCAGCCCTAGGAAGCAGGCAATGACAAGACACTTGTTAAATCTTGCCAAGAAAACTGCAGGGACATGTGTGTGAGCAATTGCCAGGACTCAAGACTGCTGACTCAATCGCACACATATGCATGCATGTACATTTGTGATTCGTGAAAACCATGAGGGAATAGGCAGCATTCTTTACTTTTTATTCTATTACCTGCTCAGAGGTCTTTATTCTAACACCAATCCAACTGGGGGAAAAAAGTAATAATTCAATCAAGCAACTTGTATGTATACTTTAGAGCAGTGATGGCTACCTTTTCCGGACCAAGTGCCCAAAGTGTGCACATGCACACGGATGTGCATGAATGCGTGCACACTCCTCCGAACCCCCAAAATGTAATGCACGTGCAGCCCATGTGCATGTGTCACACACCCTGCGCATGTACATGCTGTACCCTGCATGCGCCTCACCCTCCATGCATTTATGTGTGGGCCCCCCCGCACACGCCCCACTCCCGTGCATGCGCAGCAGAGACCAGAAGACCAGCTGGCCAGTGGGAGACACAAGCTCATTGCAGCGAAAATGAACTGGGGCGATGGCTCGCATGCTATCAGAGAGGGTGCTGCGTGCCACTTCTGGCATGCGTGCCATAGGTTCGCCATCACGTCTTTAGAGTTATTAAAAAAACTACTCCCACGATTTCATTTCTTAAAAGTGCTTTTATCTTGAATCTTAAGATTTACATTTGTGGGCGAACCATGAAGACTTCTGGGTCATTTGTTTCTTTTAATTTGTAATGAAGAATTAGTACCAAATTGAAATATTTACTTCCAATATAAAGGATGAAAGAGCTATAAAGCCATCAATTTAAAAATGATTGCCCAGAAATAGATAAGGAATGCATTAGCTAACATTGGAGAAGATTGTATTTAAAGTAATTGTGCTATATATTATGCATGCTTATTTATGAATTTTTAAGCACTGCTTTTCATAAAAGAAGTCAAAGTAACATTTAAAATAATTAATTATTCATATTGATGAAAATGGCGAAGTTGGCAAAGCACTCTTTTGACCTTTAATTGAAGCCAGAGTATGAAGCAGCTCAAGAGCAGCATATACATTTATTCCTCTGCGAAGACAGGAGGGAGCAAAGGTTTGGGTTATGCAACACTAAAATACAAAGATGAAGCCAAAAGATATTAACAGTCCAGAAACCAATGCCAGCACTAGAAAAGTGCAAAACACGTTCCCAAATGCAATATCCAAACAATATCAGCTGTGTTTTTAAAGGAAATAAATGTTTAGCTCATATTATTGCAGATATGTTAGAAAGTGCCTGGCAATCCACAAATAATCTAAGGAAATCTTCTAGGTATTAAATTTCCATTCTCCATTAGCTGTTTGGCTGGTACAAAAATGAAGATATAACGTCACATAAGGGAATAGTTTATTTAATTTGTCAAAGCAACCAGTGTTTTGTCAAGCCATATACTGTATACTCTAAAATTTTAGAAAATTATATTCTAAATTTTTTTCTGCGTCAGCAATTTAATCTATAGTAGAAATATACTATAGGATATAGTAAGTAAGTCTCCCAATCTCAGGATTGGGGGAAACTTACTTGATTCATGTCTATGGAGATTCTCAGTCATCCAGGTCATGATTGTCCCAAAGGTGCTTTTTCCAGAGGCAACTGGACTTTCCGGTTTTTCTTTGAAGATGTTTCACTTCTTATACAAAGAAGCTTCAGTTTCAATTGGAATTTTACTAATTTATATTTATTAAACCAATATGCATCAAAAACCTTTCTCCATATTTTGTGAAACTGTTCTTTAATAAGCAAAAATTCATATAAATAAGGAAATATACGCCATCAATGTATAGTAATAATAATGATTTAGTACAAGATAGCAGGGAAAACAGCTTCCCATACTGAAAACAAACCAAACATATGTTAGTGGAAATGCAATAGAACTGTGATGGCGAACCTATGGCACGCGTGCCACAGGTGGCATGCAGAGCCATATTGGTGGGCACGAGAGCATTGCCCTAGCTCAGCTGCAGCATGTATGCACATGCTGGCCAGCTGATTTTCGGGCCTTCTGGGCTCACTGGAAGTCGGCAAACGGGCTGTTTCCAGCCTCCGGAAGGCCTCCATGGGGGTGGGGAAGGCTGTTTTCACCCTCTCCAGGCTCCTAGAAAGCCTCTGGAGCCTGGGGAGGGCGAAAAATGGGCCTACTGGACCCACCGTGCCATCACATGCCAAAAGCGGGGGGAGCACGGGGGGGAGTGACGCGCATGCGGGGGGGAGGGCACATGGAATTATGGGTGTGGGCATGCATGCGTGCTGTCACCCCACATTCCCCCCACTTTTGGCACGCGGTGGCAAAAAGGTTAGCCATCACTGCAATAGAAGAATATATTGATTAATGTAAATCAGTGGTGGGTTGCTATTGGTTCACCCCAGATCAGGCGAATCGGTAGCGGTGGCAGCGGGAGGCTCCCCCACCCGCCTGGATGCTTCTGCGCATGTGTGCACCCACAAACTGGTAGTGACGGGTTTTGAAACCTGCCCCTGATGTAAATGGCATATAAGTATGAATAATTTATAAGAAAAATGCACTTTGGTGAGTTAATATTTAAGTCTCAAGAAAGATGGCAAGTTTCAAAAATGAGGGGGGGGGAAGCAAATCGACAGAGTGCCCTATATTTGTTTTCTTCTTTGGAGAAATTGTTTAAAGGGCTTTTTTTACTTTTCTTCTTCCTTTAATCAAAACTGCCTCTTTAGAATTGAATGGACTTATAATTTGTTACTGAATTTAATGCAGTATTTTGTAGACGATGACATAAGGATGGTAGAAGAGTTAATCAGATTTTCCACATTTATAAATTAATGGAATAATGAACTGATAAAACAGTTATGAACCTATTCTACAGAGAAATGACATTTTTGGCTCTCTTCATTAAGATTTGTATCTCTGGGAAGCAGAAAGATTTTCTTAGACTAAACCCTTTAGAAATCACTATGACCTAGTTTTGAGAACAAAATTCTGAAAGATAAACTACTTTATTTGAAACATTAAGGCACTGCAGGAAGAAAAATGTCTGACAGAATTAAAATGAATAGTTGGGGGGTGACTGAATCAATAGGGTCTAAAACCTGGGTAATGTGAAGTTTCAGTGGGGTCATTCAGTTTGGAGGAAAGTCCAGACTGAATATTGGGTGTCTCTGAATCTTTCAAGAGAGATTCAGAGAAAATTCTGTCTTTGTACTGTCTTAAACATTGTTGCTGCTTTTCTTCCATGGGTGAATGAAGCCAGACTGGAGCTAAATGATGTGATGAGCTCTTTCATATTGACATGAGAGATCAACTAAGGTTGGAGAGTTTGGGTATCTACTATATTATTTCTTTCACTCACTATTCTTGTTGAGGATGTTTAGGCAGATACAGCTGAGGAAAAAGAAAGTGGCAAAGAGACTTATTTAATATCTATTTTGCTTATCTTTTCTATCTTCCTTAGGTGATCTTCCTCCAACTTGTCTGATTTTTAATACAGAATTCCACTTCTGTGTGTAATAATTGGCTGTAGTTCTTGAATTCTTTTAGCCTTTATTTCGTTTATTGTCATTGATCATTCTCACTCCCTGGAAAATCACACTTACACACACACACACACAAGTTTCTGTTTTGTATTGAATAAGACATGATAGCAGTGTTCCAATATCTCAGGGGCTGCCACAAAGAAGAGGGAGTCAAGCTATTATCCAAAGCACCTGAAGGCAGGACGAGAAGCAATGGACGGAAACTAATCAAGGAGAGAAGCAACTTAGAACTAAGGAGAAATTTCCTGACAGTTAGAACAATTAATCAGTGGAACAACTTGTCTCCAGAAGTTGTGAATGCTCCAACATTAGAAGTTTTTAAGAAGAGATTAGATAACCATTTGTCTGAAGTAGTGTAGGGTTTCCTGCCTAAGCTGGGAGTTAGACTGGAAGACCTCCAAGGTCCTTTCCAACTCTGTTATTCTATTTTATTCTAAGTATTCTTCATTGAATAAGTGAGTCTGGATGAAATAGAGTATATGCTGCCAGATATAATATAGAGCCGAGTTCCCCAACCTTTTCAGCTTTGCGGACTGGCAGGGTAGGGAGAGGATATGGTACCATTTGTGTGCTGGACAAGAACACACGTGTACACACTCTATTTGCACTCTATTTGTGCAACCCTAACCCTAAAAGACCCTTGAATCAGCTACAAGTATGTTGAGGGTCACCCAGGAATCTTTGATCAAACGGAATCTTGAAATGCTAAACTCGCCATCTTAGAAAGATGACTGAATTGTAGACTCCTAATGTTGGCTACTTGACATAAGGACTGAGGAGAAAGTTGAACATTACTGGAAAATTCTAAAGGTAATGTCTGCTAAAAGCTGCAAAATCATACAAACATATAAAAATTATACAACAGAATAACAGTGTTGGAATTGGATCTTGGAGGTCTTCTAGTCCAACCCCTGCTCAAGCAGGAAACCCTATATCATTTCAGACAAATGGTTGTCCAATCTTTTTTTAAAAAAACCTTAGGTGTTGGAGCACCCACAATTTCTAGAGGCAAGTCATTCCACTTAATTATTCTGTCAGGAAATTTTTCCTTAGTTTTAGGTTAGTTCTGTCCTTGATTAGTTTCCATCAATTGCTTCTTGCCTTGCCCTCAGGTGCTTTGAAGAATAGTTTGACCCTTCTCCTTTGGGACAGCCCCTTAGATCTACATCTCCTCTGCGCATGCTCCAAGATGACGGCCTCCAGCTGATCCTCTGTTGCCAGAAGGGGTAATTTTTGGCATTTTCGGGGGTTTGTATGGGCCAAACTTCTTTTCTTTGGCCCGGCCCGGCTAGATGAATATGTTCCGGTCCCATGGAGAGCTTTTAAGAGCTTGTGCTTTCTGGAACATCTTTGGGAACTGAGAAGAGCCAAGAGGAGCTGATGTGAGGGCGGACGCCATTGGGAGGCCTTGGCAATGACGATTGGGGCGGCGGCTACAGCTGTGGCTACTCTGCGAGTTGCTGGGGGTGGCTATAGCAGCGACGGCAGCCAAAATAGTGCTGGCGACATTTGTGGTGTTTGCGGCGGCGATGCGGCGGCCTTTGTCGGATCCCCGGGGGCTCATGGAGGACTCGGGGGATGATTTGGCTGCTGGTGGCGGTGGGGGCAGCATGGGGGCGGCTATGATGGCGGCCGTTGGGACAGCACCAAGAGAAGTCAGCCTGGTCAAATCATCTGCTGTGGAGAGTGAGAGGTGCTCACTGGTGGTTTATCATCTTGGAATTGCTCCAGATGGGAACCCTGTAAAGATCTGGGAACTTGGGAGCAACTATATGAACTATAGGATTGCTGGAAGACCTGAAGGAGACTTGGAAGGGCTGGATGGCCACCGACTAGTGCTGGTTTGTTGCCCTTATTCGGTCTCTCTTTCCCCTATGGCCTGGTTTCAAGCATTACTTGGTCATCTGCCATCTGGACTATTTCCATCAGCCGTGAAGAACTCTCTCTGGCCTTGAAGAACCCTCTCCATCTTATCCTCTCCTTGTTACTATCTTTAGTCTGCCCCCCTCGTCTTGGCTCTATATTCCGTCTCATACTTTTTAGCCATAAGGAGAGTTCTTGGCCTTTGGATTGTGGGTACTGAAAGAGCCTGGTTCACTACTGCCATTCTATTACTGGAGGTGATAGTCCATCTTTTTAATGCCAGCCACTGTGAGAGGGTGATTTTGGCGTTTTTATCCTCCGGTTTCTTTCTTTTGAATGGCTGAGACTCCTTTTCACTGCCATGAGAGGGCAGTGGATTCCAGATGACCCATACCCAAAGGTTCTGTATTTTCTCTCCGGGACCATTATACTTGACTATCATGATTGAATCCCCGGCCATATATCATCTTTACCCCAGGCTGTTTTTGGATGTATTCAGCAGCCGAACTTTTGGTGTTGTGAGATTCCCCCCTCTCGCAGGTCTGGCCCTCCACACTATTGAGAGCCTACCTTGATGACGGGTTTTGGAACCCCGAGAGGTGGCATGCAGCGAAAAGGAGGCTGAGGAGTTTTCTATCCAAATTTTTAATTAAATTTTTAAGGGGTTCTGGGGGAGGATGGTTGGATTGGAACTAGGGTTCTGGGTTTGGGGGATAACCCACTGAGGGTGGGACCAGGCCCGGCTGGGGGCCATGGCACGGGAGGCGCAGGGCTCCGGGTCGATGAGGGGGTTAGAGTTTGTAACGATGAGGGCCAGTACATCAGTACTGTGAGTGGGAGGGGCAGATATGGCAGGAGCTGGGGGGCCAAACCTGGTTGTGGGAGTGCACGCCCGCTGTCTTCAAGCGCTCCGGCCCCCAAGGCTCCTCTCATTCCTCAGGTAGTCCAGATTCTCAGGGCCCGGACCTTCGGCTGATGTTATGCAATGCCAGATCTGTAGTAAATAAAGCCCCCCTCATTTGTGATCTTGTTCAGGAGGGGGGGAGCAGATCTGGCAGGAAATATGGAGACCTGGTTGGGCCAAGAGAGGGGTGTCCCCCTCTTTGAAATGTGCCCTCCTGGTTTCTGTGCATTTCATCAACTGAGGTCACAGGGTAGGGGTGGCGGGGGGCGATTGTTATAAAAGAAGGTCTCGGTCTGAGGGAGGCCACTGTTCCTCAGATTGCCAGATGTGAGTCCCTCCTGGTGAAGTGGGGTCATGGGGTACAGGTGGGCTTTATGATCACGTACCTGGCTCCCTGCCACATGGCAGCAGCCCTGCCCAAACTGCTCAACATTATAGCCGGGGTGGCAGTTGATACCCTGAGGCTTATGGTCATAGGGGATTTTAACCTGCCATCCATCGGTGAAGCATCTGAGGCAGCGTAGGAGTTCATGGCTTCCATGATGGCTATGGACCTGACCCAGTTAGTGCATGGCCCTACTCACACGGGGGGAAAACACTCTGGACTTGGTTTTTGTCTCTGGTCAGTGGCTGAATGATCTTGATATTGGGGATATAGTGACTGAACCCTTGTCGTGATTGGCTCATTCTCTCCTTTGCTTTGACCTTCGAACCTCTATACCCCGCCGCAGGGAGGCGGAACTGATGAGGTGGTTCTGCCCCAGGCACCTGATGGACCTGGATCGGTTCCAGATGGAGCTTGGGCCATTTCCTGAGGCTCTGGCTCACGGCTTGACTGAAGACCTGGTGGCCGCCTGGGACAGGGTGGCTGCTGGAGCTTTGGATCGGGTTGTGCCTTTGTGGCCTCTGACTTGGTGCCAATCTCGCTTGGCTCCTTGGTTTACCAAGGAGCTGAGGGAGATGAAGCGCCGGAAAAGAAGCCTGGAGAGCGGTTGGAGGGCCAGCCGGTCTGAATCTGACTGAACACTGGTAAAGTCTCATATTAAGACTTACCTAGTGGTGATAAAAGTGGCAAAATGTAACTATTTTTCTGCACTTATTGCATCATCAGATAATCGCCCTGCCGCCCTGTTTAGGGTGACCCACTCCCTGATCCTTCAGGAAGCGTGGGGGGACCCCTTGGAGGGCAGAACCGAGGATTTTGTACAGTATCTGTATGATAAAATCGCTCAGATTCGGGAACAGCTGGACTCTGATGGGGTAGATTCAGGGGGGAAGATGGAGGCAGGTTTTGAGAATATTATCTGGGAAGAGTTTGACTCTGTGACTCCTGAAGATGTGGACAGGATACTGAGTAGACTGACTACTGCCACATGTTTATTGGACCCGTGTCCCTCCTGGTTGGTGCTGGCCTCTTGGGAGGTTACACGAGGCTGGCTCCAGGGGATTATAAATGCTTCTTTGAGTGAGGGTGTCTTTCCCACCACCTTGAAAGAGGCGGTGGTGAGACCTCTCCTCAAGGAGCCTTCCCTGGACCCGGCAGTGTTGGCTAATTACCGTCCAGTCTCCAACCTTCGCTTTGTTGCGAAGGTTGTTGAGAGTGTGGTAGCACGACAGCTCCCTCAGTATCTGGATGAATTGGCTTATCTGGATCCATTCCAGTCAGGCTTCAGGCCTGGGTACAGCATGGAAACGGCATTGGTCGCATTGGTTGATGATCTCTGGAGGGCTCGGGACAGGGGTTGCTCCTCTGTCCTGGTCCTATTAGACCTCTCAGCGGCTTTTGATACCATCGACCATGGTATCATGCTGCGCCGGCTGGAAGAGTTAGGGGTGGGGGGCACCGTCCTGTGGTGGTTCTCCTCCTTTCTCTCCAACCGGTCACAGTCTGTGTTGGCAGGGGGAACAGAGGTTGACCCCAAGGCCCCTTGTATGCGGGGTGCCATAGGGGTCGGTCCTCTTGCCCGTTCTGTTCAATATTTATGTGAAGCTTCTGGGTGAGATCATCCGTGGTTTCGGGGTGAAGTACTACCAGTACGCTGATGACACTCAGCTGTACATCTCCACCCCGGACCACCCCAATGGTGCCCTTGAAGTGATGTCCCGGTGCCTGGAGGCTGTATGGATCTGGATGGGGAGAAACAGACTAAGGCTCAACCCATTCAAGACCGAGTGGCTGTGGTTTTCGACATCCCAATATAGTCAGTTGGTGTCATCACTGACTATTGGGGCGAGTCGTTGGCCCCCACAGAGAGGGCTCGCAACTTGGGTGTCCTCCTGGACTCACAGCTGTCTTTAGAAGACAGCTTGACGGCTGTGGCCGGGAGAGCATTTTATCAGGTTCGCCTGATTCGCCAGTTGCGTCCCTTTCTGGATTGGGACTTGTTAAATACGGTCATTCATGCCCTTGTCACTTCCTGCCTGGACTACTGTAATGCTCTCTACATGGGGCTCCCCTTGAGGAGCACCCGGAGGCTCCAGCTGGTCCAGAATGCGGCCGCATGGGTGGTTATGGGAGCGACGTGGTGCTCCCATGTGACTCCCCTCCTGCGCGAGCTATACTGGCTCCCGGTGGTCTTCAAGGTTGGTTACCACCTTTAGAGCGCTCCATGGCTTAGGACCGGGGTATCTACGAGACCGCCTTCTGCCACCAGTAGCCTCTTACCGACTAGTGCGCTCCCATAGAGAGGGGCTTCTTAGGGTGCTGTCGGTCAAACAGTGTCGACTGGTGGCCCCCAGGAGGAGAGCCTTCTCTATGGGGGCACCCGCCATCTGGAACGAGCTCTCCCCGGAGATATGGATCTGCGCGCTTTCCGCCGTGCCCTCAAAACATTCCTATTCCAGCAGGCCAGCCTGGCCTAACCTAATTCCTGCAACCCAATTCCTGCAACCGTTCTTCATATGTTTTAGCCTCCAGTCCCCTAATAATCTTTGTTGCTCTTCTCTACACTCTTTATAGAGTCTAAACATCTTTTTTTATATTGGGGTGACCAAAACTGGATGCAATATTCCAAGTGTGGTCTTACCAAGGCATTATAAAGTCATATAAATACTTCATGTGATCTTGATTCTGTCCTTCTGTTAATGCAGCCTAGGACTGTGTGGGCATTTTTAGCAGCTGCAGCACACTGCTGGCTCATATGTAAGTGATTATCAGCACATGGCTCACTGCAACAATAAATGAAGCAATGTTGTCATTCCATACATTGCAGGAATATCAGAAAAGCTCAGGAGGATGTTCAGCCAACACAACATACGTGTAAACTTCAAACCCAAGAATACTAAGGCAGAAGCTTGTCTGTCCACCCCAAGGATAAAACACCCAGATACATAATCCCCAAGGATAAAACACCCAGATATATAATCATGTTATTATGGTATATGCAGTACGATGCAGTGAGCCATGTGCAGATCTGTACACTGGGGAAACAAAACAGCCACTTATATACATTATTTTATTATATATTTTATTATATATATACACTTATATATTATATAATATATACATACATACACACATACTCATACACAAACACATACATACATACATTCACACACCCACATGCAAATATGCTATCGGGCTGATGGACATGTCCCACTAACTATGGCACAAATCATTCCTTGATTTTCACTTTTATATGATATTTCTTCATGACATTTCTTCTTCTCATCCTCAACCTAAAGACATCTTAAAATTATCTGATCCATTTTCAAAGTGCAGAGTTTTTCTCATAGACAATTTTGACTGTGGACATTCTCTAAACCACTTCATTGACTATAATGTAAATAACGCATTACAGTTTATCCAGTCCCTAGTTGCAGCTAGAGAATGCTTCAGGCAGCACTTCTCTCTTGTAGACACTGGGCGCAGTCCTCTATGGTCATTTTTATTTTAGCTGCAGAAGAAATCAGGCATCAGGCTCCTACAGTAGGAGCCACTGTAATGCCTGAATGGTGCTTTCCGAAGCACTTGTCAGGTGTGATTTGATTCCTTAGTATAAATACTTTTAATGCTCTTTTGAAAAGTGCTAGACTTGTATTACAAGAAACAGGACTAGTAGCCCCTTGAAAAAGCAGTAGCTCTACACAGAAGATCAATTTAATTATAAGTTTTCTGCCAGTTCTGCATGGCTTCAATTACTGTTGTTGAGAAGAGAGAGCCTTTCCCTTTCCATCCTGCTCACCAGATCTGGGAACAATGTTTTGAGAGACAGAATATTAGGCAGAGTAATATGTCAACTACAAAATACTTATTGATAAGAACTAGCTACAGAGTTATTGAAAAGTTCAAGGAAAATACATTATCTGGTTCCAACATCACTCCATAAATTATGCAGAGATTATTTAAATAAATATTTTTGACAGAGCAACATACCCAGGGAATTGTTTGTGAGAGCTAGAGACTTTTCCATTGCACATTATTACATATTCCTTGGAGCTGAAGAAAGCTGACCTTTCATTTTGCTTCCTCTCCTGAACATAGATGTTAATTTCTTTTAGTTCTAAGACAGTATTGATGCTGTTACCATTCCAACTAAGTAGAATCATGATGCAGTTTTTCTAGAACACTGTTCTGGTTTGTTGTTGTTGCTGTTATCCTATTGCAACATTCCTGGGGTTTGCTTTGGGGATGGAGGAGTGAAAGTAGTGTTGCACAAGTATCTAAAGCAGTGGTGAAAGCAGTGGGAGGCTCCGCCCACCCACCTGGACATCATCACATCCTGTTTTTGACCCTCTGCGCATGCACGCGCTCACATTTGCAAACTGGTAGTGAAGGTAAGCGAATACCAACCCTGATCTAAACTGACCGCCATCAGACTTGATACACTGAGGAAGAAGAAATCAATGCTTTGTCTTGGTTGAACATTCAAATTCATGTGGGCCACTGTGTTTCTTCTTCCTCTGTTCATTCCAACTTTCAGGAAAGATAGAAGCTTTCGTGTTAATAACATTATGCTAAGACCTAGTGTTTCAGTTTATAGTACATGAACTTTCAGTTTATTTAATTGAGAGACTCAAAGGCGACAGGAGTCAAGCAAACAAATTTGGAGTCACAAGTTCCATATTCCTGATCTTTATAATTTATAGGACTTATAAGAATAAAATAGACATGGAAAGGGCCATCCAGGCAATCAAGTCCAACTTCTTTTTCAGTGCAGGGATCCAGATGAAAACATCCCAAGGTGGGCTATACAGAGTCTGTTTGAACATATCCATTGAAGGCGAACTCATCATCTTTCTGAGTAATTGGCTCCACTGCTGGACTGCTCTTGCTGTTAGAAACTTCCTTCCTGTAACTTAAGCAAGTTCCTTCCTACAGTCTAGAGCAATTATGAAAAAAAAATGAGTTTTTATATGATATACTTTAGGTATTTCTTTTCATAGGGCTCAATTTCTAGTTCTTGGATTGTTCTCATTGCACTTCTCTAAATCTGACCTACTTTCTCTGAAACTTTTTTTTTAAAGTGTGATGGCTAAAATTAGCTATGCTACTAGAGGTGGAATATAATAAGAGAAAGAATGTATTGTGATTTGATATTATTCTGCTTAAAAAGAATAATAAAACTGCAGTTGGCTGTTATTTTGCAGCCACGTCACTCTTCTGACTCATATTCATATTGTAATCAACTATTATCCCACCCTAGCCACAAATACCATGACTAAGAAAGATATTTACATGCAGGGGAGTCCAGAGTGATGGTCACCCACTTCAAAATGGCAGATGCGACTGGAGGAGCAAAGCTGTCCCCATTCCATTTATGTACATGGAATGCATCCAATGCATGTTTTAAAAGAGGGGTTTTTGATTACCCTGTTGCATCTATTGTGGTCCACAATAATTTGAATGTTCAATCAAGATATAATTGGTTGCATTTAAACCAAATGCTTTAGAAATTTAAAAACAAAAACTCCAATAGAAATTATGTCCATTGATACATCTATGGGATTAAATCTTATTACTATAGTCATAATGGTCCTTGGCAGAAAGTTAAAGTTTAAAATTGTTAATGTCTCATTCTACTGTATCTCCAACACTGGAAACTTGTTAAGGAGTAAGAGCTTTGGATATGTTATGTCTGGACTATTGCAGAAAAAGGTGATTGAATTCCTGAAAGGATGTGTGAGTACTATATCTAAAGACTGTCTTAATCAAAATTCATCCATTTTCAGCTCCCAAATTGGCCCTATGTTGACAGAAAGGAAATACTGCATAATAGGGGTCTAGGCACTTACATTTTTTGTTCAAAAATTGAGTTTTTAAATTAATCTGTGCATAAAACTATGGTTAAGATTCTTGCACTGAAACATAAATAGTGTCGGGTTTTTGTTATTTTTGTTTCTTTTTCCACTATTTTTATTTTATTCCTTTTTCACATCTATTACTTGGTTTTTTTTTCCTCCTTCAGGTAAATTCTCAACTTACAACCAGTTGCTTAGCAATCGTTCAAAATTACGATGGATGCCCCAGTTCCAAAGGCACTTATGATCAGGTTCCTAAACTCTGATGAATGCCCACCTTGCAGTCAAGTGACTACATTTTGAGTGCTTGGCAACCAGCTTGCATTGGTATAGCTTTCCTCAGTCATACGATTGTGATTTATGATATTTTTGTTGAAAACCTGACATTTACTTCTGATTTTTGGTAAAAATGCCCTATAGCAAATGATAGATTTCCTTAAGTTGAAGACTGCACTTAGATTTTAATTTATAGTCTTGTTTGAATTATGTGATTCTCTGCTTGTATCTTGTAACATGTTGGAACTTAATCCAAGTCTTCATAGTCTAAGAGACACGTTCTATTATGTTGTTTTAGTTTTAAATCAAAATCATACATTTTCTTTGGTTTCTTACCTCCATGGTTAATACCTGTTAATTCTCCTTGTTCACTTGAAAAGTGGCTTAGTCTTAAATCATCCATACTGCACATGTCATCATTAGAGGCATCTAATGTGTTGCTAAAATGTATTATGGAATAATATGAATTGGCTGAGAAAGGTTGACCACTTTTATCAAGGTAACCAAGTCATATAGAAAATGTTTTGTAAGTCCTGACTGCTGAATTAGACTAAGTGGAAAAGATGATCAGAGGAAAAAGATGAATGTAAACAAGCCTTGACATGAATTGGCCCAACAGGTCAAGGATAAAAATTCTCATTATTAACTCATTTTTTAAAAATGTTATGTTCATTCTTTCTTTTTCTCTCTAAAGTGTAATGGGTGAAGGTAAAGAAAATACAAACAAAAGTGCAATGCATTGAATTAAAACTGTAGTTTAAGAAATAGCAGATTGAAATAAAACACTTTAAAATGCCACCTGCTATCAAATCAACAGAACGAGACAGTAACAAGGTGATAGAGAATGCACAACAGACTGGACACATGGAAAATCATGGCTGACGGGTGCCAATGAAAGTTCTGCTTTTAAATGCTAAAAGTAAATTAGATTTTAGAACTCACTAAGATTATAAATTCAGATTATAATCTCCAAGAATTACCTAAGCATTCAAATAAAGATATATGGAAGAAGCACTACTTTAAATGTGAAGATCCAAACTACAATAGTGGCCAAAATTGTGGAAACCTTTTGGGAAAAGTGTATTTTTGAGGTTTGATGGCTAATAACACCACTTTTTTTTTTTTTTGGAGTTTCAAGATACTCATATTCCACTACTGGAATGGCCTGGGAGTAGCCCAGACCTTAACCAAATTGAAAATCTATGGAGCCGACTAAAGAAACTTGCTAGTCAGAAGTGATAGAAGCAATCATTCAATCTTGGTTTCACATTATAACAGCTACAGAACTAAAAGACTTGGTTCACTCCATAAGAAGATGTTATAAGGTCGTAATTCATGCTAAAGGTTACCCAACTAAGTATTAACTGATGTGATAATTTTTGTATATCTCATTTTTTTACGTTTCACTTCTCTTCTTTATACTGTAACTACTATTCTAATAGCAAATCCTTCATAAAAGTTATTGCATTACATTCTTGATTAAATTATCTTTCCATTGATATATATATAATTTTATGGTACTACTCAAAAAAAAAAAAGTGGTGTTATTAGCTAGTTTTAGAAAAAAACGCTTTTCCCAAAAGGTTTCCACAATTTTGGCCACTACTGTATGACCATGGACCACTATGATATGACAAAAGTCAGTAGCTAATGTTGTGACCTGTCAGCTGCTGGCCCTCAAGCAGACGAATCAGAAGAGGAGGAGGCATGGGAGTCAGGGTCGGCATCAGGACAATATGAGAGCTCTGAGGGAGAAGAGGGAATGGAGCTGACAGAGAGAGATAGTTAACAGCTTCCAGGTCTGGAGGTGGTTGATGAAGAAGAGGAGGAACAGCTGGGTCCAGTGCCTGACGCATGGCTGCACAGAAGGCAGAGAAGAAGAAGTGGAAAGCTATGGGCCAATCCTGGGGAAGGAAGAACCACTGCTGCTAGCTATGCCCCACCCTACTTCTGGGAATAAAAGGCAGGGGACGGAGATGAATAGGTGTGGCAGACAACTATTCATCTTCTGGCTGGCCGGACTTGTTAGCCTGTGAAAGAAACATTTTGCCAGCGCTGCAGGCACTCCTAATAAAGGAATCTTTTGAGTTCACATCAGAGGGTTTGTCGTGTTAGGGGAGCTGGGTCAGAACAGCTAATTACTTTGACAGAGGCTGAGAAATGCCTGCTGTTTTGTTTCCTTTTTGTGAAAGATCCATATATGATTTGGTAGAACAGTTGCTTTACATACAAAAAGAAAAATCGTAGGTCCATTTCACAGTGTAGATAATATACTGTACCTGGTAACCTTCCATTTAAGTAAAGTGGAGCTGGATGGATTAATCATATGACATTTTATAAAATACATTCCTATATTTCCTGGTACCTCATTTACCTATGGGAAAGTGGCTTCACTAAGTGGTAACCCCATTTGTGCTCGAATTTGGGTGTAAGTCACTAACATCTCGATATAATTATCCATTGTTTCACTGCTGCAAAAAGTGCTTACATCTACTTTTTAACCATACTCATTATTTCCTTAACTGTAAATTCTAAAATGAATACATAAGATGGCATGCCTTACTTCCTTTAACCTAATTTCCTCTCCTTCCTTTCTGTTAATGAATGGATTGGGTCATTCAAAAGTCCCCTTTGAGTTATCTTGCCTTTCTGACAATAATGGAAAAATGTGAAAGCCATTGGATTTAGTTTCACTTTCTCCCTTGAAAATATAGATTTGCATTATTATTAGCATGACACTCATTTATTAGTTAATTGACTCACTGCACTTTTATCATCATAGTTAATAATAAGTTTACTTTGTTAAATACTCTCTTCTTGTTCTTTATCTACCCCACTACTGTATGTATCTTCTCTTCTATCTTACTTTATTTTTTCAACAGACAATTCAAAGTGTGCACACTAAGTAATTTTTTTTCTGTAGTCTTATAATTACTTCTGTATCCTTCTTCCAGTTCTGTCAATTTAATTGTGCTGAGAAGGATATGAAATCAACCAATTTTTAGCCAAGGGCAAAAGTGACCTTTTAGCCATACACATAGTTACTCATCATTTGTCCCCAACCAATGTCATCCCAGGTAAGAGGGCTGTCACCAATCCAAGCATTTTATTTCTTGATATGCATGGTTTCCTTTTAGAGTCTTTGGCTCAATAATTTTGAAAAGGCAGAACCTCTGGATTCTAAAATGTCCTTTTCATCATTTTTGTGGATTTTGTTTGTCCTATTTTTAGAATTTGTCATTCTTTTATTTTTATCATAAAAATCACTCTATATATAGCTACATAGCTATATAGCTATAACTGTATTCTTGAGCTTTCTTCTCTGGCAGTAAAACAATGGTCCTATTTATGTGTAAGGATGAGTGGTAAAATCTTATGCATTGTAAAGTGGGACAGGTCACTGAGTCAGGTTTCTGTATTTGATCTTTTTTTCATCAGTACAAATTTGTTGTTTTTTTTTTAATGCTAAAGGCAAATTTGTTAAAAAATGAAAAAAAACATAGCACCGGGTTTGGGATTTCAATATAACTTTACTTTTTTAGACAGAGAACTCAGGGGTGGCCTACAAAAATTTTAGCAAGGGGTTCTCTGCCCGGTTGCTTGGTGGGCATGGCCATGGTGGGTATGGCCTAGTCAGCCTCCTGCACCATGGGGGCGGGGGGGGGCTTTTTGCCCTTCCCGGGTTCTGGAGGGTTTTTTCGAGCCTCCGGGAGGGCGAAAATGGCTTCCCCAGGCTCTGGAGGCCCTCTGGAGGCCAGAAACAGGCCCATTCTGGCCGTTCCGAACTTCTGGTAGGCCCGTTTATCATCCTACCTGAGCCTCTGCACACGCCCTGCACTTACCTGCATCCAAAACAGGCCGCATGGGGACTCCTGGGAGGGACAGGACGGGGTGGGCAGGGCCATCCAGGAGTGGGATTTTGGGGTTCTCCAAACAGCACAGAATCTTAGCTAGAGGTTCTCCTGAACCCCTGAGAACCCCCAGCAGCCCACCCCTGAGGGAACTCTGTAAACAGTTTTGATGAGACCCAGAAATAGGGTCTACCTGAGAAAAGTCTCCCAGCATAAAAGGAACTTATGGAAATTATTGCAATCAGAATAGATCTGGAAGAGACCTTGGAAGTCTTCTAGTCCAACCCCCTGTTCAAGCAGAAGACCTACAAGAGGTCTCCATTGCCAGCAAACATCCTGATTGCTGCAGATGGGACTGAATAACCTCAGCAGCTTCCACTGATAGATAACTGTACATGGAACAGTTATTCAGGTTAATAACTATATTGCCCTAGCTCTTTATTTGAAGTTTAGACAGAACAAGATGCAAACTTTTCACTGAGTTAACCAGCAGGTCAAGATACTGGATCTCAGTAGGAAGAGTAAGAAAAATATGCATATATTAAGAACAATTAAGTAATGTATTACATTAAGTTTTGTTTTGTTTTTTTTTATTCAGTTTAGGAATAGTATATTACAACAGTTATAACAATATATTACTGACACTTAGGCCTGGATTGTTACTAGATTCTAAATCCAGTATCTTTTCTTTTTATATTTCTTTTTATGAGACCATATGCACCAAAGACAAATTCCTTATGTGTCCAATCACATTGGGCCAATAAAGAATTCTATTCTATTCTATTCTATTCTATTCTATTCTATTCTATTCTATTCTATTCTATTCTATTCTATTCTATTCTATTCTATTCTATTCTATTCTATTCTATTCTATTCTATTCTATTCTATTCTAAACTGGTAAATGGAAAGCCTGCCCTTCCATTTAGGAACACCCTAAAGAGGCAATTTATCTTCAGAAGTTTGTAAAACATTCAGTCTTTGAAAGGAAGAATGACAGTAAAATATATTTAAAGCCAATGGCATTTGAAATCAGAGAAAGCTTTGATATGGAAGGTGAGATCCCCACACCAACAAAAATGTTTCTGCTATTGAATTGAATGTTATTGAATGGTATAAAAATATTAAACAGTAAACATTCACTTTCTACCTCTTAATGTATTTTGTTCTGACATTTTGCAAAGGAACGATGTCCAGAAAGAAAATTTTAAATTTGTCATTAAAGCAACCCGAGCTCTGAAGACATCTATGATATATAGTATGTGCAGTTTAAAAGTATGCAAATTGCCTGTACTATGTGTGACTTCAAACAGTCTATTCATGAATCTAAATTCTCTATTCTCTGCTTTAGACCTTCAGGGAATTACAAGTCACAACAGAAGCAGAAGGGTGCCAAGAAGAATGAAAGCAAGGACTTTGAAAACATAAACATCACAAACATGCAAATTGAGTTATTTGGGAGTATTCATTGTTGTTATAATATTTGCAGTAAAGAATTGGAATACTTGAACTCAACAGTTTATTTGTTTACTTTTAAAACTGCAGTGCTCCTATGATATTCCAGTCCAAACAATGTAAAAATGGGGAAGCATCTATATGAAATTCCATAAAAAGGCTTGTCATCTTGTACATCTTCCAAGATCCTTCTGTTTATAAATGATCAAGCCATGATGAATATATTTCTCCTCTTTTAATTCAACACAAAACCTACATCAGGGGTGTTAAACTTGATTTCATTGAGGGCCACATCAAAGCTTATGTTTGACCTCGGGAGGCCAGGATGGGCATGGCCAGCTTGATGTCACTCATGTTAGGGGTGCCTGTGGTCTGCCAGTGCTCTGCTAGTGAAAACAGGCTCCCGAGCTCCGTTTTCGGCTGTGACGGATTCCTGCAACCCTCTGTCAGCTAAATGGAGCTCAGGAGGGCCATGGGCGGCCCTTCTGATCTCCATTTCTGCTGGAAGAGGCACTGCGGGCCGGTCCTTTGCCGTTTCTAGAGTGGCCCCATGGGCCAGATCTAAGCACCCTGTTGGCCAGATCCAGCCCCTGGGCCTTGAGTTTGACACCCCTGACCTACTTCTTTTGCTAGCTATATTCTATCAATAATAATGATAATTTGATAACAGTTTTGCATCAGGATGCTTTGATTGAATTAAATACCCTGCTATAATGATGATACACTTGAAAGTGGAGGAAGCCAATGCTCCAGTAGGGGGAATAGAGATCACTCACTGAATAAACATCTTAATGCCTTCTACCAAAATATAGCTCCCATCATTCTGAACTTACTTATTTCTGAATTTACAAGGATCTAATTATGTTGATAGTAGAGGTGGTCTAAAGATGTATGGTTAAATGTCAATCGAAATGTCATTCGTGCTTGACCAATGTTTCCAAAATTATAGAATATGTTGGTAACAATATTACACTACAAAATGACTCAAATGTGCCTTGAAATTTAAAAACACCATGTTGGTTAAATCTAGACTGTAGTAGAATTGTCTCCTATACTTAGGAAAAGAAAGTTTATATTTTCTCTACCTGTATGCATTAAGCAATCTTAATTACTTACAGCAGCTTCAGGTGGAACAACAGTATTGTTTACTTATAAAACTGCAATGCTCCTATGATATTCCACTGCATATTACACATATCTTATTGTTTAGCTCTCAGTTAACAAATGATAAAAGCAAAATACCTCATTGTAGGCTATCATGAGTAGAATTATACCTGCCCATTCTTTGTAAAAACAATCAAGAAGACCTTTCTCCATACTCCATACTCCATACTCCAAACATTGCCAAAATATGTTTATAGGAAATGTGTTGACAGCTGTTCTTCTTTTGGGGCACAAGCTCCCAACTGAAATCTTTAGGGATGTTTTTTTATGAAATGTAGGTAGATGTTGACTTAATGGTAGCAAAGGAATTTTTTTCATATGTGTTTCCTAAATAAAGTAACCTCACTTCTTGCCCCTAAACATCATACAAATGAATCTTTCCATGCTTCCAAATTGTTATGGAAATACCTTTAGATAAATTAGATAAATTAGATAAATTAGATAGAATAGATAGGATAGATAGGATAGATAGGATGGATGGATGGATGGATGGATGGATAGATAGATAGATAGATAGATAGATAGATAGATAGATAGATAGATAGATAGATAGATAGATAATATGTAAGGTCAGCCATCAAACGATCAAGTTTAAAAATAGCGTAATGATATATGCCTAACTTGAAACAAGAATATATGATCAGAGAACTCCAATAGAGAAAGTCCATCAAAAGTGAATAAATAGTAAATAAATAAATATTTTAATATATTTGAAGGAATATATAAAGAAATAAGGGATAATGGGATAAGAAGTAAGGGGAAAGTAAGGGGAAAATGTAAATAATAGAAGACTACTGTTATGAAATTGTTGTAAAAAGGGAATATAATATACGTTTTGTGTTTGTATTTGTCATATTTTGTTGTTTTAAAAATAAAAAGTTATTAATACAAAAAAAGTGAATAAATAGCAAAAAGCAGTATTCATTCTGGCTAGGATTCAAAAGAGGAAGACCATCCAACTTCACCCTCTTACAAAAACTTCATAGACAGTTAAAAAGTTGCTTATACACAAGAAGAGATTATGCCTAATGGTATGTAGAAATGCAAAGCTTCTGTTTCCCCTCAAGCTCTTTTTTAAACTAATGAGAATAAAACTGCAATCATCAAAGCAGGAAACTTTAGTGATTGCATTGGTATCCTGAGAAGTAATATGTTTTGTTTGTTTTTAAAGAAAAAATGACATTGCCCTTTAGTAGCACAAACACTTTTATCTGAGGTCTCTTAGATCATACCACAGTTTGTAATATGTTGTTATACAGTTAACCATCTGTCATGGCAGCCTGAAAGTGTCTTATGGCAATCATTTATTACTGCTGGTCACATTTTCAGCCAGATGTTTAGACTGGATTTGGCATTTTTATCCACCTATTGAGTCCTTCTCAAGGACTTGGGTTAGACAGAGTTTGCTGTTTAATAATATTAAAGATATTGTCACAGGATGTAAACTGTTCCAAGTAAAGCTGCCTTTTACAATAGACTGATGGTGATTTTGTCATTGTCCATGGTCTTCAAGTGGTGGTCCAGATGTTTTGGGATTACACCTGAGGGGCCTATTACTGTTAGTACTATCTTTTCTTTCTTTATTATTATTGTAGTTGATTGCAATCAGCCAGATGTTTAGATTAGATCTGGCATTTTTATCAACTTATTGATTCCTTACAAAGGACCAGGAATAACAAATGTTGTTGTTTGATGGTTGTTATTATTATTCTAGATCAGTACCTCCTAAAAAATGACACTATGAGTGGATGTTTAGTATTACAATGTTATATACACACCTGGAAGTAAATCCTATTTAACCCACACACATTATTTATTAACACTAGAAATATTATTTACTGTATTAGTAGTATTTATAGTCCCTCTCAAAGTACAGTTGGACAAATTTTGGAAAAATACATACATCACTTAAGAAAGATCTGAGAACAAAGTAGGATGTCAGTTCAGTTTTCATCCATAGAAGGGTGTCTGATGAAATACACTACTAACTGATTCTGAAATAATTTCCTATGCTAAGATTAAGGTCATCTAGAAGTAAAAGTAAGTGTGGCTGCAGAGAGGCAGAATTCAGCTGTATTTGGAAGCTCACCAGTTTTCCACTCATCTCTGCTTTTTTCAATTGCAATAACTTCTGGGGAAATATGTTTAAGGTTATAGCACAATGGATATATAATTCTAAATGTGTTCAAGTTTCTATTTCCCTCCGTCCCAAAGATATATAAAGCAATGGGGAACCTTTGTTTTGTAGGAAGAAATATCCTTCTGGGTTCAGCTCCAAGTGGGGAAAAAGACACTGGAAACATGGAGACTGTTTGGAAAGATGGTTTAATGGTGGACAGGATCACATGACTTGAGTTCCTGAACAGAAAAGGGCAGAGATGCTGAGCATGCCTTGGTTTTATGCACTCTCTGTGCTTTGAACTTCCTAGAGCACAGGAAGAGTATCCTGATTGGTTGTCAGACTCTCAGGGGGTGGGGTTTTAACTAGCCTTGCTGGTAATCTTCCCAGGTGCCATGTGGTGAGTTTCTGTTGCTAAATGGGTCCTATTGTGTTAGTTTATGTTGCTAGATGGGTCCTATTGTGTTGCAGATGATGGTCCATTGACAAAGATGGGAGAGAATTGAGTTTCTCCTCTGGCCCATTAACAAAGGGGCAGGAAGGTGGGAGCTGCTTTGTCTTTAAAACATACTTCTCCATTTCTCATACAGGGAAACATAATATTCTGCCTTTTTAATATTTCCTAAAATATTTCATTCTTCTAGGAAAGGGGTGGGTGCTAACTTCCTACAGTTTTTTTGTTTTTTAATTTATACCTGACTTTTACAGGAAGCCTTAGAAAGTCCATACCTGAAGAAGCTTCTTAGTTTTCAATTTCTGCTTGTCTTCGATTTTCCCCAGATTCTATACCCTTTAAAGATTGAATGAGGGATAAAAGATATCATATGAATAACTGACTGCCAAAGGCGTGTATTTAGTTGAAATATGTTTGAATATTAATAGTTTGGGTTGGTAGTTAGGCTGTTGGTTTGAGTTCCGACCTTGGCAATTTGGTTGCAAATATTTTGTCACCATTCAAGGAGACATCATCAGGGTCTTTTGGTTATGCTCATCTGTCAGAACACAGGTCCTTAAATACCTTTTTATGAGATGCAAATTAGTCTGAATGTTGTTTGTTCAGATATTTCTGAGTCATGGTCTGATTTTGGAGTGTTTGATTGGCTGGCTGTAGTTGGGCTATAGTTAAGTACTGTCTGTGTGATGCAAATTAGGATTAGACTTGTTTATCTGGGTGCTTCTCAGTCATGGCCTGGCTTCTGCTTGTTTGATAATTTGAGTGGCTGGCTGTTGTTACTGAGATGTGGTCCATTTTCTTGTGAGCTAATGGGTTATAACTTTGTTGCTGCGATCCCAAAGGAAGCATTTTGTTGCTGTGATCCTGAAGGTAGCATTTAAAATGAATAAACAGGGACCCCTCTATGCAGCAACAAAATTATAACCCATCAGATCACAAGAAATAGGACTACATCTCAGTAACAACAGCCAATGGTGATGAAATGTTCACAACCAAATTGCCAAGCTTGGAACTCAAACCAACAGCCCAAGGATATGTTTAGTTTTCTGTAGCCAAAACTGTAATGAAGTCCTCTCAGTACTTATTCAGCAGGAAATCCAACTAGAGTTTTGAAGGGGGAGAAAAAACAACTTATTTCAAAATGTTAGGCAACATTTCAGGTTCTTGGAAAGTCCATATTCTCACCCAACACTCATTCTCTATTTCCTTGCTTTCTCTTAAAAGTTTAGTTAGTTTAGTTCTCCACTGGACAAGTCTCTGATGTCAACTTGCAAAGCTTTCAAGTTGCCATGAGCGGGAGGGAGGGAGAATTGATGGAGCTGATTGAGTTCCCTAACTGAAACTACATTCCACAGATGTTTTTTTTTTACCGCAATCAGTAGGAGAGTTTTGGGTTTCACAGCCCACCAAAGTGGTTAATTGGAGAATGTGATTTATGACATGGCCAGGGAGGAGGGGAAAGACAGAGTCATAGGGGAACGTAAATCTATGTGGGATTAGTTTTAACTGCATCCGAATATTGCCAAAATGGTGCTCCTAATAAATGACTGTATTTCTTTTGAAGTTTGGCTCGTGGCTCATGAATTAATTAGGACATCTTTTGGAAACTTCACATCTGAAAATTTTCTCCAGAATCCAGCCAAGTGTTATGTGACTTGTTTTTTTTTCTGGAACCTAAAAATGTGGGGCAACGATCAAATTAATAAATGAGAACAATAAGTATGATAATGATCAAACAGAGAAAGAATCCAGGTATTACATGGATTCTATTACTATGTTTGATATAAGCGCTAATTTTAAATTACAGATCCAGTGCGTACAACAGTTTCAACTTTCATTGGGGTGTCCTTGGAAACTGTCCCAATGTTCCTTTGGGACATTAATATTAGGCTGACTTCCCATTATTTTAAAAAATAATAATGATGATGGAACTGCATTAGAAACTAATTTTTGTTTTATTTCATAAATCAATAGGTTGAAAGACGTATCTGTAGCCAAAATGATGACTTCTGCACACAATGGCATCATCTGAAACTTACATACTTATGCCAGGCAACAAGACACATGTATGTAAATTGTGAAATAATGATATATTCACATGTATATATTGTCATTTGTTCCCCTATAGGAGTTTGATTCACAAGCCTTATGCCATGTTCCAAATGGGAACTCAAATTAAAGTTTCCATAATAGATGAAAACGTCAGTTTTCTATTTGAACCAACTAATGAAAGCCAACCAACCATTGTTGAACTATTTCCATTACTATATACGAAGCTGTATCTGTATCTTAACAGACTGTATTTATTTTCCTGTAACTTAGCCTATAATATAGTCATTGTCTGGAACTCCATCACAGAACTGAGTGAACAATTTCTGCTACTTTTTGGAAATCATAGTTTTACTGAAATGACATCATGGTGCTATTTATCTGCATGTGTTTCCCTCCAAATCAATCTTGTGATTACAAGTCCATTCCATTTCTTCATAATATGTTTAGCAGTGGTTTGCCATTGCCTCTTTTGTCCTTTGTGCCTAAGAATTATAGAATTCTTAGGCACAATTCTAGAAGTCTAGAATTCACTGGTTACTTGCTCAGTATCTTTCATTACCACAGCAAAGGGGCTTCTCTTTAATATTTACCTTGCGATAAATGAGCATTTATGTTTTCAGACGCTTTATTGCCAAGTCCTAGGCTTTTCCCCTCTTCCCCCAAGCAGAGGATGTAGATTTCATTTAGATGCCTGCCACAAGACAGTTTTCCAGACCTTTCTGACAAAACTCGGTAGCGGGTAGAAGTTATTTTCTTCCTCTCAAACAAATAATATTGAATGAAGCTTTATTGCTAGGCTAGAAATAACAGAACATGCTTGGAAGGGGAAAAAAGCTACGCTTAATTAATTGCACTTTCATTCTTTCCTTTACACTTTTGTGTAACACAGCATCAATATAAGTGGAATTAAAGAGAATAGGTTGGAAAGCAGTCAGTAAGCCTGAGCAGGATACACATGGGAGATACACAGAATGATAAAAGAAAAAAAAAAAAGATTACCAGGAAGAATTTCTTGTTAAATACAAAGCAAAAGTGAAAGTGTAAACAGGTCACAGATTCATATACAAATTAAATTATACAGCTAATACAGATGGTACCTCAGTACTCGATTACTTCAAAATTCGTCAAATTTAGTACTTGATGCATTTTGACGTACTTAGTACTCAGTGTTTGTTTATTACTTGATGTGCTGTAATTGGAAGAGCTGCAAAGAAGAAACAGGAAGTCGGCCATGCTGGGAAAATCACTACATAGGAAAAGGGACAGACAGAAAGTTCTTCTCAGCCAAAAAATAAGGGTTACATAGTAAGTCACGTGTTTGGGGCTTGTCCGTTTTAGTACTCATTGCACCTCCCGGAACCAATTAATGCCACCTACTGAGGTACCACTGTATAATAAAATAACCTGATTCCTTTTAAACTGACTTGAGTTTTTATTCTCTCTGACTGAAAATATATGCTATTTGAAACATGTATGTGAATATGCTACATAGATTCCAGTTCTTTCTTGTAGGTGAGATATCATCTTTTAAATAATACATAGACACTGTTGATGTTGAATGGAAAATTTTGTGCACAACACCTGTTTGCATATATAGTTCCCCACTATCCATTTCATTCATGCATATCCTCGATCAGTTTGGGCATTCAACCCTGCAGTCTTATTGAGTAAGCTTTCAGGGAGACTAACCCGCTATATTTTAGGAATATATATGCATAGAGTTGTGTTTTGAGATGGGCAGCCGAACAAATCCTTTAAATAAATAAATGTAAGGATGTAGGAATTTTCAGAACATCCTTTGAAACCAAGCAGTGTCTTTCTCTTTCCCAAAAGAGAAATTTCTGCAGCATAATCTCTTCTATAAACTTGGTAACAAAAAGCAAACTTTAGCACAAAATATGTGACTTTCTCCTTTCTAAGGTTACTGTGCGTTGGAGTGTGTATGTGTGTTTGCTTTAAAAAAATTTAGAACATTTTTTTTGTATGGTATATTTCTCAAAACTGTTCACTTTAAAGATTTTTTTCCCCCAATTTGTATGAAAAGTCTGTTTTCTGAATATGTTGGTGTGATTCAATAATCTCTACTGCTTGTTTTCCTGTAGGTATACCTGCAGTATATTTCCCATAGTTTTATCTGCTGCTGAAACAAGGAGAAATCATGATAATTTTTGATATGCCAAAATATTCATGTGCTCAGGGGGCCTTTCACAAATGATTGCAAACATCAAAATAGAAGAAAGGTGAAACTAAATTCAAGGCTGACATCTATAAAAAGTGCATGAAAAAATCTCACACACATATACAGAGAGAAAGAGAGGGATACAGATATGGATACACACATAAATCCACTTTCTAGGAAGGATGCTATTCAAAATAAGATCTGTGGATAACGTTGGTTTGGCCAAGATATCTTAAATCACTAAAAGCTACATTGACATCACAGCAGTAAGAGATACTCCCTTAAATCTATTTTTCTTGCTTGTGCAATCTTAAGCTATAAAAAGAGCAATTCTTAAATCTTGTTTACTATACACAGTTCCTTGGAGCTGATGAGGAGAAATTGAAGTCTGCATCAGCTTGCTGGGGAAATTAGCACATAAATTATATTTCAATCAAATAATTAATACAGCACTACAGAAAAATATTTCTGTGTATATTATGTGATGTGAGATTTGTGGGATCAACATACTACAGATTCAAGCTGCCAAGCCTTATAATCATTTGCAAGATCTTTTAAACTTTGCTTTTTAAATTTCAACATAGATTTTGATGAATTCCTTTTAAATGTTGTGTTGCTACAGTCATTGTTACATAAACATTTTCACAAGATGTTGTTAATGGACACCTCCATTCTGGACAATTATTATCCATTCTATACTCTTTCTTTTGTGGGGAAGTTGTAGAGAAAGTGATGGTCAGCATTCCAAGTAATGCACCAGTGGAAAACAAACTTCGAGGCATTCGAGCTTCTCAAAGAATAGTTTATTGGATACATTATATTGGCACAAACTGGTGAAAGCCAACTCTGAGTTTTCCCACCACTTTCACATAATAAAAAGTTAAACTTTTCCCTTTCCCCCAAGTCACTGGTCACGCTGTCCAATCCAGGTGCTGGCTGATTGCTGGGTTATTTGCTCTTCCTCTGGCCAGCCACCTGTGAGAATGTCCTTGGTTCCCAGAAGAAAACTTCATTGTTTTGGCTACAAAATCCCATCTAACTATTTCCCCATTCCCACTGCTGTGAGGCAACCTTGAAGCTTCCAAGATGGCTTCAGCCAGGGTCACTTCAGGGTTGGCAGTGATTGGATAGCAGCTACAAAGGATCTTGGGGAAAAGTGATTATTGGGACCCACTATAGTTGGAATTTAGAACAGGATATAGTATGGGCACAGCTTGTCAAAGATTTTTGGTGGAGCTGACATGGGGATGGGGCAGTGGTGGGTTGCCCCTGGTTCGCACCGGTTCTATAGAACCGGTAGTAAAATGTGCGGCCCCATTGCAAACCAGTACTAAAGGTAAGTAGAACCCACCCCTGGGATGGGGCACCCATTCTTGTGCTTCTTGCTCTCTCAGCACTTTTCATTATTGTTAACCACAGCTTCCTTCTGAACTAGCTGGGGGCTTAGGAGTGGGAGACATTGTATTATAGTGGTTTAACTCCTTTCTCAGCAAATGGTTCCAGTCAATGTTGATGGGGGCAGAAAGAGTGCATCTGTGGCCCTTCCCTTGTGGGGTCCCTCAGGATATAGCACTTTGATACTGCTAAGTGGGTTCATTCATCAATCCAATATCACTATGAAGGCTCTGGGTAGTTTACAACTTTTAAAACATTTTTAAAAGAAAATACCCACACATACACATATGTACCCATAAACACAAAAACATAAAAGAAAAGAATAATGATGGCAAAGAAAGTATATCCGGAGAAAAACAGAAAAGAAGAAAAGGGCATTACTTGTCCTCAAAAAAGCCAAAGGCAGAGTGCCAAGTTGTTAAGGTCCTTCAAAATACTATAGGGTAGGAGCCTTTTGTGTTTGGGGAAAACCTTGATTATAGGGGGCTAACATTGCCAGAAAGAAGGCACACCTCAAGGATCTCAATATATGACATTATTGAAACCTGGAGTGCCCCAGTTCTGCCAGATAAAATCAGTTGTGCAAGTTTATTTGCTGCCCATCTCATTTCAAAGTGAGATGGGCAGCATCTCTGGGTAGCTTACAGCATTAAAAAAACCATTAAAATAATCTTAAATAAAATTAAAACATTTTAACATCTTAACAATACTCCTCACTTAACTATGTCAAAACAAAGTGAGAAGAATGCCCTGATTGTTGTAGATGGATGATTTGAAACTATAGGGAAAATCAAAACCTGAAATTGAATCCTTAATACTTGAAGTTAAATCATGATGTCATGATATCAACATGGAATCTGGATTTGACAAATGTGTGATACTCAGCATAAAGAATGGAAAAACTGAACAAAACAAAGATGTACAGTTGGGGGACAATTATCCTCTCATCAGCATAATCCTCTTCAGACTCTAGTTCATCCTAATTTTTATTTCTGAATAGATTTTATAGGACTGTGCTATAAATCAAGAGTCCATATTAGTAAATCTGTTGATGAGATAGATAGTTTCAGACACCCAATTCCAGGTTCATTTTGCTACACTGGTTCTAACAGAGTTTATCAGATGCAGGTTCGTTAGAACAAATGTTTTTTTTTTCCCCTAAGAAAACTACCAAATTATGTCAACTGCTTTATAAAAAAAAATATTTGAAATGTTCAGAGCATTTAATTAATTCTTTTTCTATGTCAACCTATTGAAACTCTTAAATAAAAAATAATAATGACTATGGCTCAAGATAAATTATGGTATTGGTGTTGCCTGTGAGATTTCATTTGCTTGACAAACCTTCATGGAGCATTTATTTCAATTAATTTATGAAGAACGTTTGTCACAATAAAGATGCTTTCCTTGTAAACATATAAGGAAGATATTGGAGAGCTTCCCCTTCCCCCATTACATTTTTAAAAATCCTTACATTTTTATTCTAGAGTAGAACTACAGTTTGGGTAATATATAAGACATCAGGCCATAAACTGGGGTACTATAAATTTTAATCCCACTTTAGGTGCAAAGCCCACTGGGTCACCTTGGGCTAGTCAGTTTCTCTCCGCTCTAGGAAGGAAGCAAACCAGTTCTGAGAAAAACTTGCCAAAAAAACTGCAGTTACTTGTAGCTGAGAATCAGACACAATTGAAGTAAAATGAAAGTACCATTGAATAATTTCGTTCCAGATTGTCAATCTTTGTACCAACAATACTTTCATAGAAAAGTAGTTAAAATCTAGTTATTACCCATGAAGCCCTTAATGGCATAGGATCATGTTATCTAAAGGTTGTCTGGACTTCTTCTTGGCCTGTATGATTGTGCAGAATTGGCCTGTTCCCAGTTCCATCATTCTCTGGTGCAGAAATTGCCTCATGATGATGATATTCAATTTGTACAGGTAGTCCTTGACTTATGATTGGTTACAGTGACCATTTGAAGTTATAATACAGGCCTGGTAGCTCAGCAGACTAAAAGCATTGTGATTAACACCAGCTGTCTGCAATTACTGTAAGTTCGAATCTCACCAGGCTCAAGGTTGACTCAGCCTTCCATCCTTTCTAAGGTAGGTTAAATGAGGACCCAGTTTGTGGGGGCAATAAGCTGACTTTGTATAAATATACAAAAGTATGAAGGCTATTGCTTAACGCATTGTAAGCCGCCCTGAGTCTCTGGAGAAGGGCAGCATATAAATCAAATTAAATAATAATAATAATAATAATAATAATAATAATAATAATAATAATAATAATAATAATAATAATAATAATAATAATGGATTCCCCCCACCTCAAAAAAATAAAGTACTTACAACCTTTTTCTGAATCTAACAGTCATGGCCTTCCCAGCCACCCCAGTCATATTACTGCATTTGGGAACTCCACAACCAGCCTGCATCTGCAGCATTCCACACTCATATGAATACTTTTTTTTATTATTTATTTATTTATTTATTGCCAAAAACTGGCATTTACTTCTGGTTTTCAGCAAAATGAACCCATACTAAACAGTACCGGTAGATTTTCTTAATTATCACAGCATTCGCTTAATGACTATAGATTCACCTCACACAAACAGGTTGCGAAATTGGGTTCACAGCTCTTCTGAACTGTGGAAATCATTTGGATCTCAGGGAAACCTCAATCCAGGGGGCCAGTGTGGCTACAGAGAAGATAAGCTTCTAGGGTCCTGATAGATGACGTTGGTTAATCAAAGGAACCTGGAGAACCATCAAGGAGAAAAACTACACTCAAAATTGTCAGGGCAAGCTACTATACATAAATAATACACCCCACTCTTACTAGCACTGATGATATTACCTAGTTGGGTAATGAAATGTCTGCAAGCAAATAACCAAGATCTGAGACCACAAAGTACTCAATATTTTAGCTTGTCACTATTATATTTATTTGCAATTTACTCATATACTCATATTGTGGTGCTCACATTTGTACTTGGTTTGTGAAAAAGCTGCATGAAACATTTTTTTTCTGCACATAGGACATCAGAAATTAGAAAGAATATTACTGTCTGCCTGTGGTCTCTGCAGAGGGTGTCAAATGATGAAAAAGGGGAACCAGCATGATGTTCAAAAGGGGTAGAATTTACAGCATGATCCAGACAGAACTGGATACCTATGGCCACAATTAAGAGTGTGTGTGACTGTGTTTATGAGCTTTGTGTGAATATATATATATATATATATATATATATATATATATATATATATATATATATATATATATATATACTGTGTATATATATATAGATATTTTTATTAGCATTGTACTGAAACCTCCCTAATTTATAACCATTTTTTTCCATTTGACAGAAAGGAAATAGCTTGTATAGTTTTTTCAAAGAAATGATATGGGTGAAATGTCCTTACAGTAAATTTACCCTTGTCATTAATAAAAGAGTGATGCTATGTCCCACTGATTATATGATTTCAGTCTAAGTGGCTGAAAGAAGGTGTGACTGTTCTATCTATCAATATACAAAAAGAATCATCATTAGTCTTCGGTCTTTTTCCTTCACACACCGTTCAATTATATACCCGAGAAGATGTCAGAAGGTAACTTATTTTCTTTTATTTTCCTTTTTCAGATCAAAAAGCCTAGACGGTATGATGGAAAAAAATGTATAATTATATGAGACAATCATATAATATCCACTGCCTTCTTACTGTAATAAGGTAAGAGTAAAAACCTCACCCCCAGAAATTCAAGTTTTCAATTCTTCTGATAAACACAGAAACTTCTCTAATAGGGTGAAAACAACTTTCAGAAATATGGGAGTACAGATTTAAGTATAGCACGTGGGTGAATCGCACTTTGTCTAAGCAACAAATTCTTATTATTCTCATTGTCATTCTAGAATGATTTGGTTTTACATTTTTAAATTATTGAATTGTTTGAATATTTCTACAGTAGGCTGCATTATTTTTAATAGTAACATTTCCATCCTGACTATTCAAGTTTGGATTGCTTTTTCATATAACTAATTAACTATCAAAAGAACTGTCAAAGACACTCAAGAGATCTTGTAACTGGCTCAGAATGATAGAAAGCATTCCATTATTGTTATTCAAATCAGTTTTGTGCTGGCTTCCAAGACTTAAATGACATGTGCATGAACTTCCATTCAATCCAGAAGAAGGGTTTCATTGTTTAAATGTGTTTTAATTTTCACTGGATGTGGTTTCATTGTCAGTCAAAATAAGATAATTTTCATAAGATAATTTCATTTTCTCATGAAATGAGATGGCGACTAATGTTTAGGCAAGCCCGATTCATTTGAAGAAACTTCAAGTACCAGATTTTTCGTTCTTTTCTACTTTGCTCTGCCAACTTTAACCTTTCTTCTCTTGTGACATTTAGTAAAGTTGATTTGCATCTATTAAATTTTCCTAGCAGTATAACTAGGCATATTAAATCATTCCTGGAACTCATACAAAAAGATTCAAATAGCTGTCTAGAAAGGCAAATCATGCTGTAACCTGAAATGTCACTGCCATTTTGTACCCCCTTTTAAAGATGCTTGAATAAATTCTATTATATCAGATCAAGTAACATTTAATATTGCCTGCCAAAATAATTTTAAACTAAAAAAATCATAATAAATCCTGAACTGACAGATGATGATGGAGGTGTGATGGTTACTCAAGGCCTTTAAGGAATCTAATACTTTCAGAAAAGGATTTTTTTTTTTTATTTGATGCCTATGAGGGTTTTTTTCCCCATGAATGCTTTGTAAATTGTTCTATTGACCCTACTTTAGTATATAATTCCTAAAACTATACCTGATTTGGAACAGTTATTGGTTTTTATCCTTGTTACTCAAAAATCCAGCCAATTTTTAAATATTCAAACACAATTCATTACAGCAGTCAAAATCAAAACTGTTGTTTTTCAAAGTATATTGTCCCACACTTATATTTTCATTTTTTTCCCCTTTCAAAATCTAGATGACAAGTTTCAGTCAATAAGCGTATGGTTTTCATTGAGTTGTTGGGCAAGGTCCATCTCTTAAAAGATGGTTATGGTAATGGATGTGTAGATAATGCAAGTGTGGTGCAGTAGTTAAGAAGCTGTTCTAGTGTGGAGAGATCCAAGTCTTGTTTTCTTGCAACAGCTTACATCCTGCAACCATACCTTTAATACTATTAAACATTGGGAAGGGGTCATTAGGTAGACAAAAAATGTCAAATCCAGTATAAGAATATGACTAATTGTGCAACCAATCATAATAAGTTAAAGTTGTATATCACCCAACTTATTTAATGAAATATTTTATGAGGAAAGAAAGGTAGTAAGTAAAATGAGGGGTTCCAATCTACCCTCAATCATGGATATTCACTAGGCAACTTTGATCCTATCCTTCTGACTCTGTATAAGTTTATTACTTATACTGAGTTTAATACAAGTTTATTATTGTGTGGAAGAATGGAAGAGAGTGTTATTCATTCACTGCCTTAAATACCTACAGGAAAAGAAATGTAAACCTGAGGCAAAAAGACAATTTGTCTTTGCCTTTTTTTTTCTTCAAATAAGGATTAATTTGTTCCAATGCCATTTTCCTTTGAAAACCCCAAAACTGTATGATTTTGTGTATGTTGGAAAGCTTTAACATATGCTGGTCATTAACTATTATGTACCACAGCAAGTTTGCTGTCTAAGTAACAAAGCAAACATCAAGTCAAATCAAGCAATGGAATATTGTTATTTCTGAATTTTGTCATAAAATCACAGGGTAGAAGCACCAGATGTTGAGGAAAATGCAAATTCCCACGCTACAAATACCATCTGACATGAAGAAATAAAACCACCTGTTATGTTGTGCAAAAACAATGTTTAGTCATCTTAAGTCAAATGAAGCTGTGTCTCTCTTGATTTTTTAAAAGTCTGTGTAGGCTTCTTATTCCATCTTTTCATTTTATTAGGGGAATTTACTGTTACCCAAAATTTACAATTTAAATAACATAGAATATTTACTTTTTTGTTGGAGGGATTAAGTACTATATTTGTTTCTTCAAAATCACTCTTTTGTTTCCACATTTTTAAAATCATTGTCAATTGAGAAACTTTTTATTTCTTTAAAAAGAAATACATGCAGGAAAAACTTAACATTAACAATTGCTTGGGAATGATTAATAGCTCTCCTGAGAGCACTTGTCTTATTATTTCATATCCCCACCTTATTAAAAGGTCATATTAATTATAGGACCCTTGCTGAGAATAAACCAAAGTGTCATTCAGAAGGACCCTCAATGATACTTCAATTGGGAGATATATAGACAAACATAAAGAACTGATAGGCATACTGTATTCATAAAATCATAAGGTGGGAAGTGACCTTGGTGGTTTTCTAATCTAGTGCTCATTCAAAACAGGAATCTTCAATATTTGTTTCAAAATCTCCAGTGGAGCACCCATGATTTCAGCAAAAAAGCTGTTCAACTATTTTTAATAGCTTTTGTGTTTAGGCAATTCCTTCTAATTTTGAGTTTGGATGGTCTTCTGCAAAATTTACACCTATTGGTTCCCTCAGGGGCTGTGGAGAGTAAATCCACATTCCCAAATGTTTTATCGTGTTTCCCTTAGGTTCTGTAAATTTGGACTAAACAAACCAAGTTCACTTAACCATTATCAGAATTATTTTCAAGATTCTCACCATCTTTGCTGCTCTTGTTTGCATCCTTTTGTTCATCATCAGTCTTTTTGTATCATGCTCACCAGAACTAAACTTGGTATTCCAGGTTTAATCTGACTATGTAGCATATACTGTATATCCAGATCTGTAATCAAACAGTCCAAAAAAGTCAGTAATTTATGTTATCCACCAACAGGTCTTTTGTCTTTGTGCCCCAATAGTTCTCAGCCGCTGTTAAGGCTGGGGCAGACTAATTGTAATTCAGCGTTTGTGGGCAGTTCCTGCCTGGGTTGATGTCCACGCACCCGGCATGCAAACTCCCAGCTCCGCTCTCTGCTTCTCCTCTTCTCCTCCTGTGCATTCTTGTTTCCTGGTTGCTGCGGTCTCAGGGCAGCCACCATGGCCGCCGTTCCACCACCGCCGGTGCAGAGGGCAAGCCTCTGGCCCCGAGGAACCTGCCTGTTCCTCTCGGCCATCCGAGGAGTGCCTCTCTATCCCCCTGTCCCTACAGGACAGGGTAGGTCCAAAGACCTACCGGCAGGGGCTTGGCAGACGGGGTTTTCGCGGGGCTCCGAAGAGCCCGCTAATTCCCCATCTGTATCCCCGTGGCACCAACTGGAAGTCTCAAGAACCATGTTTTTCAATTTGCTGAGAATCCATTTGGTAATGGGATCATCCAGCCCCCATTCTTCCATTTTATCAAAAGGAAATCTATGGTCAACTTTATCAAATGCCTTACCAAGTCCAAGAACATTATTCCAGACCATCCGTACACAGACAAAGAGTTTAAGGGCTTTATTTAACACCACCATCCCCTAATGTCTTTCTCCAAAATCTGAAACTTGCCAGCAAACATCCCGCACAATGTTCCTGTTGGGTTAAGTAGGAGCATGCTGGTGTAACTCATTAGGAGGGGTGAGTAACCTCTATGACCTCCATTGTGCCTGCCTTCTTTCAGCCCTGCAAGTCCTGGGATCTGGGGGAGGAGGCAATTCCTACTCATTCCTGCTAACCAGTTACAGTAACCTTCCTTCTCTGCCCTGCACTTTTGACTGGGCCCTCCAGCTTCAGCTGCCTCTCTCTCCTTCCTTCTCCATCCAGGCGCTTGTCCAGTTGTTCCCCTGATGCCTCTCTGAGGTTCCTGGCCTCTCCTCTTCCTTTGGCCCATTCACTCGCTGCTTGGAGAACTTGGCATCTTCTTGATGCTCCCCCACAGCCTCCTCTGAAGTCAATGGAGCCAGTTCTTCCTCATCACCGGAGCTAGCATCAGGGAAAGCCATCACAAGTATAACCATGGCATTTCCTTAGACTATTAATGTGATCAGTTTGTTAAACAAGCAATAAGGTCTATTTGTAGACCTGCTTTAACAATCCCTTGCTGGTTTCTAACCATCACTTTATTCCAGAGGTGGGTTTCAGTAGGTTCTGACGAGTTCTGGAAAACCAGTAGCAAAAATTTTGATAGTTCAGAGAACCGGTAGTGAAAATTCTGACTGGCCCCACCCACATCTATTCTCTGCCTCCCAAGTCCCAGATGATTGGGAGGAAATGGGGATTTTGCAGTAACCTTCCCCTGGAGTGGGGTGGGAATGGAGATTTTACAGTATCCTTCCCCTGCCATGCCCACCAAGCCATGCCACGCCCACCAAGCCACACCCCTCAGTAGTAAAAAAAATTAAACCCACCACTGCTTTATTCCTTTCTAAGCACTTGCAAATCTATTGTTCAGTCTTTTCTAGAATTTCCCCAGGTACCAACATTTACTTTCTTAGGGCCATATTTAAAGTCATAACATTAACTCTTTCTAATCTCCTGGTGCATCGTCTGTATTAAAGGAGTTCTCCAAGTCAGTAGTTCTGAAATGACACCTTCCAATTCCTTTAGCACCTTGGGATATAATTCATCTGCTTTGACTTGCATTCATTCAAGGTTTCAAAAAATCATTAGATTACTCGTAATGGTTTGTCCTCTGATTGGTTTAAAAACCAAATGTGCTGCTAAATATGCTGTTTATAAACATGCAAGTGAATGCCAATTCACTTCTACAGAGTTCAGTTCACACTAACAATTTGCCATGACATCAAGGTTCATCCCTTATTGTTTTAAATTGATCATTATATCTAGGCTTCTGTTAATTGAGGAGAAATAATTAAGCCTTATTGAGTTAAATGTGTAATTATGATGGGGTGCTCTAAACTGAAAAGGACAATTTAGCCTATATCAAATAGAACTGACATATGCTTACAAGAGCCCCAAATAGTTATAATGAAAATATGAATTGGATTCAGTATTTCCACTGAAATCACTGGGAGATATCATTTATGATAAATTGATTATAGTAGTTTTATTTCAAGCATCACTAAGTATGGATCATAATGCTTACAGTCTCATTATTTCTTAGTTACGGTTTCTCATTATTATTTCACTCTAGTGACCCAAACTTATTGTAATTAAGGTGAAGTCACAACTTTATAAAGTCAGGTATATAATGTTATAAAAATTCCCTAAACATCATTTTTTAGACTCATGAGGAAGCCCGAAGAAAGATATGGTTGCTTTAAAAAGATTCTGCATTTTCATCACGGAATTCTCTTCTTGAATCATTTTTGACACAAGCACAGACTTCGTATATAATTATAAAAAGGTACTTCGAGTAGAGCTCTATTCCTAGAGTGTGTAACTTGCTTGGCAATGTATGGAAGTGACAAGGCATTGATTTTGGATAGGGTGTTGTGAATTTGGATGTGATGGCAATATCAGGAAAATGTTTGCATTTAATGAATTCACACTTCCTGAAAACATATGCTAATGTTTCTTGAATGCAGTGTTGCATCCCAAAAAGATTTGTGGAAAATGGCATGTGTTAGGATAGAGTGTATGCACTTTGAGGGGAAAAACAGTTTGCAAAAATGGGTTACATCAAGTAAACTTCATATGAAAATGAATATACTCTGTAGCAGGGGTGAAATCCAGCAGGTTCTGACAGGTTCTGGAGAACCGGTAGCGGAAATTTTGAGCAGTTTGGAGAACCGCCAAATACCACTTCTGGCTGGCCCCAGAGTGTGGTGGAAATGGGGATTTTGCAGTATCCTTCCCCCAGAGTGGGGAGGGAATGGAGATTTTGCAGTATCCCTCCCCTGCCACATCCACCAAGCCACACCATGCCCACCAAGACATGCCCACAGAACTGGTAGTAAAAAAAAATGGATTTCACCACTGATAATGTAAAAGGAAAAGCCTGAAACTCGGCTCAGAATTATTTTAAGGATAAATTATAAACTAATGTAATCCTTAACCTTAAAGGAATAGAAACATGTATTTATGTATCTATGTGTAAACCAGTTTGGAAACAAAATGGAGCAAACTATACTTTGGAAAAAGTAAAATAAAAATTAAGAGATTTTAGAAAGTAATAGACAAAAGAAAACCCAGTTCACTATAAATATTATCTTTACTATTCCCTCCCTTTCCCATTTTAATTAACACTTTTACAACCCTTAAATTCAGGTATATTATGTTGATTCAAAGGATTCTGAGTCATGCAATACATAAACATTCTTATACGGAAAACTATTAATCACTCTATCACAAGAAGATTTGATTGAGGTCTAATTTATGTGCTAATTTTCCCAGCAAGTTAATGCAAGGTTCAATTTCTTCTCATCAGCTGCAAGCAACAGTGTACTGTAAACATGATTTAGGCATTTTCCTTTTTAGAGTGTTTGATTGCATTGGAAAGAAAAAGCTTGAATAGCTGGTTCTCTGCTGTAAACTTTTTAATGTATTAATTTAGGATTCTAAGCCAAAGAGTGTGTGTGAACTTTTGGGTTTAGCTTATAGGTTATAACAAGAATGGTTAAGTGTAGTTTGCTGATAGCAATAGCAATAGCAATAGCAGTTGGACTTATATACCACTTCACAGTGCTTTACAGCCCTCTCTAAGCAGTTTACAGAGTCAGCATATTGCCTCCAACAATTTGGATCCTCATTTTACCACATCGGAAGGATGGAAGCCTGAGTCAACCTTGAGCCTGGTGAGATTTGAATTGCCAAATTGTAGGCAGCCAGCAGTAAGCAGAAGTAGCCTGCAGTACTGCACTCTAACCACACTAACCACTGAGCCAACACAGCTCATACTTTGTGGCTTTCAGATGCTTGACAACTTTCTATATCTGCATTCTTGGGGTTGTAGCAAGTAAGCAATTTTTAAAAGGTGATTGATTGACTGCCTACTTGTTGGGGCATTAGTCATAAAGTCCTTTTCACTTTCATGAGCCATCTATGGACTTGCCTTAATATTTTCCTACTAGGTGCAACAATAGTATCTGAGTTTCAAAAATACCATAAGCCCTGCCAATATCTCACTGTTTGCTTTTGTTTCATTTTTTTAAAATAGTATCTTTCAGTACAAGATGTTAGTACAAATCCAAAGTTTTTAAAGAAGAGGCTAATTAATCACCAGCTGCATGAGTAGTCTTCCAAAGTTCACAACAGGTAGTAGGATCTTGCTGACCTTGATTGATCTTGGAAAAAAAAAATAAGGTTGGATCAGTTAATACTTGGCTCAGAAACCACAGGAAATTTCAGGCATTAGGCTAGGCTAGGAAATAAACATCTAATGGAAAAAGGTAATGTGTTTTCCCTTACAAAGCATTGTAAGCCGCCCTGCGTCTTTGGAGAAAGGCGGCATATAAATTGAACTAATAAATAAATAAATAATAAAAATAAGCCCTCCCCTGAAAATAAGCCCTTCCCGAAAATATCCTCACCATTTCCTCTGGTTAGGGTTAGGGAGACAGAGCTGAAAATCAGGTAAGATGGAAAGAGGAGCCCCGTCTTGCTTCATGCACCCCAAAATAATAAGACCTCCCCAAAAATAAGGCCAAGTGCTTATTTCAGGGTTCAAAAAAATATAAAACGGGTCTTATTTTCGGGAAAACACGGTATTATCAAACAACTTTCAGATTACTGCCAAGAAAGCTAAATAGAGATGTCCATATAAGTCACCAGCAATCAGGTCAGGGCAGTTTTTAGAGAGACTTGCTTTAGTGACGGATAAATTAACTCTATTACTTTGAACAGGTATAGACAATCTCACTTTTTTCCTTTTGAAAATCCATACCTATTTATTTTTACCTATTCTTGAGTCTCTATTTATCTGATGTGCAGTATGATCCCTAGTGGTTCCTGTTCATAGTTCTTCAAATTTTTTGGCCTGTTGTTCCATTATTGTTCCATTCACCTTGCTGTTCTTTTTTTAATGCAACTTGCTCATCTTGTGTTGTCCCTTCTTCTTTGTGTGAATAGGACTGATATGTTAGATTATACATATAAATTATTTCTTTATATTAAAGTGTATTGTGCTATATGCAAAATAAGGGCACACATCAATTCTGAGGCTTTTTTAAAAAAGGTATTTTTCACACAGGATTTGAAGTGTCATTCCTCCAAGACAATGGCAATGGGATGTGCCAACAAGTCTACTAGCCCAGAGAAACAAGTGGTGAAAAATTTCTGGGTGAGTTATGGCTGACTGATAATATCTCCGAACAATGGAGTGACTGCTGTGAGAAACAAAGGATTGGCAAGTAGACCAGACCTTCAGAACCTCTCTGGAGAAGGGAGAGAACATGAGATTATCCATGAGCTCTTTGAATGGCACCTTCTCATATGAGGAAACCATAAAACAGTGGTTTCCTGTAGGAAAAACCAAGAGCTGAGGAAGATGACATCTTTGCTCTTGGCAATGGCAGAGCCTTTAATAAGGTCAAGCCCGCTAAACTCATTTTCTAATGGCATTTGGAAATGTTCGATTTAACCACCTTATGGATATTGAAGACCTTCAAAACAGCAAGCTTAATTTGATACCTGGTGTATTTTATCTTCTTTGGATTTAAGGAATTTTAAATACAGATTTCAGAATTCAAAATAATATACAATTGCCAAAAGAAAAGGTTTTTGATTTAAGAAACCTTTAAATGGACTAGGAAACCAAAGAGATTTAAAGTATTGATTATTTTTACTCTAAGATTTGATAAAGAAACATAAAATATTATACAAGTGGGAAATGGCTAAAACACAACTAAACCCATATTAGCAACTGAAGATTGATGAAAGTTGCAGATGGACACTAGAGGGAACTAAAGGACCAGGCAGAAAATATTTAAAATGACTAAGCTGGCCATAACTTTTACTCAACTGAAAGAATATTTCAAAAAATGGACTGAGATATTAATAACATTAATATAAATTTCAATGATTAAATTTTTTGAAGATAGTGAGAATTTTAAAAAAAACTGTTATCTGACACAGACATTATAGAATTTCAAGGCATGGAAACCAACAAAACTGAAATTAACAAAATGGAAATACAAAAGACAAATAAAAATATTAGAATGTGAACAGCTGTAACATGAAATCCATGATAATGCCTCTTTATGAGATTTGTAAAATAGGATGCTTTGAAGACTCTTCAATCCTCTTAAATTCCAAAAATCAATGAAATATTAAAACCTGCAATGTTATTGGAACAATTTAAAAATCAAGATTGTGAAGAGTAAAAAGAAGGAATGTAAAGTTGGATTATTTGATCAGGGATAAACTAGCTGTTTGATATATCTGTAACTCTTGAAAAGATTATGATTTGTAGGTTATGCATAGATAAAGGTTAGGCTATGAGAAGACTTTTTTTATTTGTAAATTTAAAAGAGGGTGAATTATATTATATTAGCTTATGATTGGTGTAATGGTTGACCCATATCAATCGGGTTTCAGGCGCGGACACAGCACGGAAACAGCATTGGTCGCCCTGGTGAATGATCTCTGGTGGTCCTGGGTTGGGGGTTATTCCTCCATTCTGGTGCTACTTGACCTCTCAGCGGCTTTTGATACCATCGACCATCGTATTCTACTGTGACGGCTCTGGGGGTTGGGGGGTGGGAGGCACTGTTTTACAGTGGTTCTTCTCCTACCTCTCAGGCCATACGCAGTTTGTTTGGGCGGGGGGGTCAGAGATCCTCTCCAAGGCCCCTCACTTGTGGGGTGCCACAGGGGTCGGTTCTCTTCCCCCTGCTCTTTAACATCTTCATGAAGCCGCTGGGTAAGATTATTCACAGTTTCAGGGTGAGGTATCATCAGTATGCTGATGATACCCAACTGTACATCTCCACCCTGGATCAACCCAGGGATTCCCTTTCCATGATGTCTAAGTGCCTGGAGGTGGTACGGGTCTGGATGGGTAGGAACAGGCTCAGACTCAACCCCTCCAAGACTGAGTGGCTGTGGATACTGGCATCTCATGATCTAGTAGCCCCATCACTTCGGATGGGGGGGGAGTTTCTTACTCCCTCTGAAAGGGTTCGTAATCTTGGCGTCCTCCTTGATTCACAGCTGTCTTTGGTAGATCATCTGATGGCCGTGACAAGGGGGGCTTTTGCACTGGTGTGCCAGTTGCGCCCTTTCCTAGACAGGGATGCCCTCTGTACAGTCACTCATGCTCTCATTATTTCTCGATTGGATTACTGCAATGCCCTCTACATGGGACTGCCCTTGGGGTGCACCCGGAAGCTCCAGCTGGTCCAGAATGCGGTTGTGCGGGTTGTTACGGGAGCTTCCCGTTACTCCCGTGTAACACCTCTCCTGCGCGAGCTGCACTGGCTGCCGGTGGCCCTCCAGATCCACTTCAAGGTGCTGGTACTTACCTATAAAGCACTTCATGGCATGGGCCCGGGGTACTTGCAAGACCACCTCCTACTGGCTTCCCACTGCCCAGTGCGCTCCCATAGGACTGCCCTTCTCCGGGTGCCGTCGACCAGACAACGTTGGCTGGCAGCCCCCAGGATGAGGACATTCTCTGTGGTTGCACTGACCCTCTGGAATGGGTTACCCACCAGGCTCCGGATGGCCCCCGACCTCCGCACTTTCTGCACCAACCTGAAAACATGGTTTTTTCAGCAAATTCCCTGATCTGCAGCAAGGTTTTAATTTTCTGGGGATTTTAAATTGGCTTGTTTTAGCACTATTTTATTGTTATGTTGTTTCTATTCTGTGAGCCGCCCCGAGTCCTATGGGAGAAGGGCGGCATATAAATTTGATAAAATAAATAAATAAATAAATAATGGTTGGCAGCTACTTCTTTCAGAAGTGTTTTTGTTTCTTTTTCATTTCCTTCTCCCACATCGATTGAATTTTTATTTTTTATTGACTTCTAATTTAATTTGTATTTTTACTATGCTCATGAAGAATTGTTTTTTTTTTTTTTAAGAAGAAGTTGATGTACACACACTATTGGGAGTTTTATAAATAGTATTTGAAAATGTCTATTTTAAGACATGGTCACAGACTTGATGAATTGGTTATTCACAACTTTTCTGTAGGGTCTTTTCTGGATAATTTGGAAAAAAGATGTGCTCTATTTTTATCCTGGCTATACCTATGTTAAAGGAGATACACAGGGAATATTTCATATATAATTTATATTTTGCTGATAAAGAAATAAAGGGTGACTAGTGTAGATCTATTTCAAGCTTTTTAGCTTTCATCAGCTAGCCATACCCTTGGCTTTATCTTAGATTTATCAGCAAAATATAAATTTGGTATAAAATGGTTTGTCGTGAATGTGACTGCTTGAGGACTCCTGGATTGGAGCTGAAAGGTGAAAGGGAGCAGAATGCCCCCTCCCACATGTTGGGGTAGACTAGGTGTCTCAATAGAAAAACATTGTGTGTGTGTGTGTGTGTGTGTGTGTGTGTGTGTGTGTGTGTGTAATAGCTGTGAAATCCTTAAAAAAAATCTAACTGAAACTTTACAGGCTAATGTCCCCTAAAATGAGGATTTTAAAACTTTTTCAGGCTATAGCACCTAAACCCCTAGGACCTCTGATCAAAATCAAAGAGAAAAATGTGTCTAGGTGACTTTTAAAAAGTATCTGTAGACCCTCAGGGAACACCATTCACTTAAAACAGTCTGAAAAACCCGTTTTAAAGAATCTTCATTTCATTCATACATACATTCCCATCACACTAATCTCTGTCAGAGTAACAGCATTATATAGAACACAGAAAAGGAATAAGAAAGGATAACCCAAATAATTTAAAGATAAAAGATAATAAGAAGGACTTAAACCAAATACTAGTCTTGCCAATTTGCTGCCTTCTAGATGTCAAGACACTCAGCATCAGGAATTCCCAGGCAGCTGTCCATACTGCTAATTTTTCCATAGCATTTGTTTTTTTTCATTCCATAGCATATCATCTGTCTGTCTGTCTGTCTGTCTGTCTGTCTGTCTGTCTGTCTGTCTGTCTGTCTGTCTGTCTGTCTGTCTGTCTGTCTATCTATCTATCTATCTATCTATCTATCTATCTATCTATCTATCTATCTAATCTAACTCTATCATATCACTATATCTATCTACTGTATCTATCTATCTATCTATCTATCTATCTATCTATCTATCTCTATCTATCATATTGATAGATAGAGATAGATAGATAGATAGATAGATAGATAGATAGATAGATAGATAGATAGATAGATATAGAGAGCTAGAGCTAGAGCTAGAGCTAGAGCTAGAGCTAGAGCTAGAGCTAGAGCTAGAGCTAGAGCTAGAAATAGAAATAGAAATAGAAATAGAAATAGAGAGAGATAATTTTTACCAACTTTCAGTTTCTAAAAAGCAACACTGGGGTGGTTAATAATGAATAATTATTAAAAATATCCAGGTAGTAATGAACAATTATTATAAATAGCCACATGAAAAGATACCAATATATTGACAGATAATCAAGGATAATTAGTAGGATTACATTAGTATGCTGCTGGACTATGACCAATTTTCCAAGAGTTAGCCGCTATGGATAGAATTGTCCTATTAAAACAGGAAAATCTGTCTAGAGCAAGTATGTGCCAAATGGACTTTTCTGAGTCTATATTTATCCATTTTTAAAAACTCTATGACTGTAACATTGAAGAATATTTTAGTACACAGTCAGTCCTTTGTTATGGATACTAAAATATATCTATTTTAGTAGATTTAACCCTTCAACTTCATCTGTGATATGATGAAACTCCATTACTATGACATGTATTCTACCCAAGATTTTGTTGTTACATAGTTGCTTTTATATGTCTTGGCATGTAGTGATGTAATATTTTATTTAACCAGGACTTATTTTTAAGGAAACAATTAGCATGCATCCACGATATACAGTAGCTTAAAATCAAACTGCACATTGTTCAAGATTGCATTTGGAAATTGATGGCTAGTCAGAGTAGATAATATAAATTACTACATACTTTAAAGCATTTTTTTCTTATATTCTGGTTAATTTGATATAAGTTGTCAAAGAAATTAATCAGTGTGGCTAATGAGGTATTTTTTAATTATTAGAATTTCCTAAGGAAAGGAAAATTGTTCCTATGTAAATGAGGTCTCCAGTTAATGAACAAAGGCACATTATCAATCTTTTGGATGCAAAGACTTTATAGAGTGAGGGAAGGGAGAAATTTCTGTTTTGTGTTCCTTATGGGTAAAAATTGTATATTTCGCACATTACAATTCTTGGTTAGTTACATGTATGAATGAATAAGAAAAGATGAAATAGACGAAGGAAATAACTTTGGGGCATTTCATATAATAGTGGAGCTAAAGATCAGTTTCACCTTGCAAAGCCTACTGACAGTTTTTATCTGTAGGGCAATTGAGCTTTTTACATGGTTTCAGAGAAAACCTTACAACCTGTGGTGAAATGTTTGGATTTCCTATCCTTCTGCATTAGGTGAAGGTAAAATTCTAGGGATCATCCTTTCAAAGTTTTAATGAATTGAGTTATTTCTTGGGTTTCTGATTTGCTCATATAAAAGGAACTTTTTTAAAAAAATGACCCATTGATTCTATTTCTCTCTTTCCACAATGGCAAAATGTATGGGTTTTTGTAATATCCACCTCTAGATCTTTTTTCCCCCGTAATTTTATAGAAATAAGATTTAAAGCAGATTGTTATTTAAAGATGAACCTAAACTGCAACATATCAAAATACTGAATAATTAATAGGTAACTTTCTGGTCAATAGTCAAACAACAATAACAATAGCCTAGGTACATCTTCAGAATAAAATTCCACCAAGTTCAAAAAGAAAATAGATATTAAGTTGTAGCCTAAATCTACTGGGGCCTCAAATATCCCCAAAGCCAGTTAGATGCTGCAGATTTCTCCATCTATTAGAAGAGAAGGAAGTCCATCCGTGAGGTCTGGCATCACACTGCAGGCAGAACTGAAACACTTAGGTAGGCTCAGAAGAAATCCAAACACTTCTGCTAAGCAATATTTATTGAAGAAAGTTAAGAAGCCATAATCAAAAAATGTCAACAAACTCTATATAATAGAAACAGAATTTAAGATCTAATATTTAACTTTCTCCTTCCTTCCCTACTTAGCTTCTTCCATTGAGTAGGTTAGCCTGTGTTTTTGCAATAGTCAGCTTTGCTTTTTTTTTTTTTTTAAACAACTGTCTGGGGTCTAATTATCATACACATTTAAGCAAGTCACAGATGGAAACTATCTCTCCTTACCCAAAAGAGAATCATCTTTAGCCTGGAAGAAAAAGTTGCAACAATTTAACCCTGAGTGCAGGGTAAACAAAACCCACATCAGATGCTTAGCACTCACAGGAATTCTTTCAGAATGGCTTCTTGGCTTTTCCAAAATAAATTGAAGCTCTTGCGCTCTTGTGTGCTTGCTGACGGGAAGGAGCTTTACACCTACCAGCTGAACTCCAGTACATTTGAGTGCTTACAGGCATCAGCAAAAGGATGGGGGGGGGGGGGAATCTTATCACTACATGGTGAGAGTGGCGGTTTGGAGTAGCAGCTCTCTCTCTCTCTCTCTCTCTCTCTCTCTCTCTCTCTCTCTCTCTCTCTCTGTGTGTGTGTGTGTGTGTGTGTGTGGAAGCTATGAAGCTATCACTAGAGTAGAAGACTGGAACTGAAGGGTTGAAAATTGAGCAGGACCGATTGGAAGTTATTCACATAGAAGAGAGGGAAATGGGATGAAGAGGGCTATGAAAAGCCCTAGGAAACAACAAAGGAACGAAGAAGCAGAGACAACAGGAAAGGATCTGTTATTTTGGATGGGGAATATATATAAAAAAGAGATTAGGGTAGAATTATTATGAAAGAAAGAGAAAACAAACAAACAAACAAACCATTTGAGTTGATTTTTAACTGGGATTGTAAACATGAAAGGGAAAGGGAGAACTATAGGTCCAAATAGCAAATATTGCAATTATTCCAATTTTGCAATAAGTTTCTGGTCTATTTAACTTTATCCTGTTAATCCTTTTATGAATGGACTCTCTCTGCATGACAGCCTCAACATTTCTAATATGCCCATTCCTCTAAAACATTAGAGTAGCCCTAGCCTAGCAGAAAATGGCTGCCAACTCAGTTAAAGATACATACTGTATCTTTTTGTACTTTGAAAATGAAAACAAAGTTTTTAAATCTAGATTTCACAGAAGATAAAGGGTTTTTGAAAGAGTTTACCTATTGCCTAAATATTCTAGGTGGAATTTACAGAGATAGTATCTGACAAAGGGTTGTAGGAAACTTTTTAGTAATGCATGAGATCTTTCAAAATACCCACTGACAATTTTAGACATTAGAATACACTATACCTTATGTTATAACTTATTTGCCTTTAGTACTTAAGGGCAAATCTGATAATAATCTTTCGTTTGCATGATTTTTAGGAATTATTCATGCTTAGCTAACCATAACAGTTGGAAGGTAAAAATTGTGCCAAAATGCAAAAAAGTCTGATCCGTTGTCTTTGTTACAGAAATAGTGTGCACTGGAAGCAAGTTTACGCACTCAAATCCTTGATATTATTTACTGCAATGCAATTGTAAATACATTATTTGCTTTAGGAAATAGTTAGAAAAAGGCACTTGAGCATTTCATAGTATATACTCAAGAGAAGGTTACATAAAGTAATGAGGAAGTGCTCCAATAATCTACCTGACAAAATCTACTGAGGGAGCATAAAGTATGTATTTTTTGAAGCCTGTAATTTATACAATGTCTAACAAATTGCTTAAGTACCTTAAATTAATCTATTATAGTTTACAACTGAATGCTTTAAAAGATACCCCCAAATGCCCTACATTTCATAACTGTTTAATGTCAGAGCAGTGACAAATCTATACAGATTTTCCCAGCAGACTAAGTATTTGTAGATGTTTTGCTTCTGAATTTCATCCTGTTGCAACTTTTGCAAATATTGGAAACATACAGTTGGATACATGCTTGTAGGGCCAAATTTCCTCTAATGATATGCATAGTAATAATTACAATAATACAATAATTATGAATATTAACAATAAAAATACATGTTTAAATAAAAAGTACAAAACACATTTTAAATAAACACATTTTAAATAAAAATTACAAAACACATCAAGAAATTGCAGCTTCCTGCAGTAACACCAGCGGAACTGCAAAAAACTGCGCTACTCGGAACATCATATCTTTTAAGAAGATACTTGGTTGATGTCTAAGACACTGGCAGCAACCTGTATCAACCATTAGCACCAGTCAATGGTATTTGTGACACATTTTAAAATGTCCAGTTGACTGAGTTTCATATTTAATGAATAAAAGAGATAAAAATAGTCTTACAATAAATATTAACTATTTACTATAACTGCTGCAACATTCAGACAACATATTTCCTATCAGATTGCCAAAGGCTTTCCAGAACAACCGGGTTGTGTTCTGAGCTGTTCTAAGGCACAGAAACTTCTATAGGGAGTGCTGCTTCCTTATCTTCTTTTGTCAACCATCTTAATAAGAGGGAAACTCAACAGGATCTCTCTTCTTGAATACAATGAGGAGCCATATTCTCTGTGAGGCAGGCAGTCTTAAAGATAACCTGGACCTTGAATTATATCTTCAAAGGTATTGCCACATTCTACATTCTACAATGTAAAAAGGATGCAAGGTGCCATGCTTATTTGTAAGTACTATCACCATTTTGTTCCTGTTCCAATGTTTGAGGCTTAATAAATGTTTATAAGTCCTTGTAAGTTCTTTTGTAAGTTCTGTCCTCTCTCGAAAAGTGTCCTCCTACATGTCCTCCTTTTCGATATTTGAAGACTAATCTGTAAATCTCCGTATTCGATTGATGCCGATCTGATCCATTGCGTGTGATGTGACATATTTGTATTTGACATGACGATTCATCAAGGCTCAGTACAGTGCGGTGAGACGTGATTATGAGATGCATGAGGTCCACACAGGAGAATTGTTTTGAGAGAGTGTGCTGTGCACAAGAGTGCGCTGCACGAAAGTGGCTTTGTTTACTTCTTACCGAAACACGACATGGCACACATGCACGCATTAGACTCACTTCTTTCTCGGTGAATATTCAATCATACACAAGTGAGCACAATAATTCACGTTTTATTAATTCATTATCTATTTAATAATTTCCAAATATGTATAATTTTATTTACAAGTTTATTTGCTTATGTTATTGTTTCAGTTTTAATAATTAATTTTATTTATTCATAATGAATATGCTTGCATCATTCGTGTAGCTCTACATTTTATTTTTAATTTTAAATATCATTTAAATAAAATTTCTTTTATTTACGATGTTTTTTTCTTCAATTTATTTGTGTCCTCCTTCTCATTGTAAAAAAAGTTGGTCACCTTAACAAAGAAGACCTAGAGAATTATGTTATAAATAGAACTACATCACAGACATTGATTTAACCCTCCTGTGACTGACAATGGAAGTGAACAAAATATAAAATGATTATTTATGTACTAAAGCAGAGTTCCCCAACCTTTCTGGATTGGTGGCCCAAAAGGGGGCAGGGACAGGCTCCTTTACACATGCATGCACATGTGTGAACAGGGCCGTGAGCATGAGCATAACACAAACGGAATAATGAAAGTAGCACCCATGCGGCGCTCACAGTGACACTAGAATGTGTGTGTGTGTGTGTGTGTGCGCATGATGATAGCACCCTCGTGGCACTCATGGCAATGCTAGCACAAGCATAAGGGGTGTGCACACACACGCACACAAACTGGCCAGCCACTCAGAATGTGCTGGTCAATAGGCCATGGGTCAGTATTGGGCCACGGCTTGGGTTTGGGACCCCTGTATTAAAGAAAAGAAAGGCCATGGGACTCTGATAATTGGGATCAAAACTTAGTGCTTGTACACTTGTGCATATCTATTGTATAAGCAAATAGCAATTTGGAACTGTGTAGAGAATGGGGAAGCAAGCCCCACCCCATGTTCACTCTTGCAAGTCATCTGTCAGTCACTCAGGACAAACAGCAAGGTGCCGGTTCAGATATTCGAAGCATCATCATTTTCTCTCAAGCATAAATTTTAACACGTAGTAAAATAAAGTTCTAACCTCTTCCTTTCCAGGTATATTTTTTTGTTGTTGTTCTTTAAAAAGTTGAAGTTTGAACTCTGGGTAGAAAGGAGCAAGGAGAGTGAGGCAAGGTTGGGAAGAGGGCAAGAATCTTTATAGCTTGTGAGATAAAAAAAAATATGTCAAGAAGATGAGGACACCCCCTGAAAATTAAACTTTGGTCATCCTAAGGCATACTAGGTAACACATTTTGACAGAAGTATTTTGTAAGATTACTTGTTTTAATTTTAACTGCACGTACTGTTCAGATCAGATCATATCAGGGGTGAAATGCTCCCGGTTCGGACCGGCTCGGGCGAGTAGGTAGCGATGGCGGCGGACAGTTCGGAGAACCGGTAGCAAAAATCCCTTCCCTCCCAGCCTCCAGTTTGCTTACCTTTGCACGCCTGCCTTGCTTCGCTTGCTGTAATCCCTGCAATCCATTGCATCAGCAAGTAACTGAATCTCCCTACCTGCAATCAAGCTCATCGGTGAGCAGCTCTTTCTGCCTGCCTGCCTGCCTGCCTACCTGTAAGTTTTTTTTCCCCTTTGGGAGCTTTAAAAAAAATAGTTAATTGGGGGTTTTTTTAGTTGTTGTTTTTTTAGACCTAGCCATTTAAAGTTTAGGAAGTTTTAAATTTAGTTGCTTTTATATAAAAATAAAAATAAAATAAAATAAAATAAAATAATATTTGTGCAGCTTTCTGAGATTTTGTGTGTTTCTGTAGTGTTTCACTCTAACTACACAAACAGACAAAATCTCAGAAAGCTGTATGTGGAATTTTGTGTGTGTAAAGTGTGAAAGTTGGTTTTTTGGGCTTTTTGTGGCTGTGTGAGGTTCCTGCTTGTTGCAGGGGCCATTTTGGGTCTAGCACAGCTGCTTTTACATTGTGGGTGAGACAGTTGTGTTGTGTTGTGTTGTGTTTTGTAGGTTAAAAAAGGGCAACGAAGTGACGTCGACTTGGCCATGCCCACCTGACCCACAAACTATGCCCACCCAGTCACCTGACCACCAAGCTCACCCACTAATTAAGCCACACCCACAGAACCAGTAGCAAAAAAATTTAGATTTCACCCTGGATCATATGATCAGTGACTTCTCTGTACATGCTTGTACAGAGTGAATTATATGTTTAAATGAAACTTGGAACCTTATATTGTCCTTATAATGTTAAAAGACCACACATTCAAAAATTATAACCTGTTATTTAAACCCTATATGTTTATCTCCTATGCTGTTCTACTGAAGCTGAAAAGAATACACACACACACACACACACACACACACACACACACACACACACATATACATACATACACATTTCTTTTTCCTCTTTTAATACAGAGTGGCTCTATCTCATGTGATTGATTTATCTTCCAAAGGAGTGGGGTAGAAGCTCTGATTTTGCTACTTGCAAACTTCAGCCCAAAGGGCATAGAATTGGTGCTATAGAATTTATTTTCCCTTTTTCCTTTCATTTGTTTTTCTTTTTGTTTTTCTGTAAGATAGGCAAGCCATGGTAATGAGCTGATTCTGTCTCAAGTCATCCCCTTGAGAGATATTGCTCTGTTCCCGTCCCACACACGCACCCCCACAGATGGCCCGGAGTTAATAAGCCACATGACAAAGTCTTTGAAGATAAAGCTGGCAGCAACTCAGTGGCTAGCTGCCAATTCAGACTTTACTCACACAAAACAAATATTAGACTGCAAGCATTCCGATAAAGCAGGCAAAGTTTCAGCAATACAAGGATTAGTCCAAATGCAGTCCGACAAGGCAGGCAGAAGTCCAGTAACGCAGAGATCATGAATTATTTCTAGTTTTTGCTCATCACAAACTGAACCGGCCACCACACCCACATTTATACCCTGTGGGGTGTGGTCCAGTGACTCAGCTAATCTCTGGCACACCTTCCCCTCTGCTGCGCATGCTTCTCCCTGCGCCGCTGTCGAGGATCCAGCCAGCACTTATCTCCTTTGGCGCTGTCCACCTGTGGCTGTGGGGACGTGCTTGGCTCTGGGCCTATCTCTTGGCCTTCGGTGTCCTCCGGAGGCATTGCCAGAGAGGAGGGTCCTGGAGAGGGAGGCCTTGCCAACTCCTCTCCCTCACTCTCAGAGTCTGCATCTGTCAATAGCCCAGGCTCAGGCAACGGAGCCACAACAGATATTGTAGGTGATTGCAGCAGAAACTAAAAAATCACTACATCCACACAGAAGGCAGAGCTCAAGAATTGAGACCCAAATGGCTTTTGAGAGAGGAAAAGGAGGCCTTTAAATTTTACTCTCTGAGTTCAGTCTGGCTGTTACAGACGGAGCTGGATGAAATTTGGATGAGAACCATATTCAGATTAGGGCTAAATGGTCAGTTCGAGCATTCTAAATAAACCAATGGTACCATTACTGATTTAAAGCATCCTACCAAATCTTTCACGGTACAGTAAATACCCATATTTTTCAGAGTATAAACACATTTCCCCCCCTAAAAGAGGGTGAAAATTTGGATGCGTCTTATACACTGAATGTAGCCCCACGCACCTGCCTTCCCCCACCCTTTGGCCTCTGCCTCCCAGCAATTTACCTCCTTGCAGCAAACAGCAAACAGCTCATTTCAGCTTCAGCACAGCCTGATTAGCACAAGCAGTTGATTGTTGGTTGGATCAGCCTCCCGACCCTCAGCTGTTTCAGGATGCAGGGATTGCCATTGCCTATTGCCATGTGGGCCTCCACTGTTTGCTGCAAGGAGGCAAATTGCTGGGAGGCAGATTTTTTTCTTCTTCTGCTAACCAGGCTGTGCTGAAAACAAAAATGAAACTAAAGCAGGCTGTTTGCTGTTTGCTGCAAGGAGGAAAATTGCTGGGAGGCAGAGGCAGATTTTTTTCTCCTTTGTTTTCCTCCCCCAAAAAGGTAGGTGCATCTTATAGTCCGGAGCATCTTATATTCCAAAAAATATGGTATATCACTCATCTTGATTTTGCATGTTCTCCAATTTAGCCGTGAGTGTTTGAGTTACTTACTTTCTCTTCTATTTAACTAAAAGCATATTTTCTTGAACAAACTTCCCAGACATTATATTTTTAATGAAATAGCTCACTACTTAACATCACACTCAAATAGCTGTGTTGAGTTTGAGAGTATCCAATTACTTCAAATTAGTATTAGGGGGATATACTGTGCTCTTGAAAAGGGAAACACTACAATTCGGGGAGCAAATCTTAATGTCAATGATCATTTTGCTTAAGTTTATATTCCAATTAAGGAATAAAGATTCTTCTCTTGAATGAGATTCATAATGTTTTATTTACAGTTCAAAATAGCTGCATTTATACATCACACTTGCTGCAAACTATAATTGGATATATATTTCCAACACTGAACTTCTCAGTAACCCTTTAAACTATGTCGACTCCTTTTTCTATTTTCTTTTATAAACTATTTTTTAAGTAATAGGAATGATTTTTTAAAAAAATGACCTCCCAAACATATACCTTGTTTGATTGAAGTCCATTCTTTCCAAAAGGATAAATAAGGATCATGATGTAAAATAAACTTTGATTTGTCTAAGTATTATCAACTGTAATTTATGTACCTCAGGATGAAGGCCTCTATCTTCTCAGTCTCATGTCCTAATCAGCATTGGAAACACATCTGACTGGTGAGGATGAGGATAGATGAAGGGGAAGAAAGAAATAGAGGAAGGAAATAGTTATATGTTCTTTCATTAAAAACTAAATGTTGAGACACCTTATGGAATGTAATCCTGAAGAACATCATTGAGTATCGCAATCAAAGAGTTAGAATAAGAGGCTTTTGGAGGTCATCTAGTCGAATCCCTGTGTTTTCTGTCATTCTTCTCCAACCTTTTAAATCAAACTACTAACAGATATTTCTTCCTATCAGATCACTTATCCTCATCTTGGATTGAAAATCTGCCTCCTTACAATGTCCATCATTTGATTAAAAAATGCAATTCATTACAAGATAAATCTCTGCATCAGTGGTGGGTTGCCCCCGGTTTGGACCGATTTGCAAGAATTGGTAGTAAAACCGGTGGGACGCTCCACCCACCAATCCAGATGTCATCAGGAAGCGAGCGAGCGCGGTCCGATTGCAAACTGGTAGTAAAAGTAAGTAGAACCCACCGCTGCTCTGCATTGCATCCCTTCGGATACATACAAATTATTACATTGTCTCTCTTTAGTTTTCTGCTGTCCAAGATGCTTATATCAAACCTGTTCATCCATTTGTCTACTTACCTCCATATTCTGACCATCTCTTTTTGGATGAACCCAGTCTGTCAATGTTCTCCTTATTGTGGCAGCCATGATTGGACAATGTAATTCAGATGCAATCAGACTATCTTGGGAAATGCCTTAAACCTGAAAAATGGTTCTCTCACAACTAAGTCCCAAAGGTGCTTTTTCAAGAGGCAATTGGACTTTCTGGTTTTTCTTTGAAGACGTTTCACTTCTCATCCAAGAAGCTCCTTCAGCTGAAGAAGCTGAAGAAAGCTTACTTAAAAGAATAACAGTTAGAAGGGACCTTGAAGGTCTTCTAGTCCAACTCCCTGCTCAAACAGGAGACCCTATACCATTCTGGATAAATGGTTTCTTGGATGAGAAGCGAAACATCTTCAAACAAAAACCAGAAAGTCCAGTTGTCTCTTGAAAAAGCACCGTTGGACAACCATGACCTGGATGACTGAGAATCTACATAGACACTTACAACTAAGTATTGATAAATATTAGAAAGAGGGGAATATTTAGACAAGAATTCATCCAATTTACTATTAGGACATAATTTACCTAGAAAAAAATATTTGTAATAAATAAGTATGAATGGAGAAATACTGCAGTTAACAATTAAAGCTAGTTTTATGGGTTGCCTATTCTTTAAATTCCACATCCATGAGATTGCATTAACCATCCCCTCCCCCCACCAAAAAAAAATCAAGTTGTGCATATCTTAGTAAAAAGTCAAATTATTCAAGCTATTTAAAGTTATAAAGCTGGTAAATGAAAGAGGGAAAAACAATAAAAAGAGTTTCTTTATGTATCACATTTCTATTTTTTCCCTACTAAATGTAAATCCTTGTGCAAATGCATTGAACATGAATTAATTTCCCCCAGTTCTAATGATAATTAATACTAACTTTTGGCCTGTTGGAACATTTTCCAACAATGCCTCAAAGTGCTTAGCTAAAGCTGATGAATGAAGACTCCCTGTGATGGCCCAATTCAATAAAGATGCACATGCAGAAAGAAAGAGAAGTCTTCCAGACAAAACAAAATGCTTGTGAAATTATAGACTTGAAATAACGACAGAAGTTTGGCTGTGAGAGTTGAACCAGTTTTGGTCCAACCATTTCATAGAGTGGAATTTGATTTTGCTTGACTTTGTTTATATACAGGTGAAACTCGAAAAATTAGAATATCGTGCAAAAGTTCATTTATTTCAGTAATGCAACTTAAAAGGTGAAACTAATATATGAGATAGACTCATTACATGCAAAGCGAGATAGTTCAAGCCTTGATTTGTCATACTTTTGATGATTATGGCTTACAGCTCATGAAAACCCCAAATTCACAATCTCAGAAAATTAGAATATTGTGAAAAGGTTCCATATTCTAGGCTCAAAGTGTCCCACTCTAATCAGCTAATTAAGCCATAACACCTGCAAAGGGTTCCTGAGCCTTTAAATAGTCTCTCAGTCTGGTTCAGTAGGAATCACAATCATGGGAAAGACTGCTGACCTGACAGTTGTGCAGAAAACCATCATTGACACCCTCCATAAGGAGGGAAAGCCTCAAAAGGTCATTGCAAAAGAAGTTGGATGTTCCCAAAGTGCTGTATCAAAGCACATTAATAGAAAGTTATGTGGAAGGGAAAAGTGTGGGAGAAAAAGGTGCACAAGCAGCAGGGATGACCGCAGCCTGGAGAGGATTGTCAGGAAAAGGCCATTCAAAAGGGTTGGGGACTTTCACAAGGAGTGGACTGAGGCTGGAGTCAGTGCATCAAGAGCCACCACACATAGACGGATCCTGGACATGGGCTTCAAATGTCGTATTCCTCTTGTCAAGCCACTCCTGAACAACAAACAACGTCAGAAGCGTCTTACCTGGGCTAAAGAAAAAAAGTCATCTTTTCTGATGAGAGCAACTTTTGCATCTCATTTGGAAACCAAGGACCCAGAGTCTGGAGGAAGAATGGAGAGGCACACACTGCAAGATGCTTGAAGTCCAGTGTGAAGTTTCCACAGTCTGTGTTAATTTGGGGAGCCATGTCATCTGCTGGTGTTGGTCCACTGTGCTTCATTAAGTCCAGGGTCAACGCAGCCGTCTACCAGGAGATTTTGGAGTACTTCATGCTTCCTTCCGCAGACGAGCTTTATGAGGATGCTGACTTCATTTTCCAGCAGGACTTGGCACCTGCCCACACTGCCAAAAGTACCAAAACCTGGTTCAATGACCATGGGATTACTGTGCTTGATTGGCCAGCAAACTCGCCTGACCTGAACCCCATAGAGAATCTATGGGGCATTGCCAAGAGAAAGATGAGAGACATGAGACCGAACAATGCAGAAGAGCTGAAGGCCGCTATAGAAGCATCCTGGTCTTCCATAACACCTCAGCAGTGCCACAGACTGATAGTATCCATGCCACGCCGCATTGAGGCAGTAATTGATGCAAAAGGGGCCCAAACCAAGTACTGAGTACATATGTATGCTTATACTTTTCAGAGGTCTGATATTGTTCTATGTACAATCCTTGTTTTATTGATTTCATGTAATATTCTAATTTTCTGAGATTGTGAATTTGGGGTTTTCATGAGCTGTAAGCCATAATCATCAAAATTATGACAAATCAAGGCTTGAACTATCTCGCTTTGCATGTAATGAGTCTATCTCATATATTAGTTTCATCTTTTAAGTTGCATTACTGAAATAAATAAACTTTTGCACGATATTCTAATTTTTCGAGTTTCACCTGTATACAGCTAGTCCTCGACTTACAACAGTTCCTTTAGTGACCTTTCAAAGTTAAAATGGCATGGAAAAAAGTGACATGATTATTTTTCACACTTACAACTTTGAAGCACTCCCAGGATCATGTGATCAAAATTCAGATGCTTGGCAACTGGCTCATACTTATGACCAGTGCTGTGTCCGAAGGTCATGTGATCCCCTTTTCCAACCTTTAGACAAGCAAAAAAAAAAAAAAAAAAACTGGGTTATTAACTTAACAACTGCAGTGACTCACTTAATAACTGTGACAAGAAAGGTCATAAACAAGGTTTGTTGTTTGTTTTGTTATAACATTTTCCTAATGTAGCAACTTTGGTAAACATTTTTCTTAATGTTTAGGCCAACATGTTTCCCTACTAGTATACATTTTCAAATTAAAACATCAACATTACAAATATTTATAGTATATATTAATAAAAAGTGCATATGAATGTTTTCATAAAAGTGCATATAAATCTGTATGAGTACTTTTTAAAGGGAGGGGGAATATACAGCATCTTACACATTCCTTAAACTGAAAACCAGGCAGTAAATTAAATTTATACTTTTATGACATTAAAAGAATTCATATCAATAATATAAATATACCTCTTATAAGCTTTGCATGCACCAAATATTAATTCTAATAGGGGACACACCTGCCTGGATGAGTGTACTATATATAGCAGGGTCTACAGACCCATCCCACATGGAGCACTATGAAAGAAAAATCTCTCCAAATCATTTACTCAGCTCTAGGTTACCTCTGGGTAACCACAGGACTAAAAAAATAATGACCTCATTAGTAGCATCTGACCAAAGAGGAAATAATAAGGGCAAGAACATTTTCCGGGAGGCCACAATGAATATAATATACAAAGGCATGGAATAAATGTAGTCTGCGCTGTGAGTCAGCAGCAAACTAGAAGCTCATTTTAAATAGTTATTATGCCCTTTCTCCATTATCACTAGGATCCCCTGCAATTAGAATAGAACAGAGTGATGAGGGTCCCTCCCCCTTCTTTTCTCTCTGGCATATTTTCATTTCTTTTTCATCATCTCTAATCTCATGGCTGGAAATTTTGTTTCTCACAAGAATTCTTGGCTGGCATAAAACAAGGCACATATCAGGCTTCAGAAGGCAAAATTTGGCTTGGGACCACCAGGCTTAGGAGTCGGGCTATTCCTCAAAGCACCTGAGGGTAGGACAAGAAACATTTTGTCTTGGTGCATATGCTCTCAGTGTACATAAAAGAAAAGATACGTTCATCAAGAATCATAATACACAACACTTAAGGATAGTCATAGGGAACAAATAAGCAATCAAATAATTCAATTGTTTTTTAGAGGGGAGAACAAGCTTTTTGTTCTTTAAATTCAGCCTGGCCCTGAACTGTGCAGTTATTCCCTCTTGTTAAAGAGAATGCTTTCATAACTATCTAAACATCTGAGTGATTGCTGAGAGATAAGTTGCTTTTTGCCTCTGAACTGCTTGCCTATGTTGGAAATGATTGCACAGGAACTATACTGCCAGCAAAATGCCTTGGGGTAAAATGGCAAATCATCTTATGAATAAAGGGTACAAATTTGTTGGGTCAGCAAAATGACTGACAGAGCAGCACAGATGCACAGCCTAGCTAAGTGCTTCCAGTAAAGTGAGGCTGGGGCCAATTTATGATTCTATTTGAAATAACTGTATTTTCACCCTGTTCAGTGGGTTAATTAAAGCCCCGTCATACTTCTGAATTTTCTCAGATTAATTAATTACAGAATGCTTATAAAAATCAATATAGGGAAAAGAAGAAACAGAATATTAAGAGAAAGTAGAAAGCCAGGATGTGTCATACACTTTGTGAGAGAGACAGAACTACTTTAAGAAGATAAAAAGCTTGTGTTAATTGGCTTCAGTAATGGCTTTTGATGGAGAAGGCCTATGATTCCCTAGTCTGAAATTTCTTATTTTTGAATTTTGCATCAAATTGTGGTTGATCATGGTTGGGGGGGCGGGGGGCGGAGGCTCAAAAGAAATAGGAGAAACTAAAGGCTACCTCTCAAATTTAAAATGTAAGCCCACTACTGAAAATTGCAAATATAGTCTGTGGCTTAAATATATACTCAGACAGTCAATATATATTTGAGAACAAGAAAGTCTTGACTGGAGACTGTTTTGGCAACTCTCCAAGGGGTCTTAAGCTAGCGAGAACAATAAAAGATTGTTCAGATTTAAAATTCAGGTTTTGGGGAAGATAAATAACCTTATTTTCATAAACTCCTTAATCAGACTCTGCTCCTTTTTCCTTCCCCACTAGCATCCTGAATCCACTATATATGGTTTCTCTGTACTGTGATAAGCAGTTATTTTATTAATGCAATTTATGCAATTAATGCAGTTGTAACAGCCAAATATTAGACCAAAACAGCTCTGCAGGTTGGTTAATAAGTTATTGAACATGTCCTGAGAGAAAAGAATAAAACGTAACCTTCAACTATACTCTTTTGCAAGATTGAGGATGCTTCCAGTGAGGCATGTCAAAGTGATGTCCCATGGAAAAGCATCTGGATGTTGGATCTAGTCTGCCCAACATTCTCTCCAGACTAAGGAGAAATTTTGAGATTACCCATATGTACTAAGACAACGAGACAATGAATATATAAGAAAATAGATGTTAGAACTTCCTTTGTGGAATTTAAATATTGTTGGGAAAAAAGAAAAAAGGAAAAAAAAGGAAAATTAAGCCACCTTTTCTCTTAAAAGACCTGAGTTGTGATGAGACAGGTATTCCTGCAAATGGAGAAAGAGATATTATTATTTTTCCAATAACAGTATTTTACCATGATTTAAGTACACCATAAATGTCACATATCATAATCTTCTTTTAACAACCCCATAATCCCTTGCGGGGTGGAGTCTGGGCAACTGAATGGAGCTAGCAGAGTGTTTTAATGGCCAGATGCCCTTCCTCTTACCAATGCAGAGTTTTGTTCAGGAGATATATTCTAAGTATGCCCAGAGAGAGAAATATCTGCATCTACCTAGGATCGAACTCACAGCCTTTTTATTGTGAGGTGAAAGTTCCACCTCTAGGCGAACACACCACTCCCACCATAAATGTCACACATGACATACCCAAATTCAAAGATGCAAAACTGCTTTCACTTGCTCACAGACTTTGTCTCAAAGAGCCTTTAGATGGACAGGCTTGTCTCCTATGCAATAGCTAAACTGGTAGCTATATTGGCTTATAATCAGGCATACTTGAAGGATTTGTTCTTTGTCAACTCACTGTAAATAGATTTGATCTATCCTTTATGTTCAAAGAGGCATTTTGGAATAGTTTACTTCTCTGCATTATGTGATGCAATTATTTTCTAATAAAATAATTTCACAAATGTCTATTTGGTGAGAAAATATGTTCAACATGATGTATCGAAATGTGTATTACATTTTATCCATGAATGCTGAAACTGTACATAAATGTAGAAAGAAGATGAAATTTTTAAAGGATGAATAGCTACAAAATGGGCATGGATGGGAAAAAGCTGAGTTTGGCCATCCATTATTCTTAAAGTGTGGCTGCTTTCTAATTGCTGAAACAATTAGCTGAATTTGAGATGTAAGAATTCCAAGCATGTTGGACAGTCTCACTAAAATTTGTGCTTTTAAAAAAAAAACCCAAATGATTTCACTAATAAGAATATTTGTTGGCTTCCTAGTACCCTCTTACCCATTACAGAAGGTACCCTGCAGTACCCTCTGTAATGCTGCATTTAAATTGCTAGACTACTAAAGTAAAGATACTATATAAAGCTAGGAATGCCAGAAAAAAGGGGTTTAGGCATGTATAATACTCATATAAAAGATAAATTTTATTTTTTTAAGGAGGGAAGTGAGCCTTGAGAGGAATAATTAGCAAAAAAGCATTTTTTTCCTACAATTATTTCTTACAATTCTCTACTTCCTATGTATGGCCCTCAAGAACCACTTCAAATGTTCAAGTATAATGCTTGTGGTTATGAGTACAAATGATTGTCAACCAGGTGTGCTGTTTAAAGTTAATTAGTCAACATCAGGTAATGCCATGAGACTTAAAGCAACATCAACTTGCAGATGCATGATCAGTTGAAGATAATCAAAGAAAGAGGGAAAAGGAACTGGAAAGAGGAAAAAGGAAGAAAAAAACCGGAGGCATAAAGAAACTATGTTATAAATTAGTCTAAATGAATTGTCAATGTGTCTTCAAATGAATGAAAATCATACCTTGTGTAACAAAACCATTTAAGATGTCTAACCCAAGTCGTGAACAAAATCATTCTCAAGTATCTTGTCCAAATTGGATGTTTTGTTTAAGTGATTATGTGATGACACTGGATTAGATCTAAGGCAATATCTCTCTTTGTACATTTCTTACCCAATTCCTTACTAATATATGCTCATTTATACTGGAATTGTTGATATCACTGAGATAGCAAATGAAGACTTGTGTGTATGCATTTTTGTGTGCATCTATATATGTGTGAATGTGTATTTGCACACATATGTGTATGTATCTGTGTATATACACATACTTGGCCATACATTGGTGTTGAAACTTAGCAATCTACATAAAAGTAGATTTTGTCCAGAAATGAAAATGAATAAATGAATGACCGAATGACCGAATGACCGAATGAATGAATGAATGAATGAATAAATAAATCTCCAGCAATTTTTGAATTGACAGCTATATTGAAACTATCTTCATTCAGGTACTTTTGTGTGCAATATTGAACTGGGAAAAGTATATTGCAAAACATATTTTGCACTCAGAAAAGTGCAAAATGCAAGATATAAACATGTTCCCATCACATTAATCCATGTAAATTATATTTTATTTAAAAATGAATTTAGTTTATTTAAAAATGAATAGCAGATGGCATTTTCCAAATATGCTGCAAGCTTCAATGATTTTTTTTCTTGCATATATTCAAAATTATCTTTTTTAAAAAATGAAAGGAAATCAAGAAAAGGTAGCCAGGAGAAGGTCTATAACTATTGATTTAAGTTGTTAAATTTCAGAAAGTGGCACAGGACTGACCTCTCCCAAGTCCCTGAAGCCTTATCTGATCATTCTCAAAGAAATGTAGTTGCTCCGAGATTCTTGTAACATAGATGACTAACAATAAGGTTTCTGCTTGAGACAGCTCAGGAATGGTTCTGGTTGCTTCCTCTTGAATAGCATGAGTTTAAACCTCATCTTTCTTACAAATCATAAATCATTGCTGATCTTATCAAAATACATCATTCTTTCTTCAAAATACAGGTAGTCCTCAACTTACAACAGTTTATTTAGCGACCATTCAAAGTAACAATGGCACTGAACAAATGTGACTTGTGACCGTTTTTCAAAGTTACAACCTTTGTAGCATCCCCATGATCATGTGATCAAAATTAAGATGCTTGACAACTGGTTCATATTTATGACCATTGTGTCCCAAGGTCATGTGATCACCTTTTGTGACCTGATGAGCAAAGTCAATGTGAAAGAGCGATTCACTTAACATCCGGGTTACTAACTCATCAACTGTGATGATTCAATGATTCACTTAAGAACTGTGGCAAGATAGGTGTCAACTGTCCAACTAATGTACCCAAAATAAGATAACACTCACAGGAGCTTTGAATTCCCAAAAATAAAACTTTATTGGATACATACACCACATTGGTACTGAAGAAACAAAACCAACAAAATGCAGGCAAATGCTTGCCTAGTTAAACAATAGCTTCCCCTTCTTCCCACCCCTGGGTGATCAATTGTCCAATTATGAAACATCCATTTGTTATGGGAACAGTCCATCTCTTTCTCCAACACCTGCAGTGGTGACCTTGATAGTTTCCATGCTCTCATGATTTCCACATACATTCTCGACATTCCATTTCTCACTTCCCCCAGTTCATTGGTAAATTGAAAAGCATTAACTTTTGAAAAAAGCAAAGCAATTCAACCTTGACAAAAGGTTATAAAATGGGGCAAAACTCACTTAACAAATGTCTTACTTAGCAACAGAAATTTTGGGCTCAATTATGGTCATAAGTCAAGGACTACCTGTAATTTAGCTGTTTTACTCAAAGAAAGCTACTTTGAAAAGTAGGTAATAATTCCATATTGACATTGGCCTCTTCTCCATTATATTGATTTGCTTTTCTGTACCAAAAATAATGTGATATGTAATAATTCACACAACAGTCTCTTATCAAGAAAACATCCCTACCAATTTAATGTTCCTTCCAAATACATAGCTTTCATCATTTCCCCCCTTAATACTGGCATTATAAAGACCCACAGATCAAGACAGAGTTAATTTGAGTAATTCTGCTCCTAGAAAGTCTGTCAATATAAACTGGTTGCGCTACCTATTTGTAAAGTGACAAAATTTTCAATTGCAAACCCTAAACACACAAAATTTTTGATGATAAAATGTTAACAAGAGGGAAATCTCTCAACTGGAAATTGAAAGCTTCAGTACTGTCTTGAAAAGCCCTCCTCTTTACATTAGTTTAGGGATTTTCACGCTCTCATTAGTTAGTCATGGGGAACTTATACTAGTTTTTTTCTTTATGTATGAAAGACAGTTTATTGCCTGCAGCACATTTAATTAAGAGAACAGTTGGATATTCAATTTTGACAAAGGAAGAAGAGGGAGTGAAAAATGTTAATATTCTGCAAAATGCAATGGAAAGAAAGTTGAGCCAGTGCACAAAGAAAAAATGAAAACTATAAAAATACCATACACATCCTAAAAAGGTTTGGTGGTAACATCTCATGGCCGTTTTATTCAAAGGATGCCTAAAACATTGCAAAAGAAGCAAACAGGTCCTTATAAAATGGTCAAAGACTGTCAAATGCCAACTTATTCTAAATCATAATTATGTAACTCATCAAACATGTCTCTGCCAGGGAAAACAAGGACTCAATAACTCTTATGACTTGATAGTGATTAGAAATAGCACTTGTTGTTTTAATTTAACACTTCCATCATATCTAACTCTTGGGGACTTTATAAGTGCTGTCCATGTTACCCTGTCAAGCACAGCTTCTTTCAGAAGCTCTTGGATGTTCATCTTTGTATCAGTTTTGATGTTACAAATGCACTCAGCATGTTCTCTTCTTGCCCCTTCTTCTTATTCCACTTACTATTCCCAGCATTATTGACTTCTCCAATGAATTTCCATGCATGACATGACGAAAGTAATCGTGATTTTGGCTTCTAATGATATGTCTGGTTTTAATAATATGTCTGGTTTTATATGATTCAGTACCTCTCTGTTGGCTGCTCTGGCTGTGCATGGTATATACAATAATTTAGGTCAGCACTACAGTTCAAAGATGTCAATTCTTCTTCCATCAGCTGTTCTTTGATCAGAGTTAGCAATTAGGTGTGAAGTTTACAGAACACACCATACTGGAGGTGGAGGACATAAGCAGAGATTGTCTTGGACTTTGGCTTACTACACCCCCCACCCCCTCCAAGCTCCCCCATACTCAAAAAGAAAGAATTGAGTAAGAATTTGCTAAAACACTCAGTTCCTTATAAGATCCCATTATATGTCCCCGAAGCTCTAGGAGGAGTATCCATCTTTAGGAAAGAGACGAATGTTCTTCTCCAAACTTTCCAGGTGATCCATTGATCACTATGTCCATTTGTAGTCCTTACATGTGGGAAATAATAGTAATTAAACTGAGAACATATTCGTCTGTCATATTGCATTTATTCATTTTTACCTTATTTTGCTATTTTTTATTATTTTAAAGATCGTGGTTTTCTGACTTTTAAATTTTTTTTCAGTTTATTAGCTGCCTTGTTGTCAATGATTAAATTTCATTATTCAGTTAATTTATTCAGGATTTTAATTTTTTTTTTTTGAAAAATTACTAATTTATTTGACACCTGACCTCATTAAAATTTTAGAAATTTTTTAGAAAGCCTTTTGAGGTTGTTATTTAGATTCCAGATAGGTTGTTTCAAGGACTGGGTATGTATAAGTTCCCAGCAAAGTTTTTGTTTAATGTTGTGGTTGTGATGAAGAGGATGACTTCTGTTTAGGCAGAAATTAGTTAGATTTTCATCAAAATATCAGCCCAATTTATTCCCAATGTTTCATGTTGAATGACTGCTGGCTAAACGTAAATTGATTTATATACACTCTCTCACTCTGTCTCTCTGTCTCTGTCTCTGTCTGTCTGTCTGTCTGTCTGTCTCTGTCTCTGTCTCTGTCTCTGTCTCTGTCTCTCTCTCTCTCTCTCTGTCTCTGTCTCTCTCTCTCTCTCTCTCTCTGTGTGTGTGTGTGTGTGTGTGTCACACAAACACACACACATACTTCCAGGAAACATTTACTAAATTTTGAAAAGAGTATGGATTCTTCTAGCAAAGCTTAAAGCAACAAGTTTGTAGCAAAAGCTTCTGGTAACTCCTGACATGGTTTGTTCCTTTTAAAGGTATACTTAGAAACTCCTTGGCAAAAGAAGAAGAAAAAATTCATAAAACAGTATCAGAACCTTTGATCTTCTACATAGGTCTCCTGTGTTTTTGATTCAATTTTCTGTTTTATCATATGATCAGGAAAAATAAGGTTGAAGAGTGAGCAGAATCTATCTGATTCTGAGCTTGTGAGGAATAAAGATTTCCTCATTGTTATCAAAGGCAGCATATTAAAATAACTCCTGTGTCTGGAGGACATGCTTTATGGAGATTAGTTTGCAAGTGTGCTTACAGCAGCAAAAGCAAAAGCAACATTGATGATTTAATTGCAGTAATTAATTGATCAAATGAGATATATATATATGAAATATTTTAGTTTTTATTCCCCCTCCACCCAAATCCTGGGCTGGAAAGTTCAATAACAGCTAAAATTAGTAATACGTACACTGGTCTGCAGCCAAAGCAGTAAATAGCTGAAATGATTTGGTGTGCATGCTTAGACTGAAAAAAAGAAAAGAAAAGAAAAGTCATGTTAGAACTCAAATTAGGTTGGAATCATTATTGCACTCCCACATAAATGAACGCTTGGCTGTAGTTTAGTTCAAATACCTAGTATAACAGGGGACTGTATATGGCTTCCTTTCACAGAAATCAAACTTTAAAAATTTAAAATTAGTTGTACAATTAGTATTTTTAGAAGGTAAGGATTATATTTAGTTCTCAAGAGAAAAAAAAGTAAACTGAAGAAATTATGGTTTGAGAATAATATGCAAGATTAGAGAAGGAAGAAAGATAAAATACATGTATGCATTCTGTTGTATACAGGGGTGGGATTCAGCCGGTTCGGACAAGTTCAGGCAAACCGGATGTTAATTTTAATCTGGTTCGCCAAACTGGTTGTTGCAAGGACAGGTTGACCCTGTCCACCCCACCCCTCCCCTCCTAGGAGTCTCCACGCAACCCATTTTGGATGCCAGGTAAGTGCAGGGGCTGCATGGAGGCTCTGGGAAGGCAAAAAACGGGCCTACCAGAATTACTGGAAGTTCAAAAATGGGCCCGTTTCCAGCCTCTGGAGGGCCTCCGGAGCCCGAGAACGGCTGTTTTCACCTTCCTGGAAGCTCGAGAAAAGCCTCCAGAGGGGGAGGGGGAAAATACCCCCCACCATGGTGCAGGAGGCCAAGTAGGCTATACCCATTATGGCCACACCCACCCAGCAACCGGACAGAGAACCAGTTGCTATAATTTCTGAATCCCACCCCTGGGTGTATAGTATATCACAAGGAAAGCAATCAGTGATATTTATTTGGTCAATGACTAGCAAATTAACAAGGAGAACTATGAATTAGTAGATCTGTCTCTCTGAAATGATTTATGAAGTAGTTCATGACATATTCTCAAAATTCCAAATTTCTCTACCACTTCAAAAAGATAGTTTCCCTTAGAAATTCCAAAATAATTAAATCCTCTGCTGATTTAACATTCAAATTGAGAACTAACTATATGCTTCAGGAGAAGTTTGAGTAGGCTCATTGTAGCTCTACTATGTTGTCCCCCTTAGCCTTCTTAAATTGCACACATATGACATGCCAAGTTCCATTTATGAATAATATACATTTCTGACTTAGCAAAACTGAATAACCTGAGCTACCAAGCCTAAAATGGATCTTAGTTATCATAATGAGGACTGAATTTTCCTTCATGTGTGAAGGATTTGTTTTGGTCTCTCTCTCTCTCTCCCCCCCCCCACTCTCTCTCTCTTGTTTTCATTGATTTGAAATCATGATTTGAGGGAATGTTGTCTTTCATATATATTAACTATTATCATGGAAATTTTTGAACATTTATTCTAGCTTCTCTCATTTTAATGGAAATTGGGAGACACATTACAGCCTATTCAATCTGGAACAGTCACCAGGACCAGAGCTTTAGCCTTCTAAGCTTTTGGAAGCTGGAGCCCATCCTTAGGGAATTTCTCTCACACACATTCTGTTGAGGGAGAAGTTCCCTGAGCATGGGTTCCAGAATGAGTCCACAAGATTGGTCTTTTGACCAATCCATATTGGATTGGTTACCTGCAACATTATCCTGGGACAGTATATTTGCCTTCATTTGCATATTATTGACTGTTCCCACAGGTAAAATAAATTGGCTTGGTTTGTCAACCAACTAGTTAATGGAGACATCCATCATTAATTTCTTTTCAAATACAATAATATGATCTGCCAAGGTTGAATCTACTGAAGTCCACATTTCTGAGCATTGTACAGTCTGCTGTCTTGCATCTCAAAATACTTTTTTTTAATCAATACTTGAATACAAAACTATATCTGAAGGAAGTTTTATCCAGAAATGTGCATATTTGGGGAATTTGTGTATTGTTGTTATTAAGAAGGCATAGAAGAGTCACATGAAATATACAAATGCCTAAAATGATAAACAAAAACAGCCCCACAGAAACCACTAGATTGTTGTTTAAACCATTTGAAATGATTCTGAGCAATTCACAGGCATGAAAGGAAAGAGAGAAATGATTCCAGAAATAAAATGGGTGGGGGAGAGATTTTTTTCCTAAAAATCTGAAATCTGGAACCCGGAGCAGGTAGCAAAAGGAAGGGTCTGTACTAGATTGTATTGTGAGAACTGATCACAAGAAGATATTGAGGAGGTCATGACTGGAAGGTTAGAAGGCTAAGTCTGAGCTGAGCTCTGGCTCAAATAAGGAGCTAGTGAATAGTCTTGCAGTGCATAGGAACATAGAAATAGTTTGGAAGGTCCACAACAGTTTCAATGGCCCAGTTCTGGACGAGGAGCAGGGCTAAAAAAAAGAATCAGAGACTATTGCAGTAATCTAAATATGAAACAACCAGTGCACACATCCATAAAACTATACTGTGGTCTTGTCCATCAAAACCTGTGGAAAATCTGTGACACTTGCTGTGAAATCAATAAATAGGCATAGTGAAGACCTCATAAAAGTGGGCAGCTGAAGTTACTTGTTTCTAAATTTGCAAACTGATGCAGAACTTTGAAAGGAACAGAATAATATTAGAATCGATGTGATACTAACAAAGTTCAATATAGCCTTTTTCTTAGTTGGCTACTGATCACTCTGATCTCCGGAGACTGTATCCATACAGAAAATATATCTTTTTCTGCCTTTGAAAAAGCCCAAAGGAGAGAATATTTTCTTCTATGAATCTTACATTAAACATGAAGAATTTGGAACAGAGAGATAAAAAGGAAGTTTTAAACTTTTTTTAAAAAATTACATTACTGTTCACCATTTGCATATTGGCACAAGTATCTCAAATGTTAAAAACAACAGCTTCTGGTATTATTTAAGGATTATTTAAAAATAAAAATAAAATTAAAAAAAAAAGCGAGAAAGAAAGAGATTGCTTAGATATCTTGCATTGTAGATCCTTCCTTTTGCCTGGCAAATAAAACTAGTTTAAGATCCTGGTTTCATCCCCAGAGCTTTGCTGAGAAATATAAATGGAAAGCATTTCAGAGAAAAGGTGCAATTCTAATTGCCCTGAAAAAGTTCTACAATATTCCCAGATTAAATAATTTTCTTCATCAGTAAACTCACTTTCATAGTTAACCCAAGCAGTTAGACATAATCACACAAATCTTTCCAACTCTCAGAAAATAATTAGCAGACAAAAATGCTACTCTGGGTAACTGTTGATTCCCAGTCCTTGATTCATGTAGAACTGGTAGCAGAAGAAGGCAGGACAAGATCAGAACAAACAACATTCTTATAGGTTTGATTATTTATATAGTTGATGGCAGCGGTGAAATCCCCCCCCCCCCGGTTCTATCAGATTCGCTGAACCGGTAGCACTAGCACTAGCAGTGGGAGGCTCTGCCCACCCTCCGGGACGTCATTATATCCCTCTTTTTTACTATCTGCGCATGCACAGAAGGTTCTGTGCATGTACAGAAGAGGCACACGCACACGTAATGCGCACATGCTCCCACAAGCTCCCATTCCTGAACTTGTAGCGAAAGTAACTGGATTTCACTGCTGGTTGACGGTTGCCCATACAGTACTCAAAAAATGAACAGCCTTTCATCCATTCAGGTTTTCAGTGTCATATCTGGCTAACTTGGTAACCCATTTCACCATCTTCATCATTGTGAGGACATATTGAAATTCACCTAGAAAATTCTAGGTGAATTTCCTGCAGCAAACTCATAAAGCAGAGAAATTCCAACAAATTTTTAGTGTCCTTTTCCAAAATGGGAAATTCAGAGCAAACTATGAAAACAATGGTATCGGGGGGGGGGGGATATGCAAAATGACTGCAAAACCTTATTCTGTTTGCTTGGTAGAAATCATGCCAGTTGAACTTAGTTATTGGATTTCCTTGGTTAAACATTTCTCTTTTTTAATTTTTTTTAAGAAATGTTATAACTTAGATTACGTACAGCCAAGATTATTATGATAGAAAGCACTTGACATTATGCTTTATTTCTTATCAATGCCAACACAAAGCTTTAATCTTCTCTGCAGCGATAATGCCTGCATTATGCTGTAACTCTTTGTGACCTGTCAAATTAAATAAATAGATGTTAGGCATTCTGGACAAGTGCTTTTAACAACTCATCTGAAAAATAGGCCATCATAATTTCTTCTCAAAATAATGTGTGCTTAAAGCTGCTGCTATGCATGTAACATCTGAAATACGCCTCCTTTTCTGATTAACTATTTCATTGACCTGGAGAACTCAAATTCCTTTGATGATTTTCTTGCATGACTGAATCTTGGTCACACTTTCTTAGCTTGTTGTCATGGCTCAGTTAGAAATCAACCAAGAGGGACTTGAAGTTCCTGAACAATTATTTTAGAAGTTTTGGGGATATAAACATCCCGTGTGGAGGATTGGCTTGATTGCCATTTTATGCCTGGAGCATATTGGTAAGGGCTATGCAAGATTTCAGATTAAAGAGCAGATTAAAGATAGAGAGAATGCCATGATTTCAAGTAAAGATGTATATGCTACACTTATTTACTTCCATATTTATTTTTCTAGCCTTTTATGGTGGTCCAGTTATGTCTGACTCTTAATGGCTTGCAGACCGTCAACACAGTTATATGATTAAAATGAAACATAACAATGTACACAGTTCCTGAGCAATAATGTAACAGATTTGCTAGGAAAATGTAAAAAAATAAGATTTTACAAAAGAATCCAATTCATTTACTTCCTTTATGAATCTTCTGGATTACACCATTATGACTAAAATGAAAGATAACAATATAAAGAAAAGCATATAATAAAGTAGCAGTGTAATAAACAAAGCTCACATGTCAAAGAACAACCATAACTTCATCCTCATTGGGAAAGTCTAAAGTAATGCCCCCCCCATTGGTCCCTGGAGTGCCTACTGAAATATCCAAGTCTTAATGGTTTGTGAAAAGCCAACAGGGTTATGTCCTATTGATATCAGAGAAGCATATGATGTTTGAGAAGCCTTGATACCAATAAACCTGCAGACGACAGTAACTAAGGAATAGGACCTGAAAAGAACTTTTTCTTCTAGAACTCAATGTACAGATAGTGACTACTGAGAGAATGTGGTGCCCCTACAAATCACCCACACCCACCCACCCTCCCTCCCACACACACACACACACACACACACACACACACACACACACACAGGGAGGGAGGGAGGGAGGGAGGGAGGGAGAGATGCATGTGCATATGCATATACAGTAAAGACACAGAAAAAATACATATAAAGAAATGTCTTCTAACTTTCATCGTAAGTATAAACAGTTTTTGTAACACTTCACCCCCTCTTAGTTGATAACCAATGATCTCTTATCTATAGACAAATCCATAAAGCATCCTCTTTTCAGTTCTAGTGTTTATCTTATTTTAACCTTGATTAAATAAATCAATATTATATTCCTTCCTTTTACCAATAACAGTCTTATTCTTTAGGCCAGGGGTGTCAAACTCGTGGCCCACGGGCAGAATACATCATATGCTGGCCCCACCGTCACCCGTTTTAGCAAAGGGGGAAAAGTTCCAATCTGTTACGTGACACTGCCATGATGACATGAGTTGAATTGCTTTAGACAATTCAAATATTGTTGTAGCATTTCTTTCCATTTTATCTTTGTCCCTTCTCACAAGATTCTTCAAAGCTTTAACTAGCTTCTTTTATAAATCCAATATAAAATAATTATCCAGGTCACTCTCTTGGTTTCTTATTTGCATTTTTCTTTTAATTTTTGAACCATCAACCAATTTTGTATATCCAGTGAGGCATCCTTTTCTATGTCATTCTTATAATCTAGTATTTACATATTTATTTTCAATGCCCTTTATGTCTTTTCAAATAATATTTGCTCCTCATCTGCTACTTCCTCCATAACAACTTTTGGACACAGTTTATCCATAGAAGCAAACATTACCTTTGACACTGTTGCTGCTAACTTCTGGTTCCATTTTTCAAAGTTGTCCTGCAGTATTTCCAATGTTAGAGTGTTTTGCATCATTTTAAAGTTCCAGTTAATTATCTGTTACTAAGGCTTGCATATTCTCTTTAACTAAAATTTTTGTTCCCTTTATTACCTAATTTTAAACATTACTTATTTTTATTGTATTTTGCAAAGGTCCAAGCAAATCTATTTCGCATGGGAAGGATTCATTATAAATAATTCCAAAATCTTATTTAAAATTTATCTAGGCACCTTCTAAGATCAAGCTGTTAATTATATTTTTGCAATTTATTTTAATTAAAAAATTGTTAAGTTTACAATTAACATTTTCTTTTGTTAAGGCAGCTTCACTCACCATTTTCAGAGTTATCAATCTGAATATCTACAATATCTTAAAAGTAGTTAACAAACATTTTCCCAATGTGATTAGAAAAGGAAATAAGCAAACTTAGTGTCCTTTGAAAGGTGCACCACTGTTGCAAGCAAGATGGCTACTCCTTCCATTTCTCAGCGCTCAAAATTTGCTGCCGACCTGTTGTGGCCTGCCAGTGGCCTGCACGCATTGTGGCTGATGACAAGGAGGCTGGTGTGGTGTCGCGCCAGCAGCCTGCACAGCCAGCGCTCACGTTGGACAGCAAGGAGGCTGAAGAGGATGTGGTGCCAGAGGCAGAGACTCAGCCAGGGCCTTCAGAACCTCCAGAGGCTCCTTCAAGTGGAGATAGCAAAGTGGAGGAGCCTCTCTTCAATGCTTGAGCACGCAGTGCCGCCAAAAGGCAGGAGTGGCTATTCAGGAGGAGGAGGTCTCCTCGAGAGTAAGGCTTGAGGATAATTGGCCACTCCCTTAGCCTATTTAAGTCACACACCTTTAGTAAGTTTCTTGCTGGAAACAACTTGTAATTATCATCAGAGCATTTTTGGAAAAGTCTTATCATATCTTGTTTTCTGGGCTGGTTGCCAACCTTTGCCGGATTTTGGTTTATTCTTGCTACTTAATAAATAAGGACCTTTGGTGTGTGTCAATATCCTCGGGAATCCAGAGCTGGGGCAGAAGATGACCACTGCCTTGCAGCCTCCTTACCAAAAGCAACTGTTCAGAGCCTATGTGGGTGATTTCACCTCCTCTTCTTGTCTAGAGAAGTTCTAAAAAGCTGGATTACTCACTGGCTCTTTATTCTTCACTGCAGTTCTTGATGCTGCAAAAAGTGAAGCCATCTTCAATCCACCAATTGGAGGATTGAAGTTCCACTTTTGGAACTCCCAAAGCATTTTTCTCCCCTCTTTTGAATCCTATGGTTCTTTTGGCAATATTTTGTGGCTTGGACTGACTTGCTAGGAGTGTATTCATAGAAATACACCAAAAAAAATAAACATAACAGCAACAATAGCATTATATTTATTAAATATTAAGGCCAAAGGAAATAAAATCATCTTGGTACATTACGTTCCGTACATTATAAACCTTAAACTGAGCGAAATATCTCACAATTTTTTTTTCTGAGAAAATGTTGGTAACTTTCAATTTCTGCATTCCAGAAGAAAAAAAATGAAATTCTTTTTTCTGAATATTTACTACTACTACTACTACTACTACTACTACTACTACTACTACTACTATATAGCAATTCTGAAATAATTCTCAAATGGATCTTCATTTTAATTTATATATGTAATATGTAAGTCCTTAGGATATTAACATATGCAATGGAAGAAGGGAATTGGATTTCTTTTTAATTGTGTTTTTAATTTTCAGTTTGCTGATAAATCAGCATTACCAAAGTGAATAATTATTCCAAGTACAGGGTCTTTGAATAAATGAAAAATAAAATGATTGCTTATGCAACCATCAGTAGCTAACAGTTACATTGTGGATATCAACCCTTATTCAGAGGATAACAGTGCTGATAAATGTTGTTTCATATGTTAGTAAAGAGTTTGATTGTTGACTGGAAAGCTGTCAAAGTACAACCAAAAGATAGCAATAGCAATTAGACTTATATACTGCTCCATAGCGCTTTACAGCCCACTCTAAGCAGTTTACAAAGTCAGCATTTTGACCTCAACAATATGGGTCCTCATTTTACCAACCTTGGAAAGATGGATTAATGAGTCAACCTTGAGCCTGTGAGAATTGAATTGCTGGCAGTCAGCAGTATTAGCCTTCAATACTGCATTCTAACCACTGCACCATCATGGCTCAGTGGTTAGATATGTAAGATCTTGCATATCTTTCCTATGTTCATTGATTCCTGTATTTTTGGATAAAGCAAGATGGAGGAATAAAGCCAGTTTATGGCGGCATTAATATTTGGCTTGTGAGAATCAGCTCTATTTTGATTCAGATTGGAAATTGAAGATTTACAGAGAGATTTCCCTTGATTTGATTTAAGATTCTACATTTGATAGCAACCTGTTTCAGTTCAATCCAGGGGTGAAATCCAGCAAGTTCTGACAGGTTCTGGAGAACCAGTAGCGGAAATTTTGAATAGTTTGGAGAGCCGGCAAATACCACCTCTAGCTCTGGAGGCTGGGGAAAAGCAAAAACCTCACTTCCTGTCCCACCAGGAGTTGGGAAATGGGCTGTTTCAGGCTTTCGGAGAGTGTCCAAGGAAGTGGGACAGGGTGTTTTCGCCCTCCCCAGATGCATAGAGAGGATCTGGTTCCAGGTGAGAAAGAAAACCGGGCCTTCCCCACCCACCCCCAGACCCTCTGGAGGCTTGCTTCACTACTTCTGGTGGGCCCAGAAGGCCCGAAAATCAGCTGGTCGCCAGAGCTGAGCTGACATGCCCGCTGATATGGCTACGCATGCCACCTGTGACACGTATGCCATAGGTTCACCATCCCAGGTCTAGTCATTGGAAACCAAGAATGTATAGAAAAGTTGGCTGTCAGAATCATTATGTTGGAAGTATAACCTGAAAGAGAGGACTTTAGCTTGTCCCACTCTTGTCCTGTTTTGGTTTAATATCTGTAACTTTATTAATATGATTTTGGAGAAGAAAATGCAATATAAAAGGTGATAAATTTTCTAATTTAGAGAGAATATTCTATTCACAGATGCAACGCCAACACCCACTTGGAAAAAGTGCCTGTAGTTAGGCTTCTATACTTGCTCATTAAGTTTGCTGTGATTTTAGGTGTAACTCTGCCCCAACCCAAAAAGGCAGGCTTTCTGAAATCAATGGTTTGTATGTGGACAGGGGAATGGTTTTGAACTGTCCCTTGAGAATAATCATTTCTCACAGTTTCCAAAACCAAGATTTTAAAGGCAGACTTACATGAAGGAGCAAAACAAATTTTCAGGGCCACTAATGGGAGCAAAGTGCTGCGTCCAGGTGACACTTCGGGCTGCAGGAGCTGCTGCATTCTGATTGGCTGTTTAACTTCGGGCGCAAGTATATAAGGAGCTGTCAAAAGTGCTGACAGCCGCTGCTCCTATTAGCCGAGCAGCCTCGCTAACCGCCAAACTAGCGAATCTGTTAACAAGGAATGTTAACAAATAAAACCTGTTAGCTTTTAACTAAACTGTCTTGCCTCAGCCTGTTCATCCCTGCCAGGGACATAACACAAAGAGTTTGTAGTTCATAGATCTATAAACTAACCTGGTGAGGCCTGATCTAAAGTAAGTCATGGCTTCTATCTCAGTAGGCTACCAAATTGATTCGAGCTGCAAAAATTCATATAATTGTTAGATGTCCAAAAAAGAGATATGGAATAGAATAGAATTCTTTATTGGCCAAGTGTGATTGGACACACAAGGAATTTGTCTTTGGTGCATATGCTCTCACTGTACATAAAGAAAAAATAAATAGGATTAGTATCCTATGACTATCACTTAGTGATAGTCATAGGATACTAATAAGCAATCAAATCATATTAGGAAACAATAAAAACAATGTAAGTTGTAAAGATACAAGCAACATGGATATAGCCATAAGTGGGAAGAAATAGGTATTAGTAAGGATGAGAAGAAGAACAGTAATATAGTCTTAGTAGTTAATTTGACAATGTTGTGAGAATTACATTTACATTTAGCAGAGTGATAGCATTCGGCAAAAAAACAGTGATTTTACCTCTTTGATGCCATCAAATGGTCTGGATTTCTGTATCCAAGATATGGTAGCACTAATTCTTAGAAATAAAACAATAATAGTAACAACAACAACAACAATAATAACTTATTAAAATTGCATGCCACCCAACTTTGGACAGATCAGAAAAATCAAACAGTACAATAAAACCAATAAGCGGTGAAGATAAAAGATGGCAAGCTCAATGAAACAAGGGGTCTCATACTCCCTTGCCAAATGCTTTGTCTTCAGGGAATTTCTAAACAACAACAGAGGGACCCTACCATGGCCTCGATTCTAGTTCCAAACTTTGTTGCCTTTGGTTAACAGCAGCAATACACATTTGGCACCAATCCGTTCTAGACATTCATTCAGAGAGTTTTATAGTTTGTCCAAGGCAAATCAAAGAATTTCTTTTTCTTGTACTTCCGTCTTTAACATTTAAAAAGATTACTGGACCTCTTTCTGCAATCTCGACCAAAAAGAACATTAATTTGACAAGTACTAAATTACTTTTCCCACCTGCTCATTCCCAGAAGGAGTGAACTTTGTGAACCAAGACTCCCTCACTCAGTTCATAAATCTTGAGTTCAGACGCTGGTTGATGAAGTTAAATTGTGTGACAAAGATTTCATAATAGTTTCTGTCTGAAACGATGCATCTTGCAAACTTCTGTGAACAAGTGAAAAACAAGACAAATCATTATCATCACCATGATCATCTTTTTTTTTAAAAAAAAGCAGTGCACCAATGAACAGAATAATGGGGGTGACTCATTCTTCCTAAAGATCCATCTTATGATAACCAAACAATAGGAAGCTGCCTTTTAAAAAGGAACAATGTTGAATAATGAGAACAATCTCATGCTCCAGAGTGTTGGGATTGCCTGGAATTGGATGGAATACCACCCCTTTAGTTGCCCTGCTGAAATTCCCTTGCTTGGAATTCTTGTTGATGGGCAAAGCCCTCTCCTAGGCAAGCAGGGTCAGATTCTACCACATGTGACTTTGAATTGAGAACAAAAAAGTTTTCTGTCTCCCCTTCTTCTGCCAGAATGTTTCTCTTTCACATCATTTTTTCTGTCTCTCTTTCTGTCTCCCAGTAGAAAACTCCTCTGTTTTTCTCTATGCCATAGCATTATTAGCACAGAAGGACCTGCCATTCTGCTACCTCCACCTGGTCAAATGAAGACAAAACTTGATGAAATATTTGAGTACTGGTAAATCTATTTACTTGATGATTTCAAAACCCATCTCTGTTTATCTATTACTTGCCTACAATAAAAATACTTGTCTGAGCTGTATTAGTGCTAGTCTGTATTCCATGAACAGTGGCCTAAGTTGAAAACACAAAATCAGACCTTCACCCCACTTCTACTCAGGCTTATAGTCGTATACTAAAGACAGACAATAACTCAACAAACAACACAGAAGTATGTTTTGGCTGTTTAAAGTCAATGAGTGAAAGAGAATCAGTACAGGGACCAAACAGCTAAGTAGCAGCAGAAATGAACTGGATTTCTTTCTCCCTCTCTTTTTTTTTATTTGAGTTTTATTGGGTTTTAACAATTAAACAATTGTTATTAAACTCTTGTGCATGACTGTGACATATCATCACACTAATATTCTCCTATACTCTTTATAATTTTACAAAATCTACTATCTGTTATTTCCCTTTTTTTCTATCTTCAATCCAATTATACCATTTCTCCCATATTACGCAAAAGTCTGAATCCAAGTGTCCTTTCAGTTCCAATGTCATTTTATCCATCTTGGCGCAATCTAATATCTTTCTAATTATTAGATCTTCGGAGGGTGTCTTCGAACTTCTCCAACATTGCGCAAATGCCAATCTTGCCACCGTTGTCATATGTAGAATAATACATGTTGTTGTTTTTTCATATTTCTTTTTCATTATTCCTAGAAGAAACAAACTGGATTTCAATAATATGGATCTAGATGAAGGCAGAATTACACATAAGAACAATGCATTTCTTGATTTTCTTCCCCCTTTCTTGAACAGTATCCCCTAACTAGGCTCAGGATTTGTGTAGTCAGAAAGACTAAAATGCTGTTGGTAGAAAAGAGCTTATTCTTATAGCAAAGTTACTGTCCTTATGCCCAAGAGGGAGATAAGCAGAAAATTTTGGCTGGCTGGTGGAGGATTCCAGTCTAGTAACAAATTGGTATACCATTAGAGATTATGTCATGATTCCCTCAGGAAATTTTGGTAGGAATTGTGAACTAAATGGTATAAACGGTATAAAACTGTCCCAAGATTGATCATTTCAAGTAGCATCAGGATTTCAAGGTTGGGCAAAAATATTCTAAGCCTTTCCCTTTTACATCATACATCTTCAAGATTCAGGAGTTCAGGAATCTTTTTGGTAAATGAACCTGGAAATCCTTTCAGTATACCAATCTCTTTGTCATACTTCTGTTTGTGCCTGCGAGAAATGACATGAGGCATACCAGACCTTTATATCAAAGGTTCCCTCTCCAGCCTTCTCCTGACTCTTTTTCTTAGTGCTTGACATACTCCTTTCTCTGAAAATGGGCTTGCTTGAATTAACTATCATTTAGCTTTTAGTCTTCCTATAAGAATAAGATTCCTGAAAGAAAAAAGCAAAGAAAATAAAGTGATTTGACTCAAGTACATTACTAATGTCCCTTGTTGCGCTGACAGTCATCCCCATCATCATAGAACCATTCCTTATATCAGCCAAATCAATTTATTCACCTCTTTTCAGATATTCTTGTTCCCCTTCTCCCCAGGAATGGAATTTCTCTTCTTTTTCCCAGCTGCACTATGTCTACCTATCCTTCTTTAGGATCTTTCTCTCTCTCTTTCTGTATAAGAGAAACTGAGATGTGTGTGTTGTATACCTTTAAACCTCCTGCCTTACCTACTTTGTAAGAGGCGTCCTATTGTTTTAACCTTGCCTTCTGATCTTAGTTGCACCAGCAAGATGACATATACTCCTTTTTGTCAGGTCCTCTATCTAGCAGGCATAGCCTTAAAAACAAATATTTATCTGGCTTTTTGATGTTTTGGCCAGGGAAGGATAGAGTTATTATGTAGACTACTACCTAATAGTAGTAATTCACACTTTTATATGTTATGAACTTATAAGTTGTCTCCTTATTTTTTTTCTTGTCCATCTACAGACTTGACAAACTAGATTTATTTTCTGATTCTAGTGATCAGCTTTTATATAGCCCCTTTAAATCTATGATCACTGTAATCCAGAGGTTCCCAAACTCTTCAGCTCATTGATCCCTTCATGAATTTTCAGATTATTCATCAACCCGCAAAAAAATTATATGAAAATAACTTAATAAATACTACTTGAGCTAACAGTACTATGAATAATAATAACATGGAGCTCTTGGTTAGTCTCATCAACTCTTGGGGATTAATATTAACTGTGGGAAACCCTGCTCTAGACATTAGCAGTAGCAATAGCACTAAGGCTTATATATTGCTTTACAGTGCTTTACAGCCCTCTCTAAGCAATTTAAAGAGTCTATATATTGCCCCCAACAATCTGGATCCTCATTTCATTCCCGACTCTAGGGGGCGGTGCTCATCTCTGTTTCAAAGCTGAAGGAGCCAGCGCTGTCCGAAGACGTCTCCTTGGTCATGTGGCTGGCATGACTAAATGCCAAAGGCACAGGGAACACTGTTACCTTCCCACCTTCCCTATTTTTCTACTTGCATTTTTTATGTGCTTTCAAACTGCTAGGTTGGCAAAAGCTGGGACAAGTAATGGGAGCGCATTCCATTATGTGGCACTAGGGATTCGAACTACTGAACTGCCAACCTTTCGATCGACAAGTTCAGCATCTTAGCCATATTATGGTGGGATTTAGCCAGTTCGCACCACTTCAGGAGAACCGGTTGTTAACTTTCTGAACAGTTTGACAAACTGGTTGTTGGAAGAAATCATTAGGGCAGAGAACCAGTTGTTAAATTACTTGAATCCCATCACTGCTCTTAGCCACTGAGCCACTGTGTCCTCTCAGTTTTGTGGCTTCCTCCTTCTATAGTTGAACTCTGTACAGTATACATTCCATTAAACTGAATCACTACACAAATTCACTACTTTTCCTTTTTGCTTACCTTTATTAAATGTACACACCACTTAAGATCACTTCATTATCTTTAGACTTTCAAAAACCCATGGGACTGAGTTAACCTGTGCACTATTCATTGGAGTTATTGATTATTGCTATTGTTTGGTTGCCTTGAATGTTATAATCTCAAATATTATTTAATACATTGCATAGATAAACGTAGTCTTATTAACTTCCAGAACACATAACTTTGAGTGTTCATCACTGAGAGAGTTGGTGCTATGAAAAGGCCCAATTTGTTACATAGCAGAAGAAAAAGAAAAAGGATGATTTGGCTCTCTGTCCCCCACCCCCCGAAAGGATTTGAACTGCAATAACGAGCAAATTCTAATATGTGAAGCAAAGAAAAACAAGGCATCAGAGACAGAAAATCAAAATTATTTCTGGCTTATAAGAGCTTTGATTGACAGAGTTTATTGAGGTGATAAAATATGTTGTCCAGCTGTGCTTGTCAATATCAGGGATCACATCACACAATTCTCTTTCTCCCACCACCTACGATTTTCCGAGTATCTGGATTGTTGCAATACCATATACTATGTGTTGGAATTTCAAAAATTGGGATGAAGGGGGGGGGAGAAAGCAGCAGTAGAATATCCAGATTATTATTTTTTTTAAAAAAATGGATAGCTATAAAAGCATCTAATTTTATCCATTGATAGACTCAGAAACAATTTCAGTTTGTAAACCAGATTCAGATGAATGAGTCAAATGGTTTTTCCTTGAATCAAATCTCTGAATCCAATTTTTGCACAGCCCACATAAATGCAAGCCCTCCAGCTATGTGGAATTCAATTCCCAAAATTCTTAGCAACAATCAAGCTGACTAGGCAATTCTGGGAAGACCTCACTTTGAGGAAGGCTACTGTAGAATGTTGTATGACATTCTGTCATACTATTGAAGTTTATTCAAAGTAATTATTATTTGTAAAAAGCAAGTTTGCACACAATGTTAATTTACTCCAGCTTTGTCTGCTGACATATCTTTCAACTTTATTTCAGCTGACAAGTCTTCATCTCAACTTTCAGTATGCATCTGAAGGAACTATCTAGAACTTTCTTTGAAAGAACAATTCTTGGTTGAGTCACACTCTTTTGTGGTGTTCAGTTCCTGCACATATATTGTTGTTTACTCTTTTTGACATAGTTTGAATGTACAGATGATGAGGTAGAGTTAGCAGACGAGACTCTCTTATATGTCTCCATATTATTCTTCATGCTTCATTCTGCAAAAACTGACACAAAAATTATAAGAATATCCAGTCCAGGCAAGATTTATTTTGTCAGCAGAGCTCAACAATTCAGTTTTAAAATTGTGAGTTTCCAACATAAAGATTACAACTAACTGTTGAAGCTTGTCAATACAGTCCATCAATAAGAAAGAATCACTTATCTTATTTTCTATAGAAAGTTTATGGCACAGACAAGATATGTTTACATTAATATATCTCCTGAAAGCCATAGTTCTTGACAATTTCAGTCACCCACTGAATATTTTATGATTCTAGCCACCGTATTAAGTGTAAACATTCACAAAACATAGCTCTGGGAATAATAGAGGACTAATTATGTCACACCTTATTTGACTATTTTGCCATTCCATCACGAACTGTTAAAAACAGTGGTGTGCTCTACAGGAATGCAGACCTGAAGCTCAAGCTGCAGAAGTTATTGTTTCAGGCATGGGAGATAATCATTTTCAGTTTATTCATATTCCTGTGGCTCTTTTGTTTATCATGACTCTGGGTGCTGTACAAAAAAGAAATATAGCGCTTTAAATATTTATGTACCTCTCTTCCAACTGTGACAGCAGGAAGAAAACCATGGGTCTAAGATCTTGTCCACAGATTTTCCAAATATATATTTATTTATGTTTTATTGAATGTATTTGTGCCACAATCAACCGGATTCTCAACAGAATTTTGATTCATTGCTGGTGAGGAGTTATATTGACAGAGTGTCACCAACAGATGCTTCTTGAAAAAGCAAGAAACTTTGTCTTCCATGCTTCATAGAAAAATCTGGCGTAGGCAGGGACAATCAAGTAACAACCATAGCCATGTTTATTCTGCCTCAACTCTCTGAGAGTTCTTAGATCAGATGCCTTATTCAGCACCATGCTGAAAGGTTGATCTATAGTCTGTCTACTTATTACACAGGTACATCAAGTCTGAAACTGGAAGGAAACAGTATTAAAATTACCAATTAAATAGGATTCAGGTCAGGCAATCCTACTAATGCTATCAATATCTGATCCAGTTCTACAGTCCATCCATGTCTTAGACTGTCAATCCTATTGATGAGAATAAGTCTTTCTTCCAAGTAAGGGAGCTTAGGACTTGAACCATATATATCCAAAATAAATATTGTACTTAGCAAAGATTTTTTTTTTTAAAGACAAACCTTTGCTCTTCTCTTTTAAAAGTAAAGGTAAAGGTTCCCTTCACACATATGTGCTAATTGTTCCCAACTCTAGGGGGTGGTGCTCATCTCCGTTTCAAAGCCATCCAAAGATGTCTCCGTGGTCATGTGGCTGGCATGACTAATCCCCAAAGGTACACGGAACACTGTTCTTTTACAGCTAGCCAATTACACTCTTCCCCAGACTCTTTTGTTAAAATCTCGTTCAGCTCCATGGTTACAGAATTCTCTTACAACTGGTTTGGTTGGGATGGTCTGGAAAGCTATCAATCATCAAAATAGAACATGCATGTTGTTAGGATTGCAATAAGAAAATGATTATTAAAAACATGGTAATAATGTTACTTGTAAGATAAAATGATTTTTAAACAGGATAAAGGCAGCATTGCAGTGCTGTTGAAACTTCAAATGGTGTTTTTCACAATATTCCAGCCACAATATCTCACCCATTCAATATCTCTCTGCCTTTATTTCTCTCTATAATCCTGCTTGCTCCTTACATTGTTTAAAGCAGTTTTTTTTCTGTTTTTCTCTTCAGCATCTTCAGTTTCAGGGACCTGTCTCCATTACAATGTTTATAACCATTAACTGGACAAAGATCAGTCAAAAAGTTTTGTTTATTTCTCTACCCCCACCCACCCCTTTCTGAACTGCTTCTTTGTACATTGTCCTATTTAGGTAATAAACCAAATAAACAAATGAAGAAGTGTTCAGTCTAAGAAAAATAAGACTGAGGGAAAATATAACATCAATGTCCAGTTGCATAAAAGGGTGCCATAGGAATTATTTTCTATTATCATAGAAACTGGAGGCAGAAATAAAGGGTATAAGTTGCAGCTGACTTCTTTAAATATAAGTAACATTTTCTGATGTTAAAATCTATACAAACCTGCACAATTTACCTGTGGAAGTTTTCCATTTTTAAAAAGAGGCTGGATGGTTTGAATGGGGGTTTTCTTTTGCACGTTTCAGAAGATTGGACTGGAACAGGGGTGTCAAATTCAATTTCATTGAGGGCCGCATCAGGGTTGTGTTTGACCTCGGGGAACTAGGGTGGGAGTGGCCAGGGTGGGCATGGCCAGCTCAACATCACTTGTGTCAGGGGCGCCTGTGGAGGCCTGAGTGCTCTGCCAGAAAAAATGGGCTCCCGAGCTCTGTTTTTGGCTGCGAGGGCCTCCTGCAAGTTTCTGCCAGTGAAAATGGAGTTCCGGTGGGCCACACGCAGCCCTCCCAAACTCCGTTTTCACTGGCAGAGACATTGCGGGCCAGTCATTGTTTCCAGGATGGCCCCGCAGGCCAGATCTAAGCACCCTGTGGGTCCTGTGGGCCGGATCCAGCCCCTGGGCCTTGAGTGTGACATCCCTGGACTAGATGATCTTTCCAGTTCCTTCCAAGTTCCCAATTTATGATTCCTAGTTTTCTTTTGTATTCCTTCCAAACCATTCATCTCTCTTTCCATTTGACTTATCATAATTATATACTAAAACTTATATTAATAAAAACAGAAAGGGTTAAGGTGCAGTTAATTTATTACTAAGCTAGGAAGTAGTATTTCCTACATTTTTATGTGTACCGGGTAGCTTATCATATCCAGGCTGCAAAAATCAGATGATCACTAGATAGAGACAAAGAGATATAGAATCCTTACTTTTGGTGGGCAACATTTTTCTTGCAGCTTCTTTGTCCTCTGATAGTGAAACTTGGTAGACTATCAGAGACCAAATTTAGAGCCAATTTGATATAAAGAATAAAGGCACTAGCCTAGAATCCATGAGGCTGAATTTAGTCTTATCTTTAAGATAAATTTAGCTGGATAATTTTAGGCCAGTGGTTTTCTCTCAGACCTAAGAGGAATGCAGTGACTAACCATGTTATATGTTGTTCTATAACTATTTATCTATAAGGAATGCAATAGAATGGTTGATCAAATCTCCAAATCAAATTGTTGTGTATTTTTTTACTACAAACACCATCCTCCCCCTACTCAACTCCTTAATACAATGTTTCAAATGCCTGTAATGCAATTTTACAAAGCTCACCTAGAGAAATAACTAATGTTCAGAATAAAATAATACTTCTGAAATGTTCTTCCAAGTAAATCAGCATATGAATAGAATAAAATTTAGCATCTCCCAGTTTTTTTAAACTGCATAATTGTCTATCTAACCCCTTCCTTCCTTCCTTCCTTCCTTCCTTCCTTCCTTCCTTCCTTCCTTCCTTCCTTCCTTCCAACACGAATTAAATGTGCTTCAATGTTATTTATATTGGCTGATGTCAAATGTATGGAAAGGGAGCTGTCTGTACATGTCTCTGTGGTATCAGTGAATGGTATAATAACAGCAACTTCAGGTTTTAAAAGATAAGAGAATCTCTCACTAAATCCTTCTTATAGCATAATTCTAAGACTGCAGTAGAAGAGGAGTAGATAGGGAACACTGAATTTCAATTCCCCACAGACTATGTAAGTATATGGACTAACCAAAGCCATAGGGAAAACAGTTTAAATAAGACTGTTTTAATGAGATAAGCTAAATAAATAAGATCAGGAACTGTTCTTTGGATTCAGTAATAAAGCAGAAAATTAGGAAATATTAGATAGAGCTGCATTGAAATATCTTTTTTCTAGGAGTATGTGCAAAAAAAGGAAAAGTTTTTTTTCTCCCTGCTCTCAGAACAAAACAGCTCCCTTCATAAGGTTTCTGAGAATGTTTTGAAAATCATAGAGTACATTGACAACTTGAATCAAGCCTTTACTTTCTTATTATGAGGGTTAAGACTACAAAGGCAATTTTTGTTTACATTGTCTCTCTCTGGAATTTTTTTAAAAAGTATATTTTTTTTAAAAAAAAGTCACTTGTTTTATCATTTTTTTATATGTTAGATCTATGGTCACCTCATGAGGAACAGCCATCCAGAGTTCACAGTATACTATACCTTGATATTACTATCACTGTCCATGATAGTAGTGTTGTGGTTCGCCAGCAGCCTGCAGACCTGGCAGCGGAGTCGGACAGCAATGAGGCTGAGGAAGAACATGGGCCAGTCCTGCAGGCTGGGGAAGGCCCGAATGAGGGTTCTGCGTCAGAGGCAGAGATGGGGTCAGGGCCATCTGGGAGTGATGTGCGGACTCTGGAGACTCCAGAGGCTGACAGCAGAGAGGCAGAGGAACAGGAGGAGCCTGTTCTTAGTGCACATATGAGAAGATCTGCCAGAAGGCAAGAGCAGCTAAAGCAAAGAGGACGACTCAGGAGTAGGGCCAAGAGATGATTGGTCCCTCCCATAAGTCTTAAAAGACCAGCACGGCTCTTGGGCTCTTTGTTGGAAAACAACGTTGATAGTCTTGCTGCACTTATCTCTTGTCGGCATCTTCTGCTTTTGAACTTTTGCCAAGAGAAGCCTTTGGCAATTTGCCTAATTATACCAAGATTAGACTGAAGAATTTGTGTTATGAAGAGTTTGTTTTAATTTAGTTTGGACTACGCTGAAAATGAGTTAATTCTTCAGTCTAATTTAATTAACTCATTCTCAGCTGTTCTAATAAAGTCTGTTTGTTTTGGAACTGTTTGCGTCAGTTACTACCTACTTGGGTCACAACAAGTATATGATACCATGGCAACAGATGAGAATATTTGAAACTCAGGGTTGAACTGTGAGATTCTTGGTGCTGTCTAAGCTTGGTTGTTTTCATGCAGGCAGGCGGGTGAGCCCACCTGCGATTTCGACTACCGGTTTGGGCGAACCAATCTGAACCTACTGAATACTACCTCTGGTTCTGATTTGTCTGAGTGCCAAGTTTCCAGGAATTCTCTACAATTTTTGGCCTTGGCTTGATTTAGAATACTCTGTTTCACAGTTGAACCTTTGGTTAAGTCTGTTCACATTTTGTGAAATTAAGGAGTAAGAATGCAAACTAAATCAATCTTTTTTCCCCATTATTTAGTTATTTTAGAATATGTCAAGTAAAAGAGAAAAACCTGATGTGTGTTAATAGCTTGCTTTGAAAAAAGTTGGTTTAGATAATTTTCTTTATAGGGGAAGAGGATGTCTTTGAGTGTTTTAAGGTGATTCAAGAACTGGAAAACATGAGGAAGTATAATGATTTTAAAAAGCCTGGAGAACATACATGAAGAAACCAAGGATCTCAGTTGAACTTGATTTGTGGAAACAAGTGTTGGTATGTATAAAATCCAGTCATTAAACTTTCTTAGACTTAGAATAACTTTATTGTCACTTTAAATATATACTAATTGGCATGCATTAAAATAGAATATTATTATATTGTATGACATAGAGAAACAACACAGTCTAGGCTGGATGTATACATGTACATGGCGAGAAAAACGAATCTTGCGAGTTTACCAGACGTGTAAATATGGCTTTATAAAAGATGTACAAAGTTATATAAATGGAAATAGTATAATATTTTACTTTCTGTCTGCACTAACAATGTAGTAGCAGGGACTGCTTAAAATTATGTCAGCATAACTTCATCAGACATATTTGTGTAAGAAATGGCTCTACTGAGTTTTTGGCTGCATGATTACTGTAAAAAAAATGGAAATTTGGGACTATGCTAACTCTTGCACAAAATTTTTGGCACAGTTTGGTTAGGAGTGTCTCTCAAGTGATTGGGAAACTGCATCTCTTCAGTATCTACCTTGGTGCATCCTTTTCCAAACCAAGGTTGACCTAAAACTAATGGATTCAAGGAAGTTCCTAATTTATAAATTCATTTAATATACAAGACTCAGTAAAGCATTTAAAGCTTATGCTATGAGGAATATTAAACTCTTGATCCTAATTTCTCATTTCTTGAGGGTTTTGAAGCACGAGTGGAAATTGTAATGATTGTTAGCACTCTCACCTTAAACTAAAGATTTTTAAAATTATTACTAAACATATTTCCTTGCTGTTGAAAAGGTTACAAGACCTGCTACCAAATACAATCAAACAGGGAATTCCATGGCCAGAACATTTGTTCCAAGAATTCTATCACTGGAACTCAGATTGTTATGCAGAAATGGACACCAGCTTCCAGCCTGATATTTCAGTTGTGAAAAGATATTATGCATTGCATCATATATTGTATTTACATTCTCCTGTTGAAAAAAAAAGTATTTCTTTGTTTAGACATTTTAGAAAGTACAAGCTGTAAAATTATAGGTGGCAGGTCTAGAAAAAAAAACATGTATCTGACTTTCAATTTAAAATTAACACTGAATTATGTTCTTATATTAACGCTGAATGGAGTCATTTCATTAATAATAAATGTGCCTCTTTGTTGAACAAAATATAAAAAGAAACAGTGATTGAATTTTCTCCAGGCTTTTTAAAAGCAGTTTAGTGCTGCTACCTCTTCATATTACTTTCATATTACTTTTTGATTCTTTTCTTTTTGTCTCTTAGAGTAAGTGTTGATTCTTGGCAACTGCCTGAACTAGTTGCTCCATCACAGGAGGTTTCTATGAAGAGATTGGAAAGCTATTTGTCTGAAATGGTCTCCTGCTTGAACTAGGGCTTAGACTCAGTGGTGGGTTGCTACCGGTTTTTCCCGGATCTGGCAAACCAGTAGCAGTAGCGGTGGGAGGTTCCGCTCACCCACCCGGACACCTCTGCGCCTGCGCAGAAGCATTGCACACACACCGGTAGCAAACTAAATTGAAACCTACTACTGGTTAGACTAGACCTCGATTCTATTATTCTTAGCAAGATTTTAGAAGTGGTTTGCCATTGCTTCTTCTTAGGGAGAAGAAACAGACAGACACACACACACACACACACACACACACACACACAGAATATATGTATACAATAGTCAAAGATATAACACAATGCACAAAGGCACACACCTATACAAAGACAAAAAGTGTATTTTATAGATAAAGGTATTGTATAAGTGTATGTAAATCATTTATATCTCACTGATTATGGGCAAAATCAGCCAGAGCTAAACACTGCATTGATACTGTTTACAATGAGAGACTTTTTTTTTATTTCAAAAGTTTTACAGTTACATCTTCACCCCATTTCCCCCCCCCACCACCCACCCCAAACATCCCAACCTCCCTAACCCTCCCTAACCCTCCCCTCCCCCCAGACTTCCACACAGTATACTCATATCAGGTAAAAAAAAACCCTTAGTATAAAACTTGTATAAAACTTGAACCCTCCCCCTCATAATTTTTCTTTTTATCTTCATTACATTAAAATATTTGTAATACATTATTTTCAAATAAAAGCTATTTGATACTTCCTAGTTTGATATTTGTTCTGAACATATTCTATCCACTTTTTCCATTCCCATTCATAAGTCTCTTGTGAACAATCTTTTAAGTATGCTGAAATCTTCGCCATCTCTGCAAAACTGGCCATCTTCAAAGTCCATTCCTCAATAGAGGGCAAAGCTTCGTTTTTCCAATATTTACCTATCAACAATCTTGCTGCTGTTATCATATACAATATCAATTTTGTTTCACCCAATGTAAAACCCTTAACTATACCCAATAAGAACAGTTGTGGAGAAAATTGAATTTTTTTCTTCAAAACATTCTGCATGACCCACCAAATTTTTATCCAAAAAGCCTTAACTTTCCTACAGGTCCACCAAACATGGTAATATGTAGCATCCAAGCATTCACATCTCCAACATTTTGGCTGAACATTAGGGTACATACATGATAACTTTTTGGGGTCTAGGTGCCATCTATAAAACATTTTGTAGAAGTTTTCCCTCAAATGCTGCGACTGTGTAAATTTAACATTCTGAACCCAGATTTTTTCCCATGTTTCCAAAATCACTGGTTCTTCAAAATTTTGAGCCCACTTAATCATACAATCTTTAACTAATTCGGTTTCTGAATCCCTTTCTAACAAAACACTATAAAGCCTTTTAATATGCATTGGACCTTTCTCTTTTATATGTCTAACCAATTCTTCCTCATGCAACATAATACCAGTTTTTTGATCCTCTTTCCATCTCAATTGCAATTGATTATATTGTAGCCAGGTTAAATTAATCCCTTCAGCCAACAGTGTCTGTAGTGTCTTCAGGTGCCATCTGCCCGCATCTGTAAAAAGAACCTCTTTATATAAAAAACCACCGAGTGACATTATATTTGTATTCCACAAAGTATGACCAAGATCCAGCCATAGCGGTATTTTATAATCCCATTTGAGTCGGTGCTTCTTCCAAACTCTCATCAAAGAGTCTCTAAGTATATGGCTTTTAAATACTTTGTCGACTTTATCATCATAAAATAAGTAAGCATGCCATCCAAATTCAAGATCAAAACTTTCTGCGTTCAATATTCCAGTCTTTTTCCTTCCAAACCAATCACTTGTTAAAGTCAAAGCTGCTGCATCATAATATAACTGTAGGTTTGGTAATTTAAGACCTCCCCTTTCTGGAACATCTTGCATAATTTTCAATTTCACTCTCGGCTTTTTCTCGTTCCAGACAAACTTGTTCACTCCAGCTTGCCACACTTTCACTTGTTTATCACTTTTAAGCACCAGAATCATTTGAAACAGAAAAAGAAATCTTGGCAAAATGTTCATCTTAACTGCTGCTATTCTTCCAAGTAGAGACAGTTGCAGTTTTTTCCAAGTCTCTAAATCTTTCTGCACCTCTCGCCACAACACCTCGTAGTTATTTTGAAACAATTTCGTATTTGATTCTGCAACCTGGACTCCTAGATATTTTACCCTTGGTACAACCTCAAAACCTGCCCTCCTTTCAAGCTCATGTTTACGATCTTGTGTCATATTTTTAACTATCATCTTAGTCTTTTTATGATTCAGTCTAAAACCTGAGACTTTACCATAGTCTTGTATAATGTCCTTCATCAGGATTATTGATTCCATTGGCTGTGTTAGGGTAACAACTAGATCGTCTGCAAATGCCTTTATTCTGTAATCATCTTGCCTTATCATTATACCTTTCAAGATATTAGAGTCCCGTATTGTATTTAGCAAGACTTCTAGTGTTAAGATAAATAAGAGTGGGGACAGCGGACATCCCTGTCTTGTTCCTTTTTCAATTTTAAACTCTGTTGTCAAGCTTCCGTTAATAATAATCTGTGCCTTTTGCTCTTGATAAATTGCTGAAATCGCCTGTACAAATTGATCCCCAAAATTCATCTTTTTTAAAGTCTTTAGTAGAAAATTCCAATCCACTCTATCAAAGGCCTTCTCTGCATCCAAGAAAACCAGCACTGCAGGGATCTGTTTATTCTTCTCAAGATATTCCAATAGATCTATTACTTGCCTTACATTGTCCTTCATGTATCTACCCTCGATAAATCCCGCTTGATCATCATGAATCACCTTTTGAATTACTGGCATCAACCTGTTGGCTAATACTTTCGCATAAATTTTATAATCAGAATTCAGAAGAGATATTGGTCTATAATTCTCCGGTTTTTTAGGACCGGCTTGCTCTTTTGATATCAAAGATATGTAAGCTGTTGTCCATGATGGGGGTATTTTGCCCCCTTGTTGGATATTGCAAAATAAATCTCTAAGTTGTTCCACCATTTCAGCTTGCAAAGTTTTATAATAGACTGCAGTCAAGCCATCCGTACCAGGAGCTTTAGCTGTTTTTAATTGTTTAATTGCTACTATTATCTCCTCCTCTGTTATAGGATAATTCATTCTTTCCTTTTGTTGATCAGTAATTTTTATAACTTTTTTATCATCTAGGTATTCTTCTATAAATCCATTTTGCACATTCTCTTTAGCATATAATTTAGTATAATAATCCACAAAAGCTTCTTTAATTAATTTTTGTTGAAAAATTTCTTTCCCTCCAATATCAATACTATCAATAGTCCGTATACTCTGTTTTTTCCTCAATGTATAGGCCAACCATCTGCCCGGTTTATTAGCGTTACAAAATGTATTATGCTTCGCATATTGTAAATTTGTTGCAACTTGTTCCGCCATAAGCATTTGAAATTGATCTTTCAAAAGTTTTATAGCACCACGCATTCTTTCATCTGTTGGATTTTTAATAAGTAACTGTTCTTTATTCTTTATTTCTGCTTCCAATTCAGATCTTTTCTTTTGTCGAATCAGTCTATGTTTAGAGTTCATATAGATAAGCACCCCTCTCATGTAAGCTTTGCTTGCGTCCCACACAATTTCTATTGGGGTGCCTTTATTCAAATTTAGTTGAAAAAATTCTTTCAGGTGCTTTTTAAGTTCTATTATATTTTTTTCATATCTGAACAAGTTCTCATTTAGTCTCCAAGAGCGTCTCTCAACCTTGTCCATCTCAATTTCTATCCATACTGGGCTATGGTCAGTCAAAGTTCTTGGAAAAATCTTTGTTCTTTTTGTCTTAACGAGTAAATCATCTGACAACAAAATGAAATCGATCCTAGAGAAGGATCTATGTCTGTCTGAAAAGAAAGTATAGTCCAATTCTTTTGGGTTGTGTATTCTCCAAATATCTTTTAATTCCAAATCTTCTTTCATATCAAAAAAGGTCTGTGGTAACCTAATCCTAGACTTCGCCAAACTCTTTTTATCTAATTTGGAGTCAATTACTCCATTCCAGTCTCCCATGATTAAAATAGATCTATAATCCCATTGCAGTATTTTAGAATGTAGCATTTTGTAAAAGTGATCCTGTTGTTGATTGGGAGCAAAAATTCCAATCAAAAGAATTTGGCCATTTGTTGTAAATAGTTCAATTGCTACAAACCTACCATCTTCATCTGCTTCTATAACTTTAGCCGAAAATTTTTTATTTACATAAATAACCACACCATTCTTTTTTTGCAAAGTTGAAGATATAAAATGCGTTCCTAGTTTGGAGTTATCAAATATTTTTGATCTTGAACTGTAATATGCGTTTCTTGTAAACAAATTATATCATTATTAAATTGTTTCAAATATGCAAATAATTTCTTCCTTTTCTGTACTGAATTCAACCCATTCACATTCCAAGATAAACACTTAATCATCATCTTTATCTTCCTGGAGCAAAGAGCAGAATAACCGAATGTCTTCCAAAATCTTCGGTCTCGCTCCCCCCATGGCTCCAGTCTCTTGTGTAGTACTCTTAGCTTCCTTTTTATCTTGTCGCTGTTGTTGCTTTTCTTTAAGTTGCTTAGACTTAGCTCGGGTTATACGCTGATCCTTAAATTCAACCATTTGCACCGGGTCCAAAATTGGAGAAGATTCCAGCAAAGGCTCATCCAGAAAACCTCCTTCAGTGCCCTGCGATTCCTCTGGTTCCTGCTTAGACTGTTCTTGAAGTTCTTGTTGAAGTTGCTTCTTATCACTCTCCTTAATCTCCAGAACTGTGGATGTACGCGGAGATGGTGTTCTTTCTTTAAAAATAGTAATGTAAAAATGCTCCGCTTTCTCCACAGTGTTCAAGCGATGTCTTTCTCCCTTGTATCTCAAAATTATACCAGTTGGGGCATCCCACCGAAATGGTATCTGTTGGTTTTGTAGTTCTTTAGCAAGAAAGCCAAAGTCCTTTCTGGTTTTCAACATTTTAGGTGGTAGCTCTTTATAGACTCCAATTTGTGAGCCCCCCACTTGTACAGAAGTATGAAAGGATTTTTGCAGGATGTCATTCCTTATTGCTCTATCTGTAAAATATATGACCACATCTCTAGGCAGTTGTCTTTGTCTGGCCACCCAAGAATTCACTCTGTAAATTTTATCTATTTTGTAAAAAACCACATCAGGATTAATTTTTAAAATCACAGCCAAAGCCTCAGAGCAGACCTGTCTCAAATCCTGTCTGTCATCTTCTCGAATTCCTCAAAGCCGTATAGCGAATTCCATTGCCCTGAATTGCATCATAACAATTTCATTCTCGACTTTCTGCATCTTATCATCAACATCTGAAATTTTATAGTCATTATCTTTCATCTTAACATTAACTTCTGATTTGAATTCTTCCACTTTAGAATCAACTTTGATAATAAATTCTGCCAGGCCAGACGCAACTTCTGATATTTTTTTGGTCACCTTATTTTGATTCTGTTTCACCATGTCTTTAACTTCATTGATTTCCTGCATAATTTCCTGATGAGACTTTTGAATTTTGTCATCTATTTCCTGTTGGGATTTTTGAAATTTATCATCCAGAATTTTAGAAATAAATTCTTTTAAATCTCCCACATCAAATTCTTTTTTCTGAGTCTGTAGCTGTTGAGCAGGGGGAAGCTGCATTTCATGTTTGTGTGTGGGGGATCCCCCCCCCTGTTGGCTTTCCTTCCTGCTTCTTTGAAGCCATCCTGCCACGTAGTCTAGTTTTTCTAAAGAGGGAAGTTCCTTTTCCTTTCCCTCCTTCACAAAGACTTCTAAAAAAGTCCCCCAGATTTGATCAAATAAAAGCTGAAGTAAAGCAAAGTCAGGTATTGAAAAGGGAGAAATTTTTCACTTGTTTCTCTTATTACAAACAAGGCAACTTTGTAGCAACTTGGAAACTTTGTAACAAAGCAAGATAACTTCACCAATCCACACTCGCTGGCTCGTTAACTCTAAGGCTGAGCGCCATGTTTTTTCAAAGCACTTTCACTCATTCGCATTTTTCTCAGGTTAAAAAGTCAACAAAGCGCTAATACTTGCGTTTCCAAGTTTCAGGGTTCAGGTAGTTTCGCTGTTTATTAAGGCTGGTTCTTTTCGCTTTGAGTTTCCTGCAGCCGGCTTGTTCTGCAAAAGCAGAATCGTCCCATGTCGCCCGGAGTTTCAGCAGGTTGGGAGGGAGCCGTGCCTGTTCTCTCCCCAGAAACAATTCCCTGGGGAGTTACAGGGGCTCGACCTGTACTCTGCGATCTCTGCTTCAGCAATCCTGAGGATTTTGAAGTTTTCGAGCCGCTTCTGGGTCGCGAAGCGGCTCTACAGGCGGCGGGGCTGGCGGAGCTTCAAAAGGCACCGCCGTCGCCAAAGACAAGGAAACCGGAAGTCTACAAAGAGAGACTTTTAAAGACATGTTTAAATCTGTTCTTGGGATGAGTGGAGGTTAGAATTGCTCAATCCATCTGGATTGCATTGTATGATTTTCAATATTCTAAAGTCTCATTTAATACCACGTAAAGGTGTACCAAGGTGGTACACTGTCCCAAGGTGACCCAGCTAGTTTTGTGCCTAAGGAGAGGCTAGAACTCAAGGTGTCCTAGTTTCTAGTTTGGTGCCTTAATCACTACACCTAAGTGGCTTGCCTCATATTAGGTTTACAGAGATATTAATGAGATTTTATCTGTTGGTTATAGTCTTATTATTGATGAACATGACTTTTACTTTGCTGATTTTCACTGTTGTCTTTTGTGTTGTTCCATCTTGTGATATCTTTTTTAGCTATATTTACATGTGATTTAGAAGTAAAATAGGTAAGTGCATAGGCCATTGTTTAAGTAAATTAATAATACTGTCAGAACATTGAAAAATCATTCAATGAAACCATCATGAAAATCAGTTCTGAGAATGGTATGTGATCTTTGAGTAGTAGCCTATGAGCCATGCACCAAAAATGGATGAATGCATTCAGAAAGAAAGCTAAATTGAATTTAAATGTAATCTAATTTAGTTTAACAGATTAATATAATTACTTACCATTCACAAATTATATTATTTTCCCCTTAAGTCACAGTAAAACATTTTAATTTAGTAATAGCTTTCCTGTAACTCAATTTGGCATACAAGGCTGTTGGAATCATGGAGACCTCTAGATATCTAGATTGAACAAATTACCACATCTTAGCATCCTCCAAAGTATTTTTTAATTGATTATTATTATTTTTTGTTTGTTTGTTTAGTTTGGATGTTAGCACACTTCATATAAACCCAAGACACAAAGGAGGTTTTAGGGGGAAAAAATCCCTCACAAAGTAAGGGTGAGGAGTCCATAGGGCCTTGTTGCATCCTGAGAATGAAGGGGACTCTGCATATATTTATCATAAAAGGTATCTTCTCATGCTTGCTAAGTATGTGAATGGCAGCAGAAGTGCCTGAAGATTTTCTATTTGAATATTATAGATGGCAGCGCTGAAATAATGATTAATAGGTAGAAGAAGAGTGATGGTTAAATTTGCATACCTAGCTGGAGGAAACTTCAAGAAATCACAAGATCAGATCAGCATTATAAGATGTGCAAATATGTTTCTATTTATATATTTATATATTGGATCCAGTCTTTGGTACTGTTTTCTGCAGACTGTTCTAAGAATTACTAGAACTATATGCAACTCCATAACCTCTGGTGGTAAGTCTCTGCACAAAATATTTGTGTGGTTCATTGACTGCCAGCGAAGATGGTAGTCGAGTCAGAGGAGTCAGAGAAGATGGAGGGGGTGCATCGGAGTCGGTGGGAGGCTCTGAGGAGCAGGAGGTCTCAGAGCCAGATACAGAGCAGGGCCCATCTACTCATGCTCAGGTAGAGAGACAGCTGTTTTCCGGGCCTGAGCTGAGCGAGGGGGAGGAACATCTGGGCCCTGTCCCAGATGTGCATATGAACAGAGAAATGCAGAAAGGACAGCAACACAGGACTGAGGGTCAGCTATCCAGGAATAGAAGGAGATATTAACAAGTACCTCCCTGGCTGGGATATAAGGAGGATGGGTGTGGGAGATGTGGTTGTCGGAGGCATCCATTCATGCTCCAGAAGAGTTCTCTCTAGCGGATTCCTTGGCAGGATTTCCTTGCCACTAACCAGGTCAGTCAGGAGTCTTTATGTTGGGATTAAAGTGATAATTGAGGCTCCCTGCGGTGAACTCAGAGACTGCTATGACTTGTGAATGACCTACAGCACTGGTGGGTTGCTATCTGTTTGCCCTGGATCGTGCAAACTGGTAGCGTTGGCAGCGGGAGGCTCGGCCCACCCACCTGGATGTCTCTGAGTATGCCCATGAGCGAACCGCTGGTGGCCAAAATTGAAACCCACTACTGACCTACAGATGTGTGACATGGAGCTTTGTCAGTATTCCTGTATTCCTGCCTTTCTTAAATAAAAATGGGTTTCTCCTCATGAGTAGGCTGCTGAGTGGGGTTCATGAAGGCTGGGTCAGAACAATATTTCACATTCTTTAGTGCTTGTATATGAATAATTCAGATTTGTTCAGGGTTGATTTTAGTACCATCATCTTTGCAGAGATAGCAGAATGATTCCACTGAGCTTGTCAGTTGTAAAGTTGACAGCCCATCTTCAAGACTTGAGTGCCATACAACGGGATGAGCTCCCATTATTTGCCTTAGCTCTTGCCAACCTAGAAGTTCAAAAGCATGCAAATGTGAACAGATAAATAGGTACCACTTCAGTGGGAAGATAACAGCATTCCGTGCTGGTTTCTCTCAGCTAAGAAACAAGATGGCAAACCATTCCCTAGAGTTGGACATGATTGGACAGGTGAAAAATTACCTTTACCTAATGAGTAAAAATAACAAGTATGAGTGGAAAGATACGGTAGTTGAATGAAATAGAGCAAGTGTTTCTCCAAATTTAGCTCCATTCCAATTAGGAAATCCATTTACTACATAAAAATAACATTAATATACAAACTATAATAAGACAATCAAAACAAGGTAATACTTAAATTGTAATAAGCAGAATAAAACAGAGCCTGTATGGAAAAAATAATATTTTAATGTCTTTGTAAAGACCAATAGAGAGGTTAACTCAATCTTAGGAGGTATGTTGTTTCAATGAAGAAATTACATTAGTAATATAGAAAAAAGTACACAGAGTGGCAGTCTTAATGCTACATGCCACATTCCCTGCTCGTTTCTAACACAGACTGCCACAATTGCAATCAAAGCAGTTTTATTTCAAGCATGCTTCTGTTGTCCTATGCATGCCAGGGTCTCTGAGCTCCTTTGCCAAATCCACATCCTGCCTTTCAGAGTTATATGCAATTTACTGACCAGATACTCAAGATCCTTAATAGTTTACACAGTTTTATATAATTTTCCCACAAGAGTGTTGTAATGACTGTTTCACCCAGATAAATTTAGTAGTTGCAGCTTGGCTTATATGTCCATCATAAATACAATATGCAAATTCTAGTTATGAACCAAACCCAAGAATCTGGCAGTAGTTTTTGTTGTTGTTGTTGTTTTTTACTGAAGAATTTATAATCATAAACTGAAGAGAAATCAAAATTAAGATCCAAGATGTCCAAAATAAAAACCTACTCACAACAGAAGGTAAGTATGTCTGTGATGTTCAGAAACTGGCATATTTTGAACAATTCTGTGAATAGTTTCAGCTTTTTCTTTATGTCAAATGTAGTTATGGCACAAAACATCAGTAAAATGATAATATGCATAAATGTATTAATTTTTTTTTTACAATCTTTGCCAGTGCAAAAATTTAATTGCCGCGTCTTTCCAATTGAGAGAGAGTGACAGAGAAAATCTACTTTAGAAATTATAAAAAGAGACCATGTTCTATTGGCAATGTGTTTGCAAAGTCTGTTTCTGTGTTATCTAAAGTTAATATAGATCCAATACCTAAAGAGAAATACTAAATAATAGATTCCTTGTAGTCCCTCAGTGAGACTTTTAAGAGGAAGAGATGGAAGTATATTTAACTGAAATAGATAATATTCCTAAACTCATCAATTAGCCTCATAATGCTTCAGCTGTGGTGGATTACATGAACACTGATGCTTAAATGTCCAAAACATTGAAATAAGAGAATATTTTAAAGTAAGAAAAATATATTTTCTCATTTTTATTGTAAGGATGGCAGTTTTTCATTCCTAGCCCTATATATATTACTATAGCTCATCTTCAAGATTTACAATATCTCTGTACATTAAACATTCCTTCTTAACCTTTGAAGGTTGACTCAGTGTTCCATCCTTCCATGGTGGGTAAAATGAGAACCCAGATTGTTGGGGGCAATATGCTGACTCTATAAACCACTTAGAGAGGCTGTAAAAGCACTGTGAAGTGGTATATAAGTCTAATGCTATTGCTATTGCTATGATGACTAGCATAATATGATGACTAGCACGATCTTTAAATGGATGGGACTTAAAAGAAGGATTTTCGTTTCCTCACAATATCACTTTAAACTAAGAGCCTAAAAGATTCCTTGGCATTCATTGAACTCTATATAATCTTAATTTAGTAAAATTATTTTAATTAATGAAAAAGGATTACATACGGTAAAGCATTGATATATAACTTGTAGTTTCTGTTTATTTGTTTATTTCCAAAACACTTTGTAGGTGCTCTTTATAGCCCTTTTGTGCTTTTAGGTGCTCTTTCTGCACAACCAAATGTTGTAAGTCAGAAAGTTTATTATTTATTTATAAAGAAGGAAAAATATTAACATTCCATCCAAAAATCAATGAGAAAAATATTAAAACTAAAATAGCAATAACAACAGCACTTAGATTTATATACTGCTTCAGAGTGCCTTACGACCCTCTCTAAGCCATTTACAGAGTCAGCATATTGCCCCCAACAATCTGGGTCCTCATTTTACTGACCTCGAAAGGATGAAAGGATGAGTCGTTGAGAATTGAACTGCTGGCAATCGGCAGAGTTAGCCTGCAAATACTGCATTCTAACCACTGGGCCACCACAGATATGCTATCTAATAGCATAGTCTTCCTGAATGTACATCAAGTCACCAAAAATATTATTCATCACTTTCATAAAGGAAGATGCTAACCTACAGCTTCCTGTAATTTCTGTAAGGTTAATGCTAACCTAATTACAGGAATTAGACATACTTAATTATACACTATCAAGTAGAATCATTTTTTGTGATTACATGGGGTGATCTATCTCAAACCCAACATTCACATTTTCCAATGTTATAAGTTAAAAGTTTCTCCATATAACTCGGTATGGTTACAGAATGAATTTGGTACATTGGCCAATATCAAGATTAATAAAAGAAGATAAAGATGTTAACAAAAATGTGAAAATAGAAGATCAAACCAAATTGATGAATAAATGGTTTTAAGATTGAGAAGCAGATAAAATATTTGGGTATCACTTCCAATATTGAGGTATCAAATATATAAGTATAAAATGTTTTCCAAGCCTGAAACAAAGTATCTTTCTAACTTAATTGTGACCATTCTTTCCATCCAGATCCTTTGCATTTTCAGCTATTGGGGTAGTATCATCAACATAGAACAACTTCTCCAACTTTAATTTTAAAACTCTGTTCATCTTTTTCCGATCTAGATTCCCTCAAAATATATTCTATATAAAATGATAAAGGTTTCCCCTGTCCAGGCATCTCCAAATCTAGGAAGCTAGGTTCATCTCCATTTCTTAGCCAAGAGAGCCAGCATTATCTGAAGACATTTCCATGGTCAGCATACAGAAACTGTTACCTTCTCAAGTGGTACCTATTTATCTACTTGCATTTGCATGCTTTCAAACTGCTAGGTGGACAGGAGCAGGAACAACTAACGGGAGCTCACCCCATCATATGGCATTTGGGTTTCAAACCCAAGCTGTCAGCTGGAAAACTCACAAGGATAGCATTTATAAATGCTGAGCCATCGTACCCCTATATTGTATATATAGGTTGAATAAAGATAGAATATATAGCCTTGTCTCATTTCTTTGCCAACCTGGAACCTGCTTTGCAAAATACTTAGACACAAAATAATGCCACTAGGAAGAGAAAGTGTAATTTTTGGTTCAGAATAATCGTATCTGGTAATTGACTTGAATTTCAAATGATGTTCAAATTCTTTGGACTTGCAAAGTTATATTGAATCAATATAAATATCAGGTGATATCTAAGTAAACCAAGGGAGGTTAATAGGCAGAAAAACAAATAAATACTACACCAATTATTATTAGCATTTAAAGAGAAACTGTACAGCTGAGAAACAGCAAGCCCTTAAGAAAGGCTGTAAAAGGTCCATCTCTTTGAAATATAAATTTGGAGTATTTTAATAATATTAATAAAAAAACCTTTTCCAGCTGTTTTCTTATTTGCAAAATCAATGCAATGAATTTTAGAATATTTCCATCGGATGGGGAAAATGCCCACATTTCCAAAACTGTTAATGTAACTGAGATAGAGAGAAGTTTTGAACCATATGTTATGAGAAACAAAACATGCGTCCACATTTTTAAGTTCTTCAAGAGCCATCTGTCACCCTGAACTCAATTGCAAAATATACGACATATTTCTCTTGCATGAACCTTACTTGCTATCACCTCCCCCATCCTCCCTCCCTCCCTCCCTCTCTCTCTCTCTCTCTCTCTCTCTCTCTCTCTCTCTCACACACACACACACACACACACACACACACACAAACACACACACACACACAAACACACACACACACACAGGCGCGCGCACACACACACAGGCGCGCACACACACACACACACACACACACACACACACCGGTACCAAAGAGAGAGATATGATTTTGTTGATTTATATGGTTGCCTTACTTCGCACATGACTTAAGTCTATGTAAATCATCAGCAATAGTAATAGTAAAGACCAGATAACAAAACATTAAAAAGCAACAATCCACATCAACAACATACACATGCCTATGCACCAGGAAAAAAAAAGTTATCTGGTATTTCACACTACTTATAGACTCAATGATGGAGATGGAGGTCTTTAATGCCTTCTGAAAGGCAGCCAAAGCTAACCATATCTTGGAGAATCCAAAGGTGAGAAGCAATGACCGATAAAGTGCATGTTTCTTGATGCTTCTGTGAGAAGAGACTGGACTGCCATCTATCAGAAATAGTGTAGGGCTTCTTGTTTGGTTGGGAGCATTGGACTAGATGAATACAAGGTCCCTTCTAATTCTGTTATTCTGTTATTATTGTTAGATAGTGTATATATAGAGAGAATGGTCAAAAAGGCCAAGGACTTAAGCAGCATAAGGCTCAGGCTTGATCAATTAATCAGAATAAAGATGGTTTTCTTTGATGGAAAGTCTTTTCAGGCTTTTATCTGTTCCAGGTGGGATTCTGGAAAGTTAATAAAATTAGTATATCTTGGTTCATGTAGTGTTGCCTAATAACATATATGTATCATGTGTATTACGAACACAATCTATACTCCTCTAGGTCTTGATTACTTCATTAATGGCTCTCATGAAGTAGCTGGCTTGTTGTACATACATACACACATGCAAACCGATACTACTACCACCACCACAACAAAAAGAGTTTGTTTTTGTATAAGACATCAGGCATACTTCACAGTGATGGGTTTAAATGAAACTATTCAGCTATTCAAGGAATTGTGTGTATGCTTTTCTCAGAAATTACATAGTGCTGATCAATCAAAATTTGAGGCAGAGTGGAACAGAAAAAATATGTTGTGTTAAACTATTTAGGCAAACAAAATAGTTACAAGTAGGCTGAAGCAAAAGATGCTAATCAAGTTCATTGAGTTTGAGATCAAAATGATGAACCTTAAGGGTTTACAAATCTTTTCTGGAAGAAGAGGCAGATTTTATGAACCCCAAATTCTTCTCTGGCTCAGCTTCAGATTTAAGCCAGAGAAGCTTTCCTATTTTCTATTGCATTCTCCATTCTCTTATTGAGATTATTCCTCATCTACCCTGCCATATTTCCTGATTTTTTCTTCTATTTTTATTATTTATTTGTGCTCTAGACCAAAAAAAATATAGTACACATTTGTAATACATAATAGTAATAATAACAACACAAGAACACAAAATAATAATAATAATAATAATAATAATAATGATGATGATGATGATGATGATGATGATGATGATGATCGACAAGCTAATCCTAAAGAACTCAAAGAAAAGACGAACCAACCTGTTCATGGCTTGGATAGACTATAAGAAAGCATTTGATTCAGTTCCCCATAGCTGGATCAAGAAATGCCTGGAAATCTTTGGCATCAGCAACATACAAAAATTCATGGAATCTTCAATGAACCTCTGGAAAACGAAACTTATAGCTAATGAAGAAGAACTGGGTGAAGTTGAAATTAAACGAGGCATTTTCCAGGGCGATTCCCTTTCACCCCTACTTTTTATACTCTCAATGCTACCACTGACAATCATTTTGAAGAAGATGAACTGTGGATACGAACTTGTAAAGAAAGGACTGAAAATCTCGCACTTGATGTACATGGATGATTTGAAGCTGTTTGGTAAAACAAAAGCTGAACTGAATTTATTAATTGAAAACACAAAAGAATTCAGCCAAGACATTGGTATGCAGTTTGGAATGTGCAACAATAGCAACCAAAGCAGGCAAGATCATAAAAGAGGATGGAATAGAACTAGAGAATGAAGAAATGATAAAGGCAGTAAAATCAGAAGAAGGCTACAAGTACTTGGGGATTTTAGAAGCCTCTGACTTAATGCATAATAAAGTCAAGGAATTAACTTCAGCCAAGTACATTCAGCGAATTCGTAAGATATTAATGTCCAAATTGAGTGGAGGAAACATCATAAGAGCCATAAATACCTGGGCTATACCTGTGATTAGATACTCTGCAGGAATAATTGACTGGACCCAGATGGAGTTAGACAATTTGGACAGAAAAACAAGGAAGCTTATGACAATGAATCATGCCTTGCACCCTAAAAGTGATGTTGACCGATTATATTTACCAAGAGCAGAGGGTGGTCGAGGACTCCTACAAGTAAAGCAGATTGTGGAAGAAGAAAAATGCAGCTTGAATGATTACATCCAGAAAAGTGAAGAACCAATGATTAAGGAAGTAAATAAAGGAGGCCTTTTAAAGACAACTAAAACAAAAGCAGAATATAAGAAAGAAGTAATTGAGCAGCGAGCTGAAAATTGGAAACACAAAGCTCTGCATGGCCAATACTTGAAAAGTATTGAAGGCAAAGCTGACCAGAAACTAACTTGGAACTGGTTAAGATCAGGAGTACTGAAAAAAGAAACAGAAAGCTTTATTTTGGCAGCTCAAGAACAAGCCCTAGCCACAAACTGTATGAAGGCAAAAATTCAACATGTTACCACCAACAGCAAATGCCGCCTCTGCAATGAGAAAGATGAGACAGTCGACCACCTGATCAGTGGGTGCAGCAAAATTTCACAAACTGACTACCTACAATGCCATGACCGTGTTGCTAAAATCATTCACTGGAAATTGTGTCAGAAGTTTGGATTTGAGTACAGCAAAAACCACTGGGAACATCAGGTTGAGAAAGTTTTAGAGAATGAGAAACTCAAGATCTTGTGGGACTTTAGGATTCAGACTGACAGGCACTTGGTCCACAACACACCTGACATAACAATAGTTGAAAAGAAAAAAGTATGGTTCATTGACATTGCAATACCTGGTGATGCACGAATTGAAGATAAGCAGCAAGAAAAAATCACAAAGTACCGGGACTTACAAATTGAAGTTGAGCGACTGTGGAAAAAGAAATTGTGTGTTGTCCCGATTGTAATTGGAGCCCTCGGAGCAATACCCAAAGGGCTACCCCGCTATTTAGAAATTCTAAATTTGCCGGACTTGAACATTTTGACTCTACAAAAAAACACCTTACTCGGAACAGCTTACATCCTCCGACGATACCTTAACAGTTCCTAGGTCCTTGGTTAGGACTCGAGCTGCTGAGCTATTAACCAGCCTCAAAGGCTGTGAATCTCACTAAAGATTAACCAATAAATAATAATAATAATAATAATAATAATAATAATAATAATAATAATAATAATAATAAAAAATACCAGGTGATACATGAATTGAAGAGAAACAGCTATTAAAAATAACGAAATACGGTGATCTTCAAATTAAAGTTGAGTGACTGTGGAGGAACAAATCAATGGTTGTACCAATAGTAATAGGAGCCCTTGGAGCAATACCCCAAGGGTTGCCTAGATACATGGAAATTTCGAACTTATCAGACCTGAATACTCTGACTTTGCAAAAAACCACCTTAGTCAGAACTGCCTGTATACTCAGACCAGTAGTGGGATTCAATTTTGGTCACTACCGGTTTGCTCGTGGGTGTGCGCACGTGCGTACATGCACAGAAACATCCATGCAGGTGGGCAAGGCGTCCCGCCATCGTACCGGTTCACCCGATCTGGGGTGAACTGGTAGCAACCCACCACTGACTCAGACATTACCTTAACAGCTCTTAGGTCCTTGGTTATGACTTTAATTTTTAATTTTTTACTAGTCCCAGACTGTGAATCAAATTGCTAATAATCATGATCATAATCATAATCATGATAATGATATCCATTGACAATCCAAACTGCTGACTTTGCAATGAAAAAGTTGAAACTGTTTCACATTTAATATGTGAGTGCAACAAAATCACACAAACTGATTACAAAGCTAGACACGAATGAGTTGCTTAATTAATCCAATGGTTATGTAAAAAATATGACTTACCTGTATCCAAAAAGTCATGGGAACATAAAGTGGAAAAAGTTATCAAAAATGAGAAAGTGAAGATCTTGTGGGACTTTCAAATACAGATGGATCATCATTTGGAACACAACACACCAGATATCACAATTGTCGAAAACCAAAACGTACAATTTATTGATATTGTGGTAACAGGAGATGCCAAAGTTGAAGAAAAAGAACTGGAAAAAATCACAAAATATCACGACCTGGCCATCAAAACTACATGATTATGGATGAAACATGTAACAGTGATACCCATTGTCATCGGGGTACTTGGTACCATGTCCAAGAATTTTATAAAATACATCAATAAATTGCAGTTTCTTGCAAGAACACCAGCGGAACTGCAAAAAACTATGCTACTTGGAGCATCGTACATCTTAAGGAGGTACTTCATTGATACCTAGGACATTGGCAGCAACCCGTATCAACCGTTAGCACCAGTCAATGGTATTTGTGATGCATTTTTGAATGTTCAGTTGACTGAATTTCATGTTTAATGAATAAAGTATAATAATAGACAAAAATGTTAAATCCAGTCTGAACATCTGGCTGACTGTGTGATGATGATGATGATGATGATGATGAAGAAGAAGAAGAAGAAGAAGAAGAAGAAGAAGAAGAAGAAGAAGAAGAAGAAGAAGAAGAAGAAGGAGGAGGAGAAGGAGAAGGAGAAGGAGAAGGAGAAGGAGAAGGAGAAGGAGAAGGAGAAGAAGAAGACATGAACCAACTTCAGCAACCACCCTGTTAGATTCGGCGAAGTAGACACTGAGGCCAGGCTGCTGAACAGGTAACTTTATTAAACAGCCTCAACAAGCAAAACAGAACGGAACCTTTCCTCCTGACAGCTGCTTAAAATAGCGAGCTGTCAGACAGTCCAACCAATCGAGAGCCAAGCAGCTTCCCGCTAAGTCAGTTGCTGTGCGCCTCCTCCAATCCGAGCCCGCTGATGATGGAGCCGGCTTGGGGCGTGTCAGCCCGCGAGGACTCAACACACCCTGTAGAAAATGAATTGAAACAAATAAAGAAATATGAATTATTCTGCCCCTGTTAAATGGAAAGATGTCATGACTGTCAAAGCAATTTGGAATAACATTTTGATGCAGTAGCATATCAAGAAGTTCACTAACTATCAAACTAACTAAATTCTGGTTTAGTTTCAAATTGCTCTTGCAAGAACAATAATATCAAAATGCTGTCTTCTACTGCCCTTTATACACTGTGACATTTTCCCAAATTGTTTCTTTGAACCCTGGTCAAACCACAGATGTATTCCAAGTTTTTTGGTTAAAAAATGCCTTATTCCTCATTTTGCAACTTCAGTGAAGCTAAGTATTGTAACTCTATTGATTCCAATCAATCCTGTTGTTTCATTTAATTTCTTTCCCTTCCCTTCACTTCGACTTAAGCTGTAAATATCTTGAAGTAGTAGAGCCTTGTGTTTACTTTGTAAACCATGTATTATTGGTGCCTCACTAATAAATATAATAGAAGAGAAAAGAAGCATTTAAAACGCTATATAACAGAATGCTCAGACCAGGTATAAATCCTTACTGTTTTGCTGTCCACATTACTTATACAGTATTGCAGTCCACTGATTTTATTTACAGTTTCTTAAATATTGTTTTCCCTGGGGGGAGGAAATCTTTCCTCTAGCTAGTGGGAGAGGTATTTTTAAATATATAGTGTGTTTATCAATGGCTGGGTATAATTTCTGTTGGGGAAACTTGACTACTAATAGACTTTTTCTAGTCCTCCAATTTTTGATATAGATGGATTTGACAAAATTTGCAGATCTGCTTCCATAAAAATTCAGAGACAATTTAATTCTAGTAAATCTTTATTTCTACTTTAAAATCAAACATCGAGGCTCCAGATATCAGCAAACTAAGCCCTGTGAGCCAAATCCAGAGGCCCACTCCATATTCTATATGGCCGACGAACTAAGAACGGATGAGTGAACAGGCCGAAGCCTCAGAGGAGCTTTTGGGGTCAAAGAAGGGTGGGGGCCAGGGATGATCTGGGAAATGGCAGGTGAACCAGAACAATAATAATCACAGTGTTCCTTGGCAAAATGAAACATTGTACTTCCATATTCCCACAACATGGGCTGAATTAGTTTGTTGTTGTTAGTTGTTGTGTCCAACCCATCATGACCCCATGGATAAGGTTCCTCCAGGCCTTCCTGTCCTCTACCATCCTCTGGAGTCCATTTAAGCTCACACAGACTGCTTCAGTGACCCATCCAGCCATCTCGTTCTCTGTCATCCCTTCTTCTTTTGCCCTCAATCATTCCCAGCATTAGGCTCTTCCTTCTCATTAGGTGATCAAAGTATTTGAATTTCATCTTCAGGATCTGGCCTTCTAAAGAGCAGTCAGGGTTGATCTCCTCTAGGACTGACCAGTTTGATCACCTTGCAGCCCAAGGGACTTGCAGGAGTCTTCTCCAGCACCATAGTTCAAGGGCCTCAATTATTTGGCGCTCAAATGAATTTAACTCTTTATAAAATTGGGTTTTTGATAAACTATAACCACTTGCCGGGCAATTGAAGGAGTAAACTGTCCTCCTTCTGTGTCAGCACAATACAAGAGTCCTGATATCCTGCTTGTGAGAAAGAACCTTAAGTCTTGAGTTTTTAGACTCAACAATGGGTTTGCAAAAAGGCTGAGATTTAAGTTTCGGAAACTTGGTGAATATTCAGCTTCAATTGCCAAGGTTTGCTGCTTTTAGTTCTTTGTTTGTTATATTGGATCATAGAAATTGTTTATCATGCATGGCAGCTATTTTCTTCTTTCTTAATAAAGAAATAGGTTTAGGGGAAGGACAGGAGAGAGATATTGTGGTTAAGGAGAGGTCAAGGATCAATTTTATTGTTTTTATTTTATTATTTTCTTGGGTATATTGTAGATATTAATGGGCATTTGGGGATATTATTTGGGGTATATTGTATTGTCCTTTAGGAGGTATTAGTTTGTATTTTTTATTTTTGTAATTTTGTGTTTATATTTTGGGAATGTTATTTGGTATCATTTTGGGAACTATTATTTCCTTGGGTTCAGCAAATACTGTACATTTAGTTCAGAAATACTTGTTTTATATCACAAAAACCATAAAGCAATCCTTCAGAAGATATGTGCTTTCTTATATGATTCAAATGCATTCTGAAATTAAGTGATGTGATTATAACATTTAATTATGGCTTTTACAGTTGCTGGTAATTTTTGTGCTGCTGGTTTTAAAATGTGTATTTTTTTTTAATGTAGATGTTTTCACTTGATGTTGAGTGTTTTTTAATATGTTGCAAGAGAATATAAACTATTTTATCCTCCCTGTCTCAAACTGGATTTACTCAAAAGCAAGAATGAGGAAGAAGGGAGAGGAAGAAGAAGGAAGAAACTAATCCAAATAATTTTAGTTATCTTTAAAAAACAAAAAAATCAGACTGAAGCAACTTGACTAAAATACAAAGAAACTAAAATAACTATTTCTTTAAAAAGGTTGTTCTGAAGTATGATGATACAACTATAAAATATAGTATATGGTCAATGAAAGCCAGCACTTAGAAAAATAATTCTCACAAGCAAGTGCGTGGTAATGATTTTTCTTGCTGTAAGAAAAATTCCTTTGGTGCTAGCGATACGGTTATAGCTTATTCCATCCACACTGTTCCCATCTGTAATGCCAGCTTGCTCACTTTCCCTTAGGACTGTGCTCTGTTTTAATAATAGAGTTGCAAGCTTCCCATAGCAAAGAGAAAAATGCTAAAAAAATAGGAAGACAAAAAGTGTCAAAAGTATTCCCCACCAGAAGTTAAACACAGCTTTTTATTTTCCCTCTTCTTTTTGGCATGAAAAGAATAGGACAAGATAATAGGAGCCCATGGGCATTTTGAGAATTAGAAGTATATTATGTCTGCTAGGTGGTAATTATGTGTTTCAAATACATTTGAATGAAGGCTTGGGAGGGCATAATCGTGGCCAGTGTGCTTATCTTACAGATGTTAGAAGGGCTTAGGAACCTGGCATTGCTACTTGGCTGTACTTGTGCCTTAATGCAGTTCAGCGGACATCAGAAAGGCTTACATTTTCATGCCCTTTCTGCTAAATTAAAGCAAGAAAATGAAAATAAGGAAGAAATATGGGAAATAAGCAAAATGCTTTAGCTTTACTGTGCCATCTGCTGCTCTTGGTCCTTGTTCCGTGGTTGAAAATAAAACATCTATTTTATTTTTATTTTATTTTACAATGGACAGATTGGTTTTTTTTCCCTTGCTTCAGGCTAACTGTACTAATTTTCAGAATCTCTGGCAATGTTACTTAGCAAGAATGTAGAATTAGGGAATCATTGATCCAAATGTTAGATCTATCATTTTGGAGATTCAGATGCCATTGTCCTAACTTTCAATTCATTGAAAGTTCAATTCATTTATCACTTTGCTCTTTAGTGATAAAATATAGTTTCCATCAATGTTCTGGCTTGCAGTGTGTTGGCTAGGAGGAAGACCTTCTTAACGGCAATAGCCAACCATAAAATCAGCAGGAACATCCAGGATATCTTTTAAAATGAACTTTATATTAACTTTTTGTATTGTTATTATTTCTATTTCTATTGTTTCATATTATAGCAGGTCATTCTACTGTGCATACAGGTTATTAATGTACATTTTATACATTAATCTGGTATAGTTTAAGAGGAAGAACTGTAAATAGTAATAATGGAGGTGATCGTAATGATAGACGAGGAGGGGAAGGTTGAGGTAGAATGGTTTCAGAATCCCTATAAAAATATAACTGCACAAATTAAAATAATAATTAAAAACTGTGCACATTTATATGTTCTGAAATGTTCTCCTTTTATTTAGGCAGTTTATCTGTCGTCTCAATCCAAGTGGATTCTAGGCAGTCTATAGATACCTTTATGCAAAAAACAATAAATGGCACACAATTACATATTCTCAAAAGATAATGCATTAAAAATGCATATTAAAAAAAAATTCCAGGACTCTATATTAAATTAGAAAGTATTTTTTAAAAAATCCCTGAATTGTATACTGCCATATCTATATACTTAACAGAAATTCACCTCAAGTTGAAGGACATCTATTATAAGTCTTTATTTAACAAGGATTGTTAAAATTCTCCTTGTTGTATATTTGTATAGTTTGCTCCTCTCTTCATTTCTCTTAGGAATCTACCATTAACCATGGTAACAAGAAGATGAAATGAACTTCATGATGTTCACAGTCTAAACCGAGCTCTTACCTGCTTGCAACCTAATCACAGACACAAGTCGCATGGTTTGTGTTGGGATACCAAAAATATGTCCTTGCTTGTCACTCCATTGATGTCTATATATCCCAATGGTAATACTTTCCTTCTGCTCTGGAGGGAGTGTCCATGCAAACAAATGTTGTTATGGCTTCAATAGAATGTAGCACGCATCATGAATCAATAAAAGAGTATATATGCAGCTCAGGGTGGAGTTTCTGGTGCTCTCTGAGCTTGGTTGTTTCCTGACAGACTTCATTACACAAATAGGTAACAACATCAGTGCTCTTACACATGTTGTCAGCATGTGTGTGTGTGTGTGTGTGTGTGTTTGTGTGTGTGTGTGTGTGTACAGGTAGCCGTCCACTTACAACAGTTCATTTAATGACCGTTCAAAGTTATAACGGCACTGAAAAAAGTGATTTATGACCATTTTCACACTTACAACCATTGCAGTACCCTTATGGTCACATGATCAAAATTCAGACACTTGGCAACTGACTCATATTTATGACAGTTACAGTGTCCTCGGGGTTACAGTGTAACCCCCTAGCAACCTTCTAACAAGCAAAGTCAATTGGGAAGATAGATTCACTTAACAACTGTGTTACTAACTGTGATTCACTTAACAACTGGAGCAAGAAAAGTCATCAAAGTAAAACTCACTTAACAAATATTTCACTTAGCAACAGAAACGTTAGGCTCAATTGTGGTTGTAAATTGAGGAACTACCTGTATATCCATGCACATACACGCATTAGTCAAAGGACATAATAAAGATTTATCTTTATAAATAATAAAGATACATCTTTTTTATGTTGTATTGATATATAAATCAAGTAACTGATGTTTTTACAAGTTGTGGTTAATATTACAATAATATAATATTAACGTAAATCATGAAGAGTAAAAGGAAACTTAAAATTGTATTTCTTTTATTTTTTTTCCTGTCACATTTCTATGATTTGCTTCTTACTCAAATTTATATTTCCAACTGCACAAACACTCTAGTTCCCACTGCACTTAGTTCCACTGGATCTGATCTTGTCTGAGAATTGAACATTTCACCATGAAATGTTTCAATCACTCAAAAATAGGGTGACTCTTTTGGGAGGAAGGGAGATCTATACAGTCCCATTAAGCAAGCAGAAGGAATTCAGCTTATTTTTCTATTTCATGCATTAGTTGACTGTCACTTTGGTAGGAAGTGCTCTCTATACGTGCCACATTTTTTTTTTTTACTGCAGCCCATTGCAATATTTGAAAAATTTCTAGAAGCAATATCAGTAAAGACAAGCTGTTGAAAAGTGCCATTGAACAACAGTTATTCAAACAGAAGGACACATTATTAACAGCAAAAAATATATACAGGAACATCTGGCTACCATGGATGAGATCAGGAATCAGATGCACTAAAAATGCTCTCAAGATACGCCTTAGCGAAGATGCCAATTTACATTCTGGCATTTATTATAAGAAGATTTTTTTTTCATTTTTAATCTCTTTTTCTCCCTCCCTCCCTCTCTCTGTCTCTCTCTCCCCCAAATTTGATGATGTACAAAATGTACATTCATCAACATTCCAACATTCTACAACAAACAGAGGGTAGATGTGCCTGAATGGGCAGCTAATCTTCTTTCCTAACATTTCCTATTTTCTCATTACAAAAACTGGCTTCAACTTTCTGGTTTGAGAAAGAGAGAGGCCTGATCATAGTCATATTGCCTTGAAGGGGCATTGAACATGACCAGTAAGTGCCACAGACTTGCCAGAGGTATTTGCATATAGTTTAGCAACAGCTGTCTGACTTCGTAGTCTCCTCTTGGACATCAGTTTGAGCTGTGCTGGGAACCCACTTGTAATGTTTAGTCTCACCACGGCATGCTGGTGGTAATGATAATTACATTACTTTTGCACAGAATGATAAAGATGCTTGTCTTCTCATTCCCTGAACTGATAACTCACTGTTGCATTCCAAATAGCAGTTTGAATGGCAGTGACAGGCTTCTGCATCTATGAGATGGCTGTCCTCAAAGCCCACTGTGTACAATAGGTCTGCCAGCCCAGATTATACCCTGGCCATGATGTGTGTCTGCTTCTATTGCTATGTATGTAAGGTTCACATCACTGCCTCACCCTCATTTATCTTTGCAATGCCTGTCTGATTCTTTGTCCCTCTGTTTTGGACCTTTTATCTATATTTTATTGTGTATTTAATCCCCAATGTGCATCCTATCAGTATGATACAGCCCCCTAAGCCATATCCTATAAAAAGTAAAGGTTCCTCTCGCACATATGTGCTAGTCGTTCCAGACTCTAGGGGGCGGTGCTCATCTCCGTTTCAAAACTGAAGAGCCAGTGCTATCCAAAGATGTGTACATGGTCATGTGACCGGCATGACTAAGTGCCAAAGGTGCACAGAATGCTGTTACCTTCCCACCAAAGTGGTCCCTATTTTTCCACTTATAATTTTTATGTGCTTTCAAACTGCTAGGCTGGCAGAAGCTGGGACAAGTAACGGGAGCTCACCTCATTTACATGCAATACGTGATGGTCTTCCCATGTTTGCATCTAACCATGGCATAATATGTTTTGGCTACATGTTTCTTTTTCATGCTATGTCCCCATCATCTTGCCTTCAACTCATTGTTTATGACTGAGACAGCCTTGTGTCATCCTGAGTTATACCAGTGGGGTGTAACAAAACAGAACTTTGTTTCTCCATTTATTTCAATCCTGTGCAAGGACTCAGAACTGATGTTTAAATCCAGCATATCCCAAATGAGTGTGGATGAAAATGGTGCATGACAGAAACATATTTTTAAGTCCTTTAAGTTTTTAAACGTATCTTTAAGTCCATAAGACTCTTGCCTACCTACTGTATATTTTAAAAGTTATATTTCACTGAAATATCATTTTCATGTGAAAAGAGATTTAGCTATTAGGGGAAAAAATAATAACCAGTGATTTGCAAACAGCTTTTCATTTCATTGAAAAATAAAATTTCTCCTATTTCTATTAATGAAGCGAGAGTAAGAATTTTTCAGTTATTCTTTGATTCTTCAATGCACATGCTATATTTTTCCATCTCAATTTTTCTCTCTAGAATAAGTTTATAGCCTATCACAGGCCATTTCCTTGAAATAGCACAGCAGTTCTTCATGCCACAGGCCCTTTAGTGCATATATTTTCAACACATTCCATTTTTGTTATTAAGTGTATAGACCTTGACCTATTTAATGCACTCAGAATTGGAACATGATTTCAGAGCACTTTATCCTTTTTTGGGGAAAAAAAAGATAAGCTAATTGACTTCTCAGGTATGGAATTATGACAAATTATGAAATATGCCTGCTACAGAAGTGGTCCCCAACCTTTCTGGATTGGCAGCCCGGCAGGTGGGAGAGGTAATAGTTCCCTGTGAGTGGCAGGGGAATGCACACAAGGACATGCAGCTCCATTTGTCCAAGCAGCAGGTATGCAAATGAGCAAAAGAGGCCACCGCTCACATGAGGGGAGCTTCATTTGCAAGGTCAAGCGACCACTGCTTGGTCAAGGGGATCTTTGCATACATACACTCACCTATCACTTGCGCAGCCCAGTTCCGAATAAGCCATGGCCTGGTAGTGGGCCACAGCCCAGTGGTTGTGTACCCCTATGCTATGGTGTACTAATATTTTGAGTCACCATTGAAAGAGGACGGACAGATAGTCCATTGTCCATATTTGTGGTCTTCCCATCCAGTGAATCTTTCCAGTACAAGTCAGATGTTGATTATGTGAGGGAAGCAAGTTTGTTTGTTTGTTTGTTTAAAAAATCACAATGATGAGGATGTAGAGATTTTGTTCCCATGGCAGTTAAAGCTTAAATTTATTGTAAAGCAATAATAGTGACAAACTAATGCTTACAGGCTTTCTTTTAAAATATATTTTTAAGAAAAAATGTTAAAAATCTGAAGAAAATTTAATATATTTTTAGAAAAAAATTCAGGGAAATCAGCAGTTTGTCTCAGGTTTTAACATACCGCCTGCTAAAATATTTATTTGCTCCTCCTAAAGTATCTTACACTTTGCCTTGCATACTAAATCTATGACAGTAGTTAGAAATTAGAAGCATTATTTTACTTGTTTAGCCTTGCCTCGTCTATTCATAAGTATACTCATAAGTAATATGCAATTCTACTGAGATGAGGCTAGATATTATCCATTTCATCAAAACAGTTTCTGCCCTCCATTGAAATTCCTTAGAAGTTGCCTTGTCAAGAATCAGAAAATTTACCTGAGAAGTTAGTTTAACTAAATTTATTGAATGTAGCAGTTATATTAACCTTTACCTCAAAAATTAGTTTGACTCAAAATTGTGAGCTTCAGGCATACGATGCTACCTGACAGCACTCAGGAAGCAGACCTTCTCTATCATAACACCATCTCTTTTGCCTTGGAGATGAACATGTCTAGACTTTTAAAAAGAATTAAAAACATGGCAGTTTGGCAGTTCGAATGTCACCGGCTCAAGATTGACTCAGCTTTCCACCTTTCCAAGGTTGGTAAAATGAGGACCCAGATAGTTGGGGGCAATATGCTGATTCTGTAAAACCACTTAGAGAGGGCTGTAAGGCACTGTGAAGCAGTATATAAGTCTAAGTGCTATTGCTATTTATATCTGCTGGTACAGTTGAGAGTTAGTTGTTTCCTCTGGATTAAGCCATTTTGGGGTTGGATTTTTTTATATGAATCTGCCTCAATCAGGGCTGTCAAACTCCCGGCCTGCGGACTGAATGTGTCACATGCTGGTCATGCCCATGCCTGGTTTAGTGAAGGGGGGAAGGTCCTGATATGTCACATGCTGCTGCTGTGACAATGTGAGTTTGACACCCCTGGCCTAGACGAAAGTTAGTCAACCTAGAGTTAGTCAACCTAGAAATTTTAAAAATAAAAATTGTACCCTACTGTTGAGTAGCAATAGTAAATGTGGTTTCTCCTCTATTCTCTGTACAATTCAAAACAATTAGGTAAGAGAGGTTAGGATAAGGAGATAGCTACTGGTTCAAACTGACGTCAAGGGAGTTTGATGTAGGGGTTAAAGTACCAGAAACCAGGAGACTGTGAATTCTAGCCCCATTTTAGGAATGACAGCTGGTTGAGGGACTTTGGAACAGTCACTTTCTCTCACCCCAACTCTCATCACAGGGTTGTTGTTATTGAAAAAAATAGCAGTAGAAATGAGTATTATGAATTTATGCACAAGTTATTTATCAATAAATCAATTTACAGTTTATCAAAATAATAAAGGTAAGATGTAAATAAGTAATAGTTTATTTATAGCAGTTCAGCAGTTCAAATCCCTAGTGCCACATAACGGGGTGAGCTCCCATTACGTGTCCCAACTTCTGCCAACCTAGCAGTTCGAAAGCACATAAAAATGCAAATATAAAAATCGGGACCACCTTTGGTGGGAAGGTAACAGCGTTTCGTGTGCCTTTAGTGTTTAGTCATGCTGGCCACATGACCACGGAGACATCTTCGAACAGCACTGGCTCTTCGGCTTTGAAACGTCCCCTAGAGTTGGGAATGACTAGCACATATGTGTGAGGGAAACCTTTACCTTTACCTTTAAATAAATAACATTCTCTAACATGAACCTATTGTTCCAGTAATTATATACCAGTATTCTAGAAATTTAGCAGATAAGCTGTTTGATGGTTCAAGTTATTAGCTTGTCCATTTTTATAGAGCTTTTGTGTTTTCTTCATTCACAAAATTCTAAGAAAATACTAAACACTGGTAAATGACAGATGATGCCGGGCATCTTGGTTAGCACTCTGTGAAGATTATATTATATGTGTCCTGCTTCCATGAGGCAGGATCCTGTGCTGTGAAATCCAAGGGTACCAATGGTTCCTTAGGAGTAGAAGTAGATAAGCAATCTCTTGGAAAATAATTTGGACAAACCTCAAACTGGGTAATGAGGGTTTTGTTTTGTTTTCTGAAAGCATGCATGTATGCATAATAGAGAATAGCCCTTCATATTTTTAAAGAGGAAAATGAGGATTTTAGGAGTTGGAAATTATATCTTACAGAAACTGTTTTCTTTAGTTCTGCTTGGACAGCATATTTATCAGTGTCATATGCAGGATTAATAAATTGTGCCATTTAACTCAGCTTTGGTATTAGAGAGGGGATGTTTTAACCCCCATCAGCAAGTGTCTCAGAAACATAACAGATCATGTAAAGAAACCCTCCCCCAACTTGACTAGAATCCCCATTGCCACTTGAATCTACCTATAAATATAGACTGAAGGTCAGAGTGAATGAAAAAGTCCATTATGACTCCTCTAAAGTCCTATGTTCTATGGCTAGCAGTATGTCTTGCTTAAATTGGTAGGCTGAAGGAACAGACAACCTTTTCTCTCACCTCAGTAGAAGATAGTCCTGTAAACTCTGACAGCAACAACTCCGAATGAGTAAAAGTATTCAGAGGGACATCTGATGATTTAGATCTGAAAATATTCGCTGCACTCACCTGTAAAATTCAGAACATTATTTTTTGTACTCAGAAAAATGATGGAGTTGGGGTTAACTTAAATTTTGTAAGTTGCAGTCACCCATGTGTGAGTTGGGCAACTATAGAAATTTGTTCAATAAATAAGTAAATAAATAAGTAAATTGCTGCCCACTGCTGGATCATGTATTCATCTTGCCCTATATTGTCAACATTTTTCTGAAGCCTATGACCTGGTATCTGATTGTGTTTTTTAATTGGAGATGAGAAGACCGACCTGTGGATCATTCACCTGTAAAAATTGTGTTCTATTATTGAGTTGTAAAAACCAATGATATTTCTGGTTTTGGCGTTTTTTTTTTTTACTCTCCTGATTTTTCTTTAATATACAATTTGACCATCTTTGTATTACCTATTTTAGCTAAGTTTAGGTCTATAAATCCTGCAGATATTGCTGAATTGCAGATAGCTTTAGTGGTTGCTGCTGACAAATTCTAGAAGCTGAGATTTAGCAAGATCTAGAAAGTAGTGGGCTGCTTCCTCGTGATTTCTTTCAGTTTACACAGAAACAAGCAGTGATTGCTACAGTCTTCCAGCTGATTCTTACTAGCATTTATCTATATATATATATTAATAAAATAAATGGTGTCGTAAGGATAATATTTTGGCTCTAGGCATTTGATCATTTCTATTCCTTTAGCTATATCTGACAGCAATTCAGGGGTATCAATATTTATGCTGGTCTGTTGCCATCTTCATGATTCGCTTGGCTTCTAATGATTTCTTTAATTACTTTGCTGACATGGTTTAATGATCTTTATCTAGTAATGCCTTCCCACTTTAAAATTATTGGCCTTTTGTGACTGAGTTTAGTTCTTCAGCATTCTGCTTCCTGCATTTTATTAGCACCTAACTCTTTTTGACTTCAAAAAGCTGTGTAATTAAATGATTGTTGTATTACATTAAACTGCCGTGAGGTAAGACGAAATATCTTTTAGTGTATTGCTCAGTGAATGACAGGATTTCTTTTTCGCTCTGTCCCCTTGAGAAGACAGCTATTTCTTTCATAAAAACAAAAATCTATTCAGCTAATTTTTCTAAAAAGATTAGCAGAACTGCAGTGCATGCACTTCTATGCTGAGATGTTTAAACTATCCAGTACTACAGAATATACATCTCTAAGGTGATAAAAATATGAATTGATGCTTGGGAGTCTGATAATAAAAAAGACTCATCCTTAAGCAAAACATTCTGAGACCCAACTAGTCTGTTTTTGCTAAATATGCAGCTTTTATCTATTTATTATCTATTTAGTTAAATTTCTAGCAACTTTTCTTCATAAAATCATATTTGAACTTAAATTGGATAATAAATGAGTATATCGCATGAGGGTGAGCTTAAGGCATTCAAGAATAGATGATATTGGTATGGATAGTGGTATAAATAGAATAAAATGGAATTTTGTGTTAATCAAATCAAATCATTGTCATTCAGTAATCTCTAAGTTATAGTATGTTGTTAAAATATTTAAAATGGTGGCTTTAAAAAAAATCCAAAATTATTATTACTTAAGGTCAAATATCTATTATTGCTCAGTGAAATTCAAGGCTTCTGAACCTCAAAATGTTGACCATAACATCTACAGCAGCATGTTGGCAGGAGTTTTCTGGGAGTTGAAGTCCATACCTCTTAAAATTGCCAAGTCTGAAAAACACTGATCTAGATGCGGGGAAGGGTGGAATGGCTTCTCTTTAAACCTGTAGTTGGTAATATTTAATCCAGTTACTTCTATCCTTACCAGCATTAAGCCACAGTGGTGCAGTGGTTAGAATGCAGTACTGCAGGCTACTTCTGCTGACTGCTGTCTGCCTGCAATTTGGCAGTTCAAATCTCACCAGGCTCAAGGTTGACTCAGCCTTCCATCTTTCTGAAGTTCGTAAAATGAGGACCCAGATTGTTGGGGCAATATGCTGACTCTATAAACCAGTTAGAGAGGGCTGTAAAGCACTGTAAAGTGGTATATAAGTCTAAATGCTATTAATATGTAGTTCAAACTTTATAGTTATGGATATTTTGCAACATGTACCAAAGTTGTAAAGCTGTTTGTATTTGGTGATATTACTGTTTATTTGTGATATGTGCACTAAACCAATACTTAGCAAGACTATGTGGCTTATGTATGAATTATTTTATAATAAGGATGATGGTGTTTCAGGTTGCAGAATCTCTACTTTGCCTCATTCTCTTCTTCATGTCACATGTGTGCTTCCCAAAAGCCTTCATTGAACCCAAGGAAGATTTTTAGAACTGTCATCGCTGCTAAAGATACGTTCTCATGGAATAGTAACAGGTGGGGAAAGTAAGGACTAATTCTCTCCTATCTGTACATTGCTCCTGCTCCAAAATCATGTAGTAATTGTAGTTTTTAAAAGCTTCCAATGATACCAATGATGGATGGGAAAAGAGCAGAGAAAGGAAAAAAAAGATACAAGAAGAAAGTTGAAAACAGTCTAAGGTAGCAGGTGTCTGCTAGTCTATGTATGACAACATGAAATTTTCCTAAGCTGGAAGATATAAAAAAAACCAGCTGAGAACTTCTCTACTTTAATGATTTTGTTAAAAGTTTGAATAGAACAATAAAAGACAGTACAAATTTTAAAAAAATGCAAAGAAATAAATATAATCCCCCCTCCTCCTCAAGACAGTGACTTCCCACTCTCTTTGTGACAAGTATAAACAATTCCATAGTGTCCTCTTAGCTAACAAATATAAAGCTCTTCATTCCTTGGCTTATCCCATTCTTCAGTCTTTTCTTATCAGCAAAAGGTCCAAACTGAGGTTTAGAATTTTAACATTAGTTAATATACATAAAACTCAACATTCCACATCTCAATTGTAGCAAAATCTCATTTAAAATGCATAAGATGGTTCTAATATAAACAAAGTAAAAGAAAACCAAAATTTAACATGGTAATATAGGGAGACCATTTCTCTCTTAGAAAAGCCAATCTATAATAAATAGGTTCTTCTTCATTCTATCATTTCCCCACAGGACCCGCTTTTTGGATCAATAAAAATCATTTCACATGATCAAATGCAGCAATACAATCCAACTGGATGATTTTTCATGTCTGCATAAATCATGTCTTGCCATCTTTGCATTGGTCTTCTGCATGAGCATTTGTCACCTGTGTTAAAATGATAGGTAGGGCAAGTAGGGCTGTGAGACCCTGCTTATAGAACATGACCTTACTATTGTAGACATCTCTGTGGCATGTAAAGGCACTCAGCACTTTAGATTGGTGATTGGCTGGTACTCACTTCCATATAGTGCTACTGGGTGGATCATCATTTTGTACATCATTTTAGGTGAACTGAGATATGCCTTGCACAGAGCACATTCCTGTTATCTCCATTCACCACAACCCTTAATGCACTATTTTATGAATGCTACTGTCTCTTTGGTGATGATATCCTAAGTAACGGAAAAGTTCATTTTCACTAGAACTTCACTGCTGACTGGTTGGTGAAGGAGCTTGGGTTGATCTCTGCTCAGTCATTTTGATATTAAGGCCCAAACCAAATTAGCTAAGAACTCCAATACATACTTTTTTCCCCACTGCAGATGCCAACAATTTTAAAAAAGCACCCCACTCGAAGTAGCACCTTATTCCATCTATGTATACATTCCATCTCTCCAGTCTAAAGTATAAACACATCTGCATTTCAGAAACATATATAAATTAAGTCAAACATACATCTCAAGAATACATTAGCACAAGTGAATATAAGTATGTTTTCAGTAATGAATCTTTAGCAAGTTTTTTTTTTTAATGTAACATCAATAATGCCTTCAAACTGGAACAATTTTGCAGTAATAAAGCAGTGTTATAATCACATCTGACGTTGGTCTCATGATGTCTTCTGCCAATTTCACAGCAGAGATGTGATCACTCTGTTTTGTTTTGGGAGTAAAACCAGTTAAAGAAAGCTGTGTGCCTTTCCCAGGATAGAATTGAACAGATGGATGGGGAATATTATGTTTGGATGTGGGAGAGAATGGGATGATACACTGGCATTGGATCTGCCCACTTTTGGCACTATCATTGACTAGATCTGGCATGAACATTTCCCATGACACTATTTGGCCTTCTCCTTGGAAAAAAAAGGTTGCTTCTCATTTATGATGATACTGATAATAAATATGTTAACAGTATTCTTAATTAATCAACAGAGTATGAATGAGCCTGATGCAGTACATAATAGATATTTTCTCCTTGCATTTCTGGCTGGATACAGATACGGTACAAATCAACAGTGAAAAAACCCCCCATGTCTATTTAATTCACATAAAATGTATTTGGTCTTAGCAAAGATAAAGCATTTAGACTTTTCTTACAAACATCAGTGCCAAGAAATTATTGCATGTAAAACAGGAAGGACAAAAGGGTGGATGGGAGGGATGGATGGATGGATGGATGGATGGATGGATGGATGGAAGGAAGGAAGGAAGGAAGGAAGGAAGGAAGGAAGGCCAATGTTTTGAGGATGTAAAGGAAACTAAAGGGGTTGGTTGATTGGTTGGTTGGTTGATTGGTTGGATGCTTAAACTAGTCCAACTAAATGTTATTCTAAAGCCCTGATGCAATGGGGTGATTCAGAAACCAGGTTGGTTTCTTGCACTGTCTAAACCTAAACCTGGCCAGATGGCTCTGGCTTTTATCTGTAGTTATGCAGATGCCTCCAGTTTTTATATTTTGAATTACAGAAAACACAGAAGCAAAGAGTACAATCTTCCAAATAAATAAATGTTATTGCCTTTATAAGTAAATTCTGCTGAAAATCATGGGGTCTATAATTTCTTTCATTTGGGAATGGGCAACCTTTTGATAGATTTACTAGATCTTGGCTGCACACATTCTTAAAATCATTTGATGGCTTTAAAGAGATGCAGAAAAATAATCTACTTTTTATGTCCAGGAGCATCCTTTACACTTGAGGAAGAAAAAGCTGCAATGAGGGATACAATGACTCAAAGTGGATTTCGTTGTGTTAGATGCGTGACCAGATCAAACTTTGTGTGTGGATTTTTCGCCCTGGTTTGGGGGATTGTGTTTTGCAGCCTTTTTGTTTGTTTGTTTTTAATGTTACCTTATATTAAAGCACATACCACTGGTTTTGTATATTTAAGATAAAAATGGAGTGAAGTTGTGTTTCTGATTTTTTCATGACTATAATTAAGTTTCTAGAAACACTTTCAGGAATCTCAGAACAGGATATCTGTTCCCATACATGCAGGAAACTGTAAATCTAAATTATCCAGCAAATGCCCCAAGCATAAAGTGATGAAGTCTATTTTAATCTACTCATTTTTAATAAGGATATCAGATATCATTTCATTGATTAAAAAAAACCATACTGGTTTCCTTGGATGATAGCTGGTTACCCATTTGCTTTGAGAAACTTCATGGAAATCCTGGCTTGGATCTGCTTTCCAGGTCAGATTCTTACTGACTGGACAACACTAAGCACACTTGAGTTCTGTTATGTATATAGTTTTGGTGGGAGATTTAAACAACAATGGGTCACTTGTGATTGGTCAGCTGCCTGGCTGGCCGGGTATATAAGGCTGTTAACTGTAACTTTTGCTGAAGTCTCACTCTATATTAAACAGCTATTGTCACTACCTTGTTTCTGCCTCCTCAATCGCCCAACTCAACATTGGCGACGAGGATGGGATTGGGGCACTGAGAAGCAAGCTGAAAAGAGCTACCTACAGCAGATTCAGCCAGGCTGATGAGTCGTACACAACAGGACTACGATGTCTGTGTTCGTACCGCCAAAGCCTTTCGACCCAGCCAGAGAGAAGTGGGGGTCGTACATGATCCAATTCGAGTGTGCCCTGGAAGCCAGCGACATGCAGGGCCTCCCCGGAAACCGAAAGAGGGCCCTGTTCCTGAGCCACTGCAGGCCGGAGGTCTTCGACATGGTGGAGTCACTCTTGGAGCCGACACCGGTCCAGACTGTCTTGTGGGAAGTGCTACAAGCCATTCTCAAGGCACACTACGCCCTGGTCCCATCGAAGTTTGTGCAGTGCTATGAGCTCCGGCAATGGGTACAACGTGAAGGAGAGCCAATCAGCGTGTACATGGCCTGTGCTGCGTAAGGCTGTGACGTACTGCGAATACCGGGATCTCTTTTTTTATTATTAAAAATTTTTACAAAACAGAAAACATTTTTACAAATTTTCCCCCTCTCCCTCTATCCCCTTCCCCCTCCCCCCTCCCCCCCACCACCACCCTTCCCCCCCGAACTTCCCAGAGCAAAATACAGGGTATAGCATTTATCAATCATAAGCTAAACTAAATCTGGAATCTGGTACATATAATAATGGTCACATTGATTGGTGCAACTCTTTAGTATTTCAGACAACATTGTTTGATTAACCTATCTTTATTTGGAAGTTAAAGTCAGCAAGACCAGGTTCACCAGAGATGTACACAGAAATAAAAAGAATTCTATTCAAAACAGTCAGAAATGTCATGATTTTCAAAAGTACTCACATAGGAAAGCAAATTAAAATGTTACAAAGAATAAATACAATGCTTTAAACACTTTGAATATTCTTTCTTTTAAGTACAAATACAACATGAACAAAAAAATTTTTTACAAGAGTTTTAGTATTGTTTGTCCAATTAAAAACTCAAACTTTAAACTTTAAACATAATCAGCTTGTAAAGAAAAGAGAAGCAGAATATGATGTAGGTTTGCAGTTGGTGAAGGTGGGAATATATTACTTTCAGTGTTCCAAATCTGATTCTAAAACTACTCACACAGAATTGTACCTCTTAGCTGTCATAAATCAGAGCAAATGAGTTTAATGAACAATTCTCCAGATGAGAAAATGCTTACATATTATAAAACAGGGACCAGATTTATTTCAAAAGCAAGCTGTGACTATATGCATATCATGGAACCAAAATGGTTTTCCAGAACTTCAGTAACTGCTACCTGGCCATAGCAGCATAAATTAAATTTTGGATTACCATTCCTACCAGAGGCTTGCTCTGTGCCACTTACCCCTTTGGCAGAGTGTATGATTAATATCAGTTTTACAAGCAATTAAATTGGAAACAGTAAACAGTCTTTTTTTGGCTTTTTGTGAGATAAAAATAAACATCTGGAATTTTCCACTCTCCCTGTGACATATTAATAACATAACAGCCAAAAACAGAAAGATCTTGGAATTTATAGAAATCCCATTGCATTGATTAATGCAAATAAGAGGGAGAGAGGGAGAGAGAGAGATGATAGAAATATACAGCTCTATATTGACACGCCAATCATATTTTATATTAGCCAGTTGATTTAAATCTACTTAACAGTTGGTATTATTATTAGTATTATTAATAATAATACTGGACAAATATGCCATCCTTACTATCAATAGGGGAAATAATGAATCAAGATATCCTATTGAAATAACATCAAAGGTCTGGATAAAAGCAATCACTATAAGTGATAATAGTGATAAGTATCACTATTGGGGTGATCTGGGGTGATCCACCCCGGATCACCCCAATGATGCCCTTGAAGTGATGTCTGGTGCCTGGAGACCATGTGGATCTGGATGGGGAGAAACAGACTCAGGCTCAACCCATCCAAGACCGAGCGGCTGTGGTTTCCGACGTCCCAGTATAGTCAGTTGGTGCCATCACTGACTATTGGGGGCAAGTCGTTGGCCCCCATGGAGAGGGCTCGCAACTTGGGTGTCCTCCTGGACTCACAGCTGTCTTTAGAAGTGCAGTTAGAAGTGTGGCCGGGAGGACTTTTTATCAGGTCTGCCTGATTCGCCAGTTGCGGCCCTTTCTGGATCGGGACTCGTTAAGTACGGTCACTCATGCCCTCGTCACTTCCCGCCTGGACTAGTGCAATGCTCTCTACATGGGCTCCCCTTGAGGAGCACCCGGAGGCTCCAGCTGGTCCAGAATGTGGCCGTGCAGGTGATTATGGGAGTAACGTGGCGCTCCCATGTGACGCCCCTCCTGTGCAAGCTGCACTGGCTCCCAGTAGTCTTCCGGGTGTGCTTCAAGGTTTTGGTTACCACCTTTAGAGCGCTCCATGTCTTAGGACCAGGAGATGAGACCTCCTTCTGCCACCAATAGCCTCTCACAGACCAGTCATCAGACATGCCCTTCATCCATGCAGCTATATTGACAGGCTCTACTTATCAAGAAAAATACATGGAATGTTGCAAAGTACACCAGGCAGTTGAGGAAGAGAAAGGTTCATTGGAAAAATATCTGAAGGACAGTGAAGAAGATGCACTGATGCTAGTACACCATGAAGTACTGGAGAAAACAAACTGATGTATCAGAAAAGCCAAATAAAGAATAGGGGGAAAAAATCATGGCAAGACCATCAATGGCTAAGAGCAGGCAAGTTGAAGAAAGAGACAGAGGGGCTAATTCTGGTTGCATAAGGCCAAACCTTATGAACACATGCATATGAAATCAGAATTGAGAAGACAGCAACAGAAGTCAAATGCTGCCTCTGCAAAGAATTTGAAGAAACAATGGACCATCTAGTTAGCATCTGTAAGATTCATAGACTGTCCACAAACAATGACATGTATCAACAATTGTGCATTGGGATATCTTCAAGAAATGCCATTTGCCTGCAAGGAAGAATAGGTAGGACCATAAAATAGATAAAGTAAAAGAATATGAAGAAGTAAAGTGGTCTAGGACTTAAATTAAAACAAAAAATCACAATATACAAAGACCTGCATTGACAAAATCACCATTAGTCAATTGCAAGAAATAGCTTTATTTGGAATAGCATATAAGCTATGATGGTACATTTAATATCATCAAACAATATTTGCCTATATAGGAAGGACTTATAAAGGGATAGAAGTGCCAGATCCAGTCCAAACATCTGGCTGAATGTGTGACTAACCATGCTAGTAACAACAATTATTAGGAAGAATGAGGGCCAAGTCCAGCTAAAGAAGTGACAGCTGTCATTTATACATACTGCATAGCAGGGATGTCAAACTTGCAGCCTGCAGGCCGGATGCCTCATATGCTGGCCCTGCCCCCGCCTGTTTAGCAAAGGGGGGAAACTCCCGATACGTCATGTGATGCCACTGTGACGCCATGAGTTTGACACTCCTGCTGTATATAATATATACATTTTTGTGTATATAGCAATTTATATACCACTTCATAATGTGTTGCAGCATTCTCTAAGCAGTTTACAGAGTCGGCATATTGTCGCCAACAATCTGGGTCCTCATTTTATCAACCTCAGAAGGATGGAAAGTTGAGTCAACTTTGAGCCAGTCAGGATCAAATTCCCAGCAGTGGGCAGAGTCAACCTGCAACACTGCATTCTAACGTTTGTGCCACCATGGCTTATTCTAATAACAAGAATATAATTTATTAAATGTGTATGCCACCTGACTCTCAATAACTATAACTATAATTATTTCTTCTCTAACCTAATTCTTATTTGTTCTGATGAGATAAAGTGATTTGATTTCAAGTTTTAGAAATGTGAGTGGGTGTATTCATTAATTTTTGAGATGCCTTCCTGCTGTAAAAAATATATACTCCCCAAATCTGAAGAACTTTTATTCTTAGAGCAGTTCACATAAAACTTCAATTTAAAATATAATAAAAGCAAACAGAATCTTATTAAAACCAATAAAATACCAGAGAGCAAATGATAACAAAAAGGATGTACAGGGGCAGCGAATGTAATACAGCTTCTATCTAGTCCTCTCCAAGGAACTGCAGCATAAAAGCATCATTTGATATTTGGGTAGAGAAAATTCCCATAACTTGACGCCAGATTTCATTAAACCTCTCCTCCGCCTGTCTTCAGAATTGTCATTATCCAATCTAAAAATATTGCCAGGGATCGGAATAGTGTTTGACCAAGGGAATTAGCGAATATTAATTCCAATGAAATTTCAATTTCATAAGAATAACGGTGGAAAAAGTGTACACATCCAAAACCAAATTCACATGTAATTAAGGTTGGTAGGATTTGGATAAACTGATCATCTGGAAAGGCACCGTGCCTTTTAAGTAGAAACACCTATCTTTTAGTAGCATTTTCCTTTAAATTTATTGCAAGCAATATACTAATTCTTGAGCTAGGGCAGAAGTCACCTGGTTCCTACAAAATTCTTCAAAATGGGATCCAAGCTCCAGCCTATGTCACATAGTTGCATTCACAGTGTCTCACAAAGAAAGACCTATTCATGCACATATCCTCTTGTTCTCACCTCTTTTTTCTCCCTTAAGATTGCTGGGAGGCTAAAAAGACTTTAACCTTGTCTTAACCCCCATTCAGCCACTCTTATCCAAGATAATTGCTTCTATAATGTTCTTCACAGCTGGGAAACAATATCTGTTCCTCAACTCTCAGCTCAACAGTGAGGAAAACAGGCAGATTTCTGGCATGCCACAAGGAAAGCAGCAGAAGGCTGTTCTGTGGGTCCCAGCTGGTTCATAAGTATGCTAGGTTGCAGGTGTGCAACTGAATGTATGTCAGATATAAAGTTCTGTAACTTTTGAACTTGGACAGTTATTTGAGATATTTATTTATTTATAGTCAGCTTCAGAAATAGCTGTTCTTCCATAATTGAAATGCAGTGGATGAAATTTCTGTGACTGTGCCATGCCTGGGGTTTAGGGAACACCCTCATTTTTGTATTTGTCATTAAGGATTTGCGAGGAGCAGGATGAATAGAAAAGGTGAAGCAACAATTTCTCCCTGTTGAAAATCTTGGTGCTAATCAAGAAATGATTACATATCCAGTTTAATTTCCCTGGAAAACCAGATTCGCCACATGCAACAGTGATGGGATTCAGCCGGTTCTCTCCGGGTTGCACAAACTGGTAGCGGCGACTGCGGGAGGCTCCACCCACCCGCCTGGATGTAATGCAGGACTACTGTGCATGCGCATGCTCGTGCGCTCACATTTGTGAACCGGTAGGATAGCAAGTGCATCCACCTCTGATGTGCAAAATATGTAAATCATAAACACTTGCAGCAGCTTTCCTTCCTCTTTTGTGAACAACCATTGTGTAGAAGTATTTAGTTATATACCTTTAAGTATCACATGTCTAAGGAAGATATTTCCTCTTTCATATGCAATAGGTGTATACATCACCAGAATGTGATAGTGTGAGAACACTTCTGTTAACTGGACCATACTGGAGAGCAGAGTTTTCTGGTTAATACTATCACCTGGTTCACAACTGGCTTTTTATGAAGACGGAAAAATATGCCTCTCAGTCTTCTTTGCTTTATCTAGCATCATGTTCACCTTCTGAAATGACCATTAAGTCATCACCAATAGCTTCTAACAAATAAAAAGCAGGATGGTGATGAAGCAGACCTGGTTGCTTGCCTTTCATACCCTTGCCTTATTAAGTGATCACCATTTGAAAGACTCGCTCATCCCTGCACTGTATAACTGATTAGAAATTATACTGACTTTGCTTTTCACATTAATTTAGATTTATGAGCGTGCCAACTTAAGGAATAGGACTCTCTCATCAAACTTGAGAAATATGAGTTCCTTTACTCTTCCCTCCCCCCCAAAAATAAGATGTTTTATTCATTGGCAAAATTCCCAGTTCAACAATATGATGGGAATAAATTATGTACATTTGCATGGCACTTTTGTAGGTTCCTAATTAAGAAATGGCACCATATCCTCGGCAGAAATGCATTTTATTTAGTGACTGATGGGACAAATTCATTAACCCCTATAATTCTTATATTTAGCAGGATGGATGGATTTATGATTGCTGTTAATTTTTCTCCGTTGTGCTAGAAAACCTTTCACCTTACAATATTGATTAAGAGCAGAGAGTGCATAAATCATGGTAGCATTACAGGTACAGCTGCCAGTGTGACAATCTCAGCAGTGCATGATTAAGCTTTGGGCTGGTTTATTTTAGCATTGTGGAATAGTAGATTCAGTCCACATATGTTCAATCCTCAAATTCAAGGAAACAAAGAAAGTTGTTCTATTAAATATCCTGTTTGCTGGAACTTGTGGTTGAGGTGAGTCCAGATAGAATGTATGTGGCATAATACTAGAAGTGAACCTACTTCTGCGCCAACCTGTGCCTGGTGGCGCAGCAGACTAAACTGCTGCTGTTAAACTAAACTTAGCTGCCAGCTGCCTACAATTACTACGAATTCAATTCTCACCAGGCTCAAGGTTGACTCAGCCTTCCATCCTTTCGAGGTAGGTAAAATGAGGACCCGGTTTGTGAGGGCAATAAGCTGACTTTGTATAAAATAGAACACCGCTTGGGGTGGGGGGGGCAAAAAGCCCTACTAAGCAGGTATATACAAAAGTATGAAGGCTATTACTTAATGCATTGTAAGCCGCCCTGAGTTTAATAGGTGTTAAAATACTGGAAGAGCTGGGTAAGTATGGAGAGGTAGCAGGTTTCAAATTAAACAAATCCAAAACTAAATTGTTGACCAAAAACATGACTGAGGACCAAAAGAAAGCACTGGACGAATCAATGGGGCTTCCAATAGTTAAGAAGGTAAAGTATCTGGATGTATGGATATCAGCAAGGTGCTTGGCCCTTAAGGAAGATAATTATGTGCCCCTGATCAGGAATATCAAACAGGACTTAGAAAAATGGGAGAAACTTCAGATATCATTCCTAGGCAGGATTGCAGCAACAAAGATGAGTGTACTACCCAAGTTGCTGTACTTATTTCAAACTGTCCCAGTCAAATTAGATAAAAAAATTTTCTCGGAACTTAATACTATCATTAGAAAATTTATTTGGGGGGGGGGAGAAACCAAGGATAGTGATTAGAAACCTGCAAGACAAAAAGGATAGGCGTGGTTTCGGACTCCCTATATAGGAGACTTACTACAAAGCAGCAAATTTAGTATGGTTGAAGGAGGTCAATCTTGGGAAATAAAAGACTCCTGACCTTGGAAGGGCACGACCTTCAGAAGGGCTGGCACGCTTACCTTTGGGATACTGGAAAAAGAACTAGAACATACTTCCATAGACACAAAATAAGAGATACACTAATGCTGACATGCGGTGAAATAAGACGAAAACAATATACAAAAGTTCCGAGATGGCTTTCCATGATGGAGGCAATAATATATCCAAAAGTGTTGGAAATGGGAAAAATGGTTAAATATAAAGAGATATTAGACGGGGGAGGGAACCTTAAAACAATTGAAGAACTGAAAGAACAGGTTATTCCTATAGATTGGTGGCCATATGGACAAATAAAATCCCGTTATAAAAAGGACAAGGAGGAATTTGGCATAGAGACAGGCACTAACGGATTCGATAAGATCTGGATGGGCACTGATACTAGCCAAATTATACAATTACCTGCTGGATTACGACATGGTAGAGGAGGTGGTCAAGGACCCAATGATAGCATGGGCCAAAAACATCAGACAAAACATAAATTTAAATGAATGGGATTCAATTTGGAACAGCAACCTCAAAATGACTAGGGCAGTAACCTATAAGGAAAATCAATATAAGATGTTCTATAGGTGGCATTTAGCACCAGCTAGGATCACCAAAATTTATCCTAATACGAGTCCGAACTGCTGGAAATGCGGCCATCATCAAGGCACTTATTACCACTGCTGGTGGACCTGTACCCAAGCAAAAAAATTCTGGAGGATGATTTGGAAATGGATTACAGAAATAATAGGAGACAATATTAATTTTGAGCCAAAAATCTTTCTCCTGGGAATCCTGAAAATAGAATACGCAAAAAAGAAGAGGTACTTAATTACACACATAATGACAGCTGCAAGAATTTCTTTCGTTCAGTGTTGGAAAGAGAAAAAATTACCACCTGAAGAACATGTAATCAGGAAAATATTGGAGTGCACTGAAATGAATAAATTAACACTAGAAATTAACAATAGAGAGAACACGAAATATTATAGCATGTGGGATATGTGGTATGAGTGGATAGAGAAAAGAAACAAAAAGTGAAGCTTGAGGAGTATAAAGTTTAATTTAATAATCAATTAACAATGATTATATAGAATTGAGTATTCACACTTGTAGTATCAACTGCAATTGAGTAAGGATGTAAGAATATGTAAACAATAAGTAAATAACATGTATATATGATCATAAAGAATTGTGTATGATTATATGTAATATCTTTCAAACCAAATATAATGCAAGGAAGCAATACCATGTAAATAATAATAAGTAAATAACATGTATATATGTATTAACACCACGGAACCGGAAATGTTTGAACTGTATTATCATATTTCACAATAAAAAACTTTAAAAGAAAAGAATGTATGTGGCATAACCTACTTCTGCGCCAATCTGCGCCTGGTGGCACAGCAGACTAAACTGCTGCTCTTAAAGTAGCACTTAGCTGCCAGATGCCTGCAATTACTGCGAATTCAATTCTCACCAGGCTCAAGGTTGACTCAGCCTTCCATCCTTTCAAGGTAGGTAAAATGAGGACCTGGTTTGTGAGGGCAATAAGCTGACTTTGTATAAAATAGAACACCGCTTGTATATACTAAGCAGGTATATACAAAAGTATGAAGGCTATTGCTTAATGCATTGTAAGCCGCCCTGAGTCTCCGGAGAAGGGCGGCATATAAATCAAACTAATAAAATAAATAAAATAATAAATAAATACTCTCTAATATCTTCATTGCTAAAGTCTAACCTGAATGTATCATCAGTCACATTACTGATGATATTACTGTATTGCAACAACATATAATCATGATGGCAAACCTATGGCAGGTGTGCCAGAGGTGGCACGCAGGGACCTCTCTGTGGGCATGCGAGCTGTTGCCCCAGTTCAGGTCCGCCACGCATGCGCATGTCCCTCCTGACGGCCATCTGGTCTTCAGGTCTCTGCCATGCATGCACGGGAGCAAGGTGCATGGGGGTGTGTGCATGTGCAGGGGGTGGGGCATGTGCAGGGGGTGTGCATGCATGTGGGGGGCATGTGCACGTGGGGCCCAACACGGGCATTGCATTTTGGGAGTTTGGGTGTGCAGACACGCATTCGCGCGTGCATGCACACACTTTGGGAACTCGAAAAAGGTTAGCCATCATTGACATATAACAATAACAAAATAGCTGTCAATTTTTCAACTATGTATTCCTGATGTGAGTTGTGTCTCTGGACTGGGTTTCTATTCATAATCCAAACCCACAATATCTGTGAAGCATATCGACCAGAAATTCTGTGAACTGTAGCCCATTAAAATTAATCACGTTCTTGCTTTTCTTGGATCAGAAGGAATCAGATCCCCTTCAGGTTCCTTTTGTTTGTTTGTATGTATGTTTGTTTGTTTTAAATTTCACCACTTGCAAACCTTTTTCTTTTTCTTTTTCTTTTCTTTTAAAGTCTCTACTACTTTATGATATTATTTGCAGTTGATCTAATTTTCTTATACTGCTTTAATAAGGCAGAGTCCCAGATCATATGGAGAGTCATAATGGATTTTCCCTTCTGACATTTAGAAAGGGCAAAGGTTAATGATCCATGCTGACTCTTTCTCTTTATTTTTTTCAGATAATATTGCTCAGTATTAGAGTAGTAAAAATTTAAAAATATAATAATAACTAATATGAAACTGCAAAAAAATACAGAAATAGAAAAAGTAAAAAGTGCAGAAAAGAATAAAGAATAATATACAAAGAAGAAAAAATAAATTAATAACAAAAAATAAATATAAAGAAATAACTTTCCCCTTTGTCTCAACAAGTATAATTTTTAGAGAAAACTTCTCACTTTCTCTTAATACAAAAACAACCTCGCCATGTCCTCTTTGATCTACATACAAATCCTTAAAACAATGTGATGCAGTCCTGGTCAGCAAAATTCCATAAATAACATCTATTTTAAACTTGATCAAATGAACCAACTTTATGTTTCCTCTCTTTTTAACAATGTGGAGCTTTAATTCCGTGAAATAATATCCTAGAACTTGGTTTTTTTTCTTTTTTCTCTGATCCTTCTCACCAAGTCTTTCAAAACTTTAATCAATCTCTTTTGTAAATCCAGTATAGAAGTTTTTCTAAGTCACTCTTCTGCTTTGTATTTGTATGTTCTTTTCATTATTAAGATTTATTAATTATTAAATATAATTATTTAATTATTAATTATTAAGACATCATCTAGTTTCATTCAAAATTTCATTTTAGTTCCCTCTAGTGTCCAACCTTTAAAATCCCATTCTACCATGTTATTTTCTTTCTTTTCTTTTTTTTTCCAAAATTCAAAATATAACCCATTTCCCCCTCGGAAGGACTCAATCCATTAATTTAAAAACTCATTTCAAATCAGTTTAGACCCTTATTCTATTTATAACTATCCAAAATCACACCCCAGTCAACCTTTTGCCACGTATTCCCCCAAATTGTCTAAGGATTGACAATTTGGGGGAATAAATAAAAGGGCAACTAGAGTGTGTTTTTGTTGCATCTAAAATTTCTTCTGTTAAGGATTGTACAAAACTCATTCACTAAATGCCATCAAACTTGCTGTTCTAAAGATTTTTAATATTTAAAAAGCAGAAACAGTAATTAAAATTATTAATAAATGAAGCTCAGCTGACCTTTATGTCCATATAGACTATGTTATGGATGTAGACAGAATCCCTCAATTCCCAGTTGCTTTATTTACCAGCTGACCACACAAACCTCAGTTCGTGAAGTTTTCTTGTGAAGAACACATATCTGCAATACTTGTGAACAACCTGAAATCTCTCTTTTTCTGGAGAGATGTTTTCCCTATCGCATTGGAACTGCAACTGTCAATTTGTCCTCTTCTTTTGGGCTTAACTTCTACTTTCTCTACTGTACATTTGAACAACTAGAAAAGTGGTTGATTGAATTTGCATATTCCAAACTATGAAATTTCTTACCAAAATGGCTGTTTGACATTTCTCTCTATTTAGATTCATTAGCAATTTCAAAGGAGACAATATGCTAGAATTTTCTAGATATTTATAGCATTTGTGAAAAGGTAGTCATAAACCTGTTGAAATATGAAAATGGAAATAGAATTTTCAAAATTGTGGGTAGCTACATTTGCTAAAAATTCTGGGAATCAAAGTCCACATTTCATGTTGCCCAGGTTGGAAATGTTGCTTGGAAAATTCTTTTACTAAGAGGAAAACAGGAAAAGAAAATGGTTCTGCCCAGCATTACTCCAGTGATAGTTTTTCTCCTCAAAAGAATACATACTTTCTAATTGAACCTTAAATTTTAGTTTGACTCTTCAATTCTGCAATTTCCAGTAATGAAAATATTTTCTCTCTCAAAAAAGCAGAGGAATTTCCAAATGGAAAGAAGAACCCCAACGTAAATCTACATGACAAACCAACTAAGCCAAAGATGAAAACACATCTTTTGTGCTTATGAATGCAAACTGTCATGGCATCCGATTGGTATTGCCCCCCCCTACCCCAGAGAATTTTCTAAATCAAAGGTAAGCAAATAAGTCATTATTATTCAGGCTCTCTGGCAGCTAAACCTCAGTAAACTATCAAAATGTTTATTAAGGATTTTATTACAAAGAAAAGGTCAAATACATAATTTGAGCTGATTTTCTGTTCAAAAATTCTACCTGAATTGTATGTAGAATTACCTGCAAATGGAGAAGAAATGGTAAAAACAAATCAGCAAGAAAATAAATATTGCTCTCTATATTGATTGCAACATCTACTGTTTGCTAATAAATATGAAGAATGGCATGGGAAGTATGATTTTGCTACCATTCTAAGTCAATCTTTTATAGAGAGTACAGTGTAGCTAATGAAATGCAAGTCAAGTTACAAATGAGGTGAAGGATCCATGAATAATTTAATTTAAAATAAATACAGCAGGTCCAGTTTGAAATGGGGCTATGATTCTGGAAGGCTGTCTGGATACTTGCTTTCACAAAGCTATATTTTCTTGCAGGGGACAGATTTATACAACTGTGCCTATGAGGAAGTGATTGGCATATACTTTATCTTCTGGTTGCAACAGTGGTTCTTAAGAGTAGCTGTATATTGAGAAAAAGGATTAGCTTCTCTAATGCTTGCATCCAAATTGTTGCCCATAAAGAATTCCATTGATGAAAGGTGAGGGCGGGGGTGTAGTGGAACATTCTAGCAAGAAGGTACAAGCAGGAATTGGTTCTTTTTAGTGTTTAGAAATGTAAGATCAGAGATGGTATACTTAGTAAAACTCCAAACTACGGAGGCTATGAAAACCCTCGGAAATGAGGTTTTCTTCCTTGGGCTCATTTCTGAATTAGGAAAAATATACATGCAAGCATGTTTCTTAGATGTCACTTTGGGATAGACAGTGTGATTCCCTATCAGCCTCTTTGTCTCCCAGCAAGCTTAAAAAAACTTTGGGGGAAATCACTACACCTCCCTTGATAAAAGCGTACAAAAAGCTTACAACTGCTGTGGCAGGACTTCACAGGGCTGTATATGTATTTAGTTACATATAATCCTTCCCCTAATCTGGGCTACCAAGGACTGTCTCGAAAAGTTACTCCATTCAATTATTATCTCGTGAATCAGTTCAACATATTTTATTTCTAAATCACATCATGTTGGTCAAATTCTTATTTCTTTTTTTCTGAAGGCAACCTACTAACAGGTGTAATCTTTGGATTAGAGCCAGGACCCTTAATTTTAGATGACAGAAGACTACAAGTTTGAACTACATTCTGTCTTTTGCACTTCCAAAGCAATTTATAGACTTCTTCGGTGGAAAAGAGAAGCTAATTCCAGGGGCAACTATAAAGAGATAATAAGTAACCAATTCCCACTGTTCAACAAATCCACATGCTATTCTTGAAGCTGCCTACTAGCTAGTTAATTGGCCATGAAGTGCAGCTGTGCCTATGGTTTCTATTTGCAAGAAGATGTTCCCCCAATAGAATTTTAGCCTAAGTTTTCAAGGTAAACACTATGCACTGCAGTCTAGAGAAAGCTAATTATGTTACACACATACACACATACAATACGCACACACAAATAAATTATTAAAGTTCTTTAAAAAGGAATATAAAAATAGAATATAATACAAAATAATATATATTAAGAAAAAGAAAAGAAATGGAAATGGAAGAGAAAGCTAAAAGTTCAAGAAAGGAAAAAAGTAGCTTTCAATTTTTTTATAGCAGAGATAAGTACTATTATACATTTACCTCTCGTTCTATGTAGCCCTATTTTTTTCTATAATCTATTCTTTCTTAACATCAGAATCATAAGTCATAAATTGATGTTTTTTACTGTTTCATGCAAAAAAATCTATAAGATGTCATCAGTAAAGATAGATATCGTCCTTAATAAAGTCATTTAGCCATCACAAAAAAATTCTATCATATTCGTATTATTATTATTATTATTATTATTATTATTATTATTATTATTATTATTACAGTATACACAGTAAATGAGATGACCATGCTGGATTTCATATCCCAAATCACTAGTCGAACACTTCCCAAGCGTTTAGGACTGTGTGATGTATCGGTGGATTATGCGAGCAGATCCCAGTAAGGTGGCCTTTTGCAGCTGACCAATGGTGATCTTGTCAGCGCCAATTGTTTTTAAGTGCTTGCCTAGGGCTTTAGGCACAGCACCCAGTGTGCCAAGTACCACTGGAACCACCTGCACTGGTTTATGCCAGAGTCTCTGCAGTTCGATTCTCAAGTCCTGATATCTGGTGACTTTTTCAAATTGTTTCTTGTCGATTTTGCTGTCACCAGGTATGGCAATGTCAACGATCCACACTTTTTTCTTCTCCACAATCGTGATATCCAGGGTATTGTGTTCCAAAACTTTGTCAGTCTGTATTCGGAAGTCCTACAGTAGTTTTGCATGCTCATTTTCGACCACTTTTTCAGGCTTATGATCCAACCCACCCATCATCATCATCGTCGTTGTTGTTGTTGTTGTTGTTGTTGTTGTTGTTGTTGTTGTTGTAAAAGATACGACTTTCCTGTATCCAAAAAGTCATGGGAATATAAAGTGGAAAAAGTTATAGAAAATGAGAAGGTGAAGATCTTGTGGGACTTTTGAATATGGACAGATCGTCACTTGGAACACAACACACCAGATATCACAGTTGTCAAAAACTGAAACATACAATTTATTGACATCGCGGTACCAGGAGATGCCAGAGTCGAAGAAAAAGAACTGGAAAAAATCATGAAATATTGTGACCCATCCATCGAAACTACACAGCTATGGATGAAATATGTAACAGTGATACCCATTGTCATCAGGGCACTTGGTACCATGTCCAAGAATTTTATAACATATATCAGCAAATTGCAGCTTCCTGCAATAACACCAGCAGAACTGCAAAAAATTGTGCTACTTGGGACATCGTACATCTTAAGGAGGTACTTGGTTGATACCTAGGACGCTGGCAGCAACCCGTATCAAGCATTAGCAACAGTCAATGGTATTTGTGATGCATTTTTGAATGTTCAGTTGACAGAATTTCATATTTAATGACTAAAGATAATAATAATAATAATAATAATAATAATAATAATAATAACCCCTCCGAGGAGCTCTACCTTGTCATGGTGGAGGGGTTTGCATGCTCTAGTGTTCCTAAGGGCTATGCTGAACAGATGCAACCATATCAGACAGACCTTAGGTGAAGGGCCAGACAAAATTTGCTCCACAACCCATTCAAACATGGTGAATACGAAAAAAATGAAATTTATGCTGGCTGAACCGTCGCCTAGGTTAACAAGGGTTCCATTGGATGGTATGGCTCCTGGGCATTCTATGCAAAATGAGTTACAGGGCTCAGCTCTGCTAGGCAACCAGGGCATGGAGCTGACAAGCTACTGGAAGAAAAACCCAAAAAGCGAAAAATCTGGACAGGAAAGAAAACACCTCTATTATGGAAGCTTACTATCAATCTGAGCCAGCAAAACGTGGATTTCAAAAATGAATGTATCAGATTTGGAAGATGAACCATACGGACTGTGACACCAGTGAACAAATGTTAATGGACCAACGACGTATAATCCTAAACCTCAAATTTTTCACTGCAGAAGAATTAATAGCAATAGAAGAGAAAGCAATTAATGGCCTGAATACATCAACAAAGAAGAGTAACATCAAGAATGATTTGCAGACTCAAAAGCAAATTGAGGAAGAAAGGGAGGAAGAGGATACTGAAATGGATGAAGATAAAGAACAAGGAAGCACTAAAGAACAAACACCAACAGATAGTGCTCAATCAGCTGGAAAAATAAAGCATCAAATGGAAGATGATGAAAGAACACGTTTGCCAAAGCTGAACCAAGTGAACTGGAAAGAATTGAGAAATGTACTAAAAAAGGTCAATGAGGCTGTGCAAACTATTCGAACCACTACACTAGCTGAAACAAACCAACTGATGTATGCAGCAGCCGTCATAACCACCAAAGAACTGGGGTTGAAAATACAAAAGAACCAAAGAGGCAAGAAGGGGAAGCCTAAGTGGAAAATTCAGTTAGAATTGAAGATCAAAAAAGTACGTGGAGATTTGAGCAACTTGAAGAACCTAAGGCAAGGCCAGCTAAAGAACAAGCAGGTCAAAAGCAGCCTGGAAGCAAGATATGATTTGAGGAATAAGGAGATTGCGGTAGTAATTGAAGAGCTGAAGCAGAGGGTTGTTGCCATCACTGAAAAGATTAAAAGGTATGAAAACCGAGTAACTTAGTTCAAGGAAATATCACAGTTTAGAGCAAATCAGCACCAGTTTTATAAGAGCTTAGAAAATGGAGACAGAGTAACAACAAATGAAAAGCCTGATAAAGAGAAAGCTCTGAAATTCTGGAAGAATTTGTGGGAAAACAACAAGAAGCACAACAGAAATGCAAAATGGATCAAACAGGTTGAGGACTCTATTAAAGTGCATAAAATGGAAGACATGAAAATAACAAAAGCAATGGTGCAAAGACAGTCAAGAAAAGTGAAGAACTGGAGTGCACCTGGACCGGATGAGCTGCATGGCTTCTGGTTAAAGGCACTTACAAGTCTGCACAAAAGATTGGCAACCCAGATGAACCAGATCCTAAAAACACCTGAAAATGATGAATGGATGACAATTGGAAGGACATTTTTGATCCAAAAAGATAAAGAAAAAGGAAAGGACCTGGAAACTATAGGCCAATCACCTGTTTGCCAACAACATACAAGCTTCTTACTGGTATCATTGCAAACCAAATCTATGGATACCTGGAAAGAAATAACTTGCTTCCTGTAGAACAGAAAGGATGCTGCAAAAACTCAAGAGGAACAAAGGATCAATTGCTGATTGACAAGCTAATCCTAAAGAACTCAAAGAAAAGACGAAGCAATCTGTTCATGGCTCGGATAGACTATAAGAAAGTGTTTGATTCAGTTCCCCATAGCTGGATCAAGAAATGCCTGGAAATCTTAGGCATCAGCAGCAACATACAAAAATTCATGGAATCTTCAATGAACCTCTGGAAAACGAAACTTATGGCTAATGAAGAAGAACTGGGTGAAGTTGAAATTAAACGAGGCATTTTCCAGGGCGATTCCCTTTTACCCCTACTTTTTATACTCTCAATGCTACCACTGACAATCATTTTGAAGAAGATGAACTTTGGATACGAACTTGCAAAGAAAAGACTGAAAATCTCGCACTTGATGTACATGGATGATTTGAAGCTGTTCGGTAAAACAAAAGCTGAACTGAATTTATTAATTGAAAACACAAAAGAATTCAGCCAAGACATCGGTATGCAGTTTGGAATTGACAAATGTGCAATAATAGCAACCAAAGCAGGCAAGATCATAGAAGAGGATGGAATAGAACTAGAGAATGAAGAAACGATAAAGGCAGTAAAATCAGAAGAAGGCTACAAGTACTTGGGGATTTTAGAAGCCTCTGATTTAATGCATAATAAAGTCAAGGAATCAACTTCAGCCAAGTACATTCGGCGAATTCGTAAGATATTAATGTCCAAATTGAGTGGAGGAAACATCATAAAAGCCATAAATACCTGGGCTATACCTGTGATTAGATACTCTGCAGGAATAATTGACTGGACCTAGATGGAGTTAGACAATTTGGACAGAAAAACAAGGAAGCTTATGACAATGAATCATGCCTTGCACCCTAAAAGTGATGTTGACTGATTATATTTACCAAGAACCGAGGGTCGAGGACTCCTACAAGTAAAGCAGACTGTGAAAGAAGAAAAACGCAGCTTGAATGATTACATCCAGAAAAAGAACCAATGATTAAGGAAGTAAATAAAGGAGGCTTTTTAAAGACAACTAAAACAAAAGCAGAATATAAGAAAGAAGTAATTGAGCAGCGAGCTGAAAATTGGAAAAGCAAACCTCTGCATGGCCAATACTTGAAAAGTATTGAAGGCAAAGCTGACCAGAAACTAACTTGGAACTGGTTAAGATCAGGAGTACTGAAAAAAGAAACAGAAAGCTTTATTTTGGCAGCTCAAGAACAAGCCCTAGCCACAAACTGCATGAAGGCAAAAATTCAACATGTTACCACCAACAGCAAATGCCGCCTCTGCAATGAGAAAGATGAGACAGTCAACCACCTGATCAGTGGATGCAGCAAAATTTCACAAACTGACTACCTACAACGCCATGACTGTGTTGCTAAGGTCATTCACTGGAAATTGTGTCAGAAGTTTGGATTTGAGTACAGCAAAAACCACTGGGAACATCAGGTTGAGAAAGTTTTAGAGAATGAGAAACTCAAGATCTTGTGGGACTTTAGGATTCAGACTGACAAGCACTTGGTCCACAACACACCTGACATAACAATAGTTGAAAAGAAAAAAGTATGGTTCATTGACATTGCAATACCTGGTGATGCATGGATTGAAGATAAGCAGCAAGAAAAAATCACAAAGTACCGGGACTTGCAAATTGAAGTTGAACAACTGTGGAAAAAGAAATTGTGTGTTATTATAGTGATGCTCAGACATTTGACTTTCTTTTTTTTCTTGAAACTTGTTTAATTAATTAATTCTGCTTGATCTTCTGTTTTTACAATTTTTGTTAACACTTTCATTTTTTGCTCATTAGTCTTAAAGCCTGCTAATGTACCAAATGTTTTAAATTTGTCTGCTAATATTTCAAATCCTCTTAAAGGATCTTTCAGGATCAATACTAAGTCATCAGCAAAAGCCCTAAACTTCCTTCCTTCCTTCCTTCCTTCCTTCCTTCCTTCCTTCCTTCCTTCCTTCCTTCCTTCCTTCCTTCCTTCCTATCTTAACTGCCACTGCTAAATTCTTGCAAAATTGTTTTCAATCTATTAGCTAGGAGTGTTGTGAACAACTTGTAATCATTATTCAATAATCCTGTTGGCCTATAATTTCTTGTTAAAGTCAAATCTTGTTCCTTTTGGGGTATTAATGCTATATTTGGCCTCTTTCCCACTTTTGGGCATCTTCCTCCCTTAGTATAGAGTTCAGCATGTTCTGTAAAATTTGTAAAAGTTCATTCTCAAAACATTTATAATCCATCTGCTCCTGGCACTTTCCTGGCTTAATATTTTTAATAGTTTCAGAATCTTCCCTTATTGTTATTGGTCCATTCATAATTTGTCCCTGTTTCTCTATAATGCTTAGTAAATTTTGTTTCTTTAGATATTCATCTATTTTCTTTAGAAAGATGTTGTTTCTTTTGTACAAATTGGAATAATACTGATTAAATGCTTTTTGTATGGCTGCATTGTCCATTAATACAGCATTTCCCTTTTCTAATTTCAACATTATTATTATTTTCTTTTTCCTTTTATACTTTATATGATAGCTACTTCCCTGGTTTATTTGCAAACTGAAAGGCTTTTTGTTTTGCTTCAGATGATTCATTTTTAGTTTTGTCTTTATTTGTCTTCTCAACTATAAAGAAATTGGCTGTCTACACTTACTACTAATAAATCCAGTCCTTTTGTAGGGATTGAGCTTTTCAGCAGTAAGTGAAGTCCAACCAGTTTCAGTAAAGTCTCTCTTTAGCTTTTTACTAAAACAGCAGTTATCCCTGAATAAACCTGGCGGACCCGTGGGGGAGGACCTTCTCTGTGGCTGCCCTGGCTGTCTGGAACCAATTACCTCCTGAAGTCTGGACCGCCCCCACCCTATTGGCCTTCCGGAAAGCGGTGAAGACCTGGCTCTTCCGGCAGGCCTGGGGCCATTGATCTCGTTATAGTGATCTTGCGAGACCCAGCTACAAATTGGAGTGTATGTGTTTTAACGTTTTAATGTTTTAATGTCTTCTTTTAACTTTTGTATGGGATATTGTTGCATTGTTTTATTCTCTGTTGTAAGCCGCCCAGAGTTCCTCGGGAGTTGGGCAGCATAGAAATGTGACAAAATAAATAAATAAATAAAATAAGTCTTATGAACATTTACCATAATTTTCTGTTGAAAACTTTCTTTTCTTTCCATATGTCCTATAGCCATGATGGCGAACCTATGGCATGCGTGCCATAGGTGGCATGCAGTGCCCTCTCTGTGGGCATATGAGCCATCCAGTGGTGGGTGGCCCCCAGTTTGGACTGGTTCGCAAGAACTGGTAGTAAAACCGGCGGGAGGCCCTGCCCACCACCCCAAATGTCGTCATTGGATATCTGCGCATGATCGCGATCCCGTTGCGAACCAGTAGTAAAGGTAAGTAGAACCCACCCCTGGAGCCATTGCCCCAGTTCAGCTTTGCTGTGCATGTGCACATGCTTCCCACCAGCCAGCTCTGCAGGGGGGGTGAGTGCATGGGGGGATGGGATGCATGTGGGGAATCGATGTGCATGCACAAGGCTGGGGCGCATATGGGGTGCATGCATGTGCAAGAGTAGGGTGCATGCAGGGCATGCTTGCATGAATGGGGCAGCGCACATGCAGAGGTGCACTTGTACAGAGGGCAGGGTGCATGCTCATGCATGCATGTGTGGGGGCAGGGCTCATGCACGGGAGCTGCACACACATTGCATTTTGGGGGTTCGGATGCACACACACGCTTTGGACACTCAGTCCAGAAAACATTAGCCATCACTGTCCTATAGCTTGAAATGGCAAGGATAACTTTTCTTTTAAAGGAGAATATTTGTAGCTCAGGGTTGAAATGAGGGCTCCTTGGTGCTCTTTGAGCTTGATTGTTTTCTTGCAGACATTTCGTTATTCAAACTAGGTAACATCATCAGTGCATTGCTAAAGGTCTATGGAGATCCTCAGTCATCCATGAAAACAAAGACCAGTAGCCTTTGAAAGAAGCACCTTTGGGACATCAGTGCACTGATGGTGTTACCTAGTTGGGTAATGAAATATCTGCAAGAAAACAACCAAGCTTTTCCCTCTACCTATCCTAACTGAAAGCCCTATCAATTGTGGAGCTGACTGGCAACAGGGAGCAGCAGCAGACGGATGAAAGAGCCACATGCGGCTCCAGAGCCGCAGGTTGCTGATCCCTGGTCTATGTCCTCTAGTTTCTAAAAAAGTAAAAACCACTAATTGTCTAGACTGGAATGTCTCTGCATTGCCAAACCTTTCTTTCTACTTTATTTTTCTCTCCACATGTCAATGGTATATTCTTGAAAAATTGTTGGGCACCCAAAGAACAAGGGGTAAAACCTACCTGAATTGTATATTGCTGAAATAACAATAAACAGAAAATGAGACCAGCTGACTATGCAAGTTTTTCTTAACATGAAAGAAAATATGTGAAATGTTACCAAGATGGTACCTTTATTTATATTGGGACAATGCTTAAGAAATATCCACTGAGACAGCTGTTCACCGCCCTGAGTCCTATTTGGAGAAGGGCGGTATAGAAATGGAAACAAACAAACAGTAAAATACATTTATCTTTTCCCAAAGTTCAGACTCAACATAAGTGATCATGCCATTGTTATAACAATAACTCAGCTCCTTCCCTTCCCTTTAAAATTGTATTTTAAACTCATGATGCATTTGAAAATGTACGAAAGAAAAAACATATGTAACAAGTTGTTTTTTTTATGAAGATAAATGTCCATTTTAAGAACTGTTTTTCCTTAAAAAAAATTAAAAAACTTACCTCTCTAATTTGTATATCAGTTTGAGTCCCTCTCCTCTAATGGAGTACTGAAATAGCTGAGTTGTAGAATGTTTAATTGTAATATTTTTCTCTCCATTTTTTTTCTTTGCCTTTAATTTGTTTAATTATGGAAGTAAATGCATAGTTACTGAAAGACTATTTTTGTCAAGCTTTGTACAATAATTAGCATTGATTGTTCAAGTGCCTTTTAAAATAAATGCTTAGTGAAATAAAACTTTTTTTAACTTAAGTGATAATCTAGTTTTTTTATCTGTCACTAACCATTATCTGTCATTTTTCCATTAATTTACATAATTCATTTCTAAGGAATTATGTTTCCATAAAACATAAAACAGTAAAGATGTCCTAACTTCAGCTAAGAGTATTTCTTCCCATACGTCTTATGCCTACATCAACTTTTACCTCAAGTGTATGCTATACGTGTCTGTGTGCATGTGTAAGTGTGTATGTATACAATGTGTATATGTGTGTATTTGTGTCTATATACACACACATACCTCGTGATCTCCATTCTAAGTTCTAAGTTCATCCAAAAAATAATAATTATTTTTTTCCTGATTCAAATAAACCCAAAATAAGGAAGAACAGGCCTGATTAAGCTGGAAAAATATTGATCCCAGTTCAGATATTACACTAACAGTGGCTGACATATCTTATGTACAAAGTTTGTACTTCTGACTCTTGGAGAGGGAAAATGACAAAAGCAAAAACTTAGCAAGCACTAACAAAAAAAAAAACCTATTCCATCTCACGGATAGACTTCTGAAGTCAGGAAATAAAAATGTTAATGTACAGTCTAATGCAGAGCAGACATTAGAGGAGGAAGACCTTCTAACTTTTCCCACTATCTTGGAATCATTTATTTTATTTTCATAGTGTTATATAGATGCCTGAGGTTGGTCATTTCTGCTTTATTAATTTTTCCCCAAGGGAGGTGGCCTGGAAAGAGAAAAGAATATTTGAAGGTAGAGCAAGGTTAAAAGCAAACCATGCATTAGTAAAAATGATTATGGAGGGCCATTTTTAAAAAGTAATATTTCCAATTGCATTTTTTGATGTTGCCATTTGCCATACTTTAGGTGTGATTAAATTTTGCCATGTGTAAAAATATTCTTCTCAAGACTCTGAACCATAGACAAAGCAGTTAGTGTGTTTATTAACAAACCAAATCACAAAGCATCAATAATGCTATTCATCATACCTCATGACTTTCACTGTGTCCCTACGCTGAACTGAGAAACAAAGTTGTCTAGGAAGATATCCACCCTATTTTGTCATGTTTTAAAGAAAGAAATTGAGGCTTCAGGGCCATTAAAAAAAAATAGTTCCTCCGGTTTCACAGCTACATAACTGCATGATCTGAAATCAAGTGTACAAAGCTTCATCCTAGTAATTCATAGATGAGCATTTTAAAATCAAAATAGCACATCAATTACTATGTAGTTGAATCATCAAACTGACAGATGGCAGTCCAGTCTCTTCTTGAAACCTCCAGTGATGAAACTCCCACAACTTTGGAAGGCAAGCTGTTCCACTGGTTAATTGTTCTCACTGTCAGAAAATGTCTCCTTAGTTCTAGGTTGGTTCTCTCCTTGATTAGTTTCAATCCACTGCTTCTTGCCCGGCCTTCTAATGCTTTGGTAATAACTTGATCCCCTCTTCTTTGGGAAAGCCCATCAAATATTGGAACATTGCTATCATGTTACCCTGGTCCTTCTTTTCACTAGACTAGACATACCCTTCTATTCCTGCAACTATTATTCATATGTTTTAGCCCCCAATCTCCTAATCATCTTTGTTGCTCTCCTCTGCACTCTTTCCAGAATCTCAACATCTTTTTTATATTGTGGTGGCTAGTACTGGATGTGATATTCCAAGTGTGGTCTTACCAAGGCATTGTAAAGCACATTTCACATAATATTGATTCTATCCCTCTGTTAATGCAGCCTAGTGCAGCACTGGCTTTTTGGATGGCTGCAGCACACTCCTGGCTCATATTGTGATTGTCCACTAGGACATCAAGACCCCTTTCACATTTACTGCCATTGACCCAGGTTCAACCTATTCTATACTTGTACATTTGATTTTTCTTGCCTGTATAAAATTTTATTTTCTCACCATTGAATTTCATTGTGTTACATAGGGTCTAGTGTTCAAGATTGTTGAAATCCTTCTGGATCTTGAGTCTATCTTCTGGGGTATTGGCTATTCCAGTCAGCTTGGTGTTGTCTGCAAATTTGGTAAATTTCCCCCTCTATTCCCTGATCTAAAGCATTTATGAAGATATTGAAGAGTACTGGGCCTAAGACAGAACCTTGGGAACCCTACTGCTTACTTCCCTCTATGTAAATGTAGTTCCATTAAGAATTACACATTGAGTGAGTGCAGTTTGTCAGCCAGTTACAAATTCATCTGATGGTGATGCTGTCTAGCCCACATTTTTCTGGCTTACTAAGAAGTAGGTTTTGGACTACTTTGTCTTACTGAAATCCTAGGATAGTATGGCTACAGCATTTTGCTGGTCCACTAATTTAATCATTTTATCAAAGAATACAATAAGATTTGTTTGGCATGATTTGTTTTTGACAAATCCATGTTGGCTCTGGTTATAACTTTGCTTGCTTCTAAGTGTATGCAGATCTGTTGCTTATCTTTTCCAGGATCTTCCCAGATGTTGATGTCCAGCTGATTGATCTGTAGCTTCCTGGATACATGTTTCCCCTTTTTTGAAGATGGGAACCACATCAGCACTTTTCAAGTCTTCTGGTGTACCCCAGTGTTCCAGGATTTTGGAATGATATGTTTCTGAGTTCACAGCTGCCAGCTCCTATAGAACTCTGGGCTGTAATCCATCTGGTATTGATTTAAAAAATTGCTGTTCAGGTATGCTCTGTGTTTGCACTAATTCAGTAGGCTCCTCCTTCAATTTATGCATGAAATAAACTATTGTAATTATGTCTATAATTCTACAGTAGCTACAGGATACAGGTAGATATTTAAGTGAAGCATTAACAGTTGTAATCCAGAGTTCTTTGAAACACATTGAGTACTAAGATTTACTGGTGTGACTCTTCCAAAAACTGACTGTATTAATACAGTCTACAATGTCTACTTATGCACAGCTCATTGAATTGTGGCATCATTGTCCTTAACAATAGAAGTGCACACTTAATTCCTGAACATTTGACTAGATGGCAAAAGGCCTTGCTCAGTAGCTCCATGGAATAAAAAGTTAATAGGAAAGGAAGTCTTCTCCAAGCGTAGTGCTTGCTAACATCTCAGCTTTATTTCTTTTTTTCTCCTATAGGCAAATTAAGTGTATTCCAGCTATCCTCTCTTCAATAAACAAAAGGAGTAGTAATCTGTCTGTCTTTTGAAAGTTTTGAAAGATTACCTTTTTTCTTCCAGATCACAACATATTTTTGTTCTTTTAACTTCATTTTTCAAAAGAAATCTAAATCTTCTGAAAAATCAAAAGGTATCTAAAATATAAGATTTATTTGCACATGTTAATAAAGAGATGCTTTCATTTGCTCCCTTCTTCTTTTACTATTAATAAATATTGGTTTGAAGACTTTTGGTAGTGAAGCATAAGCTTTATCTATTACATTCATATTTTATTCAGACCACAAAATGAGAATCATTTGATGATGAAGTGCAGACGAAAATGTAGCTCTATGTACCTCTGACTTTACTTAGCCTCTAAAGGCATTTACCAGAGTAGATGGAACAAACTACATTTTTAATTGAGTTGAATCTTAGGAGACCTAACCACGCCATTTTCTTTCCTTCTTGATCAAGCTCATAATAAACAAATGAATTACCACATAAAGTTTTGCACACCAATAGTCCTCGACTTACAGCAGTTTGTTTAATGACTGCTCAAAGTTACAACAGTACTTAAAAAAAGGAGACTTATGACAGTTTTGAAAACTTATGACCGTTGCAGCATATTCAAAATCCAGACACTTGACAAGTGACTCAGATTTATGACAGTTGCTGTGTCTTGTGGTCATATGATCCCCTTTTGTGATCTTCTAACCAGCAAAGTTGATGGGCAACCCAGATTTACTTAACAACCATGTTACTAACTTAACAACTCCAATGATTCTTTTAACAACCATGGCAAGAAAGGTCATAAAATGGGAGAAAATTTACTTAGCAAATGTCTCACTCAGCAATATAAATTTGGGGCTCAGTTGTGGCTGTAAGTTGAGGACTACCTGTATTAAAGATACAGTAGATAACTCTGTCAGGAGGTACATAGCCTAATTCTTACTTTCTGTTCAATGGCTGGCACGTACTGTCAAGCCCCCAAGTCCAAAGTCCAAGGCATCCATCATCCATTTCAAATCCATTAATTATGAACACATTAAATTGGCAAGGACTTGGTGTAATTCCGACTCTGAACCAGATCCGGAATTACACCCAATAAAAGCAAAAGTTTGAAACTTCCCCCCTGAGTCACAATCTCCAATCAACTGTCAGTCCAACAGCCCGTGACTCCAAACTCCACCTTCGGCCAACTGCAGGCATCTTCTCTTTTCTCACTGGAAAGGAATGCCGGGTGCGCTTCAAGGTGTTGGTGACTACCTTTAAAGCACTCCATGGCCTAGGGCCTGGGTATCTATGAGACAGCCTTCTGCCGCCAATAGCCTCCCACCGGCCAGTACACTCGCACAGAGAGAGGCTACTCGGGGTGCCGTCAGCCAGACAATGTCGGCTGGTGACCCCCAGGGGGAGAGCCTTCTCTGTGGTGGCACCCGTCCTCTGGAACAATCTACCCCCAGAGATACGTATGATCCCGGACCTCCGGACTTTTCGTCGGGCCCTTAAAACTCACTTATTTCATCTAGCTGGGCTGGCTTGATCCCATCTTTTAGTTTTAATTTGTAATTCATTTTATTGAGGTTTGTGGGCCGAAATTATTTAATATCTTTTTAAATTGTTTTAAATTTTGTATGCTATGTTTTACCTTGGCTGTTCACCGCCCTGAGTCCTGCTGGAGAAGGGCGTTATAAAAAAAATCAAATAAATAAATAAATAAATAAATAAATAAATAAATAAATAACATTTCCCCTTTTAACTTTACACCCCCCTGTCAACAGTTAGAATGTGGCGAGCCTGAAATATCTGTTAAATTCAGTTACTACAAACCTAAACGCTAATAGAAAGAGATTACAAGGGCTACAATAAAGTATAGCTACACGTATGTCATCTTCAGTTTCGACATGTACATTAACTCAACACAATAAAATCAGAGACTCATAAAATTACAGAGTTGCAAGAGACCACTATGAATGTAAGGTCCAACACTGTGTAATTTGCAGGAAAACCAATGAAACCATTCTTTTTGTTAAAAAAAATCTTAATTAAATTTGTACAAAAGATAAATGAAAAAGGAATTAAAAATGAAAAGAATAGGGAAGGGGAAAATGAAGGGAATAATGAAAAAAGAAAAAAAATGAGAAAGGATAACTTCTAACTTTCTTCAATACAGTTACAAATCCAAACTACATTAAGTTTTTGATTTAAAATTCAATAATGCACAGTATTTCTATAATCATAAACAATTCTAATCATTAAATCCCAAAATTTATACAGCATTTCCAGTGAAAAGTCCTAAAGTGATTTCTATGGAGAAACAAAGCTAGACAAAGGCTTTTCTTTAACAAAGTAACTTAGCCAATTAACTTCACTGTGCATTCTTCCATTGTGGGAATCTTTACGTCTTTCCATTTCTATGTGTACAAAAGTCTCACTGCATTTATCATATATGAAAACAGAATCCCATGCTTTTTCCTCAAACGCTTATCAATGAAACTTGAAAGAAAAAGGTCTAGTTTCAATTGTACGTTTGTTTTAATAATTCTCTGAATTATAATTTTATTAAGATTCTTAAGATGTGATTGCCCAGCCTCTTCTTAAAGAGTGCCAGAAATGCAGAGTTCACAACTTTGTAAGCAGGCATTTCCACTGTTGTACAGATCTTATTGTCAAGGAACTTTTCCTTGTACTTAAATGAATTCTAGGTGACTGCAACTTGTATTCAATATTCAAAGTGTAATATTATCTCCCAAATTAGATTTTGACAAGATTTTCATCATGCTCTCCCCCCCCAAACCTCCTCTCTGTCTCTCTCTCACACACACTTCAATAAAAAGCAAACACCCTGTTATTAGTGACTTCAAACTCATTTTTATTTTTTCGCTGAACCAGAGAAAAGTTATTGGAATTTCTTTTTATTAAATATAGGATAACATTGTCTTTAGGTTTCCTGTAAATGGTGATGAAAATTACAGATGCAAGAAACTCATATCTTCAATAATATAAAATATAAAATCTTACATTTTAAGGCTTAGTGCTTGAGCCCAAGGACTTTTGTTCAGAAATAAGTTGCATTGGTTCCTGCCTTCTTTCAAGCAAATACACTTAGGATTACAATGAATATCAAAATGTTAATGGATCAAGCAATAATCTAGAGAAACCATACAAAAATGCCAACCCACTAATTGCTCACAAAAAATAGATCAGAATAAATAATCCAACAAAGTGTTTTTGAATATTAAAGTACATGCTGTGATGTTGTAATGGAAACTCCTCTTTTTTGTATTTGATACAATATTGCGACACAAGTAGAAAAATGTGGAGATTGTGTTTTCGCACTGTAGTATTGTAGTGACAACAACTGAGAACAGAATTGGGTGGTTTCATCCTTTCCTCCCAAAAATCCTCTGAGTTTTACACATTGTTATCCATCTTCCTGCCTTGGTTACAACTGCTTGATAGTTTTATGGGTTTTCAAAGCAAAGAGAAAGAGCAGCTGCCATTCTTCCTGTTTCTTGTGGAAAGAAAAAAGTATTTTTGAAAAATCAATTTCATTGAAAATTAAAACTAGGAAAATGTAACACTTCCCCGTAAGTAGTCACACACATTAAGTAGTCCACATAAAAGCAGATTAAAATAAGACTAAAAGATTATAGCAATGAGAAGTTCAGAAACAATACCTCCAATATCAGTCTGCCATACTGAGATACAGGACAAAGTTCTATGGTAGGCTTAAAACTAGAAATGGAAAAGAATTGTGATTACTCAATATACAAAACACTTTATATACATAGAACTAGAAACAATTACTAGAAACAATCAAACAAAACAATCTACAGAAGTAACATCCAGATTGTGTATTTTAGTATACTGATCCCTGTTACTGTGTGGTTCAGATCAGCATTGTTTCTCACAGGTACACTTGGATGAACTTTGTTTCTCACAAATTTCTAATTTAACTGTATACATTTATATCTTTGGAAACTTCTGCATATGGATTCAGAGTCCCTCATTCACATTCATTTTCCAGAGGAATCAGCCTGCTTCTTTTTATAGCACACCCATACAATTTACGTCTCATAGACTAGAGAACTGTCCCCTGTTTTTTTTTTAATCTATGCATTTCTCTGTTGACATCTTAGACACTTCTGAATCCCAATCCAAAATTTCCTCCCTTGCCTCTCTTGCCACCATTCTTCATTCTCTCTTTTACATTATATTTTCAGCTCAATTAAACCTGGGTCCCAGTTATTAAGAAGGTTGTACCCAGGGGTGAAATTCAGCAGGTTCTGACAGGTTCTGGAGAACCGGTAGTCGAAATTTTGAGTAGTTCGGAGAACCGGCAAATATCACCTCTGGCTGGCCCCAGAGTGGGGTGGGAATGGAGATTTTGCAATATCCTTTCCCTGGAGTGAGGGAATGGGGATTTTGCAGTATCCTTCTCCTGGAGTGGGGTGGGAATGGAGATTTTGCAGTATCCTTCCCCTGGAGTGAAGAGGGAATGGAGATTTTGCAGTATCCTTCCCCTGCCACACCCACAAGCCACACCATGCCCACCAAGCCATGTCCATAGAACTGGTAGTAAAAAAAAAATTGAATTCCACCACTGGTTGTACCCCAAAAGCAAAGGTGTTGATTCCTAATAAACTGTGTTTTGGCCAGCTGGATGTCTGCCTTGCACAAGTGTAGTAGATTTTGGAGCAAATGGAACTTATCCATTCACTACAAATGTAAAGCATATCCTTGAGGTTATTTCTGAGCATTTTTATACAGAAATACATTTCATCGATTTTAGTGGGACATACTTTCAAGAAAGTACAGTAAAGCACTCTAACCAGAACCTATTTAGTGGTATCAAAGGCATATTTGTAAAAAGAGATGAGATGGTAGACATAGAATCATGATTCACATCCAATCTCTTTTATATGTGTGCTTATGTCACAAGCACGTATAAAAAAGGAGTGCCTTATATAAAAAAATCCCGATCTGCCACTTGTCTGTCCTGCAAAAATCTACTCGCCATACATTGATGACACCATTTAAGCATGTTTCTTAAACATATTTCAGCATATCTTGTCCATTAGACACTGGATAAATCCAAGTCTCATCTGAGCAAGGCGAGAATCATCAGTTAATTCATCTTAAATATATTGCACCATATACAAGGGAAACATTTTTCTGCCTCTCTTAGAATCAAGTTAGAAGGACAGATATTATACAAGGTCATTTACTTAACGCTTAATATCACATATCATAACATACATTACATTTTGTTCTGAGCTAAAAGGAAAATGTACATTATGTGAAGAAATCTAATTGTGCTTCAACTGTTATGACCAGCTTTTGACTTTGATATGTTCATTCTGCTAAAAGCTTTTTCCCTAGGATGCATCAGCAAGACATAGTAGAAAGCTGTGTTAAGAAAACTGATCTTTGGATCTTGTATCAGCTAAAATCAATGAAGAATAAAACTAAAATAACTTGGCAAAGGGCCAGAGGCATCCATTAAAGTAGGTAGAATACTTAGCATTATCAGCCCTAACAAACCTAAACAATTTGTTTTCATATTTTAGGCCTTTATTAATAAGTATTCATTTCTACGATATTTTTACAACACTTCCATATAATATTTTGATATACTCTTCAAATAGTTTCCTATTAGTTCACCTAGTCCAATATGATTTTTCCAACAATGGTGAGTATGATCTCAGGAAGGTGTATGGGTTGCAATGGGTAGGATAATGATGTAAAATGGGTAGAATCACATCATGTATGATAACTAGATTTTTTATTGCTCCCCATTGATAGAGCTTTCTTGGTATGTATTTTAAATAGTTTAAAAAAACTATCTACCATATTATGTACATGGGTGGTGGTCATGGTGATATGAAATTATGCCTTCATCTCATGCACAGCATTCATTCATTCATTCATTCATTCATTCATTCATTCATTCATTCATTCATTATTTTTCTAAGCCATCCATCTCAGCCTCATCTGCTTTATTAGTGCAAAACATTCTTCAGGTCAATTCAGTATAAATTAAGGTGACCAGATTTTAACATTGGTAAAGAGGGACATTGTGGGCGTGGCTTATTTTGTGGGCGTGGGTAGCTGGTCATGTGACTGGGTGGGCATGGCTAGCTGGTCATGTGACCGGGTGGCCATGGCTATGTCTATAGGGTAAGGTGAACAGATTTTAACATTGGTAAGAAGGACACCATTGTGGGCGTGGTTTATTGTGTGGGCGTGGCTTGGAGGCCATGTGACTGGGTGGGCATGGCTATCTGGTCATGTGACCGGGTGGCCATGGCTATGTGTATAGGGACTACTCAGAGGGCTGAAAAGTCATTTCTGACAGGTCCTCACACTTTTGACTGGTCCTCACATTTATGACCATCCTCACATTTATGCCCGTGCAGCATTCTTAACAACCATGTCACTCATTTCACAACTGCTTCTCTTCAACAAGGTGACAAGATAGGGCAAAAATGTAAAATGTGAGGACAGTCGTAAGTTCGAGGACTGGTCAAAAGTGTGAGGACCAGTCAAAAATAACTTTTTCAGCCCTCTGAGTAGTCCATATGCACAAAAGGACTAACCAGAGAGCTGAAAAAAGTCATTTCTGACAGGTCCTCGCACTTTTGACTGGTCCTCACACTTATGACCATCCTCACATTTATGCCCGTGCAGCATTCTTAACAACCATGTCACTCATTTCACAACTGCTTCTCTTCAACATGGTGACAAGATAGGGCAAAAATGTAAAATGTGAGGACAGTCGTAAGTTCGAGGACTGGTCAAAAGTGTGAGGACCAGTCAAAAATAACTTTTTCAGCCCTCTGAGTAGTCCATATGCACAAAAGGACTAACCAGAGAGCTGAAAAAAGTCATTTCTGACAGGTCCAAAAAAGTTCTGTTCTTATGCCTTTTCTTGATTTTCGAGAGACTTTATGCTTTTTTAGGGGGGAAGGAAAAAATAAAATATGTATGTTTATACATATGTTTATGTATGTACTTAGAAGAAAAGCAGCTGTAGCAATTTGCTTTGTTGCAGAAAAACAGAGTGGGAGTGGGATAATATTCAGAAAATCTTTTCTCTGGAAGCTGTACTTGCCACTCCCACCCCCCTAATTTAAGGATTAAATCCTTGGAGGTGGTTGAACTAAAAGAGCAAAGCATATGGGTGGGAAAATAACCACAGGCCCAGCATGGTTTATTTTCAGCAAACAAGCAAGCTATCAGTGTTTTATGACCTTTAATTAAATGTTTACATTTGGTCTCAAGATTACTATTAAAAGCAAAGACGCAGGATTGTTGGAAATACAACTGTTAATTCCAAGTATGGTTCATTGTTTGAAACGATCAGATGGATCAATATTTTCCATTCCGAGTGATAAAACTCAACTGTCAAAGTTCATATAAAGACAAAAGTTATGTGAGGCTTTCCCACACACTCCCATTTACTGGACCATTGATCTTAATGGACAAAACACGGTGGAGGGGAGGGAAAAAAGAAAATCACATTGCTATAAGACGCAGTGAAAATAAAAGCCAGGTGTGCTAATAGTAGTGCTGGTGGTAATGTTAAATGAACATTTTCCCTTCAGGCCTCTTCAGAATTTAAAAAGCCCTGGATAGCAATGCACTTTTCTTGGGAGGGAAATGGTCATTCTGCTGAAGAAAGAATTTATGTTTAAAGTTCAAGTAATAAAAACAGCATCTGCAACAGTGCACAAGTCCAGTCATCTATGTTCTGACTGTAATGAATGAGGAAGAGGAGGAGGAAATGCTACAGGCAAGAAGCTTCAACCTTAGTGGACCTCACATCAGACCAGAGATAAATACTAAGTTCTTAAGGTAACATTTCCTAGATTCTCTCACTTGCTGGGCTGGACATCTGGAGTTTTACTTGTCACAGGAGGTGAGGTATCTGCTTTGTGTTTAATTGCACCGGCTGAGAGATTTTAAAGCCCATACCAAGTACGGAGGGTCAGTGCAAATCAAATCCTTGCCACTGTCTTCAAAGATGAACATTGCATGACCTGAATATGAAAATCCATTTTGGGGGAGAGGGTTTTAGATGGTCTTTGTAACAGTGATAGATTTTAAAATGTCACCATTTAATGTAAGGCACGCACTGTAAACACATTGCTTGGGAAAACACTCTTGATGATAATAGTTCCTGTCTTTCTTTTTCTTTTTCTTTTTTCCTTTCCATTTTACTAAAATAATAATTTCTGATTTCCCTATTGGGTCCGTGTTCTTCACAATAGGAATCATTTCTGCATTTATTTTCTGAATTGTTGTTCTGGAACCAATATAAAGATAAGAAAGGGCAACTGTGCAAGGACATACTCAACCACAGAAATGTATCAGCAATGAATCTGTAGGCTATTACCGAGAACTGCTTTCAAACAGATGACTGAAAACAAAATGTGTTTTATTGTTTGGTGGTATTTCCAATCACTCACTTTATTGTAACTACATCTTAAACATGTTGTACATATCTGCTGACCCCAATTCTCGTCAGTCAGATCCAATCAATTTCAGTTTAATATTAAAGGCAGAGGAATAGAACTGGAGGGGAAAAATAAAACCTACACTTGAAAGTGACAGTACCTTAGGTATTTAATGATGCAGTAAATATTCATGCTGCATAAGAATAATAGCATGTCTTCCTTTCTATAAATAATGCTTAGGCGATGCTTATTTAGACATCATGCTCTATTTTGTTTTTCTTTTCTTTTTTCTTAAAATCCTGAGGTCCAGAGATTTGTGCACTTTTCCAAAAAAAGGTAGCTGGGAAGGAAGATTCCTTTAGAATTAAAAATACTTGAGCAACTGCTTAGCTGAAAAATGTTTTTACTATTAGAAATGAACCACTCATTTCACACATACACATGTGCAAATCCATTCTTTGCTCTGCAAAAACAAACAAACAAAAAAAAAACCTTCCATATAAGTAAACTAATTTATGTAGCTAATCTTTTAACACAGAAACTTTCTGTGTTTGAGACGCTGGTTCCCTTAGAGATCACACAAGCACTCTTTTACTGTTACTTTAAGCATCCCTGCTGTCAAGGAAGGACCATAAGAAGCATTTCCACCTCCCTCCAGTATCCAGGAGTATCCACAAAAGGAAAATTCTGCCATTATGAACAGACAAAACCAACTTTACCACTTGAATTTAAAAAAATGACAACTACATAGTTTTGGATGTTGGAAGCATTCTGTATGAGCACATGAGGATTTCTGAGATTGGAAATCTGGTCTGATTAATGAAGATGGTTTTAAAACACAGAGATTTATATATAGGAAATACACTACAAGGATTTGAAAAACCTAGAATCTAGATAGTTATATCCCACCAGGAAGAAAGTTTAAAAACTGTGCTCAGTGTGTATTCCTGAAGAAAGGAAGAAGGAATCTTATGGCAATATTAGAAGCAGTTAGAATGAAAGTTGAAAAGGGACTGGTGCAAACTGCCAGGAGTTTGCTATGAGAAGAAAAAAGTTAGATTGGGTGCTAAGGATATGGTTTCACAGGACTGTAACTAGAAGCCAAAAGGGATAAATAAATTTTTCAAAATACAAAGGTAAAACTGAAGTAGACAAGTGATAAAAAATACTACTGATAAGACAGTATGTAGTCTGTAAGGAATTCTGAATTGGGGAAAGTAGAGTATATGTCACAAAGTGTAGAAATGAAAGATGTGAAAACAGTTAGGAAAAGTTATAAAAAGTTGTGAATACAACACACACACACACACACACACACACACACACACACACACACACACACACAAGAATAGGGTGGATAAAGGAAAAGAAGAGAAGTGTAGCCTGGAGCAATACAATAGGTAGGAAAAGGAGTAAAAAGAAAAGATTAACCTAGAAAGGGTCAAGATAAAGAAAATAAAGTAATAAGAAATCAAAACACAGAATGAAACTACTCATGAATAAGGAAGACATAAAAAAGGGAAAATCGTAACAAGAGAAGAAGAGTAATTTGGGGGCTGCATCAGATTGAGGAATATTAGCCAATGCAGATACAGATAAACTGTATCTGCTTTTTTTTTCTTCAAGCAGAGCTGGAGGCTGGAACTATGACTCAACTATCTCAATACAATATCAGATTAAGCTAAAATTGGAGGCAGTAATCTACCTCCTTTTAAAGGTAACAAGTTCAGTGTAAGAACTCTGCTGTTTTCTTAGTGTGTGGTATAAGCTATGGATTGTTTGTACAATACTGAACACAACAATGTGTTTTGAACCTGAACCAATATTCTCCAAATTTAAAGCAATATTCTCAATAATGGCCATGCTATTTGGGGAATTCAGAAGCTGAAGCTGGGGTGCCCAGGTAGAAGAAACATATTCATTCCTAGCCTCATAGAAATAACACATTTCATACACAAGGTTGAATTATATCTTTAAATTATCCATCCAGCCTTTCAAGTTCAGAATTATTTAATCTCAGAGAGTGAATCTCTCATGTTGTCATCATTCCAACCTCCTGTTCAATAAGATAAGATTAAAATCTGGAACATATCAATAGCCCAGAAGTGTATGGTTTTGTGCCAGTTCATTTGTGATGGATGATTGTAGTAGTGTAACTGTTCGACTAGGCCTGGAGAGATCCACATACAAGTTGACCTTAAACCACAGAAGCTTCTAGAACATCCCTGATTGACTACTATGCCTGTTTATATTTATAGCATTGCTTATAGCAGTAATGGCAAACCTATGGCATGCATGCCAGAGGTGGCACACAGAGTCCTCTCTGTGGACACATGCACCATAGCCAGCTGCTCTTCTGGTTTCGGGTGCACACATGCGCACTGACCAGCTGATCTTTGCAGGCGCTGGAGTGCAGGAAAATGGCCTGAAAACAGCCCAAACAACAGCCCAAACCAGCCAAAAAACAGGCCATTTTTCAGGTTCTTTTCTGGGCTGTTTTTTTTTTTGGGCCATTTTCCAGACTGTTTCCAGGCCATTTTCCAGGCCATTTTTGGACAGTTCTTTTGGGCCAAAAACTGTCTGAAAAATGGCCTGAAAACGGCCAAAAAATGCCCCCCAAAATAGGGATGTGTGCACTGGCCAGCTAGTCTTTGGGTTTCCAGGGCTCCGACATATGCACAGACCAGCTGGCTGGCATGCATGTGCATGCCGGAAACCCAAAGAGCAGCTGGCCAGGCACACACATGCACAATGGCCAGCTGGTCTTCGGGTTTCCGGTGCTCCGGCGCACACACATGTACCCAAATGCACGCATGTTCCAGTTGGGTACTCAGTGCCGAAAAGGTTTGCCATCACTGGCTTATAGTGATTGCATTTGTTCTAAAAGTCGCTTTCACATATGTTTTCTTTTTTTTTTTTCAAGTATTCTGTTCAATTTAAAATAAAAGAAATTTATCTCAGGAATAAAAGGGAATGAAAGAAAGAAGTTTTTCATAAAACTGTACATAAAAACTAAGTACAAAACCATAAGAGGTTTTGTACTTAGTTATGAGGCAAGATGTGTGTGTGTTTGTGTGTGTGTGAATGTCATATTCTTCACTGCACAATCATTCAACCAGCAATGGAGAGATATGTATTATTGTAATAAAAATATATATATTGGACATGTAGATAGCAATAAATCCAGAACTATACTAATATCAGATTGTGTGGAAAGGAATTGCAGGGTAAAAATTCAAATAATCTGAGCCTTAGGGTTCAGGTGATGGAACCCTATTATCTGTATCTTTACACAGCTTAATGAAACACCTAGTCTCTCTTTTACTATTGTCACAGTACAATAGTAACCAGTTACAATAGTAACCAGTTCCATTTTTTGTAAATGTGTATCACTAAAATGTTAGCAGCAAATCTATATCCTGGATAAATGGATATAATAATGAATTTTGTGAGTTTCTGTATTGTGGATTTTGAATTTTGTAAACTGTCCAGTGTCGTGTTGAGTTGGGCAGCCATATACATTTATCTGATAATTAATTAAATAAATCCCTGACATTTTTTACTATGATGCCACATACAAGACTGTAGCAGCAATACCAGAAACTATTTTTGTAAGCTTTTGATTCTCAACATATAGATAGAAAAAGAAATTAAAGATCAATAAAATATCTGTGGCTTTTAGAGCCCCCGAAACTTCTGGTCCTATTTTATATGGAAACCACAATATTTTTCAAAATGAACCTAGTTCACATATCATGGTAAGGCATGGTTCGCTTTGCTATAGTTTTTCTAAATAAACCTAATTAATTTCTAAATAAGGTTATTTTATTTATTTTTAATAAATCACATATTTAATATTTTAGTAAATCACAAGCTGTGGGATTGTGCTTGTACAGCATGCTGAGAAATAAAGGTATAGTTAAAAAGCATGTCATGTCAAATATAAACATTCTATATGATGGATACTGGTTAGGTAGACAAACAACTTGCACTCAACAGCACACAGCAGACACATGTTGTTATTGACTTAATTATTGCTTTTATCAGTTTTTTTTTTCCCTCAGCAAGTGATGATACTTAGCTGACTTGTTTAGACTCTGAATCTAGTCAGGTTGAGAATTGGTTAGTAATTGGATGACAAACCTCCAGGGAACACAGAAGTATAGATAGTTACCAAGACAACTGAATAGATGGGTCCATGAAGTTACTACAAGTTCAACTTGGAGTAGACAATTTGTTAGGGCTTCTTTAAGTTTTTCATGCCATTATCTTACTTCCTCCATCTGAACTTGTGAAGGAGAAAACACATTCCCCAAATAATGCTATATTAAAAAATAAATCACCATAAATAATTTCTCAAAGATGCTTTTTCAAGTGGCAACTGGACTTTCTTGTTTTTCTTTTTTTTTTTTTATTGAAAAAGTTTTAAAACAATACACATTTTCCCCACAACCCCCCCTCCCAACCCCCCCTCCCCCTCCCCGACTTCCCAGAGCAGAACACAAGGTATTTCTATTGACCTTTAACAATAAACTAAATTGCATAACCAATCATTAAACTAACACCCCTAAAAAAAATTTTCTTAACCCCCCATATATAAAATCCTATTTCTTAAACATAATACTTCTAATATCACTTATATAACACTTATACAAATAAAAGAAATCATTCATAAGCTATTTGATATTTTTTGGTCTGATACTTATTTTGTATATAATCAATCCATCTTCTCCAATCCTGTATGTACCTTTCTTGTGTATGATCCTTCAGATATGCTGAAATTTTAGCCATTTCAGCTAAATTAGTTACTTTCAATATCCAGTCATCAATAGTAGGCAAAAAGTCCTTCTTCCAGTGTTGTGCTACCAACAATCTTGCTGCTGTTATCAAGTTCAAAATCAATTTAGTCTCTGCAACTGTACAGTCCGTAGTTATACCCAATAAGAACAACTGTGGAGTAAATTTCAGTCTCTTTTTAAAAATATTCTGCATCACCCACCAAATCTTTATCCAAAATGCTTTGATTTTACTACAAGTCCACCATATATGATAATAAGTTGCATCATCACAGTCACATCTCCAACATTTAGCTCGCACATTAGAATACATACATGATAATTTTTTAGGATCTAAATGCCATCTATAAAACATTTTATAAAAATTTTCTCTTAGATTTTGTGCTTGTGTAAATTTCACATTTCTAATCCAAATCTTTTCCCAAGTCTCCATCATTACTGGCTCTTGAAAATTTTGTGCCCATTTAATTATACAGTCTTTAACCAATTCCGTCTCAGAATCTATTTCCAATAAAACGTTATACAACCTTTTAATATGCATTTGTTTTTGATCTCTAATTTGTTTTACCAAATTCTCCTCATTTTGCACAAAGCCAGTTTTTTGATCTTCCTTCCATCTAGCTTGAAGTTGACCATACTGAAACCATGTATAAATTATACCTTCTTCTCTCAGTATATCTAAAGATTTCAAATACATTACCCCCCTTTCCATAATAAGAAGCTCTTTGTAGGTAATCACCTCCTGTTTTTGTTCTGTACTTATATTTTCTATTGCATGTCTAGGATTTGCCCATAAAGGTATCTTATAGTTTAACTTATATTGATATTTTTTCCAAACCCTTAACAAAGCATTTCTTAATATATGAACCTTAAATACTTTATCCACTTTTTTATCATATAACAAATAAGCATGCCATCCATATAACAAATCATAACCTTCTAAATTCAAAATTCTCCCCTCAGTTAAATTAAACCAATCACTAATTTGTGATAAGACCGCTGCTTCATAATATAATCTTAAATTAGGCATTTTAAGACCCCCTCTTTCACGTGTATCTTGTATAATTTTCATTTTTATTCTGGGTTTTTTCCCAGCCCAAATAAAAATATTAACACCTTTCTGCCATTCTCTCAGATTTTCATCTTTCTTAAGCACAGGTATCATTTGGAACAAAAATAAAAATCTAGGTAAAACATTCATTTTAATTGCTGCAATTCTACCCAATAAAGACAACTGTAATTTTTTCCAATTTTCCATATCCTTCTGTACCTTCTGCCAAAGTACCTCATAATTGTTTTTGTATAATTTTGTGTTTGAAGCTGCTATGTATACCCCTAAATATTTAACCCTTTTAACTATTTCAAAATCTGTTAATCTTACTAGTTTATCTCTTTCAAGTATAGTCATATTTTTAACTATCATCTTTGTCTTATGTGAATTAATTCTAAATCCTGATACTTTCCCGTACCGATCAATTATATCCAATATATATGGAACTGACTCTATAGGTTGGGATAAAGTAATAACCAAGTCATCTACAAATGCTCTTAATCTATAATCTTGTTGTCTAATTACAATACCCTTCAACTTTTCTGAGTCACGTATCTTATTCAATAGTACCTCCAGAGTCAAAATAAATAATAGTGGGGACAGAGGACACCCCTGCCTTGTTCCTTTCTCAATTTTAAAAGCCTCTGTTAAACCTCCATTAACTATAATTTGTGCAGTTTGCTGCTGGTATATCGCTCTAATTGATTGTGAAAAGTATTCCCCAAAGTGCATTTTCTCTATTATTTTAAACAAAAATTGCCAGTTCAAATGATCAAATGCCTTCTCTGCATCCAAAAATATAAACGCTGCAGGAACTTGGTTATTTTTTTCCAAATATTCCAGTAAATTTACAATTTGTCTAACATTATATCTCATTTGTCTCCCTTTTATAAACCCTGATTGATCATTGTGAATTATTTGTTGCATAACTGGCATTAATCTATTAGCTAATATTTTAGCAAAAATCTTATAATCAGTATTCAGAAGTGAAATTGGCCTGAAATTCTCAGGTTTAATGGAATTTTGATCCTCCTTTGGAATTAGTGAGACAAAGGCTGTTTTCCAAGAAGGTGGTACTCCTCCTCCTACTTGTATTTTATTAAATAAAATTTTGAGTGGTTCTAACATTTCAGATTGTAAATGTTTATAATAAACAGCTGTTAGTCCATCTGTTCCTGGAGCCTTACCTATTTTTAATTGTTTAATTGCCCCAACAATTTCCTCGGAAGTTATTGGCTGATTCAATCTCTCTCTCTGTTCCAGCATTAGTTCAGGAATCTCCATCTTTAAATATCTATCAATATCAACCTCTTGAATTGCATCTTTAGCATATAACTTTGTGTAGAACTCCAAAAAAGCCTTTTTTATTAAATTCTGTTGATAAATCTCTTTACCTCTAAATTCTATCTTGTCTATAACACGTGATTTCTGTTTTTTCCTCATCGTGTAAGCCAACCATCTCCCAGGTTTATTAGCATTACAAAATGTATTATGTCTGGCATATTGTATACTGGTTGCTACTTGCCCAGCCATTAACATATTAAATTGCTCTCTTAAAATATTAATCATATTTTTTACCTTTTTATCTCCCGGATTAATTATAAGCAATTGTTCTTTCTTTTTAATTTCCTGCTCTATCTCTTTCCGTCTATTTTGTTGTTTTAATCTATATTTATTATTCAAAAAAATTAATGTTCCTCTCATATATGCCTTACACGCATCCCATACCATCTCCATCGAAGTTCCTTTATTCATATTGTTAATAAAAAATTCTTTCATTTGTTTTTTAAGCTCACACAAGTTATCTTCATATCTAAATAGGTTCTCATTTAATCTCCAAGACCTCCTTTCCCCTCTTTCCTGCTCTAGTTCCACCCAGACCGGGCTATGATCAGTTAAAGTTCTTGGACATATCTTCGTATGCTTCACCCTAGAAAAAAGATCATTTGTGGTTAGTATAAAATCAATCCTAGAAAAAGATTGATGCCTATCTGAAAAAAAAGTAAAATCACTCTCCAATACATTTCTTTCTCTCCAAATGTCTCTAAGCTCCATATCCTCCAAGATATCAAAAAAAGATTTAGGCAACTTAGCATGCATGGAAGTCTTGGAGAGACTTTTTTTATCTTTCTGGGTATTTAATACCCCATTCCAATCACCCATTAGAAGTAAAGATCTATAATCCCATTGTAATATTTTGGTATGTAAAAGTTTGTAAAATTTATCTTGTTGTTGATTAGGTGCGTATACTCCAATTACAAGCAGCTTCCCATTCTGTGTTATTAATTCGATTGCAATATATCTACCCTGAGTGTCAGCCTCAATTAAATTGGCCACTAAGCCTCTTTTAACGTATATAACTAGTCCATTTTTCTTTTCTGGTGCTGATGCCACAAAATGTGTACCTAATTTCGAATTTATCAAGTACTTTTGGTCTGAGGATTTAATATGCGTTTCTTGCAAACAAATGACATCGTTCTGAAATTGCTTCAAATAATGAAATATTTTCTTTCTTTTTTGTGGAGAATTTAAACCATTAACATTCCAAGATAGAAATTTATTTGCCATCTCTGGGCGTTCCAAGCTTTGAGAGCATCAGCTGAACCTCCTCCGCCATTTTAGACTTCGGCCTAGCTCCTCCCACTGCTTGTGTTTTTTGGGCTTGTTGAGTTGAATCTTGAGGCTGTTGTGCCAGATGTTGTTTGTAAGTAGCTCTTGTCAATCGTTGATCTTTTGGCAGCTGTATCATCGTTAATGGCTCAAGAGTTGGTGGTGGACCCCCACTCAATAGTAGATCTTCTTCCAGATTGGTTCCTCCAGCTAATGCTTGAGCATAAGTTTGTGGTTGCCCTCCGTCTTTCTCTTGTTGTGTAATTTCCATTTGCTTTCTAGCACCCCCTGGTGAGGGTGGCCTTCCAGCCTTTAAAACATTGGCGTAAAAATCTTTTGCCTTTCCAACTGTGTTTAAGCGATATCTTTGCCCAGCGTATGTCACTATTATCCCAAATGGAACATCCCATCTGTACTGGAGCTGCTGGTTTCTTAGTTCATTCACCAAAAAACCAAACTGCTTTCTGTCTCTTAACATTTTAGGAGGAAGCTCTTTCAGGACCACCAACTCTTGTCCCTCCACTTTAATCTTGTTTCTATAAGAAGCTTGCAAAATATCATTTCTGACTCTCCTTGTTGTGAAATAAATCACCACATCTCTTGGTAGCTGCTTTTGTTTTGCCAGCCAGGAGTTGACCCTGTAAATTTTGTCCACTTGAATTGCCACATCTTCTGGCCTTTCTGAGATCAGCTCTGCTAAAGCATTGGAGCAAACATCTTTTAAATTTTCACCACTCTTTTCTTTCAAGCCTCTCAGCCTCAGGGCAAATTCCATTGATCTGTATTGTAACATAACCATTTCATCATCCATTTTTTCTGTTTGTATCATAACCTCTCCTACTTTAGTTGCAAGCTCCAAGTTAGCATCATCAATTTCCCGTACTCTCTCCTCAATCTTTAACATATGAGTAGCCAATCCTGAAACTGCAAAAACAATGTCATCTCTTATTTCATTATGTTTTTCCTCCACCACACTTGTAAGATTCTTTAACTTCTCTGAGAATTCTTTCATCATTTCTGTCTGGTTATTCAGGGCACCCATTATAAATTCTTTAAGGTCTTGTGACTGTGTATCAGCCGGAAGTTGTTGTTTTTGAGTCACTACAGGAGAACCTCCTCCCCCTTTAGAAGTTGGTGGCTTTAGTTGTTTAGCAGCCATTTTATTTTAAAAAAAAGTTTTTTCCTTTTGCAGCCACAGAATCTTATAAACAGGCTTACAAAATGTATTTCAAAGTTTTTCCAAAATAAACAATCCTCTCTTCAAGCTATGCTCAATCTCCAACAGTTTACTCTTCAGGCAGAGGGCTCTTAGCAAGCAGTTTCCCTTTAAGTTTCACTTTCCCTTCTGCCCATAACAAAGGCTTCCTCTCCAGCCTCCAGCTCAAGAGAGCTCCGTTTGCAACAATGTATTCACGGAGTTAAGTTCTGTTCCTTTTAAAAAGCTTGCACTCTTGCTTCCGCTCTGTCTGCCTTGATAGAAATCATTAAAACTCACTGTTTGCCGGCAGAATTGGACGCAGACGACTTGCTCTGATAAACAGAGGCACCAGCGATCCGGAGCATTGGGAGGGGTGAACTGGGGAGCTCTCACCCTCCGAGTCCCTGGAATTAATCCAGTGACTTACGGGGAGCTCTACCCACCCCCTCCGACTCTCCTCTCCTTCTTTGCCCGAAGGAGAGTTTTTTCAAACTGCCGGACAGCTGTTTAGCGCTGTCCGGCGCTGATCGGGTGGCTGGCGGTCTATAGAGACCGTCCTCGTCGGTCTGCGGAGCCACCGGAAGTCCGACTTTCTTGTTTTTCTTTGATGATGTTTCACTTCACACCCAAAAAGCTTCTTCAGCTCTGACTGGATGATGGGGAATGGAAGAATTTATATTCTATGCAGACAGCTAGTCATTTGCATTACTGTAGAGAAGGGGTGTTGGTCTTCCCTGATATGCCCCTTCTCGTTGGGTGGAGACAGCAGCCAGATGTAGGACAGTTGTGTGGATACTTAACTCTAACAGCTTTCAGCATTAGAGTGTATTTTATTCATATCTGATTATTAGGTTTTGTCCATTGGACTTCGTATTGGACTACTCTTCTGCTTATGGTAATATTTGAACAAAAATTTACCTCAACATACCTTGGTTAAAAGCAGAGGCACATTGAAACTGGTCAGTTTCAGAGGTTAGTGGAGCTTTCCACTCCCGTGGGTGATCCAAAGTCACCGGCTTAGCCAGTGGGATCCTAACAATTAAATAATGTTACCAGTTGTGGAGCTTTGCGTTTCCATATCGATTCTCCCAACAACTATAGCCATAAATTTTTGAATTTGAGGAGTTGTATCACTCCCTGATTCTTGCCGCTTGTCAGCAGTTTTTAACAAGGCACAGAGTTTCCCTGCTATTTTAAACCGCCTCTCAGCTGATTGAGGCTAACTAACATTTTCGCTAAGAGGCTCCTTCTAAGCGCAAGGAGAGGCTACTAAGAAAACCTATTGTCAAAGACAAAGGCACTGGTTCTGCCCCATTGGCTATAACCGTTGGGTCTCCAGGAGAATGTAGGCATGCCTCCTCTCTGACCCCGGATCAGATGTCAATACAAGATTTCCCACTATTAGTTGAGTCATCTGATTTATGGGGATCTCCTCCTCCTGTTCGGAGTAATAATAATGTGGAGTCTAGTGCTCCCACTGGGTCAGTGGTTAATTCACCTAGAAATTCTGTGTCAGTCCGAGTCCCTAAGGAGGTCGGGCCCGCCCGTGACCATGATTGTGTCTCTTTACGTACAGAGGACATTCAGCGTATGATTGCAGCAACAGTACAGCAGACTCTAGCTGCTCACAGTTTCCCCTCTCCCAAATTAACTCAGGTAGATACGGACTGTTTGAATTATCCTGCTTTGCCAGACAGAGTCAATCTAGAAGATGTCCTATCTCTGGCAGGTTCAGATTCTCCATCCGTCTCCGTGTCAGTAGACACTTGGTGGAGGAAGAGATGGAGATTCAGCAACCGGAGTTGTCGGAGGATGAGGGTCTTCTTCCTGATCAACCGGCATTCACAGGCTTGTTTCCACAAGCTCTATTTAAGTCTCTATTATTTAAAGCAGTGAATACAGCACAGCTCGGAGGTATTTCACAGCCAGAGCCTATGCCGGCTCCAGGTGCCTTAGACCCATTGTTTGACGAACCACCAAAACATGTGACAGACATTCCAACACCATCCAACATCTTTTTCTAGATGTCATTAAGAAGCAATGGTTCTTTCCTGCTTCAGCCCCGGTACCTTCTTCTATTGACAAAAATAATTTCACTGTATCTTCTGAATTGTCTACCTGCTTCAAATGCCTTCCATCGACGCACCAGTGGCAGCCTTATTAACCTCAACATCAGTTCCTGGTGATCCAGAAGAAGGACTGACTGGATGATGGGGAATGGAAGAATTTATATTCCATGCAGACAGCTAGTCATTTGCATTATTGTAGAGAATCGTTGATGCCACTTGGAGGTTTATTTGTGTCCTCAGGGTCACCTAAGTAGTGCAAATGGGTGTGGAGCCTTCTTGGAACTGCTGAAAGGACTGTGTTGTAGACAGGAGATATCCCTCACCCTCTGTTGAAAGCTGTTCAATTTTGACATAGATGGCCTCTTTGACCCCCCCTTTCAAACCAGTGGTCCTCTCATCCAAAATGTGGACTTTGCTGTCTTTAAAAGAGTGGCTCTTTGCCTTTGTCTTCTGAACCTTGTCCTGACGGGTTTATTTTCCAATGCTGTGCCATGCATTTGTGAAATGGCTGTTTTGTTTCCCCAATATACAGAACCCATTAGGACAAGATTCAGCAGTCCATCTGCATTTAAAAGACAAAGGCCACTCTTCTGAAAACAATGTCCACATTTTGGACAGAGAGGACTACTGAAAGAGGGATCAAGGAGGCTATCTATGTCAAAATTGAACAGTCCTCTCTCAACATAAAGGGAGGGATACAACATCATCTATACAAAATATCTTCAAAGAAAAACAAGAAAGTCCAGGTGCTTCTTGAAAAAGCACCTTTGGGACAACCATAATCTGAATGACTGAGAATCTCCATAGACAGTCAATAATGTTACTATCAAAACAATCATCATTTGTCTGTTCTCTTTATAGAAGGAGATCTAACAAAATATTTGTTTCTGTGTGAGAATCACATTACTGTCAGGCATTTTAAAAAGTAGTGAAGATAAGACTTTTTACTAAAACTTGCATTTCATTTATCATTATATTTAAAACATTTCTTCTGCAGTATCAATGTTTCCATTCAATGAGTAGACATGAACATCTTCTGCAGTAAAGAAATGAACAAGATTTGAACATTGCAAGTGAATTTATTAGAATGTTGTTGTTCTTTCAATTTTAGACACAATCCATAAAAGCTTTAGAGATCATTCCAGCTGACATACAGATTAAAACAAACAAACAGATTACATGCTTATTTCCTTTCCCCCTCCCAGCTAAGGAAATAAAGGCCATGAGACATCAAGACATCAAGAAATAAGAATGAAAGGGGATACTCAAAGAAGTATTTTGCCCACAGCACTGTTTCAGTGAATTGGAAATAAGTGAAATGGCCATGTGGCACAGCTGGTGTTAGATGCTGAGGAAGACAGAGTTTTTCATGTTTTCTGGTGATTTCTGTTGTTGAAAATAAGGGTGTCAGGCATGAACCCAGGAAACACCATTCAGTTTCCTTTTTGACTTTCTGCTTCTAGTCACATGAGTAAAGGATTCAGCAATTTGAACAACATGAGAGAGTTCTCTATGAAAAGAAATTATTCTGGGCTGGACAATTTCAGTGTTATATGTGGAAAGTCTCAGGATAAGTTTCTCTCTTCATTAGATGAGGCAGACAAACCCCTGCTTAAAAGTTAGGAAATTTCTACCCGAAATGGATTTATCAAGAACACACATTCCCTAGTGCAACAGGTTTCTGTCCAATTGCTGTTATTGCATTTTCAGGTAAGGCCATGTTGGTTCCAAAATGGCCTTACCTGAAAATGTACACTGATGACACTTAGTTGTACATCTCCACCCCAGGCCACCCCAATGATGCCCTTGAAGTGATTTCCCGGTGCCTGGAGGCTGTGCGGATCTGGATGGGGAGAAACAGACTCAGGCTCAACCCATCCAAGACCAAGTGGCTGTGGTTTCCGGCGTCCCAATATAGTCAGTTGGTGCCATCACTGACTATAGGGGGCAAGTCGCTGGCCCTCACAGAGAGGGCTCGCAACTTGGGTGTCCTCCTGGATACACGTCTGTCTTTAAAAGAACATCTGATGGCTGTGGCCAGGGGGACTTTCTATCAGGTTCACCTGATTTGCCAGTTGCGTCCCTTTCTGGATCGGGACTCCTTATGCACGGTCACTCATGCCCTTGTCACTTCCCGCCTGGACTACTGTAATGCTCTCTACATGGGGCTCCCCTTGAGGAGCACCCGGAGGCTCCAACTGGTCCAGAATGCGGCCGCGCGGGTGGTTATGGGAGCGACATGGCATTCCCATGTAACACCTCTCCTGCGCAAGCTGCACTGGCTCCCGGTGGTCTTCTGGGTGTGCTTCAAGGTATTGGTTACCACCTTTAGAGCGCTCCATGGCTCAGGACCTGGGTACCTACGAGATCGCCTTCTGCTACCGGTAGCCTCTCACCGGCCAGTACGCTCCCACAGAGAGGGACTCCTCAGCGTGCCGTCAGCCAAACAGTGTCAACTGTCCCCCAGGGGGAGAGCCTTCTCTGTGGAGGCACCTGCCCTTTGGAACGAGCTACCCCCGGAGATATGGAGGATCCCGGATTTATGCACTTTCCGCCATGCCCTCAAGACTTTTTTATTCCAACAAGCGGGGCTGGCCTAACTCTTTTTAATTGTTTAATTTTAATTTTAATTTGTTTTTAGAAACAGGGGTGTTTTAATTAGTATGGGCCAAATTTATTTAATATGTTTTTAAATTGTTTTTTAAATTTTATGTTGTATCTGTTTTATCTTTGGCTGTTCACCACCCTGAGTCCTTCGGGGATAGGGCGGTATATCAATCTAAATAAACTAAATAAATTGAAAATGAAAATGACAGAATGAGAAAATTTATCCCTCCCCACTTTCCTCCACCTAGATTATTACCATATATCCTTCAAAGGATTTTCCAAATTATATGAATGCATATATTTATTTTATATATTTTATAAGATTAAAGACTGTAATCTGATTCACTAATTATTCTAGTCTCTGCTGTTTCACTGTTTAGTTTTAATGTAAAATCAGGTTGATTTTTTTTCTTTAGCTTTGAGATGTGAAGAGTACCAGAAAGTTGGGGGGCGGGAATTAAGCAATGGAATTGTTTGGAACTAAAAGCATTGTTCTTACAATTCTTTGCCTTTAGCCCCTCAACTTAATAAGAACTAAATACCAAGCCATCATGAAAACACCAAGCTGTCCCTTCCAGCTATAAGGGAAAGTACGATATAATCATTGCATCATCAAATATTGAATTTTAATGACAGCAAAAGGTTTGTTTAGTATTCAGAAAAGAGCATAAAGGCTTTTCTTTTTGATTAACTTTAGTTTGCTTGTTATCTAGTGCTGCTCTGGAGTTATAACCATACACATTGTCTTCATAATAGGCTAAAACTTCATGTTCAGTTTTTCAACATCTGTGTCAATGTGAGGTCTGCCAAATAGAAATGTATTGAGTTTTGAAGTTAAGAATAATAATACCCAGCAGCTATTTTTGTACCTCACCTTCTTTTGTACATTTCTAAGTAAAACAGAGGTGTTGCAAATATATAGGGCACAAGAAGGAGCAGCATGAGTTGAATGGGAAAATGTCAGTAGAATGCCAGCCAAAAATGATGGTGGTGGGATTGCTATTTATATGAAATCAGGAGGTCATGGAAGTAGAGCTAGATTAATTATCTGTCGATACCCTCAGCTCCTGGAGGTGAGCTTCATTTGTAAGAAATGGAGTTTGTAAGCTTATACTTCCTATAACTGTTAGGAAAGGTAACATACCAATTTGGTTAAAATATTTTCATGATTTTTTTGTAGTCATTTATGAGCCAAAAACTGGAATTGCATAGTATTTAGCTTTTGGGGTGGCAAGTATGAGAAGGAAAAACCAAAACATTACAGCATGATTCACTGCTAGAAGAGTTTGAGCTTGTCTCTAAGCTTGATTTTTGTTTTTCTGAAGCATCTCTATCTATTTCAGAACAACATCAGTGCAAGACCCTCATTAGTTTATGCAGAATATATATAATAAAAGGTAACATTTGTTTTTACTTGCTTCACCCTAGAGTAAAAAGTACAATTCCTTAGATACTCTTATTTTATGAACTGTGTATCATTTTATCAAGTTAGAAGGTGTTATTGCCATTCTGGAACAGGAATGTTCCATTGGATAAGATGGATACAATTTTCAATGTATTTGAGAGAAATCATTTATATTCATCTTGTACTGGGAATTAAAACATGTTTCTATTTGAAAATACATATATTTTTCTAGAAGCCGTTCCTTAAGAGGGAGAGACTTTCTGACATAAGGCTGGTGGTGAAAAAAATCTTGCTTTCTGTGTTTGACTGTGATAATTTAGCATTGGGTTAACCTGGAGTGTGAATGGGCATGTGAGAAACCAACACCTGTTTTCTAAAGCCATAGCACACATCTAGTACACTTCTATGTTGCTCTTAATGAAGTGCTGAATATTTTCCTTTAAGACAGTCTTTTGCTGTTAAAGTGGTTAAAGGAACTGGACTAGAAATAGGAGACTGTGAGTTCTAGTCCTGCCTTAGGCACAAAACATACTTCAAGCAAAGGGTACCATATTATGATATGGAAACCTGTACCAGCTTCTCTCCATAACTTGTCCTCAAGAAAGGATCAACAGTATATATATCAATCCTGGAATAGTTAGGCTGAGTTTCTTTTGAGTAAAATGCATTCTAACCTTCCACCAAATTGAAACAGACTGTTTGTTGGGGGGTTTCAGAAAACCCCCCAACTCCAAGTAAAACTCTGAAGCAAGCATTTTTCAAAGTTCTATTTACTAGAATAGGTAAACTGGCACATCTGGGAAAACCCAAATCTGAGAGGTTCGGGTTTTCCCTCAGTAAATCAAAACCCCCAAAACCATCCCCTCACTCCTCAGACGATCACATGCTCCAATCACCATCCGTCCCATCTCAAGACATCACTCCGACCACTCCTTCTCCAGATGCAGGATTGGCCTGACTTTGACCAACAGGAAGAATGCTATTATGTCTAAAGACAACCTCTCTACTAAATCCCCCCTCCTACTTTCCCACACATGAGAAGGTGGCAGCATGGAAGCTTCCGGCCTAATATGGCTTCCAAAGCTGACACAGACATTATCAATGTGCATAATAATGATAACTTTTAATTTGCCAAGAGCTAGTTTGGTGTAGTGATTAAGACATCAGGTTAATAAAATAGAGAGCATGAGTCTAGTCCTACCTTAGGCACAAAGCCAGCTTGGTAACCTTGGACGGGTCACTCTTTCTCAGCTGTAGGAAGGAAGCATTGGCAAACCACTTCTGAAAAACCTTGCCAAGAAAACTGCAGAGATTTATCTAGGCAGTCTCTGAGAGTCAGATACAATTGAACAGAAGGGGGAAAAATAGTCATATACCTGATAATACATACTTGCTCACACAGAGTGGGCCTCCTCAGGGTGCCGTCCGCCAGACAATGTCGGCTGGCGACCCCCAGGGGGAGAGCCTTCTCTGTGACGGCGCCCACCCTCTGGAATAACCTTCCCCCGGAGTTACGTATAATAACAGACCTCCGGATTTTTCGTCGGGCCCTGAAAACTTATTTATTTCAACTAGCTGGGCTGGCTTGAGCTAAATTTTAAATTGGTTTTAAATTGGGTTGTTTTAATTTACGGCCAGAATATCTAATTATTTTAATACTGTTTTTTAAATTTTGTATGTTTTGTTTTTACTTAGGCTGTGCACCGCCCTGAGTCCTATTTGGAGAAGGGCGGTATAGAAATTTAAACAAATAAATAAATAAATAGGAAAAATTCTGATTTGTATCAGGACAGGATTTCAAAGCTTAAGAGTAGTCAGTTTATAAATTGACTAATGATTTCTTCAATTTATGACTAATTGAGGAGATAATTAATTATTTATAACTAATGAGCAAATAAACCAGTTATGGCAAACACACACACATACTTGCTTACACCCTTAGAATAATAAAACAGTTAGAAATGCTCTTACTAATTTGTCACTCATTCAGTGTCTATCTCTTGCTCTTGGAGAGATGATTTACAAGAAAGTTTTCAACATAAATATTCACTGATTTCATTATAAATTATAACTGGATTCACAAATCCCACTATATCTGACATTTCCTTCTAGTTACTGTAGGGATTATTTTAATATTTAAAACTGAATACGACTTTGCTAGTACCCTGATATTAAAACCAAGCATTTCAGCTTTTAAAAACAAATTACTATACATATGTAGAATTGTACTTTATTGAAAAATAGATTGATTTTGTAATTGATTGAAGAAATCCATTCACTTGTCTCTCAGTAACAATAATAAAGAGTAGAACCTGCATTCTGTTAAAATGATTGGCTTAAATTCCATTAAACTTACATTATTTTTGTATATAAGTGCAGAGAAAACTATAGGTTTAGAAAAAAATGTAAAAGAAAATAATTTGAAATTTACATCTTACAAAGCTTTAAGATCCTGAACTTAATATAGCAATAACAGTTCATTTCTTGCAGTACAATTATTGCCAGGGGAAAAATAATGAATGAAAAATATTCTGAATATTCCAAATGGAAAATCACATATTCTTTTAGAAGAACACAATACTTTGCATTTGTAAAAGTTAGCTGGCTTTATATAGCATGTTTCATTTTCTTTAGTATTATTTTTTATAATTTAATTATAATTCTGTAATTATATTTTCTTTCTATGTCATGTCTTGCTTATTATGAAAAGAATTTATAGATTAAGTTGGAGAAATTATAGAAAAATTCTACATGTTGTTTTCTGTGCTGATTACTCATTTTGATCCAACATTTTGACAACTGAATTAATATTAATATGGTTTTACTCTCTATTTTCCCCAGGTTTTTATAAAATTGTGCAATTTAAGACATAATTTCATTTTTTTTTCAATTAGCAAAATAATTTTTAAAAGATTACTTATTTCTCAACAAAAGTGTTCTAGACAGAAATGTTTCATTTATTATTAGAAATGTAGTTTTGTGTACTACAAAACTATGCCGTAATAAGGTCTCACATAATTTTAATTTATTTCTGTTCTCTTTTCTTTTTCAGAATGTTATTGGTATTTTTAAATAACATTGTTTTAAAAATTATATATAATATAATTAGTATTTTTCCTTGTCTAGTACATTGTTCAAACTTATTTCCACAATTGCTTCCTTAAAATGTAACAGTACTAGGCTACACCCAACATTATTTCTACAAAATTTCCTTTTGTTCAAAGAATTCAGGGTGTTGGATAGTCATTATCTAATCAGGCCATATTAGAAATCTATTTTAAAATAGTTTTCAAAAGGGTAGAATTGTAGGAACTGTTAGCAAACCTTCATTTCAAATGAGTCATCGTGTGACAATCTAGGATCTAAACAGTTCAGGAAATGTTATTAAAAACCAGAAAAAAAAAAAAAACCTTTACACTGAATTTACCAAACTGAATTATCTTTTACTGCTGTCAAGAACTACAGACAATCTTTAGCTTAAATTTGGATTGATAGTTATAGATTTTTGAAAAGTCAGTTCTCTCTGTATTTGTGTAAATAAAAATAAAAAGACTTTTTGATTGAATCATTCAGGATCACATATGGAATTTGAGAGAAAGTGGCTACATGATTATTGGGCCAATCATAAAAGAACTATTTGCCAGAGATAAATAAGTGAGGTTGTTTTCAGATGCTAGCATGTAGATAATAAAACCAGAGCATCTTCTATGATGCTTCCCACTCAATGTTTCTTGTTCTGTCCCCTCACCCCCAAGTAAGGAGTCAGATTTCCAACAATATGCTGAGTTGCAAATCCTCATCAGAATGGCAAATTTCCAGAGGGCCATCAGCAGACTCTTGCATTTTTTTGAAATTTTATGATAAATATAACTATAATTGCCACTTCTGCGATCTGAAATAGTTCATTATCTGTTCCACTACTGGAGATGGTGGTTAGTTGTTTGCCTAGGTGGTATCTAATAAAGTTTGTTCACTATAACTACTTTTAAACTAATGTTATACAAGAGTTAATACTACCTGTGTCTTTTTATATACAGAAGTGTGCTTGGGTATGTGCCTATTTCCTTTCTAACAGATTCACTGATGAATGCAATGAGTGCACCCACATATACAGACTCTTTTTAAAGCACCTCATTTCAGTGTTTGAACATTATGAAGAGAATATTTTGGTTCCCTCTAAGATGTATGCTGCTGAAATGGTAGTAGAAGGCTTATAATAATGCCTTATAAGACTGTGATCTGTGCTGCTGTGTGAGGATTTTTTAACACGCTGTTTAAACCTCCAAAGTTGTAAATCTGTCTCTTTCCACAGGCCCTGCGTTCAGTCAAAATAATTTTCCAGAGTAGCAAATAAATATAAGTGCCCATTGGAAAAAAGATTGAAACATTTGCTGTACCTGCTCGACATGGAGCCCCATCAATGTTCTTGCTAACAATTGAACATTAATCATAGCACACTTGAAATAGGGCATGTCATAGGAGACAGAGCCTGTCATTCCTAGGTTCAACTTTTTCTGAATTATAAGAGCAACTGGCTTCTAAATCTCTGCAAAGAGAAGTTTACTAATCTTTGAAAAAGAAAATCATGACAATAATTCTCCAAGTCTCACAGTCTAGGTTTTAGAATCCCTCTTTTGTCTGTGTTTTAAATCTTACTTCAACCACATTTAATTTCTTGCTTTTTGTTTTCTTGTTTCTTTAAAGTTTCTTTAGAATACTCCAAACAGCTAAGGTCACAATGAAGAACAAATCATTTTTTTTTAATTGTTAGAACAACAATGTATATTCATAGCACAGTTATTTAGTTGCTCAGAATATGTAGAAATTTCATTGGAATTTTAATATAGAGGTTAAGCTTTAATGATGATAGCACATAAAGAATAGGATCAAGAGTTTTGAGAGAGAATTTGAGAAGAACTTCCTAGTTTGGTTTGACTTTTATAAAAATAATATTGCTAAAATTATATTTAGCCTATTTTAAGGTGTATTAAAATATGTGCTGTCTGCAAATTGCCATTGGAGAGGGGCTCTGGAAGCAATGAAAAGGAGGTTCAGAGGCTGCCAATGGCCTTTTGCATTCCGTGTTTCCCATCCCTACACTATTCCTTAAACTAAATATAAGTACTATGCAAATACCATAGCAAATTACTACTCAAAATCACATAGTTGTTACTCTGCAAACACTTGTTTGATAAAGACATTTTTAAAAAAATAATCCTCCCCTTCCTCCTCCATTTTCCCCAAAACAATATTTTACTTGATATTGTTGCATTGCAAAGGGGCAATTGATACAAGTAAAACTCTCCCAAATATAGCTGATATCTTTTTTTTTTCTTTTTACATTGTATTTCTTCAAGGATTCCAAATGCATTAGAGTTACACATACCACAGAATTGGGAGAACAAATTCATCACCATTGAGCAGAGCTGACTTTCAGGTTGTCCTTCAGGTGTGGCAGTTTGTGATTTGAAACAAGTGCTACTTCCTGGATGTCTTATGTTTTTTATGGCTCCTACTGCACATCAATAATATGAATTCCATTTTAATTCTTCTGTAAGGGATTTTATTTATAGAGCAATTTTCATTGCAGTGTCTTGTCCCTGTGAAATGATTGCCAACTCAGGCTGCAGTTAAAGTTTACAGCGTAGGTCTTCTTTCAAGGTACAATATGGATATTACTTTTCCACAAAAAAAAGTAATTTAAAATACTAAGCAGTGGGCACACATTAAGTACTTGAAAGCTTATTCAATCAGGACTTAGTACTCTGCATAAGTGAAGGAAAATGTCATTTGCTCTCAACACTTTCTGATGAACTAAACTTAGTCAAATTTGCCAAGGAGGGTGTATCTCTATGTTTTGTCCATAAACAATCATACACGTAGCAGCAGGGGTGGATTCTAATTTTTTTTACTACCGGTTCTGTGGATGTGGCTTATTTGGTGGGCGTGGCTTGGTGGTCATGTGACTGTGTGGGCGTGGCTTGGTGGTCACATGTCTGGGCATGGCTTGGTGGTCATGTGACTGGGTAAGCGTGGCCAGCTTAACGTCACTCATGTCAAGGATTATGGTTAGGGTGCCTGGCCTCTCCTCGCCTCAAAGGCTTCAACGAGATACAATTTCCCTGTCTATTTATTTACTACTACTGAACATCCAAAATATACTATTTAATCCTATGTACATATGCCATATGTGTACATACATATTACATAATATAGTGTATAGGCACACAAAAAGATACATTATTTACGATATATACTGTATGTGTATGTACACATACACACACACACACACCCCTTCTAAAACTATACATATTCAACCTCACTTAATACATTTGGAAAAACACACCCAGAACCCACTTTCTGCCACACATTTAACTATAACTTCTATACATTTAGAACATTACACACACCTTCAGATGTTCTTCCCTAACTTGCACATGACTGTTAGAGCCAGGAGAGATCATGGATTGAGTAAAATGTGGTGAAACTCACTTAACAACACTCTTGCTTAGCAACCAAAATTTTGGGCTCAATTCTGGTCATAAATCAAGGACTATCTCTGCTTTCCTCTGCATGGCAGCCTTGTCCAAGTAAACTCCTTCTCCTTTCTAACAATTTTCCTCTCTGCTAGAGGCACCAAAATAATCCAGGCAATGTAAGGTTTCCTGCTGGAGCAGGGGGTTGGACTAGATAGCCTCTAAGGTCCCTTCCAGCCCTAGACTGCTGTCCTGTTTCAAAGCGTCTTCTGAAGCCATGTCTAGTGCCAGGGTTTATGTTCCTTCCTTCCTCTTTCTTTCTTTCTTTCTTTCTTTCTTTCTTTCTTTCTTTCTTTCTTTCTTTCTTTCTCTCTCTCTCTCTCTCCCTCCCTCCCTTCCTCTTCCTTCTTTCTTTCTCTCTTTCTTGTCTCTCCCTTCCTCTTTCTTTCTTTCTCTTTCTCTTTTTCTTTCTGTTTTTCTTTCTTTCTTTTTTCTCTCTCCCTTCCTCTTTCCTTCTTTCTCTTTTTCTTTCTTTCTTTGTCTCTCCCTTCCTTCCTTCCTTTCTCTTTCTTTGTCTTTGTCTCTTTTTCTTTCATTCTTTTTTCTCTCTCTCTCCCTTCCTTTCCTTCTTTCTTTCTCTTTCTTTCTTTGTCTCTTTCTTTTTCTTTCTTGTCTCTCCCTTCTTCTTTCTTTTTTCTCTTTCTCTCATTTTCTTTCTCGCTTTCTCTTTCTCTCTCTCTCTCTCTCTTTCACTCTCTCTCTCCCTCCCTCCTTCAAAGTCTAAGAGGCCTGAGAGAAAATGCCTGGCCGCGGCTGCAGCAGCAGCAGCAGCACCCAAAACAGGAGCTTCAGACTGTGGCAGATGGAGGCAGGGCAGGGGTCGAAATGGGAACTTCGGTGCCCCGAAACTTTTCCTGTGTGGCTTTTGCCGCGGCAGGCATCAGTGGTAGTGGAGGGGCGTCCCGGAAATCCTGGGCAGTTTTCCCTCTCAGCCCTAGCAAAGCAGCTCCTTCTCTCCAAAGGGCCACCCACCCACCAGCTGACCGGGCCAGGCTGAAACGCTGCATCTCCCATCATGGGTTTGATGTCTGACCCGACCTCAGAAGGCAAAGGGGTGGTGGACTGCCGGGAAGGTCACATGGAAGTCAGGCAAGCATGGCTGGGCCACAGGGGAGTAGGCTTCTAGCTCTTTTCCCCATGGCTGGGCAGTCCTGGCATGCTTGCCTGCCTTCCATGTGCTCTTCCCGGCGGTCCCCGTGGCCAGGCCCGCTTGCCCGCCTTCCTCCCCCACCACTGCCTCCTTGTTTAGGCTGCTTACCTTTCATGGCTGGTCCACAGTCCGGAAGGCAAGCTGATTGTAGTTTTCAGCAGCCCCCAGCCAGCCGCAGCTGCTGGAAAGCGGCTGGCAAAAAAGCCTCCCGAAAAGGCTTCTTTGCCAGCCGCTTTCTCTGCAGGCCACCAAAACATACCGGCAGAAAAAGCTGCTGCTGTTGCCGCCATGTTCTTCGCGCATGTGCATCCCATTGGACTTGCAAGGAAATGGGATGCGCATGTGTGAAAAACATGGCGACGAACTTGGCAGCCGGAACAAGCGACCGGCGACTGGGGGAACCAGTTCAGGGGCATGGCCAGCTGGCCACCGTTACCGGTTCTGCGACCTTGGCCAAATTTCCGCCAATGGGTCGCACAAACCGGTCCGAACCGGTAGCAACCCACCACTGCGTAGCAGTCTATAAAGAAGGAAAATCTGCTTTTTTTTCAGAATCAGACCCAACCAGACTGTTTTTTCCAAGAATATCCAATCTACTCTTATGTTAAAAATTGAGAATGCCATAGTTGATGGAGTTAGCAAAGATGGCTAAATTGACACTTTTGATCAAGGGGGAAAAAAACCATAAATACAGTGGTGAAATATAAAATTTGTTACTACCAGTTCTTTGGGCGTGGCTTGGTGGGGGGTAATGTGACCACCACATTTTTTTTCCTACAACCTTTTCGGCCAAAGAGGTTGCAGGAAAAAAATGCTTTTAAAAGCCTCTGATGATCCCAGCTGAGCCATGCGATCATCAGAGGCTTTTTTTTTTACTTTTAAAAGCATTTTTTCGGCCGAAGAGATTGTAGAAAAAATGCTTTTAAAAGTTAACAAAAAAGTCTCTGATGATTGCATGGCTCAGCTGGGCATGGGGAGGGCAGGGATTTTTGCTACCAGTTCTCCGAACCACCCACTGCCATCGCTATCGGATCAGGAGATCTGGTCTGTACCAGGAGCATTTCACCCCTGCATAAATACCTTTGTTTCTATCTGGAAACCACTTCTGGACTTTGTGCTTGAGGTAGAAAAAAATGAAAAATGAAACTTTGATTTTGGGCTTTATCTATTAGATATGGTATTACGTTTAAATTACTATGTAAAACTAAGAAGTTGTGGTTTGATGTTATTACTCTATTCTACTGCACCAAAAGGAGTTGGAAGTCAATGTTCTTTTTTTCTTTTTTCCCCTTCTTTTCCACACTTTTCGCTTTCCCTTCCAGGGGTGAAATTCAGCAGGTTCTGACAGGTTCTGGAGAACTGGTAGCGGAAATTTTGAGTAGTTCAGAGAACCGGCAAATACCACCTCTGGCTGGCCCCAGAGTGGGGTGGGAATGGAGATTTTGCAGTATCCTTCCCCTGCCACACCCACCAAGCCATGCCATGCCCACCAAGCCATGCCATGCCCACCAAGCCATGCCCACAGAACTGGTAGGAAAAAATTTGAATTCCACCACTATTCCCTTCCCCATTTCTCCTTTTTGCTTTTGTATTTTTTTTGTATATCATAATCATGCAAAAATACATGAGTAGATCAGTGCCTGAAAAAATACATGAGTAGATCAGTGCCTGCAAAAATAAATGGGTAGATCAGTACAGCTCTGCAAGCAGTTAAAAGCCTGGTAGACCAGTACCTCTGCTAAATCCTAAATAATTGTCACATGACCATCAAGCCGTGCCCACAAAATAAGCCACACCCGCAGAACCGGTAGTAAAAATTTTAGAACCCACTCCTGGTCTGGTATGTACATTGCTAACGTAATCTACTTAAGCCCCAAATAAAGCAAAATAATCAAGCCTATACTGGATGACTGAGTCAAAAGGAGATGTTTGGATTCAAACAGAGATTTGTGATGGCTGATTGTTCACTTTTTATATTCACTTATATTGATAAACATCGAGAATCTTTAGAGGCTTATTTGAGCCAGATGATATAAAAAGTTGAAGCATGGACAAAGTTTCTTATAAACCTAAGAATTCTTAAATAGTTATTCCCATTAATTAATTCAGTGACTCCTCTGTTCTTTCAAAGCTGCTTCTAGGAGTCCAGACAGGGCCAATATGTCTATATAGAGAACTGATGGTAATGGAATGGATGCCAACAAGAAGCAGAAATTTGGTGAGGGAGAAGTATTGATTTGGAATAGAAATCTTATCACTGAAATTATACATTTCCCTAATTTTTGAAGATGTGGTGAATGTTGCCTAAATAACTGAGGGGAACCTCACTGCCTCTTCAGTAACCTCTGAAAATCCACACCTTGGACCCCATATTTAAAAACAGAAGTAAATGGTACGTTGTTTCCAGTATGCTATTGGTAATCAACTCAGTTATTTGCATTTTATGCAAACATGTTTGGTGTGGCATTCTCTGGTTTTTAATTAAATTCATATTATTTCAGTTTAATTGGAAAATTCATGGCACCACTGACTTCTAATATTGTCTACTTGGGAAGTAATATTAGAGCTGAATATAAGAAATACAGAAACTCTTGACATTCAGAATATTGGATAGGGGATAGGCAGGTTGAATGAGAACATTATGTAAAAATAAAGAGAATCTCACAGAGAGCTGATGTGGAAATTAACCTTTGTGTATAATCTCAACAGTTCACTAGCAGTACAAATTGGATCAACAAGGAATTCATTTATTAGGGTGTAATTTCTTCTCAAGCAGCTGAGAGGATAACATTTTTCTCTGGTTTTATATTAATTGGAGTATTTTGCCTGCTTTCTTGCAGTACAACTGCAAGGTTCTGATGGCAAAGATCATCTTAAGAGTCTGGAAGGTTATACAATGGCACCGAGTAGGAGGCTTTGTCATAATTTAATATATCACCAAAGTAAGTAGAGCCTTGGATTTCCAATTAGCAAACACCTGTTTTAAAATACTAGGCAAAATCCAATGCTCCCTGAGCAGGTGCTGAGATATGTATGCATTATTCAATAAAAACATGTTTGGCCTCACTTCACATACTGCCATTTAAATATGCATCCTGAAATGATAGATTCATCAGTTTTCTACAATGGTCTCTGGTCTTTGGTCTTTATTTGATTTATATACCGACCTACTCCCGAAGGACTCACGGCAGTGAACAGCCAAACAATAAAATACATAAATACAAAATTTAAAAAAACAGAATAAAACCGAATTAAACAAATTTGGCCCAGACAGATTTAAAACACCCCAATCATTTAAAAACAGATTAAAATTTACATATTAAAAGAGAAAAAGGGGAAAAAAAGATTAGGCCAGGCCCGCCTGGTGGAATAAAAAGGTCTTGAGAGCGTGGTGGAAGGTGCGCAGATCCGGGATCCTCCGTATCTCCAGGGGGAGCTCATTCCAGATAGTAGATGCCCCCACAGAGAAGGCTCTCCCCCTGGGGGCTGCCAGTCGACATTGTTTGGCCGACGGCACCCAGAGGAGCCCCTCTCTATGAGAGCATACCGGCCGGTGGAGGCTATTGGTGGTAGTAGGCGGTCCTGTAAGTAACCAGGTCCTAAGCCATGGAGCGCTCTAAAGGTGGTAACCAAAACCTTGAAGCGCATTCAGAAGACCACCAGGAGCCAGTGCAGCTCGTGCAGGAGAGGTGTTACATGGGAACGCCATGTTGCTCCCATTACCACCCATGCGGCCGCACTCTGCACCAGTTGGAGCCTCCGGGTGCTCCTCAAGGGGAGCCCCATGTAGAGAGCGTTACAATAGTCCAGGCGGGAAGTGACAAGGACATGAGTGACCGTGCATAAGGAGTCCCGATCCAGAAAGGGATGCAACTGGTGAATCAGGCAAACCTGATGAAAAATCCTCCCAGTCACGGCTGTCAAGTGCTCTTCTAAAGACCGCTGTGAATCCAGGAGGCCGCCCAAGTTGCGAACCCTCTCCATGGGGGCCAATGATTTGCCCCCAATAGTCAGTGATGGCGCCAACTGACTATATCGGGACGTCAGAATCCACAGCCACTCGGTTTTGGATGGGTTGAGCCTGAACCTATTCCTCCCCATCCATATCCGCACGGCCTCCAGGCACCGGGACATCACTTCAAGGGCATCGTTGGGGTGGTCCAGGGTGGAGATGTACAGCTGGGTATCATCAGCATACTGGTGGTACTTCACCCCAAAACCACGGATGATCTCGCCCAGTGGCTTTACATAAATGTTGAACAATGGACCAAAGAGCAGCTTTGGGTGAAGAATTTTCAGGAAGAATATGGTTCAATACTTTCCCTATGAACTCAAATATATTTAGAAGCCCAATACTGTTGATTATAAGATATAAAGATATTAAATTGTCTACTGTATTTTCTTGTAAATTGCTAGGTCCAGTTGTAATGAGTTTATTTTTTGTGAATATGTCCAGTTTGATTTTGCACATATATGCACAGAGAAAGAGAAAAAACAAGAGAAAATCTATGTATCAATGGTGTAGCTTTATCAAAGCATATGCATTTTGTTGATCAATTCTGCACCGTTTTTCTAAATGATTTCCCATCAATACCATGCCTTTTGTGTATTATTTACATGAAGATTTGCATATATTTATTTAGTTGTAATTTAAATTTCTAGGTCTGCCAATCATCCATATCTCTGGACAGAAAAGAAAGATTAAAACTGAGAGCCAATACTTTAAAGCAACAATCAAAAGACATGCACAAAAAAGAGAACTGCTTGATAAAATTTTCTATTAATTTAGCTGGTTTTGTTCATTCCTTGAAATAAAGCTTTTCAATCTGATAAAAAAAGAAGAGTGGTGAAATGATTGAATTATCATCTACTTTAGCCTCTCTAATTCCTGGGAATCATCCTGCAAAATATGGAAAACAACATATTTCAAATAATAGCTAAGGTTAGGTTTATGTAATACTTCCTTACTGCAAAATAATTTCCCCCCATTCCTTTTTATAAGGTTTGACTTGAATTCTAGTATGTGAATGTGTTTCACTTTCTGTGTGTGTGTGTGTGTGTGTGTGTGTGTGTATGAGAGAGAGGAAGGGGAATGCTCAATACACATCATATGGTCTATTTGCACAAATTGCACAATTGTTACAACCTCACAGGTCTCAATTAAGTAGAAAGCAAGACTTGTACTCCTCCCTTCTTTTATGTGTGTGTGTGTGTGTGTGTGTGTCTGTGTGTATGTGTGTGTATTTTGCAAATCTAAGGCCAAGATATAATCAAGTCCTTTTGTTTTTATTTTTTGCTTAGGCACATCTCGTTTCTTAAAATGTAACCTTTTGTTTGGGAAGTGCATTCTCTGAGATGGAACAGAACTGATAGAAATGGAAATTAACACTATTTCACCTGGGCATTATTTTCTGAACCTGAGTGTTATCTTAGATTGTGATTCCAGTGGAATTATTATGGAAACAGCCAGTGAGTACAATGTAACTTGAAGTGCAGGTAACCATGGAAAATATCAGGCTCTAGTGCTGAAGCCTAATACTTTGACATAGCATATGATGCATGTATAAACCCTATTTCAGATTAAGCACTTTTCTGAATCCCCTCCATTTCAAAAAGATAGTTAAGCATGGGTTTAAGTCATATATAAATAAGGACATAAAGTTGCTCCCATTCATATTTGCTTGAAAACTATTTTCCCTCAAGACTTACATGGTAGCCTTAACCACAGCTGTCAGGGAGTAAGCCCCAAATACACTAAGAATGTCCTAAATATTGACTAAATCATTACTAAACTTTAGAATTGTTGCATCCCAGCCCAAAGTTGTTTTCCAGAGCAATTTTCATGACCTAGGGAATATGGGTCACTAAGTGGAGAAGAATTTACTTCCTAAGAAAACCTTTTTAAGATTATGTTATATGTCAACTTTTTGTATCCATACTTCTGCCAAAAAAGAGAGACACCAAGAGAAATTTCTATTGTGAGTTTGAAAAATAATTATCCTCATGTTTTTGTGTTTGCAAGCATTTGGTTACTTGACCCTTTAGGCTTATTGAAATGTCAGTTATTCAGTGACTGAATAATGCATTGGGACTTACGTGTCCTCTTTTCAAAAGCTTTTTCCTAAACATGAATTATTATGATTGATTTATTGATTTTTCATAATTTCACGGCACTGGAATGGAGATACCCTCCACCTATTTTATACATGCAAACAAACCTTGTTCAAAATAAAACATTATTTTCATTTTTCTGCTGCAGCTTTTAGAGAGAGTGATGTTAGACAGCATCAAAAATATGAGTGGGCAGAAGTAACTTGTTTGTAGATGAATAAGCAACCTTTTATCCAGGGGTGGGTTTTACTTACCTTTACTACCGGTTCACAACGGGCCGCGCACAGGCATCTGTGGAATTTTATCACCTATTATGAGTCCTTTAGTACTGAAAGCTTTGGCTGACTCAAAAGTGAAATGTAGAATTACCTTGGCATCTGAGCCCTAAAGAATAAAGGCAAACATTACAAATTGTTTACTGAAATCCAACTTTCTGAGTTAATTAGAACACAGTTTATAGACACAATAATAATTTTTCATTAAAATTGTCTAAAGCTAAACTCAGGGGTGGGCTGCTGGGGGTTCACAGGGGTTTGGAAGAACCTCTAGCTAAGATTCTGTGCAGTTTGGAGAAACCCTCAAATCCCACTCCTGGCCCCACCCACCCCACCCTTCCCCTCCCAGGAGTCCCCATGAGGCCAATTTTGGATGCAGGTAAGTGCAGGGCGCATGTTGAGGCTTGGGGACAGCAAAGAATGGGCCTACTGGAAGTTCAGAAAGGCTAGAAACAGGCCAGTTTCCAGCCTCCAGAGAGCCTCCGAAGCTTGGGGAGGCTGTTTTCGCCCCCGCCCCCGGACACTTGAGGAAAGTCTCTGGAGCCCAGGGAGAGCAAAAACACTCCCCCCCTGCCATGGTGCAGGAGGCCGATTAGGCCATGCCCACCCAGCAACCGGGCAGAGAACCCCTTGCTAACATTTTTGAAACCCACCCCTGGCTAAACTCCTATTACCAACTATATTGGAATGAATTTCAATAGACTTGGCAGAACTTACACCTGAGTATGTATGTATGTATGTATGTATGTATGTATGTATGTATGTATTTATTTATTTATTTATTTATTTATTTATTTATTTATTTATTTATTTATTTATCAAATTTCTATACCGCCCTACTCCCGGAGGACTTAGGGCGGTGAACAGCCAAGATAAAATACAGATAATACAAACATTAAAAGTCCATTAAAATTATTAAATATTTTGGCCGAAAACAAATTTAAAACACCCAATTTGTAAAACAGATTAAACGATTTAAAAATTTAAAAGGGAGAGTTAGGCCAGGCCAGCCTGCTGAAATAAAAATGTTTTGAGAGCACGACGAAACGTGCGCAGATCCGGGATCCTCCGTATCTCCGGGGGAGCTCGTTCTAGATGGTAGGTGCCCCCACAGAGAAGGGTCTCCCCCTGGGGGCCGCCAGTCGACACTGTTTGGCCGACGGCACACTGAGAAGCCCCTCTCTATGGGAGCGTACTGGTTGGTGAGAGGCTATTGGTAGCAGAAGGCGGTCTCATAAGAGTGAGTATGTAAAGATGAACTATTTGGAACCCAAAAGATGATGTAGACTATTTCACATGACAATTATCTTTTTCCTTGTTCTATCTGTCTATGGAGATTCTCGATCATCCAGGTCATGGTTGTCCCAAAGCTGCTTTACAAAAGGCAATTGCACTTTCTTGGTTTTTTTCCTTGAAAATGCTTCACTTCTCATCCAAGAAGCTTCTTAGAATTGAGAAGTGAAATATTTTCAAAGGAAAAACAAAACAAAACAAGGAAGTCCAGTTGCCTTTTGAAAAGCAGCTTTGGGACTGCTTGCTCCATCCCTTCTTAAAAAAAAAAAAAATGTCCACTACAATGCAAATGAATGTGGTTTAATAGTCAGAGCAAAATGAATTAAGAATGTTTAAATCTTTATTCCAATACTTTCTCATTCATGATTATTTATTAGGCCAACATGAACAAATGTCTGGGTTTTGGTACACCATCTGGTGAACTGAACTGGTGCTGAGATGCCTGGATAAAATTCAGTTTTTATTTTCTCTAAACACCTCCCTAGTGCAATTCCATTTGTGCAATGGCACAATTTGTGAAAAAAAGACAACTTTTTTATAATTTCTCCAAGAGCTACAAAGAAGTGGGCTTTCACTATTTGATAATATCTGATTTATTGACTAAACCCAAAATATTAAAGAGGTAGCATTCTCCCCAATGGGCTTGTTTCCATTTCTTCCCTACATTTTATAAAACTAAGGTGATTCCAGAAAAGAAGATAAATTGGCTGATCCTCTAAAACTAAGTAGAAAGCCCTTGTAATCTCTTTCCCACATTCTGTCTTCAATGGTTGAAAATGTGCAGAAACTCAGGTTCTATTTCACATATTAATCTTACAAAGTCCACACGTAGTGATTTTATTTGGAATTCTGTTGTCTGATTTATTCCTTCTTTTTTCCAAAAGAAAAGGGAAAAGGTATTCCTTCTTTTTTCCAAAAAGGAAAGGTAACAACTCTGTGTATACCTAGATGTGTGGCTTCATAAGTTTAAGGTAAAGGTAAAGGTTCTCTTCATACATATGTGCTAGTCGTTCCTGACTCTAGAGGGCAGTGCTCATCTCCGTTTCAAAGCCCAAGAGCTGAAGACCTGTCTGAAGACATCTCCATGGTCATGTGGCCGGCATGACTAAATGCCAAAGGTGCACGGAATGCTGTTACCTTCCCACCAAAGGGGTCCCTATTTTTCTACTTGCGGTTTTTCTTTACATGCTTTCAAACTGCTAGGTTGGCAGAAGCTGGAACAAGTAATGGGAGCTCACCCCGTTATGCGGCACTAGGGATTCAAATTGCTGAACTGCCGACCTTTCGATCGACAAGCTCAGACTCTTAGCCACTGAGCCACCGTGTCCCTTTTTCATGAGTTTACTAAATCTCATAAAACATTACCCATGTAAAATATAACACAATGCAGAGCTTTTATATTTTGAAAGTAGCACAAAGTTTAGTAAGTTTTATATTTTGAAGTTTTTCGTAGGAAGATCCAAAGTACCATTCTATTTATTCCCCTAGTTTTAAACTGAATGGAAAAGTCCCTGGTAAAAGGACCTCCAAACCTTCAAACAAGACAGATGTTGATGTGTCAGGAGGTTCAGTTTGAGTAGTGGCAACTTATCATATATAGCATTTTGTATAAAATTCTTGGAAAAAGAGAGCTGCCAGCTATGATTGAAATTACTTCCCCCACCCAGTTGGTTATAATCAACTTGAATCAATCACATTCTGGGCTTTTTTCTCCTCCTGAGCTGAAATGCTATCCACCATCCTTGACATGGCAGAAAACTATGCCTGCATGATGTTGACATCCCATTGCCAATGCCCTTTTCAAGTTCACTACAGTTATTTGACTCCCCTCCAAGATAATGAATTACAAAGCTTAACAGATGTTGTACACTTGCGATTGCCCTTGGACAGTATTGAAATAAGGAGAAAGCACTTCAGCTAAGGACAACTTAAGTCTGCCTCACTCATGGACAATAGATAAGAGAAAAGCAATGTCATAGGGAAACAGCGGAGAGAGAGAAAAAATGATGTTGCAAAGGCACATTTGAACTGTGATTAGGTGCAAGTGGTAAAATATCTCTCAGGCTAACAGGTGTATTGCAATGATAAAGGGCTCTTTTTTCATGTTCAAATGTTTTATGTTCAAATGTTAATTCCATGAGGTTTCCCAAAAAGAGAGAAGTATTTTGAGCTACTGTGAACTACCCTATTATGGGTAGTTGGAGACTTTTAAGAAAACCAATGTGGTTAAATAATGGTTAAAATATTGGAACAGGAAGCTCACAATGAACCATGGATATTTACCAAGTATGTATAGGCTGGTTACCATTATAAAATTTTTGTCTAATAGGTTATTGCCTACTAAAAGATTTCTAAAAGTCTAGAGATAAGATAAAAGAGCACTGAAGGAAAACTTAAAATGAAAAAGGATGACTTAAGTCTTGTTTTATATAGAAATAGCAATAGCACTTAGACTTATATTTATAGCCCTCTCTAAGTGGTTTACAGAGTCAGCATATTGCCCCCAACAATTTGGGTCCTCATTTTACCCACTTCGGAAGGATGGAAAGCTGAGTCAACCTTGAGCCTGGTGAGATTTGGACTACCAAATTGCAGGCAGCCAGCAGTCAGCAGAAGTAGCCTTCAGTACTCTAACCACTGCTCCACCGTGGCTCGTGCCTGACTTATAGAAAATATAGGTATAATGTTAACTGCTGAATAATAATACAAACTATAAGCCTGTAAAAATGTGTTTATTTTTCTGGGATTCTCCCTAGAAGTCTCCTATAAATTTTGGAATATGTGTAAAGAAGAGCAACTAAGATGATTAAAGGCCTAAAGGAGACTAAAACATATGAAGAACGGTTGAAGGATTTGGGTATGGCTAATCTAGAGAAAGGAAGGACTAGGTGGGACATGATAACAGTATTCCAGTATTTGAGAGGTTGCCACAAAGAGAAGGGGGTCAACTTATTTTCTAAAGCACCAGAGGGCAGGACAAGAAAAAATGGATGGAAACTAATCAAGGAGAGAAGCAATCTGGAATTAAGGAGAAACTGTCTAACAGTGAGGACAATTAACCAGTGGAACAGCTTGCCTTCAGAAGTTGTGGGTGCTTCATCGCTGGAGGTTTTTAAGAAGAGATTGGACAGTCACTTGTCAGAAATGGTATAGGGTCTCCTGCTTGAGCAGGGAGTTGGACTAGAAGACCTGCAAGCTTCCTTCTAGCTCATTTCTGAATTGATTGATTGATTGAAACATTTGCCTAGAGAGACACCTTCTTGTCCAACAATCCAGTTGAATAAAATTACCTTCTTTTATTCCCTAAATGTTGAATTTATTGTTTGAATACAGTTAAGAACCCATTCCTTCTGCAAGTGAACATTTCTACAATATTACTCTCATAACCTAATATACCTTACAAATTGCCATTCTAGGAATAAAATAAAGGGAGATCCCTTGGTCCACATGAGAAAAGGTAGGATACTGATTTAATTCATTAATTCATAATAAATCCGGCAAGGTTCTGTCATTTAAAATGATTTCTGCAGGAGAAATGCCAGAGCTAAAATCTCCCCCACCCCTCAAAATAGTCAGATAAACCTTATGGGGACAAAGTAAGAAAAAAAATCAAAGCAAAACTTGCTTTGGTTTGAGTGAGAGTAATAAATAGATATCTATAACTATCATTTCAATCTGGAAGAGTTTGAAGAAATTAGTATACAGGTGATTCAGTATACAGTATACAAGTTGGTGATTCAATTGTTCTGGCAAATATAAACAAAATCAATTTGATAGTAACTGTCAGAGACTTTTTTAAAAAGGGGGATTCATTTAGAAATTAGAATACATGCAGCACTGACTCAAATAAAATGTCAACAGTTACCTGTTGGGAAAAGAATTACTTAGGTTGCCTTCTGCTTAGTAAAGGAATCTATTCAATGTATAATAATAAATTAAACTCAGTAAATACATCTATAACTCTTGTAATCTGGAGAACCTGTCCCTTCGAAATCATATCTCATCGTAGAGTTTGAGAAAAGAATTAAACTACAGATGATGAAGGATTTCAAACAAAGGTCAAAAAGATGTCACCATCTGCAATGAGAGACATAAATCAGTGGATAAATGCTATTTTAGCCGCCAATTTTGTTATCCCATTGCAACAGATAGGCTGTTGCATGGGATAGGATAGGCCAACAGATAGGATAACATTTTTATCTTTTCGCTCTCCCCTAGTTTCTATTTTTCACTTTTAAGTGGCATTTATTACTTCACAGATCCCCACCTTAACAAAATATATCAGCAGCAAAGTATCTGCCCTAATTCTCAAAGTATCTTCTATGAGAATGCCTGCCTACATGTCTACCTGCAAGTCAATGTTTTCTATAGTTTTATTGGCAAAATTTTGGAAGTAGTTGGTCATGGCTACTTCTTAGGTCTGGCCTAAGCTATGTTTTCTTGCTTTGCATATTATATCATTCAATGAATAGACAATAACAACGTCTGTTGTTATCAGGATGTTTGATTACCCTGCAGGTAAGTGGTTGTTATTGTGAATCCAAGTGCATCACCTGCCTCATATTTCTTCCTCACTACAGTTTGTAGATTTATATCACTTATAAATTTAGCAATAACAGTTGCAACGAAATTAAAATGAAGTAATAATCAAAACTGATGCTTTTCATTGTGTATGTCTGGTAGGTGTACCTTTAGTATATAAAAAATAACTAGGGAGGGAATGTGAGGTAATGGTTAAGAAGTTAGACTAGGGCAGTTGTGGTATTCAGCCAGCTCTATCTGGTTCTGGCGAACCGGTAGCGACGCTGGCGGGAAGCTCCACCCACCTGCTTGGATGTAATCATGTCCCATTTTTGATGATCTGTATATGTGCGGAAGGTCCTGCACATGCATGGATTGTCAAAAACGGGACATGATTACGTCCGGGTGGATGGGCAGAGACTCCTGCCACCGCTACCGGTTTGCACACTCACATTTGCGCTCACGTTTGCGCTCACATTTGTGCTCACATTTGCAAACTGGTAGCGAAGGTAAGTGAATATCACCCCTGGATAAGAGTATGGAGAGAGGAGGAGGATGATCAATTGACAATGCTATAGCAGTATGCCAAATTGCAGATTATTTATTATTTATTTTATTTTATTATATTTCTATACCACCCTTCTCCTGCGGGACTCAGGGCGGTGCACAGCCGAGATAAAACATAACATACAAAATTTAAAAAACAGTTTAAAAACAATTAAATAATTTCGGCCCAGTAATTAAAATAACCCAATTAAAACCAATTCAATTAAAACTGAGAGGATGGGATCAAGCCAGCCCAGCTAGATGGAACAAGTGTGTCTTCAGGGCCCGACGAAAAGTCGAGAAAGGTCTGATATCGTGCGTATCTCAGGGGGCAGGTCATTCCAGAGGGCAGGCGCTGCCACAGAGAAGGCTCTCCCCCTGGGGGTCGCCAGCCGGCACTGCTTGGCCGACGGCACCCTGAGGAGGCCCTCTCTGTGTGAGCGAACCGGTCGGTGGGAGGCTATCGGCGGCAGAAGGCGGTCTCGCAAATACCCCGGCCCTAAGCCATGGAGCGCTTTAAAGATGGTCACCAACACCTTGATTGATTGTTGAACAGTGGGGGCTGGACTAAATGAATTCAAAATAATTTCCAATCCAATGCCATATGAAGGAACTTTTCAAGGTATAATTTTGTCTACAAACTAATACATTTGCTCTGAAGATTTCTGATGCCATATTTTACAATTCCTTTCCCTCTCCTCCCAATCCGTTTTTTTCCCCTCTCTCTCACACACACATGCATTCATATACATTGTGGCAACTTAGCAATAAATTTCTGTCTAAAGGGAACAGCCTTATGATTCACACACTAATAATCAGGAATCAAACACCATCATTCCACATAACGTTCATCTGAAGGCACAACAGCATCCATACATTCACACCAGGGGTGGGTTCTACTTACCTTTACTACTGCTTCGCAATGGGGCCGCACACGCGCATGCTCAGAAGCTTCCTGATGACGTCCGGGTCAGTGGGCAAAGCCTCCCGCCGGTTTTACTAACAGTTCTATATAACCGGTCTGAACCGGGAGCAACCCACCACTGATTCATTCCTATGTATTTCCTTTCTTATTTGAGAATAAAATGGAATAAATGTATAAACATCATTCTTAAAACTCTAATAAAACAATGTCATCATTCATGAGTGATGGAAAAAAAACAAATTATTATTAATCTTGGGACATATTTATTATATTATCTTAAAAACACTTGGTCTTTAATATGTTGAATTACAGTTCTACATTGTTCCAGACATTGTGGTCAGTGGATAAGGGTGCTGGGAGTTGTAGTTTGACAGTATCTGAATGCATACAATCAGATTTTTCTTAAATGACATTTTTAAGTTTAGCCTGCTTTGGATACATTATTCTTAGTTCTTTGTTTGGATACTAAAGTTGGAGCTCGCAAGAGACTTAAAATTCTGTTGACATTTAGCTAAATGAAAAAAAAAATTTTTTTAAATGTATTCTGAAAATTACTGCAAAGGTTCATTGCCATTCTACACAACATCTCCTACTTTTAATTTGCTCTGGAAATCTCATTTGCATGATTGCTTGTTATATTCTTTGTCTCAAAATATGTTAAGTGTTACTGTTGATTGGGAAAAAAAGATTGTTGTAGAGCACCATTTTCCCTCAAGTGGCATGCTATGCAATCATATATGCCAATTTCATATGCCTTTAGATTTACTCATTCTTTGGTGATGGAAATTTTGTTAACAGTAAACATGAGGATTTGCATCTTGGTAATTTACCTATTTCCAGGTGTGTCAGCAAATTGTCCAAACTGTGCTTTATGCTCTCCTACTTTTTACAGAAAAGTAAAAAAATGCCAACTATGATATTGCCCACATTGGCAATTCCAATTTTATATACCCGATTTTCCATTAGGATTACACTTTTATTTATTTTGGCGGGTGGGCGGGTAAATCAAAAACAGGAAACCATTGGACTTCTTTAAATAATAAATAAAGATGTGGTGGCTCAGGCTAAGACGCAGATCAAAAGATCAGCAGTTCAGCGGTTCAAATCCAACCTAGCAGTTTGAAAGCACGTAAAAAATGCAAGTAGAAAAATAGGGACCACTTTTGGTGGGAAGATAACAGCGTTCCATGCGCCGTTGGCATTTAATCATGCTGGCCAAATGACCACGGAGACATCTTCAGACAGCACTGGCTCTTTGGCTTTGAAACGGAGATGAGCACCGCTCCCTAGAGTCAGGAACGAGTAGCACATATCTGCGAGGGGAACCTTTACCTTTTAAATACACCTGTCATGGTTTCTAACATATACATACCATGGCAAAAATGCCATGCTTCAAAAGGTATCAATGTGAACATATTGTCTTACAGAAATTTGAAAAAAATATTGGTAAATTTAAACATTTTAACCTTCTCAATGGTGCATCCATCTAACTTCCAGATTCAGTGTTTCAGGCATTTGAAGAAAGTAATCTTGGTTTTGGCTAAGTTATTGCTAATGTCTTCTAATCTATTGATGTGCTCCCAAAGCTATTTTAAAACCAATAGAAGTCAAGGACAAAATTACTGTCATACACTGATATGGAGTTGTTTGAGAGGATGAGCTATTTTAAAACCAATAGAAGTCAAGGACAAAATTACTGTCATACACTGATATGGGGTTTTTGAGAAGATGGAAGACGGAATTACTTAATTAGAGTATTAGTGAATTTATATAATAGCTAAATAAAGCTGGAGCCAATGCATAACTTTGTCTAGCGCATCTCTGTACTGACATTTCCTTGGTAACATGTACCACATCTGACCTTCAGAGTAGAATTCTCACGTATTTAAATCAGAGGCAGCAAGTTTGCTATTGTAAATTATTTAAGTTTATACTGCAGTTTAGATCTAGTTATTGTGTCAAAAGCAAATATAAAATTAACAAATTCTGCAAAAGGGATGAACCTGGTCTGTGGGCATACTTTTCTGCCAAATGTTATAGCCACTAAGCATGATCTAATATTGACTGACCTGCCCTAAACACAGTTTGTTTATCCATCAAAATGTCTTTGGATTCAAGTCAGTTAAGAAGTTTCATTTTATAGGTATATTGCATTTTGCTATCTTGGTTTAACAACCTAATTGAGCAGAAATAACCAGAATGACCAAGAGCAGGCAAAACAAACAAACAAACAAACAAAAAAAAAACAGTGGAAGCAACAGTGACTTCCAACTACATGCCAGCTTCCTTACAGAATTTCCTCCCCTCCCCTCCCCTTTCCTTGAAGGTAGGTAAATAGTTGCTGCTGGGTGTGGGATAGAGTGAGATTAAAGGAAAAAAAAAAAAGAGCCGTGGTGGTGCAGTGGTTAGAATGCAGTACTGCAGGCTACTTCTGTTGACTACCAGCTACCAGCAGTTCGGCAGTTCGATTTTCACCGGCTCAAGGTTGCCTCAGCCTTCCATCCTTCCGAGGTGGGTAAAATGAGGACCCAGATTGTTGGAGGCAATATGCTGACTGTAAACTGCTTAGAGAGGGCTGTAAAAGCACTGTGAAGCAATATATAAGTCTAAGTGCTATTGCTATTGCTATTGCTATCACATAACCACAGGAGCAGCCCAGTAGCATAGAAACAGACACAACTTGCCCAAATTTAATTTCCTCAGAAATCATGGGTTTTGGATTTGGGGAAAAATTCTGTAAGTTAGCCTATTTGAGCTACCTTGGTTCAAAAATGGTTGCCTTGTGATCTACTATTTCACTATGTTAAAGGTCATGACAATGAGAGATTTAGTAGTATGTAGATCAGTGGTGAAATGTAAATTTTGTTACTACTGTTTCTGTGGGCGTGGCTTGGTGGTGGGGGTAATATGACTGAGTGGGTGTGGCCAACTTTTTTTTTTAACTTTTAAAACCATTTTTCTACTGAAGAGGTTGTTTAAAAAATGCTTTTAAAGCCTCTGATGATCCCAGCTGACTTGCCTGATTGGCAGAGGCTTTTTCTTTTCTTTTTTTAAGCCTCTGATGATCCCAGCTGACTTGCCTGATTGGCAGAGGCTTTGTTTTTACTTTTAAAAGCATTTTTTCTATAACCTCTTTGGCCAAAGAGGTTGTGGAAAAAATGCTTTTAAAAATAATAAAAAAAAAGCCTCTGATGATTGCGTGACTCAGCTGGGCAATGGGGGGGGGCAGGGATTTTTGCTACCAGTTCTCTGAACCACCCGCTTCCATCACTACTGGATCGGGTGTTCCAGTCCAAACCAGGAGCATTTCACCCCTGATGTAGATGATATAGAAGATTCATATTTATACATATAAATGCAAACACAATTACTGTACAATACAGTAATTAGATTATCACACATGGACTTGAATCCATATTGTACCAATTCTTAAGGCCTTAACAGTTGAATAAGTATATAATATACTCCGCCTTGAGTTGTTCTGTCCCCCGTCCTCACACAGACAAATGCAATATCAAACACGCCTGCCAATAATTTATTGTATAAACAGACCAGAATTCCTGGCAGATGAGAGTTCTGGCAGCTAACTATAAAACACCTGGCCAGTCCAATTGTACTCCCAAAAATCAGGCAAGGCCTTATCTGCAGTCCGTTTCCAGAGCAACAAATTATCCACAAGAGTTTAGTCCAAAATATATCTGAGCCGAAGTGCAGGATTCATGATGTGACTCTTTAGAGTTTAAACTTTTGTCCGTCACAAAGCCTGCCGAGCAATCATGCCCCCTTTTATCCCTTGTGGGGTGTGGCTCAGCGACTCAGCTCAATCCCTGGCCCTCCCACGTCCTTTCCTTTGCTGCGCATGCTTCTCTCTCTGACGCTGCCTGGGATCAAGCCAGGATTCATCTATCAATGGGTGCTCCGAAATGCCTTCCTCCTGGCCCATCCCAGGCTGTTCCTCCTGGCCTTCGGATGGAACCTGAGGCATTGCCAGAGAGGAGGGTCCTGGAGAGGGAGGACTTGTCAGTTCCTCCCCCTCACCTTCTGAGTCCTCTTCCTCCATGAGGACAGGCTCGGGAGTCGGAGTCACAACATGAGTCTTCGGAGAAAGGCGGCATATAAGTTGAACAAATAAATAAATAATTATTAAATATAGCTCTAAATGGCTTAGGATTTGTATTCTACAGTCTCCCTCTCTTTGTTATGAACCTCCTAGATATTAAACTGTGGAAGACCTCCTTTAATATCAGTACATCTCCTAGACATAGAGATCAACTTTTCCACCATATAGGAATAGGAAAGGGCTGCACCCAAACTATGAATTTTTTCTAGGCTTTGTGCTGGTAAGGTACAACCTAGCCTTCGTCTTGCATTAACTTATGTAATTTAATGCTTCTGCTAATAGTTTTATGACCTATTCGTTTGGTATTTGATTAGATATATTGTAAAGCAATATTGCTATGTCTATGTGTTAATATTCCTTTACGAATAATTTTGTATTTGAGTTCTTTCTAAAAGCTACCAAAAGCTAGCCACATATTCCCTAAAATAGTGCTATTTATTCCTTAGGGCTTCCCCTATCCATTCCAATGACGTCACAACATAACCAGCTGCACTGATGTTTTCAGGCAAGTCAAAATAGCATAGGGCAATTCCGAGCTCAAGAAAAATAGCTAGAACCTGACTAGTTTCTACTTTCTTGTTGATAATAATTTTTTTTGACAACCACGATACATTTGTGAGATAATAGAACACACTAAATTTTCTCTGTCTTCTACTTAAATCTCTGGGGAAGAATAATCTTTCCCCAAAGCCAGAATTCTCCTTAACTCTTTTTGTTTTCTAGATGAGGAATATCATAGCAACATCAAGTTGTAGGAAAAGCCACTTTCCTTCCTTTTTCTTTTCTCGGCAATGCAATGGCTATGCAGTTTATTAAGCTACCATGTCTTGCAATGATTGTTAGCAAAGTTTGAAACCACACTCAAGATTTGGAATAACTTTTTAAAATGTAATCCTAGACTGCTAACATTATTATTATTATTATTATTATTATTATTATTATTATTATTATTATTATTATTATTATTTACAAATTACAGTTTTCTTTGGATCATTTTTTAGCATATTAGGGCAAAGAAAGATTAATGGAGATGCAAAATAAAAGGCCATGGATGGCATTTATTTGCTACTCAATACATTTGTCTGGACAGGAGTTATTGGGTCATAGATCACAGGATTTCATTGAATTTCACTGGAAGGAAAATGGAGTGATGAATTTGGGGCCAAAGTATCAATAGAATTTAGTGGAAAATCAAGAGGTGTGAATTAATTGTGTGTTTGTTCTGCAGTGGTCAAAATATTCTGGGAAGGAAGGAAGGAAGGAAGGAAGGAAGGAAGGAAGGAAGGAAGGAAGGAAGGAAGGAAGGAAGGTGAATTCTGATGGCTGGGCATAATATAATTTAATATATTCAGGATATACAGTACTCTCCAAGACAATTAGGGATTCTTTGTCATAATTAAACTATGCTGCTTAAGTCCACTCTGAAATCTGATGGAAAAAGGACAACCTTCTAAAGGATTGGCTCAGCAGACTGATAGCATTGTGATTAACACCAGCTGTCTGCAATTACTATAAATTTGAATCTCACCAGGCTCAAGCCTTCCATCCTTTCTAAGGTAGGTAAAATGAGGACCCAGATTGTGGGGGCAATAAGCTAACTTTGTATAAATATACAAAAGTATGAAGGCTATTGCTTAATGCATTGTAAGCCGCCCTGAGTCTCTGGAGAAGGACGGCATATAAATCAATTTTTTTAAAAAAATTCACTTTCACATTTAGTATACACAATGATCATGCCTGTATTTGCATGCAAATAAAAAAAAAAAGAAATGACACTCAGGTATGTGAGTTCATGAATTTTTAGATTGGTAGAGATGCTTTCTGGGCAAGCAGAATGTTTCCAAGATTCTACAGGGGAAAAAAGGTTACCCCAAGAGTTCCATTCAATTGCATCCACAATTTCTGTTGATGCTCTATAATTGTCATGGAAATAAGGAAACTTTTCCCAGGTGTGGTACACATACAGGCTATGTATACTCTTTGCTTCAACTAATAAAGAACAGCTGTTAAAGAATAATTAACAGAGTTCAAAAGAAAATATATCTGTATTGTTGTTTACTGCAATAGAAGACCACATCTGGAAACAGAATTTTATGGACAAAATGCAATTGCTAACTGGTTAGAATGAAATTAGAGTTATATCTTCTTCTAAGAAAAGAAAGAGGAAGTCTAGTTGGTACAAGACTATTGTATTTTCATATCTGGCAAGGCCACAAGGGAAATGTGTCATTGGTATTTATAAGCGTTTAAGTTTGTCCCATCTGTCCAACACAATTAACTCATAGAACTGCAAATCAAACAATATTCCTTTTTTAATGTTTCAAACACATACACACACACACACATATACAATCTGTGTTTGTATATCCCTCTCTGCCTGTGTATGTGTATAAAGTTTCAGTAGCCCTCTCCAGTAGTTTTGAACTTTAGTTTCTAGCATCATGAACATGAGCCATGCTGAGTGGGATGATGTAATGGGAGTTGATATCAGACATTACCTGGGGTACCATAGATTCTCACTCTAATTCAATGTGGGACCTGTCTGGTTTCCAGACTGTTTCCGGACTCCAGCTGTGAACATTTTTATAGATAACAAAAACATTATTCTTGATATAGGCATCTGTATAAAAAGAATGTGAGAAAGGCATATTTTAAATGTCAAGGCACAAATTCCTCCAGTGACATAGACCTTTGCCAAATGTGTTTGCTGTTCCACGTGTTCCGTCATATTTGATTACACTCAAATCCCCTTAAGACCTTTAGCTGAATTATACAATCATCACACTGTTTTGGAAACAAAGATGTACCCAAGAGCCCTTTTCATTTTGACCATAGGTTTATTGACTGCCATGATCCATTTAAACAATTTTTGGAAATACCATGTCAGTCATATAATTGAATCTGATAGATTTGATTCAGTAGATATTGGGAAAACATTGCATAAATATACAGCTTGGACTTTAAGTCTTTAAACAACAATACATGAACATCCTTTTGAACCAGAAGTAATATGTCTTCCAGATGGAAAAGGTGAAAACATGTAATATCTGTTTTGTTTTTTTTCTGGGAAAAATAATTCATAGCACATCTGATTACATTTGTCTGTATTCTTGAAGACAATGCACAGAGACATCACTCTTATGTCTTAACAGAGTCTTTGTTATTTTGCATTCATTCTAATGAGCAGATGCAAAGCAAAGATTTTAGACTATACTGCCTTACTTCAGATAAAATATGGGTATTTCTCTTTAACTCTTCTCCCGCTGTGTCTCATTTGAAATACATTAATGTTTCATTTTTTAACAAAATTAAAAATACAGGTATGAAATAAATAAATCTGAGATAAAAATCAACTAGCTAATACTTTTTATATCTTTCTAATCTCAACTAATCTTCCTCCTCCTCCTCCTCCTGTATCCACAATGATCTGAAGCCCTAAGAGATTGTTCAATTTAGGTTTTTCAGTTCTCTGTTGGGCCCCCTTCTGTATTTCAAATCTACAAATCTACAATGATCCCTTTAAAGTCAAAAGTAGGCCAAACATTTATTGGCTTAATAGCAATAGCACTTAGACTTATATATCGCTTTATAGTGCTTTACAGCCCTCTCTAAGCAGTTTACAGAGTCAGCATATTGCCCCCAACAATCTGGGTCCTCATCATCCTCAGAAGGATGAAAGGCTGAGTCAACCTTGAGCCTGGTGAGATTTGGTCTGCCAAACTGCTGGCAGCCGGTGATCAGCAGAAGTAGCCTGCAGTACTGCACTCTAACCACTGCATCACTGCAGCTCTAATGGTTCATTAGTTCCAATATTTCTCCTTGAAAACTTTTTAGCAAGATGAAAGCAAAAACCAAAGCTTACTTATGTTACTGCAATCTCTTTTTCTCTTCTTTGGGGCTTTTATGTTTAAAGATATCTAAAACTGAAAGCTGTCAGTTTTGGATATATTATGGCATACAGACTTAGCAATGGTAGGTTCCAATCCTCAAACTACTTGGACAGTATCATTTGCTCTATAGAGCTTTATTCTTTGACTCCTTTCAATGTTTTTCCTTCTGTTTGTAGATACAACAGAATTCCATTCAATGAGAGATGCTCTTCTAATGGTCAGAATGAGCTGAAGACACTAATTGATGTATTTTTGCTTTTCTTTTATGAAAAGCAAATACACCATACTAGTGTACCTTGATATCCTTCCAGCAGAAACAAAGTCTATTGTTAGGGAGAGATAGTTCATTTCAGACCATAATCCTATCAATCCTATAATTGATAAGGTTGCTAAGTTTTTATTTCCATAGATTTCTATAAAAAGCCATAAAATGTCCTAAATATCGATATTATGAAACACAGCTATTGTGATTTTTTTTCTTTTCTTCAATGTTCTTTATATTCCATTTTATTTCCGTTTATTTTCTTCATTTTTTTTCTTTGAGGTCACAACTTTTTAGGTGTCATGTAATTGATTCACTGCTTCTGTTATTCACATTACTTTTGTGTTACATCTTGATGATCATTGACTTTAATTAAATTAAATGGTGGTGATAAAGAAAACCTCTTGCTTCATTGTTAATGTCTTTGCAGAATACTACAGAAATATCCATGAGAAGGTATGCAGCAACAATTAGTAAAATATGAACTTAGTCCAGGAAAATAGGAAAGCATAAGAAAGAAACTTGGTTTTTCTCTGTCTTGACTTTGTTTGGTATGAGAAGGGAAATGGAAACACTGGATTTTAAAATCTTGCAGCTTATACAAATAAATCAGAATTCCTGCAATTTTTTTCATGGTAACTATTTCATTCTTGGCCTTACCTCAAAGGGCTGATATCTTTAAAATTTGGTTAACCATCATAGTTTATTATTATGCAGGACTATGTGGAGAGCCAATTTTCTGCAAAACATACTGATATCACAAATAGTAAACATTTTTCTTTTGAAATAGCATAGCATGTCCAATACACTTTGAAGAAAAGGAAGGTAAATAATAGAAATGTTGGCTTCTGAAAGTATTTAATATATGCACAAATCTTTGTGAATCATGCGTTCCTAGAGTTGTGAAGACTTTTTTTCTGATAGATGGACAACCATATACATTTGTTTAATAAATAAATGAATAATTACCACAGCTAATTAAGTACTTGACAAATTAATTATTTCATTAACTCAATGTTCTTCCTAATTCCTGACTTTTTGTCTTTGTCTAATAATGTGTATGGAAGGATTTTATGATCAGTGTATATGATTAGCGTATATACACTATATACATAGTATATATGTATAGAATTGTACCTAGCTCTGTAAAATTCCTGTACCTTTCAATTTAATTCAGTCAAGGCCTTAGAGTCTTTTTAAGGATGACTCAAATCCCCAGCTGATGAATAAATGTGTATTGTTATGGAAAGTTGATCATGGCAAATTATTTTCTGAGACGACTAACATTTGTATAGACATTGACTTGTTGGATAAAAATATTACTACTTTGGATTGCAACTTAATATGAGAAGATATGAAAACTATGGAAATACAAATTAACACATTTCAAGAGGAATTGAAAATATGAAGACAGTAATGGTTCAGTCTATGAACCTAGGCTGAAGGTACTAAGAATCAAAATTGAAAGGGAAGTAAAAAACACGACAATGTTTGGGTTAAAGGAGAGGTGACTTGAGGTAAAATTAAAGTACGGGTTCTTCCTATAGATATAGAAAAGATAGAAACTTTGCCAGATTGGTTGTTTTTTTTTTTGTTTTTTTTTGAGGTGGGGGGTGGGGGAATGCTTGCAAGAAATTCTTCTGTTGCCCTTGAAAGTAGATACTGAAATTGAGGAAATTGAAATTTTGAAACTGAAACTTTGAGGCAAAGTTTCTATCCATCAAGTTAAATCACCCTCAAAACACCATAGTAGTGCCCTTTTGATTATTGTGAAATTACACAGAGTGGCAGTTCATGGTATAGTTTTAAGGAAAACATGTGGTTTATTCATTGAAATATAAGGAACATAGCTTGCAAGTGTTCAGTGATATTCCTCAGTCTGTGATAGCTTTGAAGAAAGAATTTTCTTTGGCTCAGGTTTTGGCTAAAGAAGAATCTATTGACGATTTTTTTTTTCTTCCCTGCTATTTTTTTATCTGAACATCTCTGATCAGATCAGCTTTATGGATCTTGATGCTGCAGTGACAGTTCCAACAATGCAGTTACTGCTAGCAGCCATTTTAAAAGGTTCACATTGTCATGGGAAAAAATTCTTGTTTTGTCTTTATCTTGCTAGCATTGATCCAGTGCTAATCTTAATTTTGTTTCTGGCCCCTTTAATAAGAGAAGGAGGAGGAAGGGAGGTGGGGAATTTATTATCTCTGGAAGTCAGGAGAAAATTAAAGGATTTTAGTGTTTAGCAGGTTTTAGGATTAATAATCAGAAGACATGTATGTTAAAAAAAATATAAAATTAGAAGATCAAATACAACTGATGGAGAAAACTGGCTTTAAGATTGAGAAAAAGTAAAATATTTGGATATTACTATTCACATAATAGTATCAAATATGTGTTATTTCAAAATAATTATACTAAGATATGGAATGAAATTAAGAAATGTTGAGATGCAAGAAATTAAACTTGTCACTATTAAGGTTTGTGATAAAAATAAATGTTTTGCGGCTTCCGGTTTGGTTTCCATCGTCGCCAGACGGTCTTTCGGGACCGCCAGCCTCGTCGCCCGTAAGAGCCGCCTCTACAGCTGAGAGATGGTTCAAAAAACTCCGTCTCATTGAGGAGACTTGAGAGAGAGCCGGCGAGAGCAGGTAGAGCCCTCTGCGAACTCCCCAGAGTTTTTTTTTACTCTTGGGGAGGAAGCAGAATGTGGCTCCCTATCCAGCTCGCCGCTGCTCCGGGCTTCGGGGGAACTCTGCTCTTTGCAGAGCCAGACGATGGGACCAATCCAATCAGCGAAAACTAACAGACTGTCTGAACAAGCAGGATGAAATCCGGATTTGGGACTCTAAATTGCAAGTATTTCTAACAACCCTATGATTGATTTTAAAAGTGAAGAAAGAGTGAAAGGGAAAAAAAAGAAAGTTTAAAATGGCGACTGGCTGAGGCTTGAGAAGAAAGCTGAAAGCGAAAGTCCTTCTGTTTGAACAGTTTAATACGTTACAAAGTATCTGAAACAATAGTGCTGGCTAGAAGTGAAGAGAAAAATTCCTATTTCATGCTTCTTCCTTCTTAGAGACTTGATATTGATATTGTCTGGAGAGAAGTCTTTTTCTTTAAAAAGAGTCTTGTTTGTGTGGCAGGATGGCGTTAAAACTGACAAAGCCAGACAACCAAGCTGTGGGGGGGGGCTCCCCCATTTATAAATCACATGAACAAGTTTTCAGCTTGCAGATGCAGAAGAATGGCTTTAAAGACCTAAAGGAATTTGTTTTGGAGGAGATGGCAAGATATGATGAGATTGTGAACCAGAATCTTGAAAAATTTAGACAGGAAATTAAAGAGTTGGTACAACAAAAGTATGATAACCTGAAACGATATATTGTAACAGCTTTGAAAAGCTTTTCAGAAATAATTATAAAGATGGATAAAGATATCAACTTAGAAATAGAGTCTAAAATGAAGGAAGCTGACTATAAGATTCATAATCTGGATAATAAAATACAAAGAATTATTATTATTATTATTATTAATTTAATTTGTATACCGCCCTTCTCCCAGAAGGGACTCAGGGCGGTGAACAGCCAAAATTAAAAAACATACAAATGCAAAAGTTAAGATAATTAAAAGAATTAAATCATTGGCTACCCAAATTTAAAACCCCAAATCCATAAAATTTAAAATCCCAATTAAAAACCATTTAGGCTAGGCCGGCTTGATGAAATAAAAACGTCTTCAGGGCTTTACGGAAGGTCCGGAGGTCCGGGATCAATCGTATTTGTATTGAAAATGATTTGATGAATATTCAAGAAAATAGCTCAGAAGTAGAGTCTAAAATAAAGGAAGCTGATCACAAGACTTACAATGCAGATAATATAAAACAAAGGATTGAAAATGAAGTCACAATGATGCAATTTAGAACTATGGAATTTGCGATCAGAATGAGAGGAATACAGGAAAATAACAGAGAGGACTTGAGAAAGATGTCTGCTGAAGTTCTGGCTGTGATTTTAAAGGTTAGTCCTGAAGAGGTATTCTGTAAGATTGATAAGGCCTACAGAGTAAATTCTTGGGTGGCAAAGCAAAGGCAGTTGCCCAGAGATGTGGTGATTTACTTTACTGATAAAGGAATAAGAAATGATATTGTGCAAAAGTCTTTTAACTCCACTCCAGAAATGAATGGAAGGAAGATCTGGATATATAAAGAGCTGCCGTCCAAGATGTTAAAAGATAGAAAGGACTTTGGATTTTTGGTGACTGAGCTAAAGAAACAAAACATCCCATTTAGGTGGGATGCTCCAGTTGGTATAATATTGAGATATCAAGGAGAAAGATATCAACTAAATACTGTTGAAAAAGTGGAAGAATTTTACTACAAGGTTTTTAAAATGGGCCCAACATCTCCACGTATGTCACCAGTGTCAGGAACACAGGAGTGGGATAAAGAAAAGCAAAATGAACAAGAAATTGAAACTCAGGATAAGCAGATGGAGATGGAGGTAATAAAACAACAAGTTACAGAGGGCTTTTTGGATGAGCCGCTTTTGGATTCTCCTTCAGAGGCTATAGCTGGATTACCTATAAATACAAGGGAGGCGGCTTTGGACCTCGATTTGAAGTTTTATCAAGTTACAGACCAGCATGTAACTCAATCAGCTGATATACAAGTCCTAGGAAGGCAACCAGGATGGAGATCTAAACCACAACAAGTTAAGAAAAGAAGAAGCAGGTCCTACAAAACCAAAAAAATTTAAACTAAACAAAAAAAATTTTTTTTCTTTTTTAGCCAACAGATTAATGCCAGTTACTTAAGAGACGATTAAATATAATAAGCGGGATTTATAGAAGGCTGATACATGAAAATATAACTGAGGCAAATTACAGACTTATACTATTTTGAGAAGAATAACAGATCTCTGCAGTGCTGGTGTTTTTGGGATGTGGAAGATGGCCTTTGATTGAGTGGATTGGAACTTTCTATTTTGGACTCTTTGAAAAATGGATTACGTATATGTTGAGTTATAAGGCAAGAGAACTATGGAATTGGGGCATGCAGAAGATCTGGTTGTTACCCTAACGTGGTGGTTGGAATTAATAATCTAGACAAAAGACACTACAGAAGATACTATATGGAATATAAATACAAAGTCACTCGGGTGGTTTTTTATATACAGAACATACATACAGAAACAGAATGCAGCAGCGCGGGTAGTGATGGGAGCAACATGGCGCTCCCATGTAACACCGCTCCTGCGCGAGCTGCACTGGCTCCCGGTGGTCTTCTGGGTGCGCTTCAAGGTGTTGGTTATCACCTTTAAAGCGCTCCATGGCATAGGGCCTAGCTATCTCCGAGACAGCCTGCTGCTACCGATGACCTCCCATCGACCCGTGCGCTCCCACAGAGAGGGCCTCCTCAGGGTGCCATCAGCCAAACAATGTAGGCTGGTGGCCCCCAGGGGGAGGGCCTTCTCTGTGGGGGCTCCCACCCTCTGGAATCAGTTGCCCCCGGAGATAAGAAGAATCCAGGACCTCAATGCCTTCCATCGTTCCCTGAAAACCTATCTTTTTCAACAAGCCGGGTTGGCTTAAGAAGAAATTTTTAAAATTTTTAAATTCTTTTAATTAGTTTGTGACTCTTAACTTTCGGGCCAAAATTTATATATATTTTTAAATGTTTTAATATTTGTATTTTATGTTTTTTATCTTGGCTGTACACCGCCCTGAGTCCTCAGGGAGAAGGGCGGTATATAAATTGGAAATTAAATTAAATTAAATTAAATTTATTATTGATGGGGGCAGATGGTAATTGAAGATACTGAATACACTGTTGGAAGCAGAACTTGATGTTACCCTAACATGGGCGATGGAATTAATAATCTAGTTGAAAGACATTACAGAAGATACTATATGGATTACAAATTTAAAGTCATTTGAGGATTTTATTTATATATGGAAATATCTTTTAGTGGTGCGGGCAAAAGAACAAAGATATTAAAAATATTATGTATGGTAGGCCTGTAGGAAAGTGGGTGGAGATAGGTTAGGTTACTGATTGTTTAGTTTAGGAAAAGGGATGTTATGTTCAGATATTAATATACTTAAAAGATTTGAATTAAGAGATATATGTGTGGGGATGGAGGAAATGGGTAGATTATGAGTTGAATAAATGCTAAATTAGGATTTATTATATAGTTTTATAGCTGAATGTTGCTTTGAAATGTATAGTATAGGGGGGATATAATAATAATGTTAGAAAGAAATGGTTAGCACATAGGGGGTGGTGTAAAAGGGTGGTAAAGTATTATATATAATGTGATATCAATTTGGATTTTATCTTTGGGATTTTATCTTGGGGGGAGGGGAGGGTGAGGGGGGTTAGGGAGGGGGGGGAAAGGGGGAAAAATCTGTATTTGAAAAACTTTTTCAATAAAAAAAAATGTTTTGCCAAGAATTATGTTTTTGTTTCTGGCAATACCTATTTTGATAATTGGTGTACCTTTGAAAAAATGACAAAATTTTACATCTAAATTTATATGACAAGGGGAAAAAAGCCATCAGTTAAATATATCACGCTACCAGAAGATATGGAAATAAATAGGTTGAAAAATTTAGAAATGATTGAACTGCGTGTTAATAGTTGCCTTGAATTCTTTTGAGCTGGTGGGACAATCTTAATGTTATTACAATGAATATTGTCCCTTGATTCATTTATATTCTTAGCAGTATCCCTATGTTAATATTAAATACATGTTTATTTTGGATTCATAATTTATTTAGAAAATGTATTTGGAATGTTGAGCCATTGAAGCTTTCCTTATCAAAATTGAGATTAGAATCTAAGGAAAGTAGATTCTACTCACACTACTACATACTACTCATGACCCAGCCACAGGACACAGATTCTGAATATCAAAAAGTTGTTCCAGCTGAACCTATGGAATGTCAGCCTGAGGAAGCACCAAGCCAACAAGTACATGAGGCTGATCAAACACAAACACAACCTGGAGCAGTCAGATGAGTCTGACATAAGGCTTCCCAGACTCTGCACTAGATGAGTAGAGAAGGAACAGAGCAGATACATTCCACAAAGTTACTTGCTAAGCAAAGGAATATGTCTCTGAATAGTGACAGCTGCAGCTTGATTTAAAAGCAGCTCTAAACTCCTGCTCTTTTTACTGAAGATGTCTGATTTCCTGTAAATCCTGTTCTTGAACCTCTAGCCTCAGGGCTGGCTGACAATCCTGACCTGGCTTTCCAAACCTGGAATAGATTTTGACTATTCTTCTGTGCATTTCTATTTCAAAACAGATTATTCAGGTAAGCTGCTGTTTTGTTTACATTCCTTTGTTTCTGGTTATTTTTTCAGCCTTGAAATAAAATTCTGTCTTCATAAGCAACTAGGATGAGTATGTGTGGTTGAAACATAAAGCATGACAGGTGAGTTTAATTTATCTGATTGCAAAAATACCATTGGGCCAATATTTTATCAACTATCTCTTACTAGAATGACAATATAATGGAATATAATCCATTACAGACAAATTGGAAACTTAAGTTGTTTTATTCTTAGGAGTACAGGTATTTAAAATGGGCCTATTAGGATTTTAACTGAGTTTTGATGAGACTCATGAATATCTAACAATTTGAAAAAAAAATCTACTTTGAAAATTGATGGTAAATAATTTTATTAGAAAGCTTATACCAAAACTGAGATTATTTTAAATCAATTATTGTGTAATGAGAATTTTAAGGATTTTCTTGACTTCAAATCAAACCTGGTATTCTCAATTCACAACACAGGAGGCAGTGGTAGGATTCAAATAATTTAACAACTGGTTCTCTGCCCTAATGATTTCTTCTAACAACCAGTTCACCAAAAACTGCTCAGAAAGTTAACAACTGGTTATCTCGAAGTGGTGCGAACTGGCTGAATCCCACCACTGAAAGGCGGTATCTTCATCTTAAACCTGTTCAAATAGATTAGGGCTGTCAAACTCAAGCCCGCAGGCCAGATGCATCATGTGTTAGTCACGTCCACAAGCAGTTTAGCAAAGGAGAAAAAAGTTGCAATACGTCACGTGACAATGCTGTGACGAGGCAATTTTGACTCTGAAATAGATCAATAAGAGCCCTGGTGGTGCAGCAGACTAAAGCACTGTTATTAACATCAGCTGCTTGCAATTACTGCAAGTTGAAATCTCACCAGGCTCAGGGTTGACTCAGCCTTCCATCCTTTCTAAGGTAATCAAAATGAGGACTCAGATTGTGGGGGCAATAAGCTGACTTTGTATAAATATACAAAAGTATGAAGGTTATTACTTAACGCATTGTAAGCCACCCTGAGTCTCCAGAGAAGGGCGGCATATAAATCAAATCAATAAAATAAAATAAAAATGGACCAAATTCTTTGGCTGCGTCAAAGGCACTTGAATTGCTTTGTTGCATAATGAAATCCATTACAGAAATAAATCTTACAGAACTCTATCAAAGAATAGACTATTTTTAATTAATATTAAAGAATTAATGGAAAATATTTTTAATGTGGACATTTCACTAATGTTTAAAACATAAACTAAGGAACTAGAATTTTCAATAAAGTCATAGCAAGCATGCAGATTCTTAAAAATGTTAAAATGCTACCTACCAAGTTGAGACTGAAGTTGATTTATCAAAAATGTATTTAGGATGTGGACTCTCCGCACAATGTATTGGAAAGGACAAACATTTTTTTTTAATGTTAAAGAAGCAATGAAATTTGAGAGCTCATTGGCTGATGTAATGGATTTATGATCTTTTAGTACTTTTGAGGACAGTGTTTTTTATGTACATACTTTTTATTAAGAAATTTACTTACAATAAAAAAAGAATAAATATCTGAAGAAGCAACTTACAACCTTTATTATTGCAATTTTTGTAACTCTTCACCCTTAGTTTATAACCAATGATCTCTTTATCCCATATCCCATCACTTACCGCTAGACAAATCCATTAAGTACCATATTTTCAGTACTAGTGACAGCATAAAATCCATTAAAATATATCAGAAATGACACTTTTTTAATCTTCATCAAATAAACCAACTTTACATTCCTTCCTTATACTTAATCTCAATCTTCAGCCCATTCAAATAATGTTTAGAATTTTATTCTTTTTCACTTTTTCTTTGTTCCTTCACATAAGATTCTTCAAAGCTTTAACAAACCCTTTTCTAAATCTTATATAAAACAATGATCCAGTTAATAAACACTCTTGGTTTATTATTATATTTCCAATTTGGTTTTTAAAACATCAACCAGATTGTTGTTTTTTTGCAGGTCCAGTGAGACACCCTTTTCCATATCATTCTCAATACCTGCCATTCATAAATTTGTTTTATGCCATTTTTGTTTTGTCAAATAAATCTTATCATCCGCCATTTCTTCCATAACATCTTCTGAACATCTTTTATTCATAGAAGCAAACATTGACATTGACATGGTTGATACTAATGTCTGATTCCATTTTTCAAAAGTGTCCTTCAGTATGTTCAATGTTACAAAGTTTTGTATTATTTTATAGGTCAAGGTAAAGGTTCCCTTTGCACATATGTGCTAGTCATTCCCGACTCTAGGGGGCGGTACTCATTTCTGTTTCAAAGCCAAAGAACAGCACTGTCCGAAGATGTCTTCATGGTCATGTGGCCGGCATGACTAAACACCAAAGGCGCACGGAATGCTGCTACTTTCCCACCAAATGTGGTCTCTATTTTTCTACTTGCATTTTTTATGTGCTTTCAAACTGCTAGGTTGGAAGAAGCTGGGACAAGCAATGGGAGTGGCACTAGGGATTCGAACTGCTGAACTTTCGATCAACAAGCTCAGTGTCTTAGCCACTGAGCCACCGCTCAGTTTTTTATACATCCTAATTAATTAGCTCTTAATCTGTTTTGTTTTTCTCCTTTAATTAAAATTGTTAGTTTCCTCTACTGTCCAATTTTTAAAATTACTTTATTTCATTGTGCAAATGTCTGAACAAATCTACTTCATACAACAAAGAACCTTTAAAATTAATTCCAAAATCTTATTCCTAATAAGAACCCTTAATCTGTTTATTACTTTCTATGATCAAAGTCTTATTTAGCTTTTTGCTATTTATTTCAATTTTAGCTTTTTGCTATTTATTTCAATTTTTATGAAAATTTTTAAACTTATAATTAGCATGAATTATTTTATTTTTCCCTTTCATTTATCTTCTATTTTCCATTTTTTACCATTAACTATGATGGACCTAATATACAAAGAATATATAAAGTCTAAGTGGTGCAATTCAGGGGCCTGATCTGTAAGAGATGGGAGATGGGAATAATAAAGATGCATAGGAACTTTGGAAACTAAATAACCCCCTGAAACACCTTGAGCATCCTCTACCTGCAAACATATTCATGGCCTTCAGTATGGAAATACCAACTTGTTAGTTTAAAAAAATAGTTGTTTTCATTTCTTCAGACTTTTGCAGTACAGAAAGGATAGATACAGTATGGGATCTCTCTCTTTGAAACTTTCTCTCTTCCTCATTTCCATATACTTCTCAGGGTAGGAACAGGAAGGTCAGAAACTTAATGAAGTACATTAGGATTTCGGCCACAACTCTTGCAGAACCTTCCCATCAACCCCATTGACTAGAGCTGATCCAAACATCCTCCTGAGTTTTCTAAAAATAACTTGTTTCTTAATAAATACAAACAATTCAACTCAGACAGGTGGGTAGCACCTAGAAGTTCCCATTCCAAATAACAGTTTAAAAAAACTCGGCAGAGTTGTTTGCTATCACCTTGAAACTGATCTAGTAGGAGACATATGTTTTGAAAGCTCTGTAGCCACCAGCACATGGAGGAAAACAACCAAAGAAAAGAAGGGGATTTTCTTCTTGATAGGGAGTGAATGGTCCAGAGCAAGGGTGCAAGCTCACTTTGTCATGGCAGCTTCACGTGACGTATTGGGACTTTTTTCCCCTTCGCTAAACTGGGTGTGGGTGTGGCCAGTGCGTGATGTATCCAGCCCATGGGCCGTGAGTTTGACAGCCCTGGTCCAGAGAAAAAGAAATATAAAGGCACAATAAGGAAAAAAAATGCAAGTATAAGAGTACAAAGTGCAGAGTTGCAAGTACTGCACATGCTGGCCAGTAACTGAAAAAAAAGAAGAAGTAATCCCAAGGAGAGGAATTAAGGCAGAACTGTATCTGTAAGAACAAAGCATTGTTACATAACAGCAATGCTATAGACTAGAGTATAATAGAAAAAACGAAATGTTGTGATAATAAGTATATAGTATAGAGAAAATACTATATATCGAATAGTAATCAAATACTGTAATTTTATAGTAATAATAACTAATGTAGTAGTATAGAAATAATAGTAATAAAATATAGGACAGGACAATAGATCCCACTCATATGTAGATCTCTTAATTTCACATTTTACATTATCTCCTTTTTTTTCTAAATTAAAACTTTCCAGTATGATTCCTAATATGATTTGATTGCTTATTTGTTCCCTATGACTATCATTAAGTGTTGTACCTTATGATTCTTGACGAATGTATTTTTTCTTTTATGTGCACTGAGAGCGTATGCACCAAGACAAATTCCTTGTGTGTCCAATCACACTTGGCCAATAAAGAATTCTATTCTATTCTATTCTATTCTATTCTATTCTATTCTATTCTATTCTATTCTATTCTATTCTATTCTATTCTATTCTACTCTACTCTACTCTACTCTACTCTACTCTACTCTACTCTACTCTACTCTACTCTATTCAATCCTTATAAGGAAATATTTAAAAACCTATCTGTCCAGGTCCCTTTGGTGACTCTTTCGAGTCTGACTCAATCTGATTTGGTACAGTTTTTTTTTTAAAGGTGACAATTGATTTCCCAGTCAAGAAGGTCTCAACCAAGATGCTATCCAAGAAGTCAGCATTATGAGAAGGACGTTTGAGGCAGTCTCTTGGCACCATCTTCCCCAAAGAGTATAATGAAGGCCATGAAAGAGGACTGAGGGAGGCTAAAATGACATACAGAAGCTTATTAAGTTGTTAGATTATTCATCAAAAGTAAATTCTCTCATAGTTACTAATTAAGATTTTATTACATGCATTTGTTGCTTGCTAATTAGGTAACTGAAGCTCTTTGTTTACAGTGTATCCACTTGCTTTGGAGGGCAAACAGCAATTAGCGTGGGCTGCTGCTGTTGCTTCCTTCTATATCCATTCCCAAAATTACTGTCATTACTTGTGCCTTCCATTCAGCTGCAATCTCCCTCAAGGTTTAATCCTTGCACATATATTCAATAAGAGAGAAAGAGAGAGAGAAATAAAAGTAACAAAAAGCTTTCTTTCCAAGATTTGAATTTTTAAAAAGGAAAAAAAAAGTACTTCAGACTTAGATTCTTTTTTTTAAAAAAAAGAGCTTAACATAAAATCCTTTACCTTTCCAATACCATAGATCACATAATGAATATAATATACAATGCAATATTCTTTATTGGCCAAGTGTGATTGGATACAGAAGGAATTTGTCTCCGATGCATAAGCTCTCAGTGTACCTACAAACAAATAGCAAACTAATATAATTATAAGATACCAAGAGCAGAAGATAATAGGAAAGATGAGAAGGATAATAGTAATACGGCCCTACTACATGAGTAAATAGCTTTAGACATAAAACAGTACCGTGGGAATTATATGTGGTCAGCAAAGTGATGGCATGAAGGAAAAAAACTCTCTGTGTCTAGTTGTTTCGGCATGCAATGCTCTATAGCAGCATCCTCAGGGGAGGAGTTGAAACAGTTTATGTGCAGGATGTGAGGGGTCTGTAGATATTTTTTCAGCCCTCTTTCTGGCTCATTTAACCCATGAAGGGCCATGGGTTAAATGTAATGCTATATAGAAAATATATTTTCTTTTTTGAACCATTTACAGGGAATCTGTTTTTCAAAAATTGTGTGTGATGGTGGAAGATAACAAAAGTGTCATTGCTTGAATTTTGTTTCCTTTATTTATTTAAGATCTATGCCTGAGAGGATTCTGACACTTTCATGGCACAATTATCTCTCCAGTGAGGAGTCCTTGCTCTTCTCTGAACTTGGCTGTTACCCAAACTTCAAACTAGGTAGCCTTATCAGTACTAGTCCTCCAATGGCGTACAAATTTCTTTGCAACCTCCTCCCATAATACTTTTGCTGATCAGGAACAGGCCAGGAAACCATTATGCCTTGCTTAATGGTGATCCATTAGTGTGTGGATGGATCACTAAATATTCCAGGAGGGCAGGAAAAGATGATGTCATTCTCAAATGATCCCTAGCCTTTTGGGAAGGCCACCTTCACCTCACTTCCTATGCAACAAAAATAATTTTCTCTAACCATTAGTATATAGATGAATACTAGACAAAGGAATGACTACAACAACCTGTGATAACACACCCAAACAAGAATGTCTGCCTACCCCAGATGCTTGGGAAGGACTTGATAAATGGATAAAATACCAAATCCAGTCTAAACATCTGCTTGACAGTGTGATGAGCGATAAAAGAGCCACAACTGGATAGTGTGCTCTCCCTTGACATATTTTGTACATGAATAATTTGAGAGAATATGAAAAATATGGCTAAGCCAGGGGTGTCATACTCATGGCCTGTGGGCCGGATGCACCATGTACTGGCCCCTCCCCCTCCCAGTTTAACGAAGGGGGGGAAGTCCTAATATGTCAAGTGACAACGATGTGATGACACAATTTTGACACCCCTGAGCTAAGACAATCACAAGTTTGTATTTGCTAAGCCAGCTACAAGTGTTGGTATTAGTGCAATCAAGAAGTAGTTTGCCAGTTCCTTCTTTAAGGGTATTTTTAAATTCCAATTCCAATTTATACCAGGAGAAACAGCTCCTGGCTGTTTTTCATCCAAGTGGTAACCAGTCCTGATTCTTCTTGCATTTCTAGATCAAGCAAGGTTAGATAGGTTCTGCAAACTGGCTGGGATCAGAAGCTAAGTAGGTTTGGACCTGGTTAATACTTGATGGAAGACCTGTGGGAAGTAGCAGCCTAATTATAAGGCCCAAAAGCTGGAAAAAAAGAAGATGGGAGTGGCAGATCATTTCCAGATGTGCCCAATTAAGTCAGCAGAAGTTGAGCTCACCTTGAAAGTAACTTTAAGAAAATGGAAAAGTTTTTTTTTTTTTTAAGTCACATGAATCCCTTATTCCAGTTTGAAGTAATATAGCTATGGAAGGTCTAGCATGAGGTCTTTTTAATAACTGCAGATTACCTTTAACATAAAAATCCAGCATGATGAGACAGCCTGAGGTAATGTTTTCATTTCCACTTCAGGGTAGAAAAAAGCATTTCAGGGGAAAACAAGGATGAAAGAAAAAAGAAGCAGAGAGAAATGCTCATTATAATTTTACAGGTGGCTATAATTTACGGCTGTCTCTTTATCTATCTTCCAGGTAATAAAAGTAGAAAAAGTCAGCACAACGTTTTACTGCTGATGAAGAAGTTGGTGCTTCCCTTATGATTGCCACACTAGAGTAATATCACGGGGTTTTTCTTTTATGCTGTTTTGGAGGGTTCTCTACTTGTTCACTCACATTTTGTCCCTCCCTCTCATTTTCTCTCAATCTCTCCTAGCTTTTTGTTTTTCTTCCACCTACTCTAAAATGACATCAGGGTTTAGGAATGATTATCAGATTATGCACAACTGCCTTGCTACTTACAAGTGGCAAAATAAAGCATTCTATTATGTCCTGTAGATTTTCCTTGACATGCTTTTCTTTTCATTCTGCTTCACAACAACAATAAAGAATTCAGTATAATGTTTGTGTTACTCTCCTCCCCTTCTCAAGTCCTTTGGAGCTATTTATGAACATATGCATATTTTGCTCATTGACTTCTCCCTCTCCCTACCAAGGCTGTGTTATTTCTCCCCAATGCATCCATGAAGGAACATTGAAAAGTTTCTCACAACTGTCAAGATGCTTGGACTACTTGATATCTAACAGGCATTGAACAAAGAACACTAATAATCAGTGCTCTAATAATCAGTGATCCAACATTTGTGTTCCTTGCAGAAGAGAAGTTCTTCTTTCAAAAGTAGGAAATTATATTTATTTTCACTCCTTCCAAATTTGGAAGTTCCCACTTCCAAAATTCCAGGAATTTTTGCCCCCACTTTTAAATTTGATATTAATGAAAGATGTGTAGGTTTGTTTATGTTGCATACACACATTTAATATGGCAGCTGGTGGTTTCCATGAAAGACAGACCACCTTGGTTTAAGGGGATTCAAAAGGCAGCAAAAGGCTTCAATCTACTTTCATAATGTTGATATGGCAAAGAAAATATTGCCTAGGGTTTCCATTTCTGAGCCTGGTAACCATTACATGAGAAATTGGTCTGCTGGCACATCATACAACACCAGTTTGCATGCAGAAGAAATAGATCTACAGAGGATGCTATAGCCACCAGTCTTCACACTGCACTGATTCATTTGGAACAGCGGGGGTGGGGGAGGGGCTATGTGAGGATACTTTTTGTAGATTTTAGCTCTGCATTTAATATAATACTTCCACATAGACTGGTGTCTAAATTTATGGATCTTGGGCTTTCAGTCTGCCTTTGGATTATGGATTTCCTGTCTGGCCACTCTCAGAGGGTCAGATTAGGTAATCATATCTCTTCAGTCCATATTCTTAACACTGGTACACCACAAGGTTACATGTTGAGTCTCTTACTCTATACTCTATATGCACGACTGCATTCCCACTCACGCTATTACTAAATTTGCAGATGATACAACAGTGGTGGGACTCATCTCCAGGCAGGATGAGTCTGCCTATCAAGATGAGGTGGACCAGTTGCTTTCATAGTGTGGAGACAATAACTTGGTCCTTAACACCAATAAGACCAAGAAGCTTATAGTAGATCAGACATCTAGCCCTTGCTTATCAATGGAGACCGAGTGGAGCAAGTGGCCAGTTTTAAGTTTCTGGGTGTTATCATAAAGGAGGACTTGACCTGGGGCATTCACATTGCAGCACTGGTCAAAAGGGCCCAGCAGAGATTATACTACCTGAGACTTCTCAGGAAACAAAAACTGGATGAAAAACTGCTGGTGACCTTCTACCACTGCACCATAGAGAGTATTTTAACTTACTGCATCTGTGTATGGTTTGTCAATTGCACAGTGGCAGATAGGACAGCACTCCAGAGGGTTAATGTCATAGCCCAGAGGATCATTAGTTGCCCTTTCCCCTCTTTGGAAGAGCTTTATAGCTCCCGCTGCCTTAAGAAAGTTCAAAACATTCTTAAAGATCCATCTCATCCTGGGCACCCTTATTTTGAATTATTACCATCTAGCAGATGGTACAGGATAATAAAAACAAGGGCAAATAGGCTGAAAAACAGCTTCTATCCCAGGGCAGTAACTAGATTGAATTCAACTATATAGTGCAATATTAATGCAATATCGGTTTTCAATTCAATTGTACAGAAGGTGAAGGATGTGTTTGTGTTTTATTTTTATAATTATAACGTACACTGAAGATGGCATTTAATTTCATTGTACGAGGTGCAATGACAATAAAGTAAACTAAACATAGCAACAAAGAAAGAAAACTCTGAATCTCTGCTACCATCTAATGGATATTTATAGTTTTGTGGTCCATATAAAGCACTCTTACATTTGGACGCCCAGATATAGTATCAGTTTGCTGAGGCGACATTGTAGTATAAGCAAGAGATGCTCCACAATTAGTGTTTCTCTCTCTCTCTGTCTCTCTCATGCCAAAGAACACAGCCGTGCTTCAGAATGCAAGATTTCCCCATGAAAATAGTGTTTATTACCCAGTGAAAATGAAAGCGTCTTTGTATTTTTGTTCTAGTAATGTAGATTTGGGAACGGCAGGAGATCAAGACACTGTCCATGGTAGATACACAGTGTCTTTTCTCAGATCAAAAGATACTTTGTTTTCGCAACCAAGAAAATCATTACAACTGTTTATGACTTTACCCCATCACACACCACAGCTTTTCTCTTATCTTAGTTTGAGACCCACGTGCCTGGAAGGAGAGAAATTTATAGCCATATAAAATTTCACTGGTGAAACACTGGCCATTTTATAGACTGATATATGTATGGGGATGCAGCTTCCTAACTAAACCACTGTGTGTAAGAGTCAGTGTTTGTCTTACATTGATATACTGACAAATCACCATGGTAGGGAACTGGATTTATTTACTGTAGACTATTGATTTATAGCCAAGCCACCTTCTTTCTAAAGGCTCAGGGAAAGTAGCATCAAATTAATTATAAATCTGCAATGACAGCAGACCTCTGATAGGGGTGAAGAATTACATATGAGCTATGCCCAAATGCTCTTAGACACAGGAAACCTTAACACATCTTGCTGTGTTAGATTTATATATAGCTTGAGGAAGGGGAAGGAGAAGGAGGAGTTTCCACACTGGAATATTGAAAATAAGCACATGATACAGATGTGAATCCTGAGTTTCACTTCTGCTTCAGACATTCTACACTTCTCTGGAATATACTTCTAGAAATCCCTAGGTTCGGGAAAAATAAAAAATCAGAGAAAATTGTAGGCTATTGGAATAGAAGAAGAATAGAATAGAATTCTTTATTGGCCAAGTATGATTGGACACACAAGAAATTTGTCTTGGTGCATATGCTTTCGATGTACATAAAAGAAAAGATACATTCATCAAGAATCATAAGGTACAACACTTTATGATAGTCATAGGGAAACAGTCAATATAAATAGCAGATGGTCTCGTGAGTAAGAAATCCGTAGTGAGTCTCAGAGAATAATTAAAAATAAAGAAACCATTAGAGAGCATTTCACCAAGGAAGCCTTCGGAGGCGCCATCTTGGATATTCTGAACAGGGTTCCTTTTTTCAATCCATACCAGCCTGTAGTTTATTACATGATATGTATTATTATAAACGTGTTTGTTGTATGAAATGGTTCAGAATTTGTTCCAAAATCACTATCTTGGTAATACCAGTGTTGAGGGATATCAGGAATTGTAGTTCGGAAATATTTGGAAGGCCACAATCCCCATTCAGTTTTTCCTTAATATTTCTACTTGCCTATGAAAAAAAATATTGGCTGATATAGAATCTAGATGAAATAAATATTGTGAAAGTTTTTTAAAAAATCATTACTGAAAAAAACATGTTTTCACTTGGCAAATCTTACTTCAGGGATTATTGTAAAATTGGCAAATTCTTTCAAATTTCTTCATTTGTTAGCCCATACAATGCAAGCATTATCTCTAAATTTTACTCATGACTAAATTAAACCCCAGCAATTTCAACAAGTCTACTCTAAACTAGGTACATACATATTGGGAAAAAAGTACAGCTGATTTACTCTCTGGATTATTTGGGCAATATTGCAAATCATAAAAATAATGTTTCTTTGAAACATACTTTGAATGCTGGTAGCTTTTGTACACAACTTCCCCTTACTTAGTTAACTTTCCAAGAACCTTACATTGAATTTCAAATATTCTCAATATTGTCTTTGTTCCTTTATGGACTTTTTGCATTAAAAAAAATGACACTCTGATTTATATTTTGATGATTTGACATGATAGATTATAGAAAGAAGAGAATAATAATGTAACTTTAGAGAGCGAGGTTAAAATGTGATACTTGTAACTGCTGTGAAGAATATTGGAAGATTCCTTATATCTTTATATTTCTTTTTTCTATTTTTATTGCTCTTTTAGCTTTCTTTATTACTTGTCTCTTGTTTTCTTTGTTCTAATTTAGTTTGTTTAGTTATTGCATTTTAAAAATATAATACAAATTATATTAAAAAAGAAATTGACTTTTTTATTTATCTTTTATTTTTTTATTTTAATTTGATTTATATGCCGCCCTTCTCCGGAGACTCAGGGCGGCTTACAATGCGCTAAGCAATAGCCTTCATTCTTTTGTATATTTATACAAAGTCATCTTATTGCCCCCACAACTGGGTCCTCAATTTACCTACCTTAAAAAGGATGAAAGGCTGAGTCAATCTTGAGCCTTGGCGAGATTCGAACCTGCAGTAATTGCAGGCAGCTGTTCTTAATAACAGGGTGCTTTAGACCACTGTACTACCAAGGTTCTTGGTAGTATACTTTGTTATACATTTTTCCTGATGTAGCCTTTTTAAAATATGAATGTCTCTAATGTAAGCATTTCTTTTAAAAACAACTACATTTTACAGAAATTTTATAAATATACCTTCTTTTTTCATATGCATATCTCACAAATACACTCTTATGTGGATTTCTGTTCAGATTTTTAACCAAAAAAATTGTCAAATTTTGTTTAATGGTCCTTGCTGTCTATGCTGTGACCAAGTCTGTTTTGGCAGATTTCACCAATCTTCTCCTATAGAAATCCATGATGGATTGTGTTACATCACTTCCTTAAACAAAACTCTCTTTGTATCTAATTCTTCTATTACAGCATGAATGGGGAACTATGACCCTTCAAATGGCTCAGGAATTCTGGGAGTTGAAGTCCACAAGTCATAAAGGGGCCATAGTTCCTAATCTCTGTGTTATAGTGAAACATAATCTGAGAGCATTGGCTATCCAGGGATGAAATCCAGCAGGTTCTGATAGGTTCTGGAGAACCAGTAGCGGAAATTTTGAGCAGGTTGGAGAATCGGCAAATATCACCTCTGACTAGCCCCAGAGTGGGGTGGGAATGGAGATTTTGCAATATCCTTTCCCCAGGAATAGGGAGGGAATGGAGATTTTGCAGTATCCTTCCCCCAGGAGTGAGGAGGGAATGGATATTTTGCAGTATCTTCTCCTGCCATGCCCACAAAGCCATGCCCACAAAGCCACGCCCACAGAACCAGTGGGAAAAAAAATTGGATTTCACCACTGTTGCTATCTATATCATACCAAGTCAATTTTCAAATTCCTTCTTTGTGAATGTCATTGGTTAAAGTTAAAATAATCACACCCATAATATGTAACTATTTTAGCTCCATGCTTGGATTTTTTTTAGCATTTTTTACTTCATTAACAAGAGATGTCAAGGGATGACTTTGTGACATTTTGAGATTATTTTATTTTATGAAGAGTGTGTTGCTGTTTTGAATTGAAAGTAATAGGAAGATACTTCACATTTGCATGAGAATGCTGTGCTAATAGAAGATGTTTTTTTAGAATAAAAAAATCACTAAACATTGTACTTGAATGCACTTCAGCTTTATTTCCCTTTTCTGGCTTGCTCATATAAGTAATAGGGCTAAAGTCCAATGTTAAAAAGAAACATCAAACAATTGCAGCATGAAAATGCCGAAACAAAATGTAATATAATTAAAAATAGACAATATTCAAGCCACTGGATGTAGATTTTAGATACGATATATAATGTTTGACCGAAAAGAGGGAAAAACACTCAGCAGGCATCAAAAAGCCCATAAATAAGTTAAACCTCTCTAGTTGATTATTCCATGCTTGGACACTGCTGAGAGAATCTTCCCTTTAATACACTTCATTTGGTACAACTCGGCACAATATTTTAAGGATTGGCAGGAATATATGGGAGGTTGTAATTTTTTCTACAATTTAAATTATCTGAGTCATATGCGTGATCATCATCTGGCAACTTCTCACAGTTCTGAGAATGATGGAAATTAGTCAACCTAAGGAGAGCATTTCAACTAGTTAGAAAGATAGGAATGCAGAGATGATAAAAATTATTACAAATAAGGAATATTAATAATAAAAATCCCCAATAAGTAACTACTTTGACATAGTTATGGAGGTTGCATCCTGCAAGAAAGATGAGTACTATGGCAAAGGTTCAGCCATTTAAGATATGTCTCATAAGAAGAGCCATACAAAGAGTATCTCTACCATAAATAATATTTGTTGTTGTTAGTTGTGAAGTTGTGTCTGACCCATCGTGACCCCATGGAGAACAGTCCTCCAGGCCTTCCTGTCCTCTACCATCCTCTGGAGTCCATTTAAGCTCACGCCTACTGCTTCAGTGATTCCATCCAGCCACCTCATTCTCTGTCGTCCCATTCTTCTTTTGCCCTCAATCTTCCCCAGCATTAGACTCTTCTCCAGTGAGTCCTTCCTTCTCAATAGGTATTTGAGTATTTGAGTTTCATCTTCAGGATCATAAATAATACAGTGAGATGTAATTTATAGAAACTGTATATATTGGATTCAAAATCAACAAACAAGAAGAAAAGCCAAATAGTGCACCACCAAAAAAGCCAAACAGTGCACCACCAAAATAAGCTGGAAAATAAGATCAGCAAGCCAAGGTCAGATGCAATGAACTAGAACAGATGGGGAAAAAAAACCCACAGAAGTTGAAGAATAAGATCAAAGAATATCTAGTCAAGAAATATCATCTAGAAACAAGAAAGTACAAGGGAGCACTGGAAATAATAAAGCAAATAACAGCTATAATCAAAAAGATCAGCAGATACAAAGCTCAAACTGCACACTATAGACAGAATCTCCAATTTCAATCAAATCAGAAACATTTATATTAATCCATCAATTGAGAGAATGCAATGAAACAAAGAAGAAACAGTATAATTCTGGGCACAGCTATGGGATAACCCAAAGAAATACAAGAATGCATTTAGATAAAGGAGGTGGAAAAGGAAAAAAAGAAGATCCAACAAAACAGGCAGAACCAGGCAAGTACAGGCTAATTGCCTACATACCAATAACTTTCTAATTGCTAACTAGAATTGTATCTGACACAGTCCAACATATCTATTTTAAAACAACTCTTTGCACTTGAGCAGAAAGGAAATTGTCCAAACAAACAATAACCAAAAAAAAAAAAAAAAAAAAACAGCTCCTAATTGACAAGATGACTTTGGAAAACAGCGAGAGAAGGAAAACAACTTGAATTTATGTTAGGTTGATTTCAAGAAGGCATTTGACTCTCTGATACATGATGGGATAATCAAGCATGTAGAAATAACAGAAGCTTTGTGCAAATATGAATGGCACAATGGATATCATTGTGAGACTGGGATAAGTTAGCATGAAGAGAGGAATCTTCCAAAGAGATTTACTATCACCATTACTTTTTGTCATAGCATTGATTCCTCTGTCAACAATACTGAATAAGTCCATGGCTATCAAACATCAAAACATCTACCAGGCTATCCCACCTCCTCTATATGTATGATCTGATGGAAAAACATAATCTCAAATAGAATCAATAGCAACAGCACTTAAACTTACACATTGCTTCACAGTGCTTTACAGCCTACCTAAGTGGTTTACAGAATCAACATATTGCCTCCAACAATCTGGGTCCTCATTTTACCAACCTCAGAAGAATGGAAGGCTGAGCCAGCTTTGACCTGGTCAGGATCAAACATCTAGCACTCAGCAAAATTAGCCTGCAATACTGCGTTCTAACCACTGCTCAACATAGTCCATATACACAGCCAAGATATTGCAATGAAGTTTGGACTGGATAAGTGAACCTTACCACCAACAGGTGAAAACAGTGAAAACTGAAAGAATCAAATGGCCTACGGAAATAACATCATGACTTTAGATGAAGATCACTACAAAAACTTGGGCATCTTTCAGGCTGACAACATCAAGTGCACTGAAGTAAAGAAGAAGGTTAGAGCTGAATACATTACAAGAGTTACATTTAAACTTTTCTTTTAGATTTAAAGAGAAATCATCACATTTGTCCATTGTTAGCTTTCTAATATCACTTAAATTGTCCCACTTTTTTGCAAAGTTTTCAAAGTAGCTTAATTTCTTTAACTACTGCCCAAAGTTTATAATCTCCCTCAAAAATTAGAACATATTAAGATAAATACTTATCTGCTATACAAAAATTCCTCTCTTGAACTAAAAAAAGTAAAAGATTCAAAAGTGCAGTAGAAAAGGGATATGGCAGGCTCTGATGTCCATGAACAGGCTGTACTTCAGCCTAATCCTCATCCCACAACCACACCACTCTGTTTGGAAAGCCTCAAATTTACTTTGGAGATCAAATAGACCAAGTTATAGCTTCCCCATTAACCTGGAGAAAATAAATAACCTTGCAATAGCTGCAAGATGTTAAAGGGCTGATATACTGTGTCTGCTACTTTGAAGATGATCAAACTACCACAGAGGTCTTCAGACTTGGCCGCTTTAAGACTTGTGGACTTCAACTCCCAGAATTCTCCAGCCAGCTATGGGGACCCCTGATCTACCATGTCCACCATCAGAAGTGAGTGAAGAAGATCTTATAAGTCCAAACAATGGAGGAATTAGCATCAAAAAAATTAACTTCTGGGCAATTCCAAAGCTCTGCATATGCACACACGGGGAACAGGCTCCCACTGTTCTTCTGCCTCGCTGATGTCAGACTCGGGAGGCTCTGGAGACTCCAGAGGTGGCACATAACTATCAGATGGCCTTGTCCCCCTCTCTGCCTCCAATGCAGAGCCCTCATCTGAGCTTTTCCAGCCCCCAGGACTGGTCCAAGTTCCTCTCCAACCTCCTCACTGTCCAACTCTGCTGCCAGTTCCACTGGCCATCGGTGGGCTACAACACAAATAAAAAACAACAATGTATATAAAGTCAGAATTGAGAAAAAAGCAATAGGCACCATTTCTACAAAGAAACAGACAATCTAGCTAGCTGATGCAAGAAGATCACACAGACTGACTACCAAAAGTGGGAGGGATATGGCAAGACAAATTAATAATAATTGTGCATTGGAAATACCATTTGCTTGCAAGCAAGAACTGGTGGACCCACAAAACAGGCAAAGTAATAAAAAATGAAGAAGCTAAAGTGTTCTGGGACTTTTAGAATTCAGAGAGACACCAGCAAAATAACATTCCAGATTTAACAATAGTCGATAAAAACAACAACAACAAAAAGTCTGGATAGTGGATATATCACTACCTGGAGAAAACAGAGTAGAAGTGAAAGAGCTGGGGGGGAAAATCACATTATAGAAAGACCGTCAAATAGAATAGAACAACTGTAGTAAAATAATGCAAAGATAGGACTAATAGTAATAGGTACCATGGGTGAAATCCCAAAACATCTAAAGCACCATTTGAGCATCAGCATTGAGAAAATCACCACCAGTCAATTGCCAAAGGCTCCTTTACTTGGAACAGATTACATCCCATGACAATACCTATAACACCATCAAACAACAGCTGTCTACCCCAGGTCCTTAGGAAGGACTCAGGTAAAAATGCCAAACCCAGTCTAAACATCTGACTGGCTGTACAACAACAACAACAACAACACCTCTAATTGATAAAACAATGCTGGATTGTATTTGCATAAAGGAAAGTGCAAGCAGATGGACTATGGTATAGGCAGTTCTGTGTACACTCTGAATGTTTTGATACCAGGGCTACAGAAAGGTTTCTTTCATTACTGATTCTCAGTACTGGTCAATTGTTTCATGGCTTCCATTTCTGATCATGAAAATGTTTATTTTTTTGCCTGTGTTGTGCAAGTTCTTTGTAGAAGCCACTGAGTTCTGGTTTCATAGGATCAGTTTCTTGAATACTGCATGATGCTCTCAATTATACATCACCCAGCAAAAGCAAACAGGACTCTTCTTCATGGTTTCATGGAATATTCTTTATTTATGTCATAGGAATAAATGTCTTTTTTAATGAAGGAACAGAATCTACACTTTGCTAATTAACTGAGCCAGGACTGAAAATGTAATAATTTAATCCTACAAAGTACATTTGTGAATTCAGCTCAAGTTTCTTGAAAACTAGAGTGTCTCAGCTGGATAGGTTTCATATGCCCAGGAAAAGTGGATGCACATTCAGGATATAACATGAACTTTTTGAGTTACCTTTAGAAATTTGAAAATCAGTATGGTATTGTGCTGGACTGAGATCTATGAAATGCCTAGTTATTGCATATGATCAGGATTAACTGTTTGAATGCATGCATTTACTGTATGCCTGAATGCGAATTTTGCATAACTTCTTTGGTTCCTTTAAAAAAGAAGTGTATTTAAAAAACAAAATTAATAAATTTACGTATGTTGCTAGAGTTAGATCACAGAAAGAGTGATCTAGTTTATTGGATTTTTATTTGGAAGTCTACAAAACAACATCCTGAACGAATTTGTATGTAAAGTTATTCATGGTGGAAAATTGACTAACCATAATCATTACAGGTAATCCCCGGGTTACGAGTGTTCCCTTAGTGAACGTTTGAAGTTACGCGATAAGTGCCCCCTAGCATTTGTGAACAAGTACAAAAACTATGAATCTTTCAGCACCATGGCAGTTGTTCGCCCTTACAAACAACCACAGAGGCTCTGCAACATTCGTCCTGAATGTTGCCAGCCAAAATGGAGCTTCCAAGAGTTGGATCCGCCCAGTGGTGGGATTCAGCCACTTTGCACCCTTTGGGAGAACCGGTTGTTAACTTTCTGAGCAGTTTGGCAAACTGGTTGTTGGAAGAAATCATTAGGGCAGAGAATCGGTTGTTAAATTACTTGAATCCCACCACTGGATCCGCCTATCTGTTGCTCCGTTTGGGCCTTCAGAGATCTCATCTGGTCCATTGCAGGCCAAAATGGAGCTTCTGGGGGGCAGATCTGCTCTTCCAATGCTGCATTTGGGCCTCCCTGAGTTCAAGGTATGAGATTCACTCCCATGAATCCTCAGGTTACAAATGGAATGGGCAGGCTCCATTACATTCATAACTTGAGGACTACCTGTATAATGTTGAGTAAGTCCTGAGTTAGGGTTAATGAACATAGGCAACTAAATATAGAATTGTCAACAAGAAGCATACATCTAATCTGGTCAGGCTCCTTGACTGGGTCGAATTTGACAGATCAATCAAAACTAGAAGTTTCTTCCATCTGCAGGTATAGTATGTATTCCCCCTCCCACTCTCATACATATACAAAGAGAGTTAAATGGTAGCCTTAGCTCAGTATGGAAGGACTTGACTTGTTTAAATGTCAGAACTTTAATTAGCAAAATTTCACCGTATTATAAAGCAGTTGAACACATCTTAATCACAAACAAATGCTGATGGGTAAAAAAAACCCAATTATATCCCAATTTGGAAGGGGAAAAAATGCTCTTTTTTGGCTTTGCAAAAATTACAGGCTTCATCCTTATTTTGCTTATAAATCACTTGCTCACTGTATCAGATGATAGAAATCTTCCCACTTCCCTGCACTAAAGGCAATTGCTTTTTACACTGTTTTGTTTTGCCTTTAGTTTAATTAAAGCCATTTTCTTTTAGCTCAGAGCTACTTCCCAGCTTCTGTCTTCAGATATTTGAAAGGTGGAGAGCAAATGAGAAGCAATTTGCCCCTTCACTGGATAAAACAATAAAAATATATGCAAAGTTGATTTTTTGCCCAAGATGATGTAATATATTTCTTAGGTTCTCCTTAGTATCAGCATGTCCCTTTAGGACACACATGTTTTTTGATCTCCAACTGTTTCTCAATAAACTTGCTGAAAAGTCTTTTCTCACTAACTTCAAAAATCTGGTTTGTAGACTTTCATTTGTCTAATTATGAGAAATAATTGATTTTAAGCATGATTAGAGAAGGAAGAGAAGGAGTCTTATTTTTATTTTTATTATTTTATTTATTTACTTTATTTGTCAAGCATATATAACAAATAAAAGTATAAACATAATCTGCATATATGAAAAGGATACGAGTAAAAAGGAACATTAGGACAGGGGTGGTAGGCACGCTGGTGCGCTTATGCACATCCCTTACAGACCTCTTAGGAATGGTGTGAGGTCAACGGTAGACAGTCTAGTTTTAGGGGTTTAGGGAAGAAACTGCATTCCAGGCATTGACCACTCTGTTACTGAAGTCATATTTTCTGCAATTGAGTTTTGAGCTGTTTACCTTGAATTTGTATCAGTGGTAGGTTGCTACCAGTTCTACCCAGATCGGCAAACCGGTAGCAGTGGCAGTGGGAGGCTCCACCCACCCATGCCAGATGCTTCCACACACAAGCAAACTGGTAGCGACGGGTTTTGCAACCCACTACTGGTTTATATCTATTGTTTACTCATGTATTGTTGTGGTCTAGCCTTCTTCATGATGTGTCATTGGCTTAACATTGCTTCTAAAAGCTGAAAACTAGTATTTTTAAGCATGATTTCATCACAGTGTCTCTCCTGGTATCTATTGTTTCCTATCATAAGAGTAATGAAAAATTCCAATGCTGTCTCTTCTTCACCAGACAGCTATCAAGCTTGATCTTTTGTCTGATAAGGAAAGAGAGTGGGTCTTAGCAGGGCTGTGCAGCAGAATCTCAGGAACAATCTCCTTTGGAATGCTAGTGGGTTCATCAGTTGTTGAGTACAGAAAATTGAACAGCTCTTGATTCCTTGGCGGGGGGGTGGATAGAAGAATCACCAGAATGTGATCTAACCCTCACAGCAAGGACAAAAAAAATTCCTCTCTCTGATCACATTGGAGGCAGGGTAGACCATGCACTTGGTGTCAGATGTAAAAAGATAACGTACAAGCCATGGACATCAGACAGAAAGATGCAGAAGTTGCTGCTGCTGATAGGATTCATTGGAAGAAGTTTGTTGCCCCATGAATTTCATGCAAAAGGAACTGGTGATGATGAAGAAGGAGGAGGAGGAGGAGAAGGAGGAGGAGGAGGAGGAGGAGGAGGAGGAGGAGGAGGAGGAGGAGGAGGAAGAAGAAGAAGAAGAAGAAGAAGAAGAAGAAGAAGAAGAAGAAGAAGAAGAAGAAGAAGAAGAAGAAGAAGAAGAAGAAGAAGAAGAAGAAGAAGAAGAGGATGACACTGCTGCTGCCTGAGAAGCTAACCATATCCGGCGTGTGCCTATTGTTTTGGGCCATGGATGACCTAGGTTAGGCCTATGACCATCACAGTAGCTATGAACTCCTGAGCTACTTCCAAAGCAAGACCCAGGAACAGCCTCCAGCAGCTCAAATAGGGAGGTTGCTATGTAGCAGGAAGGCTGGTACATTAGCAACAAGCTTAGCTGATCTCACAAGCCTATCTTCAGAAACAGTGTCTCACAACTCTATCAGACTCCCATATGGCAACTGCTACTCCCCTTACACTGCCTTAAGATTTGGCTAGTGTTATACCCTAAACCTAGCCAGGCAGATTTCAGAGAGGGATAGCTCCCTCTGTGAATGATAAAAATTAAAATAAATATGTATTTTAAATAAATATATTTATATTTAAATAAATAAATTTGTTAAATTGTCCCATGGTGAGTTGTGCCACAAGTGAGTTGGCTGTGGTGAGTTGGCCGCAGTGAGTTGTACTATTCCGTGCACCTAGCCGGGTCTTTAAAATAAGTTCCGGGTGGCCTGCTCCTTACTAATAAGATCACAAATAAGAGAAGCTTTGTTATTAACTGGCCTGACATTAAGCAACAGGGACTGAACATGGCACCAATATCACTGGGACATCTTCTCTGGGAGTGGCCTACACTCTGTCTCCCATCACAAAGTCCCATATCCATCACATGAATTAATTGATCTGCCCCAAATGTAAGTCATCTTGTCTCTTGCCAACATTTTAATATGTGATGGGTATCAAAGAAAAGGATGGGGATTAGCTCCTTAGTCAGCTCTATCAGCCCCTCCCCCAAAGGAAGAAGGAGAAATAAATTACATTTACCCAGGGAGGGGCTGACTGAACAAGTGAGGAGTGTCTTTGTGGTCTTTTGTAACTCCTAAAGATCCATGTATAAAAACAGCTAGTTCAAATTTCTTCTAGCTGCCCAAAAAAGCAGATCCAGTTTGAGGAGACAATGGAGAGGATAAACTGTGAGGAGGAATTATTTAAATCCTTTCCCCAACCTCAGCTCCCATTTCTCAGGCTGGTAAAAGTGTGGCCTGCTATTTTTAAACACAGTTCTTCTATGCTAACAATGGGTAAAAGTTTGGGAATTCAGAAGCTAACTTTAAGATTTTAGTCTTTATTTTTATTGTGGCTTGTGTTTTATTGTTGTGAGCTGCCTTGAGTCCATTGTGAGATAGGGCGGCATATAAGTCGAATAAAATAAATAAATAAATAAATAACTTTGCAGAAGCCAGATATCCAATCCCTCCTAAATCTTGGCTTCCAAGATGAAATCCCCATGCAAATCACTACATACTGGGAGTGGAGAAGCAGCCTATAGAGACCTATAGGAACTGGCCCCCATTTCTAACCCCTCATCACATTTGGAAATAAAATCATGTAGCAGGAAGAGTCAAAGTGTATTCATATGGGAATTTCTGTGTTTGGAGAAGAAGGCAGACATACTGGAACATCTAAATGCTTTCAGACGTTTTAGGCTGCATCCAGAGAAGTCTAGGTGAGACAAAAGCAATATCATGAAGATAAGTCTAGTGATGCTGCAGTTAGCAACACATGAGGAAGAAATCTAGGTGTGAATAACAAATTATTGACTTTGAGAGACCATCAGCTTATTTCCTACACTATTACTCCACCTACCAGTTTGTCCTGAATGCATCTCCTAATCTGATGCTGCCTAGGAAAATTCCTTGATCCAGGAAGAGTGGGACAACTCTTCATCTAGTTGACATTTCAAAATGTCAACTAGATAAAATCCTGGGTTCTGTAACTTCCACATATCCGATTCTTTATTTAACATTATCTTCAGTGCAAACTTCCATAGCTCAAATTAGTTTGTGTTTTCTCTCTTAGTAACATAACCACACTCACATTAAGGAAAATTACTGAATTACCCAAAGATTAATTAGAAATGGGAAGAAACAGTTCAAAGCACTCTCGAACCTAAAGACCCTGAGATCATCACCTAATGAGTAATGAGTGCAGTTAATGAGCAGTCTCCAAGTACTGGCATTAATGAATAAACATAAGGTTTCTGGCTATGGTTATAGATATTTTCTTTCTATTTTTCTTTTGACTTTCTCACCTCTATACATAATGGAGGTTATGTAACTCACATGCATCTGGGTTCCTTCAGAATGAAATTATTTTTTTTAAAAGCATTTAGAATGAAGTTACTTCTATATCCCTTTTCTCTCTCTCTGACGTGATTGGTGACAGATACCTCAAAGTTTCAGATAACAAGAAGAGCCAGTATTTCTTTTGATAAGATCATGCTAGAAAGCAGCAGGTTTGAATGTTCAAGAGTTTCTCTTGAACCAGAAAACTTGTATATTACTAATTCTTCCAAGTGTTGCATAAAAATGTATCTACACTTAATTGAACTCAAATGTATGATGCTTTTGTTTCCCCCCTAATCCTTCCTGCAGGTACTACACTGGATTTGGGAGAAACAACAATGTAATAATTTTCCACAGTATACTTCTGCAGATTTTGTTTTCCAAGTCAAGTACAGTAAATTTGTAGATGAACAAACTGAACCGACAGCGGGGTCAAAGGCATCATCAGTTTGTAGTTGCTCCACTCCATAAGAGACCTAAGTTCAGCCCCTCCGCTTGAATTCCATAATTTTGCCAGAAGGCAAAAGAAAAATTGAACATTGTTGTTTTGCGATGGATTTTGATGATCCAAGTCAATTATAACAAAGCATGTATAAACTCAGGAATAAAATATGAAATGAAATAGCAATAGCAGTTAGACTTATATACCGCTTCATAGTGCTTTAGAGCCCTCTCTAAGCGGTTTACAGAGTCAGCATATTGCCCCCAACAATTTATTATTTTACCGACCTCGGAAGGATGGAAGGCTGAGTCGACCTTGAACCTGGTGAGATTCGATCTGCCAAACTGCTGGCAGCCGATGATCAGCAGAAGCAGCCTGCGGTACTGCATTCTAACCACTGTGCTGCCATGGCTCATAAATAAACCAAAGCATGACACACACCTCTACATATTTCTATTCTTTGTTCATAACTATTACTGTTTTCTTCTCTCAGAAGAGTCAGCAAACAATGTTGGATTGGTGGGTTGTTTTACATCAACTAATGCAAGAATGGAATCTTCAATGGATTTTGAGAAAGTGCAGTCATTCTGCTAGCAATGCCTTGTTCTTTTTTCTGTATATGGAGAAAATGGTGGTAGAACTACCACCAAAAGCCAGATGAAAGACTGCCCCACTATTGTTTTTATCATAGATTAAAAGAAAGGCATTTCATTAAACCTGCTAACAAGATGCAAAGATCTGTATTAATCACCTAATTTAGTGGCACCAAGCAGAACTGTAAATGGAAGATTCATAGTCAATTAGGTAGTGCAAATAGAACTTCTGCCAGTGATGGGCTGTTGTATCCAGATGTCCAAGATGGCTTCTTTTCTTATGTCTCATGTCCATCAGACATGGACTTGTCTGATAATAATAGCAATATGTAGACCTTTTGTTTGTTTATTTACAATGTTCCTAATGGAGGCACTGCCAATCTCTAATAGTTCAAGCCTGCCAAGTAAGATTGAAAAGAGGGACTGCCCTCTAGATACCTTCAGTTAAAGAGTCTCACCTACTGGGACCTAGGAAATGTGCGTATTCTGTCTCAGTCCTTGTCCTCTAGAACAGTATTACCCTCCGGAGATAAATATGGCTCCCACCATGAAGTTCTGAAATTCTTTGAAAACTTGGGTAGTGTCCCCAGTCTAGGAGTGTGGTGGTGGATTAGATCCTGTTGAACCTCTTTGGTGTGCTGTCTTATTTTCTTTCCAGAAGTTCATGGGTTTTTTTTAATTTTAATCTGATTATTTTTAGTTTTTTTAAAGTATACTCTTGTCACAGTCATCTGGAGTTGGGCAACCACTTTATTTAATAAACAAATCCATAAAAATTTTTTAATGCCATGCAATTCAAGGGGCACTGTGAGAAGTTTAAGTGGTCTTATTGTATCAGTCTTATTAGTCTGAGGTGAGGATCTTCAGGGAGGAGTCAATTGTTGTTGATTATTGCTAGACTGCTGAGGCTTAACATTTTTTTGCAAGGACTCAATTAAAAAACAAAGCTTTACTCCTGGATTTATGAGGGAAGAAAGATTAAAGCTTTAGAATTCATCTTCTGGGGTTGCACTTGCCAATTTACTACAATCTGACCTAAAGTTACTGCATTGTTAATTTAAGAACATTTTGCTTTCTTCCTTTAGCTTATTAAGAATGAGAGAATGTAGAATATAAATGTCAAAAGCTAGGATTAGACATAATTCCAAAGATTTAAAAGTTGAAAAAAACCCCCCTAAAAATACTCAAAATAGCTGACACTTCGTTATAATTCTCCAAATTCTTTGCTACAATACAGGAGGTCCTCCCATAACAACAATTGGGACTGGCAACTTTGTTGCTAAGTGACAACTCCTGTAGCCACAACTTTGTTGCTAAGTGACAACTCCTGTAGCCACAACTGGCTTAGGACCTTGCTTCTGCCACAGTCCTTAAGCAAATCACACCACAATTGTTAAGTGAGACATCAAGTGACAGCAATTTGGAAATTTTACTGCTAATTTCTGATTGTTGGAAGTTGATTGTGAAGCACACAAGTGGTGGTAAAGTGACATTGGATTGCTGCAAAGTTCATAAACTCCACCATTTGCCAAGTGCCTAAATCTTGAGAACATGCCTGCAGCAAATCTGACTGCATAAAATGACTCGTCATAAAGTCAGCACCATTATAACTTTAAATGGTTGCTAAGAAGGGCAATCATTAAGCAACCTGTATTCCAAAGAAAATAACTTGATTAGATTTCTATCTCCAACTTCAAAAAGAAGTTTCTCAGTGATGAAAAAGGAAACTCGGGATGGGTTGTCTCCTCCTATCTTACTGCCAATCATTCTGACTGATGGGTTCTCCAACAGGGTAACTTCAATTTCTAAATGCTTAAAGGGAGTATTATAAATATCAGAGAAGGATCAGATGGAAGAAGCTTTGTATTCAATAGATTCTATGAGCTGTGGTGGCACAGTGGCTAGAATGCAGTATTCAGCTCATTGCTATGAGTTCGATCCTCACCGGCTCAAGGTTGATTTAGCCTTCCATCCTTCTGAGGTCGGTAAAATGAGGACTCAGATTGTTGGAGGCAATATGCTGACTCTGTAAACCGCTTAGAAGCTTTGTATAAGTAAGTGTTACTGCTATTGCTATGTCCTCCTCATCTGCCACACTCTTAAACTGAATGAAAATATAAATTCTAGAACTGATACACATTTATCCCCTCAGTCTATTACTGAGCAATGGGAAGGATATTTTTTCAAATAAAAAACCAGGAAGAGCAGTAAATACTGCTCTTCCCAGTCTTCTACCCTGCTGGGATGATCCCAGCAGGATGTTGTTTTTGCCAAAGACTTCGTTGTCAGAGCATGATTCAAACTTCATGATTTTCTGATTATTTCCCTAATTCAAAGGTGCTAAGGTTGCTTTGAACACAACACATACGAAAGGGACAAAAGGAAATTGTTTTTATTATTATTATTATTATTATTATTATTATTATTATTATTATTATTATTATTATTATTATTATTATTATTATTTTCTTGACTACAGCACACAATGTTAGATCCCTGGGAGAATAAAAGCTTACTGCCGAGGAGAAAATATGACAAATATTAAAGTGATGAGTTCTTTTTCTCCTTATCATGGGAAACATATTAATTGTTGTGTGACCCTCAGTCAGAGCAGCCAGAAACTGTGATTGCCAGTACAGAAGGATGGAATGTATCCAGTTTTAGAGATGTGCTGAATTAAACCAAATCAGCGCAGAACAGCTGTTAAAATATTAGCTTGTTTGCATATAGAGCAGATGTTTTCAGTATCTCACAATTGGCTGAGCCATATAGGCATAAGTAGAGGAAGAGGGAGAAGAGGTGGTGTTTTCATAAGAATTTCTACCATTCTGAAAGCAGACCAAATAAGATAAGAATCAATGTACATATAGTATAAATGAATTAAAGATGGGAAGGGAAATTTCTGAAGTGGAAACACAAGGAGAAATTCTTGCTTTATAAAAAATCCTTTGACAGGTGGAGGATTTAAGCAATTAGTTTAAGCATCAGTTTAACTGATAGAATTATTCCAGGACTATTCTTTGACACCCTGTTCTGTTTTATGTAATAGGGATGGCATAGGTAGTAGCCACATTAGGAATTGTGGGATTTTTTTTTTAAAAAAAAATGCGTATCATTTGGCTCATGATGTTGTGGCCCGCCAGCGGCCTGCACGGATTGTGGCTGATCCTGATGAGGAGGAGGCTGGTGTGTCGCGCCAGCAGCCTGTGCAGCCGGCGCTCGAGTCAGACAGCGAGGAGGCTGAAGAAGATGTGGTGCCAGAGGCAGAGATTCAGCCAGGGCCTTCAGATCCTCCAGAGGCTCCTTCAAGTGAAGAGAGTGAAGTGGAGGAGCCTCTTCTCAATGCACAAGCACGCAGAGCTGCCAAAAGGCAGGAGTGGTTACTCAGGAGGAGGTCTCCTTGAGAGTAAGGCTTGGGGCTAATTGGCCACTCCCTTAGCCTATTTAAGTTTGCACACAGCTGGCAAACATTGCAGGAAACAACATGTGTTCGTCCGGTCATTTGTTGAGCATTTGAGAGTGAATTTTCCTTGCAAACCTGGTTTCTGGGCTAATTGCCAACTCTTGTAAGCCTTTATCTAATCTTTGGAATTTCTGACAGGCTGTTAAGGACATTTTTAGTAATAGCCAGTATTTGAAAAAGACTGTGTTTGTAGTAAACGGAGTTGTTGGGAGTTTTGTGTGTGCTACATTTCTTGGGTTCTGTAGCTGGGGCAGAACACATGACCAAATTCCAAATTATTTCATTTGCTTGATACACATGAAAGTTTCACTGTGAGTTTTCTGAATCTTGGCAAAAATGAGGAGTCAACCTTTGGCTAAGCTTAGTACCCCATTTGCATGGTGGAGAAACAAATTCAGATACATCACGGCCACATGATTCCACCTGCTCAAAAAAAATATCAAACTATGGTGGCTTTTCTGCATGGGGTATGTGTATCTTACTGAATCTGAACCTTACATATTAGGTGACTACAGAACCAGTGGCTGTATCAGTTTGTGAGCTAATCCTATTTCAAATTTTATTTACATTCATTAGATGTATGTCATTTGTCAATGCGCGAAGCATTCCTGACCTGCTCTCACTTTACCATAGGCAGGGGGATTGGGAACTGAGCCTCGCAGCTGCAGCGAGGGAATTGCACTTCAGTCAAAACAAAACCACATTCCAGCCATCTGTATGTCAAGGCCATCTTCACAGTGACCCACAGTGGCTGGAGGGAGGGACTTCTACAATCTGCAAAATTGCTTTGTTGGGGAATGTGACCGATGACATGCCTTGGGGGGAGGGGGGAACAGGGTCAGAGCTGGGGCGTGAATTAAGTGAGATCAGAGTTGGCTTTACTTGGAACGTGCCAACATGCAGCTCCTAATAAATAATTGGATTTCTTTTGAAGATTGATTCGAGACTCATGTTTTAATTAGGGCATCAGTCGGAACCCTGACATCATTTCCTTCAGGAATTCAAGGCAGTATACATAACATTCCCTCCTATTTCACAGAATCATTCAATTACAAGTATGCAGAGGGCTTCAGCTGTGGTAGATCACGTCAGCCAAATATTGCATATAATAATGGGCTATGAGAATAACCTTGGAGACAGGAGGAAGATTGCAGCCTAGGCCACAATCTAAAAAGAGAAATCTGTATCCAAAGTTAAGAATGGGATAGTCAAAGCATCTCAGAACTGACTCTCCCTAATACCCTAGAACCATGATGGTGAACCTATGGCATGCGTGCCACAGGTGGCACGCGTAGCCTTATCGGTGGGCATGTGAGCACATGCGTGTGCTGGCCAGATGATTTTTGGGCCTTCTGGGCCCACCAGAAATAGAGAAACAGGCTGTTTCTGCCTCCAGAGGGCCTTGGGGAAGTGGGGAAGGCCATTTTTCTCTCTTCCTAGACTCCAGAGCCTTTCTAGGAGTCTGGGGAGGGAAAGACCGGCCTTCCCCCCTGGAGGTCCTTCAGAAGTTGGAAATGGCCCATTTGCCAACTTCTGGTGGGACCGGAAGGCCTGTTTTTTGCTCTCCCCAGGCTCTAGAGCCTTTCTAGGAACCTGGGAAGGGCGAAAACAGCCTTCCTCTCACGGAGGTCCTCCGGAGGCCGAAAATGGCCTGTTTGCCAACTTCCATAGAATTATGGGTGTAGGCACACGCGCACATGACCCCCCCCACTCCCCCCGCTCCTGGCACACGATGGCAAAAAGGTTAGCCATCACTGCCCTAGAATGTAAAGGTGGGAAGGGGAAAATCCTTTTAGACTTGCAAAATTTTGTTAATGTAGTCTTACAATAAAAGTAGCATTAGTATTCTTGGTTTGGTTTCCTGGTCTAAAGAGCTGACACATATATATGTATGTATGTATGTATGTATGTATGCATATATATATATATGCAAAAAATTAAAATCTCAGGTGTTTTCCCATGTCATGTTAAATAAATTAGTTAAAATGTTTAAAATTCTGGTTAAAATCGTATCTTAAAATCTTCTAAAAATCCTTACAGAGCACTCTGCACGGTCCTTTAAAACCTTAGCTAAAATCTGCCAGTACCTTAAAAGTTTTTCTAATAGCAACATTTCGACAGGCTCACAACCCTGTCATCTTCAGGCTCTTATTTGTTTAGAAGCTGTGGGTGTGCTGTGAGGTCGGAGCTGTCGCTTTTCTATGTTTGCTGCTGCTGACGTATGCTGGTTAGCCTGTAACTCTATGTTGTGATTGGAGGACAGCAGTTTTTCTTCCTGCTTCCTCATCCTGGCTGTTTGGCTGCGTGTTACAGGCCTAACTTTCTCAGGTTCTCTATTATTATCTGTCTGCTGTAGAGGGGAAAGGATTCTGATAGGCATCACAGCACCCTTGATTGTTAGTTGAGATCTCAGCCTGTCTTCTGGCTCGATCCTCTCTCTCTCCCTATTGCTAGCCACCCTCTGCAAAGAAGGAAGAATTCTGGCAGGCCTTACAACACCACTGGTTGCTTGTTGGAATCTCTGCCTCTCTTCTGATGTTAACATTCGAGTTTCTCTCAGTGCAGGTCCCCAAATGCTTGATAACTTAGAGGCTTCGTCCCATCTGTTCATATTCTGCAGCCTCTTTTCAATTTCGATGGCCTCCCTGATTATTCTTTTGTTGAGATGTTCCTCTTTCGCCACTGTTCTGGTTTTATTAAAATCAATATTGTGTCCCGTGGCCTTCATGTGTTGTACCAAAGAAGAAATTTGCTCTTCTTTCCTCACTGCATTTTTATGTTCTTCTAAATGCATACTTATTCATCTATTTGTCTGTCCAATATAAGATGACTGACAGGAGGCACATGGCACTTCGTATATCCCCTGGTTTTCCAACTCAATTTTATCCTTAGGGTTTCTCACCATCATCGATATTTTTCTATCTGTACGGAACACTATTTTTATTTTCTGTTTCTGTAATATCTTACTAATTTTGTTGGTGGTCCCTTTTATATAGGGGAGGATGGCAGTTCCCATATTCTGTTCTTCTTCTTGGATTTTGCTCTGTCCTACTGTCCCTTGCTGGATTATAGCTCTAATTCTATTTTCGTGGAACCCATTTTCCATTAATACTTCTGTGAGGGTCTTGAGCTCTGTTTGTACATGTGCTTCATCATACGTCAGCAGCAGCAAACATAGAAAAGTGACAGCTCCGACCTCGCAACACACCCACAGCTTCTAAACTAGATAAGAGCCTGAAGATGACAGTGTTGTGAGCCTGTCGAAATGTTGCTATTAGAAAAACTTTTAAGGTACTGGTAGATTTTAGCTGAGGTTTTAAAGGACCTTTCAGAGTGCTCTGTAAGGATTTTTAGAAGATTTTAAGCTAGGATTTTAACCAGAATTTTAAACATTTTAACTAATTTATTTAACATGATGCGGGAAAACACTCGAGATTTTAATATTTTGCATATACACACCCGCGAAAACTTAAGAAGACACACACACACACACACACACACATATATATATATATAAATTATTGAGTGGACAGATGCATCTTGTTTTGTTGCACACAATAACTGAGGATTCTTTTCTTTTACACTTGGGTAGCAAAAGAGGAACCCCTAAAATACTGAAAAACTCATAATAATTGGAAATGGGTTAATTGATGGAATCAACATACATAGGCAATGCTGATAAATGTTCTATACTAGAAATTGTCCTATACTAGAAGATTTAGTCTACCATTAATATGAACTTTCTTTTTCTTACTGTAGCACATGCAGCAGCACAAGAAATAGAGACTATGTAGGACTGACTTTTAAAGAGAAATGACATACCTCCTTGGGATGTGGTGGTCTCTTAGTGACAGTAGCAAATTTTAGCACAATTAACATCAGACATTGGTGAAGACTCACTGACTTTTAAGGTTCTATTTACCTTTGGGCTCTTACAACAATCAAGGAACATATATTGAAGCTGCGTAAAGCAATTGATTTTCCCTTCCCTTGTCAACTTTCCTCACCCTTGTTCTCTCATCTCCCACAATACTGCTGAATACTTTATATGCAGAGTCTCAGTAAATTCCCATAAGAACTACTGTGCAAAATATTCATGATGGAAACTTTTTGAAATACACTTCTACGATGGAATGTACTGAGTGAGGAATGATTATATAATTATTTATTTGCTTCTTGTTAAATCCTGATTTAGGCCGAGGTACATTTTCACAGATTGTCTATCCCTTTTTTTTTCTAATTTCCAAAGAAAGTTAAAAGTGTTTCACCTCTTACAGTGTCCTCTGTCTACATTATCTTTGTAAAACATATAGCTCGTGTCTAATTTTATACCTCCAGAGAAAAAGGAAACACTTCAGAGTTAGAATTCAGAGCAGTGGTGGGTTGCTATCGGTTCTCCCTGGTTCTTGCAAACCAGTAGTGGAAGTTTTAAGTAGTTTGGAGAACCGGTAAATACCACCTCTGCCTGCCCCCATTTTCCTGGAAGGAAAAAAATCAGGGCTCACTTGACAAAGAAAAGGAAAAAAAAAAAACAAGACATCTTAGCTTTAAATTGAGAAGCCAAGAAGCCTCCCAACTGATCGACTAGAACCGATCCGCTCCATGGTGGTAGATTGGCAATTGAGGCCAAGCTGCCTGAAAGTGGTTTCCAATGCTCTTGGTGGTGGCAGAGCAGCAAAAAACTGTTTAAACTCTTGCCACAGTGCTTCAAAGGGCCGCCTTACAGCTGATCAGTGGTAAAAGGCAGTGTGGTGGTAGACCGGTGCGTTCTAAAAACAAATGGATAGACCAGTATGGCTCTGCAAGCAGTTAAAAGCCTGGTAGACTAGTACCTCTGCTAAATCCTAAATAATTGTTTGTCACATGACCATCAAACCACGCGCACAAAATAAGCCATGCCCACAGAACTGGTAATAAAAAAATTTAGAACCCACCCCTGATTCAGAGGCATTAAGACAAATGTTACAAGGGTGATTTGGCCAGGATAGTGACATTAACTTAGCTTTTAGAAACTGGGTATTAACAAATTACATTTATTGCTGGGGTGGGAAGGAAGAATTTGTATTAGCTTTCACTGGAGGTAATCTAACACATATGGATTTTTTTCTCCAGAGGAAATAATCATTACTTTTGCTAATTAATTTTTGATTGGCTCTATCAGGAATGTACAAAACCCTTGAGGACTCTTTGAAAAGCCACAATTTAGTTTGTGTCTTCAGAACCATAGGATTCATACTCTTCTGTATTTACAAAAAGAAATATCCAACAAAAATGGAAAAGACTTGCACAAACCATTCAAATTCTGCCTTTGAAAGAGCTAGAAAATAGCTAGAACTATGCTCTTTTACTGCTGGGTGGAACACTTAAAAGAAGCATTAAATTCGCCAGAGTTGCAATTTGCCAATGATTTTTATACTGATAAATTTCCTGAAAAGATGGATGCGAATATGAGAACAATTACTTTCAGTAAAAGTTATTAGAGCAGAAAGATCATTGAAGATTAACAAAGCTGCAGGCTCAGAACAAATCAACAACAATTTTACTTGAAATTGGTGGGATCACCATGGTCCAAAAGCTGAATACTGGTGATAACAGTATGTCCCAGCTAAGTAGAGGAGTGATCATGAAAATACTAAAGAAAGGTAATACCAATGATTGTAATAACTGGAGAGGCGTTGACATTATTCTTGATGCCCAGCAAGATCTGTATTGTCTTGCTCAGACAACTCCTTAATGTTGTAGATGAAATTCTGTGTGATGAACAAGCTGGCTTCCTCCATGGAAGATCAAATTGTGATCTGTTATTCATGAATATAACATTATTGAACACTGTTTTCAATTCCAGTGACCAGTGATGATCAATTTCATTGACTCCCCAAAAAGCTTTGGACAGCATATATACAGAGGGTTAGGGTGGAAACTATCAGAAACTATGGCATTGCCCAACAATATATCAACATTTTTTGGAGTCTGTACCTGAATTTCACTTGCTGTGTAAGGCTCGACAAGGAGTTTTTCAGCATCATCACAGAAGTTCAAGATTGCATTCTATCTCAATTTTTGTTTCTTCTGAATATGTATGAGAAGAGCCACAAACTAATTGAACTTTGGAATTCCATAGAAAGATAGTTCTAGTTTACCGACCTTGACTACATAGATGATATCACACTAGCAGAAACCTGGGTAAGTCTATAAGACACAACTGACAAACTGGAAACGTAGGTCTCCAAAATCGGACTACAGATTAGTATCACCAAAACAAAGGTGATACGAATGAGAAATGTGAGAAGAACCAAAACTCCTTGTCAGGTGCAAATACTTCAAGGAAGTAGAGTAGTTCACCTATCTGGAAAGTACATTTTGTAGTGATAGAAATGCTGAGGTAAGTCTCAAATCCAAGACAGATGAGGGGAGAGGAGGGGAGGGGAGGGGATCATTTCAATCACCTCTAATAATGCCTCAATGTACTGCCTGGATTATTTACAATTAAAAAGATTTTCATGAAAGTTCAGCAGACTACAATTAAAGCAGAACCTAGTATTAACAAATGTGTAATTTTAAAAACAAGAAAAAAGTTGACTATATTCTACACCAAGTTTTCCCATAATATATATTTAAACTGTAAGGATTCACAAGGCTCTATTTTTTTTTCTTGACTTATTTCAAGGAATAATAAGTAGAAGCCCAATTCAGGTGTACTGTTTAATCTATGGAAGTTAATTAAGGACAGACCTGCATGTATAGCCCAATTCCTCTTAAATATATTTGTGTTCCTTTTCATCCATATTCCTGTAGACCTGAAAAACGTCTTTTAAATCACACCTGGATGGATCATCAAGATGTTCTGCAACTAGTAGAAATATAGAAAAAGTAATAAAGCCATATTTAGGAGATCAACCTGAAAGGCCCTTTGGTTCTTATGCCATTTAGTTGATAGCTACAATTAATTTTACCATGAAGTTTAGATAATTCTGTAAAAAAAAAAGATACATTTTCCCTTTAAATGATTTAGTCACTGTATGTTCACATGATATAAAATTGAGTAATTTAAGAATTCAGGAAGCTAAAACCCTTTTCAAAATGTGGTTCATATACTGTTCCAGATTTGTTCATAGTAGGCCTTGAATTCTTTCGAAAGACTCACTTGCTTTCTGAGAAGGCACTATCCATACATTGTCATGCCATTTTAATTGCTGCCTAGTATTATAAATAATAATTGCTTAGCTTCATCTGCTTGGGGAATTCAAACAGCTTTATTAGCAGAGCACTCTAAAACTTGGAGATCTTTACAGATTTAAAAAGGAATATAGAATGAAGTGTAGAATTAGTTCTCAAGACTTCATCAAAGGCGTATTTGAACTGTTTAATCTGTCTCTGGGTTAGTTTTATGTGGCCCCCCTTTCTCTCTCCCTCCCTCCCTCCCCCTCTCTCATGTATGTATGAGTTATTTGGGCTATCTAAGAGCTGAGGGTGAAACCTTTCTACCTTAAGTGACTGGAAAACAATGAATTTGTGAACTTAGACCATTTCCAAGTAGAAAGGAAAAGAAAAATAGTGGTATTGGGTGTTGTTGTTTTTTAAATGTCTGCCAGGTTTCAGATCAACAACCTTCTATTTGAAAGGAAAGAATTATAATCATTATTATAGCTTAAGGTTCAATATGGCCTGTCTGTCCTCAATAGATTCTACTCCACCGATTTAAACTCATGATGACAAAAAGTTTTTTGCCTTGACCAAAAATATAATATTCAATTTCCTATATGCTATATTTTAGTTTTATAATAGTGCCTTTTGCAAAACTATGAGGTGGGGAGAATGAAAGAGCTATAGTTTCCTAACACTAAAAAATGAAGCAATTAAGAGTGTGATATTACAGTTTTTCCTTCTCCAATCCATCTGTTTTTGGCCAATATTTTATAAAGTTATTTCCATAGAAGTAACTTGCTCTTATTGGATGATGCCAAGATTTGCAATATAAAAAGATGAGAGTATTATAGAATCATATAAATGCTGCCTTGGGTAGATCCCAATTCCTGTAGAATGCACAATGTATTGCCTTAGCTTTAATACTGATGATCTCCAACTTTTTCTCCTAGACTCAACTTTCACAGCTGTTAAAGTATTCATAAATATTCAGAGGTGACCTCCCTCTTCCCCTTCAGGTGACACACTTCCATGTTGTCCCACCAACATTTCCATGTGATGAATCTTTGCTCAAAAACAGAAATAATCCACAATTTATTCTTTCCATGTCAATCTCCCTTTAACCCATATGATGTATTATTAAAAAGCAAACTTGTCATCCTTAGAAAGGAACACCATGTTTGAAGTCAACCATGACACAATCTATTTGTTATTCCCTTACACTTTTGTTCTGCACTGCTTCTCTTTCATAAGGGTACGAAGGTTAATAAATATATTTACTTTAAATTGAGTCTTGTTGAAAATGACAAAAGTTTGAATTCTGCTGTCATATGCATGTCACCTATTAATGCTTAACATAATTTCCCACTGAGCTGTCTTTTTCTATTCCTCTTATCTCTTTACCAAATGCAAATGAAGTAATTATCTAGTTAAATTCTGAACAGCATTATTCATTTGAGAAATCTGTACTTTGAAGTGCAAAGGAAGCATTTTCCCCCCACCTTTGGCACTTTACAATAAACTCATTTTGATTTAAATTGATTGCTGTGGGATTATCTCGGAGTCATTAAAATATTGCTGTATTGACATTTGCTAATGTCTTTAATTAGCAATTTCAAATTTCAAGGTTTGGTATTAAACATGCATAGATATGACTTCCTATAGCCAGTGGATTACACCAAAAACAATACATTTCTGTCAGTGAAATTAATTCTGCTGTTCATAAGATAACATGTGGTATTTTTTTCAAAGATCTCTCTCCTGGCAGAAGATGTTGTTGCCCAGTTTCTCTTATAAAGCTTTCCTAAGAAAAGCTTCGATTCTATGGGCAGATTTACTAATACATTAAAATGTCCAACTGATACTTGTGCATAACAGTAAACCTGTCTTCCTAGTGTATACTGCAATGAGGTTTTTTTTTTTTTTCCTAGAAAGCTGCTTTAGGGAAGAAGTGTGAATCTGTGGCTCAAGGCCACCTCCTATGAGAAAGAGCTATGAGTTCAACTGATTGTGTAAATTTCTCATCCAAAGAGCCCAAATTATATACAACCTTAAATTAGTTGGTCTGCTCTTAGCAAATTACAGTTCTTCACATTTTTCCTAGTCAAGAGCAACACACAGCAAATTTCCAGTAGAGATTTAGTAGTCTCTGTATAGACCACTGATGTCTCCAAAAAGCGTGGAGAAGCTGTATTGGGAAAACATTACATTCATTCTCAAGTGCAATGATATTGAGACAAGAAATGGTCCGTTCTAGAATCATGGAGGGAATCATATTCTAGAAGGCTCATGACATCTTCTTTGAGATATTCACTAGGTTTTCTGTGCAGGTACTCATGCACACAAAGCCTTTTACTGGAAGAGGTCCTGAAGCATATGGACATACACATCAAACAAACTGCTAGAAAACTAACACCTGCCTCTGTCTGCTATGATAAATAGCCAGCTTTCCGGTGCAGCCCAACAAGATGGGTGGGGCCTTTTCCTCCTGAGTAGTCTGGCTGACTTCCATTGCTCCTGCCTTTTCACTGCCTTGTGTGTTTTTGGATCAGTGCAGAAGGCAATTCCTCCTCCTCTTCATTGGCCATCTGCCATTGCAAGAATTCTCTTTAGGCTGGCCGCTCAGAGCTATTAATCAATTCAGTTCCTGTGCCAGGAATGAGCTCCTCCTCCCTTGAACTAACTTTTGAGGAGTAATCTGGGGAGTCGTCCCAGGGAGACATCACAATAGGATAGGTAGTTCAGTGAATTAGGGAGGTATCTATCTGAGCTACTTTTGAAAGTTATCTAGCCATTTTAGAGTTAAAACATGTTTTGCAGAGTTGAAAGTAAGGAAGATGCTTGACAGAAATATGCAGGAACCATCATCTAGATCAATGTTTCTCAACCTCAGCAACTTTACAATGTTTGGATTTCAGCTCCCAGAATTCTCCCAGCCAATAACTAGAGGAATTCTGTGAGTTAAAGTCCACGTGTTTTAAAGTTGTGAGATTGAGAATCACTGACCTAGATAATGGTTCCTGCATATTTCCACCAAGCATCTTCCTTACTCTGCAACTCTTGCTCACAGATATTATAACCATTGACATTTTCCTAGTATTAAGTGCTATGTGAGAAGAAAATGCTTCCTTTTCAGTTACCCTTTGTTATTGCATTTTCATTAAGCTTAGTGTCTTTTTTTCCAAAATTGAGGCATGGATGTGGAAAGAGTGAAATTCCTTGTGATCTCACAGAGCATTAGACTTGCCAAATTCTAGTAGCTGCTGTAAAACATCCTATTTTATAAGAAATGCTAAGTACGGGCATAGTCTGTTATTCAATTTAGAATTTTATCTTTCAGTGTCACTTTAAAGATGAATAAGGGATGTTTTACTTTTTTAAAGATAAATACAAAACATTGGATCTTATGCTACTCCAGCATTTCTGCAGGAAGCTCTGTAGCCAAAATTTTGCACTGGGGGAGTTTTGACTCTCCAACAGGTGCAAAGTGTTCTTTTTAATTACAGGAAAAAATACTCTTCATCTGTCTTAAATGTAAGTTGTTAATATGCGGTAAGCACTGTCTGAAAATTGTATCAAAATTATGTCTCCTGTCCTGATATTTTTACTGATTAGAGGGACTCCATTCACCCAATCTTGCATGAATGGCTGAAACATTTAAAAATACCAGACTAGAACTAATGTCAGAGTGATTTTAGAGTCACTGTGAGTGACTAGGGCAGTTATATAAATTCAGTTAATAAATAAATAATTGGGGAATGACTTCTTGGGCATAGTGGCAGGATAGTTTCAATTGACAGAAATTTATGTTGAACTTTAAGGACCATCAGATTCCCTTCTCTTCTCCATATCTTCCCCCATTAATTGTAACTTACTAGATACAAATGTAATTTAAGAAATGTAGCAATTTTTAAGAATCTTCATTACCTCTTCATATATTACTTAGTAGGCATTATAAGATATGAAAATTGCATGTGCAAAAGAATTAGGGGATTCACTATCCAGAGGGCAAAACATTCCTCCATCACTTTTGGGAAGTTAATTTTGGTTCCAATCACTCTGAAAAGCATTTAGTTTTTATTATTATTTTTATTTATTTATTTATTTATTTATTTATTTATTTATTTATTTATTTATTTATTTTTGTTGTTGTTGTATTTTTTTCATAACTCCATCATTTGCAAGAACTATATTAATAGGTACAGTTCTGCCTCCCCCACTTCATAATAGGAAGTTATTCACATTAGCATTAAGAATGATTTGTGCCATAAATCTACCATACTTTTTGGAGTATAAGATACATTTCCCCCCCCCTCTAAAAATGGGTAAAAATTGTGGTGCATCTTATACACCAAATGTTGCTGGCCAGTTTTGGCCTCCGCACATCACATTTTTGGCCTTTGCACACTCCATTTTAGATCTGTTCCAGGCTACGGGGATCGCCACAGCACATCGCTGCCAATTGCCACCTCATATGTCACATTTTCGGCCTCCTTGTGTCGCATTTTCAGACGGTTCCAGGCAGGGGGGAGTGGTGGTGGCGGCAATAGCAGCAATCCCCACTGCCTGAAACTGGCTGAAAATGCGACAGGCAAAGGCCAAAAACTGTGTGTGCAGAGGCTGCGATGAGCTGTGGCAATCCCTGCAGCCTGGAACAGCTGATTGGTGGTATTCTGGGAGGCCGATCCAACCGCCAATCAGCTGTTCATGCTGAATCAGGCTGCGATAATGTGCTGAAGGTGACCAGGCTGTTTGCTGTTTGCTGCAAGGACTCTAGCCAGATGAATACCGATGGATGCTGGTAGGCAGAGCAGAATTTTTTTTCTTGTTTTCCTCTCCAAAAACTAATGTGCGTCTTATACTCCGAGGATCTTATACTCCAAAAAATATGGTATTTCTTATTCCACAAGTCACTTTAGAGATGTATAGAGAGAAAATCTGAGAGGAACTGAATTAGAATTTTTGAAGGCTAATATAACTGTTTTCTCAGAGATGACACTTCCACTTAAACAAAACAAAACAAAACAAAACAATTAGCCTAGTATATTGATTCATAAATAGTGAATGACTCTCCCATCTTAACTCCTTCTGCAGGCAATGCTGCACTGAGGCATCCCAAATGAAGAGATTAAATGAACAGCTGCCCTTTGAATTTTGGGATGAAAATCCACAGGCCTAGAGCTGTTTAAACTGGAGTGTTGTTATGATAAATGTGTATCTAGGGATGTATATCAAGGTCTGATTTTGAAATTGATTTAACCTCGCTGGAAGTTTTCTGACACTGTTCCAACTAAAACATTGCATTTTGACTTTCAAAAGTCAAAGGTTGAAATGAAATATTTCAAGGTTGGAACATTTCCAGTAATGTTGGAGGAGCATCGAAATATTTCCATTGAGATGCAGATAAACTGCTCCAAGTTTGAAATGTTTTGCACATCTTTATAATGAACTGTAAATTGGGCAAATGGAAGCCACATTCCAAAGGTCTTTCCTATTTCGTGTTCTTTTATTCTATCAATGAAATGCCCCTTCAGAAAGCTGAACACTCAGAACTGTGATTCAGAAAATGGCCAGAAGAGGGGGGAAAAACCCTCCCCAAACCAAACAGAAACAAATAATAACTGTCTGAGATGGATTGAGCTGAGAGACAGAGAGTGGCCTAAAGTCATCCAGCTGACTTTCATACCTAAAAGAGACCTAGAATGTGCACTCCCTCAATTTATAGTTTAGAATCTTAACCAATATATCAAATTGGCTCTTAGCTAGCCCCTATCGGTATCCAAGATATAAATTTCTACTGAAATAAATTGAAGACTGTGATTCTGTTAAATTTCTAGGATCTAGCCCAATAACTCTCAGTACTTCATCAATAACAGAAATTACTTATTTATTTATTATTGAGAATATAACTTAATCTATTCATATACATCTATAACCTTGCTTCTGTATCTCACAGGTATTCATCTAAATCTGAGGGAGAAGTTTTACAGACAAGGACTTATATACCCAGAGGGAGGAGTCAAAGGTAAGGCGGAGTTGGGAATGGGATAGGTTTAAGGGATTTAACCCAAGCTAAGCCATAGAGTGCAGAATAAACACAAGAATTAGACATTTTATCTGACAAAACCCCCTCTAAATGTCTAACTGATAGGTAGATTTTGAACATACATACATACATACATACATACATACATACATATATACATACATACACACACACACACACACACACATATATATCTATATCTATATCTATATCTATATCTATATCTATCTATATCTATATCTATATCTATATCTATATCTATATCTATATCTATATCTATATCTATATCTATATCTATATCTATCTATCTATCTATCTATCTATCTATCTATCTATCTATCTTTGTATAAGCATCACATATATACACACAGTTTTGACATTGAATAGGTATGTTGTTTACGTTGTAAAGGCTTGGTGAGGATATCCGCAATTTGCTCTTCGGTTTCACAATGAACGGCCTTAATAAATCCAATTTCTGCTAGTTGTCTAACATGTATTTAATGTCTATGTGATGTGATCTTTGTCCAATAGCATCAGACTTGGATATATTGATGGCAGCTTTATTGTCTTCATGAACAATAATTGGATATGAAGGTTCAGTCCAGATGTTGCAGAGCAAATCGTCGAACCAGGTTAGGTTGTTAATGGCCATGGATAAGCATACAAACTCTGCCTCAGTGGTGGAGGTAGATACAAGCTTCTGTTTGCCTGTATACCAGTGTATAGGGCTATTATGGAGGAAGAAAATGTATCCAGAAGTACTTTTTCTACTTTTGACGTCTCCTGCCCAGTCAGCGTCTGCATAGCAGGATAATTTTGGTTCTTTCGAGATGTCTGGTTCAAAGCATAAGTATGCCTTAGAGCTGTATTTTACGCATTTGAGTAGTTTCTTGATTGCATCCCAATGGTAAAAGGTGGGATGACTGACATGCCTGGACAAAAGGTTGACTAGTAAAGCAATATCAGTCTTGTCCAGTTGGCTATGTATAACAGTAAACCTATAGTGGATCTGTATAGTTTGTTATCCGTGAATGGTTCTGATTCGTTGTACATGTTATTAATAAAATCAGGCTGCATAAGTATCTCGCTGGGTTTGGTTACTGTCATGTTGCATCTATGGAGCAGTTCTATGTTTTTTTCTTTTGGGGAGAGTCGAAATCCTTTATCTGTCTTGGTGATATGGACTCCCAAATATTTGTCAATAGTCCCCAGGGATTTGAGTGAAAAGTGTTTTTTAAGTTCAGCAGCAAAAGCATCACATTTGGATTTATGTTTACCAATATATAATATATCATCTACATAAACAAGAACATTTTCAATTAAATTATTTTCCCTCTTTACAAAAAAACATTTGTCTGCTGAGGTAGCCATAAAACCTATTGATTTGAGAGTCCTAGCTAGGCAGTCATACCATCTCTTGCCAGATTGTTTTAGGCCATACAGACTCTTATTTAAGAGCCACGTTTTACCGTCCCTATCATCGATTCCTGGTGAGGCTTTAACATAGATTCTTTTATCTAATTTAGTGTGTAGGTATGCTGTTTGGACATCGAATTGATATACTTCAAGCCCTAATATGGAAGCTATTACTAGGGCGCTCTTAACGCTCTCGGCTCTGACTGTGGGGGAATAGGTGTCGGTGTAATCATCTGGATATTTTTGTGCAAAACCTTGGGCAACTAGTCTTGCCTTGTATAATACATTGTTGTTTTCTAAAGGTTTGATTTTGTAAATCCACTTTGTTCCAATTAGTATCTTGTGCTTTGGTGCTTCAGCTGGTTTATATACCTGTAAGTCTCTGAGGCTATTCATTTCCCTTGCCATGGCCTGTTCCCAATTCTTTCTTTCTTCCTGGGGCAATTTGAGTACTTCCTCATATGATTTAGGAGTGGTGTTATATGTATGTATGGAAACAATATAGTCTTCAAATCTTTTGGGTGTTTTGTACCTATTTGTTCTGACTGGCCTGTCTGGTAGTGTGTCTGCTTCATGTAGGTATTTGGCTTCTTTATCAGTGAGTTTGTCTATTCTTAATGTTGGGTGTCCTTCCTTCCACTCTTTGATCTTAACCTCGTGATGTTTAGTTCTATATTTTTTGTGTTCTTTTGCATTGTCTGTGTCTTGGTTTCTGTTATCTTGTTTGAGTATAGAACGTTCTCTTTTAAAGGAAATATTGTTTAAGTGTATTTTTGACCAGTTGGAGTGTTCCTGAAACTCTGCTGATCGTGATACTATGAATTTGTTATTATTGTTTATGAATCTAAAACCTTTTGTCCCTGGTTCATATCCTATAAATCTCAGTCTCTTGGAGACCTTTCCTTCTTAATTGTTTGGGTATATGAACATCAGCGGTGACACTGAATACATGTAGGTGTGCTAGGTTGGGTTTTCTTTTATGCATTATTTCATATGGTGTTTTGTTTATTATGCTGGACCATAGTCTATTTAGTGTATAATTGGAGTAAAAGAGAGCTTCTGACCAAAAAAACCTGACTCATCCCTGCATCTTCTAGAACGCATCTCATCATGGTTTGGAGAATTCCATTTCTGCGTTCCAACACTCCGTTCTGAAAGGCTGAAAAAGGAGAGGAGGTGAAACGCAATACACCATGTTCTTTTAGCCATTTTGAGAAATCCCTGGACATATACTCGGAGCCTCAGTCTGTCATTATTTGTCTGATCCTAATGTTATGTTGGACTTCTATCCTTTTGTAAAACTCTTTGAATTTCTGGAATGCCTCGCTTTTCTTCCTAAGAGTGTATACAAAGCCATAATGACTAAAGTCATCTACAATTGTTAAAAAGAATCTTTCTTTGTATCTAATAGAAGGTTTAAGTGGGCCTACCAGGTCCATATGCATTAATTGAAAAATAGAGTTAGTGGTGCGTCCTGACTTTTTTGGTCTTGGCTTTACCTTCATTTCATTTTTCATTTCATTTTATTTGATTTATATACCTTAAGTTTCGAATTTTTACAGACAGAGCATTCGAGGTAATTTTCACAACTTTTTACTTTCAAACCTTCAGTACAATTAACCATCTTTTTTATAACCGGGAAACTAATGTGGCCCAACCTTCTGTGAAGGAGATGGGCGCAATTGTCATGTATGGGTTTTCCTATAGAAAATTCATTATCTTTAGGCAAATTACAATCATTGTCAGCATTTTTTAGATCGACCCCCTCTATTTCTCTATTCCTTTTTACATTGGTTGAACTTGCATATACACATTGTTGACTACTCTTTTTTGGTACAAAATATGATAAACCACCGTTTACTATGACATCTCCTATTCCTTCGCCATTATTGGACATGAATACTCTATCATTTTTGAACACAACCTCCACATTGGTATCTTGGCATAGTTTTATGGTGGCTAGTACATTGTATGGTATTTCAGGTACAAATAGTACCCTCTCTATTTTACCAATCCCTGGTATGAATACATTCCCTTTACCTACTACCCTGGCATTGTTTTGATTTGCTACCTTTATCATGAAATCCACTTCAGTAAATGAAGTGAATAGTTTGACATTAAATGTTGTATGGCTAGTGGCTCCTGAGTCTATGAGCAATATGTTCTCCTTCTCTTTTTGGCTAAAGATAAAATTTCTGTTTCTAAAACCATATATGGAACCCATATTGCTGTCTTGTGAGTTGTCCCTGCGTTCTCTTACTTGTCTGAGGGTAGGGGACCCTCTACGCCCTCTCCAGCCTGTGGGTCTGCGTTCTGGGGAATGCCTTCCCTGATACCTTTGCCTGGAATCAGATCTTTCTCTGCGTTGATTGTACTCTCTATTTCTGATGTTTCTAGGGCAGTCTCTTTTGAAGTGATTTCTAGAACCACATAGAAAGCATTCGGGAATGCTGTTTACCCTTTCCTGAAATTCTACCCTCTTAGCTAGCCTGAGATCCTTGCGTGATAGGGTTTGGTCTCTCCTTAAATTATCCTCAGCAATTAACCTATTGGTGAGGCTATCTAGTGAGATATTTTCTACATGTAGACTATCTAATTGGGTGATGAAATTGTCCCAGCTGGGATCTAGAGAGTTGATGATGATGCTCATCATGCTTTCCTCTGTAATTATTTCACCCCTCTGTAGTAATTCTACTCTAGTGGCATTTAATTTTAGTAGATGTTCACTCATGGACATCCCAGGTCTAAGCCTAGCTGAGTGGAAATCCCTTGAGATCCTTGTAGTTGTAGCCCTGCTCTTGCTATAAAATAAACCATAAAGTTTTTGTATAATTTCAGATACAGTCATGTGATTACCAATACTGGGATATATGGCTGGCACAATACTAGCTAATAATAGACAGTAAGCTTTATGATGTATGCAGTCAGTTTCAAAAGACCATGGTTTCTTTGGTGGTTTTAAGATCAGGAACAATACATTTTCTTTCATGAATATGATCTGAAGTTGTTGGTACCACTCTAGAAGATTTTTTCCATCTATTTGCAACTTAGGAAAGTCAATTGGTAAAGTTCCAGAATGATGAGAATTGCTATTTGCAAATGGCAGCTGTCCGTGGTCCTGAATGTGTGGGTGATCACAGTAAGGAATTGGTATAGCAGCAGCTAGGTTAAACAGGCAGGCTCCAATTTTTTTTCTTCAGTTTCATTTGGAAGGTTCTGCGCATGCGTGAAGCTCATTTTTCGCTGGAAGCCGTTGGGTGAGGAGCTCTTAGCCGCGGCCTCTGAAGCCAGGCCCAGCCCTATTAGGGGAAGATCAGAATGACTCCAGGGATGGGTCTGAGTCATAGGATCCTTACCGTACATCGGTAGGAAGCCTGGAAAAGTTATGTTCGCTGGGTGGTGTCCCCAGAAGTTCGGCTGTGCAGTTGGCATGGCAATCGGCTTTATGTCGGAGGCGTCGGTCATGGAGAGAGTCAGGAGGCCCAGTGGATGTTGCTGCACTGGTAAATAGTTTGTATGACTTTTGGATCTTGGTGTTTGAGGCAGCAGCACGACAGAAGAGTGATTCGAGGAGTGTTGTGGTTTGAGATTCGGAGCTGTGGTTATTTTCTTTTTCATATGGCTTGCAGTTGTTGTTTTTAAATCATCTAGAGATTTGATAGTGTTTGTACAATCGGGAGAGATGAAAGTGGCGTAAAAACGGAGCCAAATGCTGCAGTAAGGGTTTCTATAGCCTTTTGTATTTCAAGTTCATTGGGAGAGCTTATGTTATTTTGGGTTTGTTTTTCGCTATTATTTTTGGTGAATTCCTCGTTCTTTTTCATGTCAGGACTAGCTCCCACCAAATGATTTGAATCTTGTTCTCTCATTGGTTGCTGGTTTGTTATCTTCTGTGGCAGTTGGTATAAAGATGGCTGCTGAAAAAAAGGCGGGAAACTAGATACTGTTGTGATGTGACAAGATGGCGTTTCTCTCAGTGACCTGTTGCTCATTTGGTTTGATTCTTGTTCTTCGGTCGCTGCTCCATGGCTTTTGAGTAAGCTCTGGAGGTTCGCGATGAGATCTTTGTTAGTGACGGGCGAGTCTAATATTTTAAAAATGGCTAGCCTGAGGTCTTCCCTTTTTTGTGCTGTTGTTTTAGATTCGTTCTTTCCTTCATTCCGTTGTTCTGCTTTTTTGAGTGAGGTGTATGGTTCAGGAGTCTGCTCGTTTTTGTCTGAGGTGATTTTTGGTATGTTTCCGTTGGGTGATAGTTGTGCAGCCATTTGTTTTGTTAAGGCTATAGTAGTTATTCTATTTATTTTTGTTAAATATTCAGTAGTCTCTGACATATTTCTATTTGGAGTTATGGGCAACCATCCTCTGCTACCATATTTGTTAAATTTCTAGGATCTAGCCCAATAACTCTCAGTACTTCATCAATAACAGAAATTATTTATTTATTTATTATTGAGAATATAACTTAACCTATTCATCTACATCTATAACCTTGCTTCTGTATCTCATAGGTATTCATCTAAATCTGAGGGAGAAGTTTTACAGACAAGGACTTATATACCCGGAGGGAGGAGTCAAAGGTAAGGTGGAGTTGGGAATGGGATGGGTTTAAGGGATTTAACCCATGCTAAACCATAGAATGCAGAATAAATACAAGAGTTAGACATTTTATCTGACAGATTCCGCGAGGAAAAGGATTGATTTGTTTTTTAATTTATTTCGATAGAGTTAAAGTAAAGGCTTCCCTGTCCAATTGTGTCAAATTCTAAGATGCAGTGCTCATCTCTGTTTCTTGGCTGAGGAAGCCATTGTTGTCTGAAGAGATTTTCTCTGGTCATGTGACCAATATGGCTATACGCCAAAGGTGGACTGTTACCTTCCCACCGAAGTGGTACCTATTTATCTACTCACATTTGCATGCTTTCAAAGTGCTAACTAGGCAAGAGCTGAGGGCAAGTAACGGGAGCTCACTTCGTTGTGCAGAAGTGTGTGCAAAGCAAAATTAGTTATATTCATGGTTCTGCCAGGGAGTAGTTTCACCTGCTATGGAAAAATGATGAGTCCCCTGAAAGTTAAAATGGTAGGTGCAGAATGAGCAGCAGGAATCTTTCTCAGATATTTCTATAACATACATGAATTGTTTCTCTTATAATATGGAAAAGCTTATCAGTATGTAAGTCATTGTGGGGGGAAAAAAGTGTCCTGAAATAGGATAGGCTAGAATTCCAAGCTTGGATGAAACTTTGAAGGATCTCACCCAGGACAATAATCTCTCTGCCGAGTTTACAGACAGACGTAGTAGCTTTCCATGACTGCTGTGTTTCTCATGGAGCCTAATAATTGGTATGCAATTCTAGTGTTTTTATGCAGTATTTTCCTGGGAGGATTAATGGGTTCTTTTTCAGCCTTTATGTTAGCCAGCTGCATTGCTGGGCACTCATCCAAGCCACAGCCTGAGTTTTTCTTGTGTAAAGGAAAGAGAAGAAAGAACATCTCACCTCCCAATGATTTAACTTATAATTATAACATGTAACCTATCAAAACATCCCCACCTTTAACAGAGCTGTTTTAATGGTGGTCTCATTTTCCTTTGAAGCAGCTATTTCATAATTATGTTATACTTCGAAATTAAAACTTTTCAGGGACAAGGGGGCATTTTTGATGTGATTTTTGAAAACGAATGTGCTGATCTGTGGGTTTTTTTACAATTCTATTTTATAACATCTTCCTACCACAGAAGGAATCGGCTAGATATTATCATTGCAAGAGAGAAGAATATCATTTTAAAAAAAAAAACCTTCTGAAACTGAATGTCAGGACCAAAGATATATAAACCAGCATATAACTATTTACCAATTTCCCTGTTTTTCAGGAAGCCCGGCCAAGCTTAGTTACCATACTATCAGAAGCTCATAAACATAGGCAAATAAAAATCCAAAAATGTAATCTGGCTTTCTCTTTAAAATGGATAAAATGTTTCAGTTGTTAAGAAATGTATTTCAAGTCAGTTGCTAGTTAGCTCAATACATGTAATTTTTGTTCTCTCATTGTGCAAGGATCTTATCTTTATGTCAGCCCTTCATAATGTTACAATGATAGTTCCAAAAAAATAAAATAAAACTGTTCTGTTACTAAAACTATTCTGAACTCTCCTCTCTTAGAAGGTCGAGTCTATCATTTGTGTTATACAGAAGTATTTGAATTGGATTTTTGGAATGTTCCAAGCATTGTATTCTAAATTAAACAATAAGCATACTATTTCTCAGTTAATGCATCCTCAGATCAGGAGTCAAGGTCTTATTTCCTCACTTTTCTCCCTATCCTTTACATCTCCACTCTCTCCTTACTAGAGTGTCCTAGCTCAGGGGTCTCCAACCTTGGCGACTTTATGACTTCCTCAGCCAGGCTGAGGAATTCTGGGAATTGAAGTCCACAAGTCGTAAATTTGCCAAGGTTGGAGACCCCTGTCCTAGATCATTAGCGATTCTGCTGTATCTACAAATCCCTAGTTACAACCCCATAAATATCCTAGGAAGAGGGCCACTTTTCAAGTGGGGTTTGAAAATCCTGTCCTAGGCAACTCCCAGACCCCCAAAGATCTTGAAATCTATATCACTAAACTCTTCTTGGTCCTTCCAGATTCCATTTGTTTATTCCACTTTGAAGCGCCTTATGGGCGAACCCCTTTTATGGTCATTTGATCAATGGAGAACAATGGATTTGTCACTGGTTCAGATAACATCAGTCAAAATTTAAGGCCTAATCAGGACACTGATCTAGGATAGTTTTAGTCCTTGGCACTTCTGAAGCAACTGCCAATCACTGTCAAAAATACCAGATGTGTCACAAATTTCCTGAGACCGCCATGTTTTTCATACTGCATTCCTACAAAGTAGTTCACTGTGAAGAGTTGCATATTGTTCTCTCCGACAGTTTTTATTGTTCTTTCTCTCCTCCCCCCCCATTCTTTCATTTTCTCTAGAAAGCTTCCCCTGGGCTAATGCTCATTTTATCAATAGAGGAGTTTTCTTCTTCCTACTGCAGGAGGAATAATCTTTATTCAGTCAATTATGTGAAAAGGCAACCGGATAACAACACTAAACAATCTTAGCCAGTAATATCCAGTCCTCGTTTGATTGAATATTTCTTTTTCATCCAGGAGCTCCAGAGTTGATCAGTCTCTTTTCCACTAATGTTTTTACTTTTTGGTAAGAAGTATGCACTGTTTTAGTTATGCAATAAACAATACCCATCGGCAGTTACCACTTCAGTAGATTTTAATAGGATAAGGACTTTCCCAAGGACCTCGGATAGGTGCAAGTTACTTATTTGGCATTTGCACAATTACATTTTTTATTTTTATTTTTTATTCATTTCCTTATTTTTATCCTGCATTTATTATTTTTATAAATAACTCCTGGCAAACGTACATAATGCTTCCTCCTCCTCCTATTTTTCCCCATTACAACAACCTTGTTAGGTGGATTGAGCTGAAAGAATCCAGCTGTCACAAGGTCACCAAGCTGGCAAGCTGGTTTCTAGCTAGTGCCCTAGCCACTAGACCAAACTGCGTCTATTCTCATTAAAAGAAGCAGAAGCAGAATTGCATTGAAATATGCAATGATGTTTTCTGCACCTTAAGTCATATATTGCTTCTGCACAGACGAAAATAAGAAACCGAAATACTTAGTGCTGGATTCCATGTTATTAGCTGAAGAACCACTATTTTCATCCATTACACAAATGGTTGGCTTGTAAGGTGAATCTTTAAAATGCAATAATAGCATTGACTGAAAAATGAACAAGCCCTTTCTCCCAGTTCCTTTAAATGAAGGTTTTGAAACACTAATTAATTATTATCAGCAATGTAGTCAGTGCTTACTCTTTGGTAAATGTAGGGTTCATTATATTTTATAGCACATTAAGTTTACCATCAGGCAAATTTATTAACTTTGCATACCTTTACGTATACCTTCAACACAACCACCCATTGATTTCACAGGCATTAATTCCCAGAGAAATGTGCTCAGGATCCCAAATCTACTTATTAAGATTTGTTGTGGTGGTGGTTTTAGTGCCAAGGACAGAGTTAGGGGAGAAATGTAGGGATAGATATTTTCTTTTTCAATTAGCTAGATGGCACTGCAGCATAATAACATGTTATTCACTCTGCAAATTGAGTGGGAAGCATCCAGGCCAATGGCGAATAATGTTTACCGATGACTTATTATTTTATTCAGCATTTTTATTCTCCAGCCATTTCAATATTCCCTGGAAACATACTTTATAACTAAGAAGTCTGTTTTGGATACATGTTGTATGCCAGGGTTTACTTGTTGCTGTTGCTGTTTTTCCAACTATCTACTCCCTAATCCAGCCACCTTTCAGTGTTTTGTTTTGTTTTTTTATCTTGCAGATTTATCTCTTCTATGATGAGATGAAACTTCAACATATATAGCTAGAACTGTGTGTGTCGTATCATCTGTGTGGTAACATCTGCTAGTTTACCAAGCCATTATCAATACACCAATATTGGCTATTGTAAAGATGAGTAAGGGTTTCAATTCATTTCTTATTTAAATGTTTATATCGCAGTCCAACTTGCAATTGTGGCTCTAGGTGGTTTATAACTTGTTATCAATGAAAAACAAGCCAATAAAAAAGCTTACAAATATATAATAAGTAAGGCCAGTCATAGCATACCACTTCTGCATGGATTTCTTCAGCTCCCTGATCCACTTCCTTGGGGAAAAGCAGATCTGTGGAACCTTGCAAAATGCAAATGGGTTGGGCCATTTGAATCTCAGGGAATGCTCTTCTGTAGGTTCTTTATTCATCTATATGTAGGTTGGGAAATGTTATCTAGAGTTAGATAGTATATGTTGTACTTTCTCATTGAAAGCTTGTTGAATAGAAGTTTAGTTTAAGGTTCCTAATTTACATGTATCATTGGGTGGTAGAGAGTAGATAAAAACATCAGTGTCCATGAATGATGGTTATGATCAGATGATGAGATTGTTTCAGAATATATTAGGTAGAGACAATGATATATACACTGTATATGTCAACACCTCTGATTTTGTCTTAATCACTACCCTTATTTTTGATAATAATTAATTATATCAGACATATAAATATCCCTTCTGCTTCCAAACTTGCTCTCCAATAACTCAGTTTTGTAGAATATATGTTTCCTGCTCAGTAAAATCTATTGAAAATGTTGATAATGCCACTCATTATTTATCTGAAATCAGGTTATGTTTTGATCTTAAGTCTTTTGTGAATAACCTTTATAAAGGAAAGTTAATTAAGATGCATTATGTACACCGCCTCAATCTCTGTATTATTCTTTGAGAAGCTCTTTAAATAGATAAATGAATAATATATATAAACCAAAACAAAAAGAGAAAAAAATGGATGAGAAAGAATGGGACCCCATTCCCAGACTGAAATGAGAATAGAAAGATGGTTTTATGGAGAAGGTATGACTCTGGAGTCTGGCTCCTGAGAACAGAAAGATAGCACGGAGATACAAATGATGGCCTTGTACTTTTATTGGCCTGTCATTCTATTTTTCTTTAGGGTCATTGAACAAGTGCATGGAGGTTGCTATGGAATAAGTGATGCTATGGGGGTGCTGTAAATATGCATTTTTGATGGAACACACATGACATCTCTGCTTCACAAGCTGCATTGGTTACCAATTTGTTTCCAGGTCCAATAGTATTGACCTTTAAAGTCCTTCATGGCATGCAATCAGGTTATTTGAGAAACCATCTCTCGCCAATTTCATCTGCCCATTTTACCAGATCCAGCAGAAAAGATATACTATCAGTTCTATCACCTTCATTGGGTCTAGGACAACTCATCCCGGCCAACTCAATGTGGAACTTGCTGTGGGACAATTCAACACAGAATAACTCAATGCAAGTTAACTGTACTATTATCCATCACTATTCCTTCAACATTATTTTATTTTTAGTCATACATATTTCATTTTATCCCTCCTTTAACATCCTTTCTTTAATGATTCTATTTCACCATTTCTTTGATATGTCTTTGAAGAAATAGAATAGAATAACTAAACAGAATAGAATAACTAATGAAAGGATACTAAAGGAGAGATGAAAGGAAATATGAATGAGAAAAATTAAAACAATTTTGAAGAAACAGTGATGGATAACAGTACAGTTATGCCATGTTGAAGTTCTCCCATGGTAAGTTGGCTGAGGTGCGTAGGGCAGAGCAAGTCAGCCAGGACTAGACAACTGGGGCAAGCTGACACTGGTGAGACAGCTGCAGCAAGATGACTATGGCAAGATGGCAATGGCAAGTTGTCCCATTCTGACTTAAGCTGTTGAATTTTGTCGGTCTTAGGTGGTGGATGTTTTCTGCTATGGCATTTGTGCTATGAAATCATATCCTCCTTGAGGTGAAGTTAGTGTTGTCAGTGTTGAGCTTCCCAAGGTCCTTGAAGATGTGTTTATGATGGCAGGATTGTGGACCTCAGAAGATAGGTGAACCAGGGAGGTGGCTTCACTCTTTGTAATATCCCTTTCTCTATTATTCTTCCTTTTACTTTAATGTTTATATTTCTTAACCTATTTATTAACTCTTTTTTTAGCTCTATTGTATGCTGCCCAGAGTCACTTGTTTGTGAGATGGGCAGCTATATAAATTGGATAAACAAACAAACAAACAAATTTATTCTGTTAGACTATCCCTTCCCAACTGTTTTTGATAGGAAGGGCATGCTATGGGTCCCGTCAATTAAAGAGTGTTATTTTCTGGAAGCCTTTCCTGCTATAGCACTTTTCCTATGAAACATCTTATCTCCTGAGATTATTTTGACCCAGATCCTGCTGACCTTTCATACATGCCTGGAGACCTGGATGTGTTCCAGGGCCTGAAGGTTGGGAAATTAAATGGCCTATTGAGTGGTATTTGTCAGTTGTTTTGTCAGGATTTGTTGCCTGCAACCTCTATAGGTTTTTACCCTTTGATAATATTATTTTTTATTTTCCTAACTTGTTATTAGACATCCAGAGTCACATTTGCCAGATGGGCAGCCATATAAATCAAATGAATAAATGAATAAGTACAAAAGGAATTCAACAAAAAGTTGAATTTCTAATTCCAGAGGACCTTTAACTAGAATTCTGTAGAAAGGCCTGAGGAGATGAGCATTTGGTTAGTCATTATAAAGTTTTCAGACTTTGATTCTAATTAACTGGCCAACATTATGAGGGGCAAGCCCTTTAAATTACTTGTTGGGTATAAATAATGCATTAATTAGCCTCATAAATGTGCTCAGCAGTGTCTTTTAAGAAAATAATTCTCTCTCTCTCTCTCTCTCTCTCTCTCTCTCTCTCTCTCTCTCTCTCTCTCTCTCTCCCTCCCTCCCTCCCTCCCTCCCTCCCTCCCTCTCGGTCCCTCCCTCCCTCCCTCTCTTTCCCTCTCTCTGTCTCTCTCTCTCTCCCTAAAGATAATTTAATGGACTCGTGATAATAATCTGACTCTCCCACACTATATGCTAGCAATGAAATTTACAAATGAAATTCTGGAGAAATGTTTAAAACGATGACTCGAAATTATTCTCACTTGGCTGGAGAGGAAGGGCAGGAAGCATTGTAATCATACAGAAAGTTAATGCTAAGGATTGTTTTGCCTACAATACACTGTATATATCATCTTCTTAATTTCATGACATAAACCCACACCAATTCTCCAGTATCTTAGCTGGATATATATATTTCTCATTATTTGTAATTATTTCAGTAGCTGGACAGTAGTTGGGAGACAACCTAGCAGGCTGTCTCCCCAATTACAGTTGGAGTTTTGCAAGCACCAAGTCCCAAAATTTCATTTACTATCACTTGCTCACAAATAGTACAAATACAAAGTTTTCCAAAGGTGAATTAGATAATGTAGAAAAAGAGGAGGAAAATGCAATGTACCTCAACAAATCATTTAATTAATCAAAGACAAGATTGTTTTAAGAACCTGATGATATGGATACTCATTTTGTTCTGATTGATGAATGTTCAAGCAACCTGCATGAAGATTAAAAGTCATGATAATAATGTAAGTAACATCATGGAAATGTAGTATTAAATCACAGTGAGGTTGAGGCATTTATCCATCCATCCATCTATTCACCCATCCATATATTTTATGGTTTCCTTTCAATTAATTACCCAAAGCCCATATATCATCAATATTATCATTCAGATGATTACATTTCTAAAGAAGAAAAACCCTAGGCATGAACTGCCAATATATAGTACCAAACAAATGTGATGGGAAATTTACGTTTCAGTTGAAAAATTGTTCCACTATCAGCAAATGAATTAAAGGATGAGAATTTCAGAATAAAATAGAGTTGGAAACATTTTGTAAGACCAGCAAATATGGAGATGGATGGATGGATAGGTGGGTAGCCAATCAGCCTACGCCATAGATAGCATTGCCAATAACCTGACAGTGAATGTAACGTTATATCCCTTTGAGGTAAATTAGTTTTTAAAAGCCAAAAATGTAAAGGGCCAAAAATGTGAGTTAGGCCTTACAGAGGCTTAAGACATTTATTTTGCTTCCTATTTCTTCAAAAACAATTAACTAAATAACTAAGATGCATTTAAAATTGGCTTTTTCCTGAAATTACATGAATTAATATATATATAACTTGTATCCTTCTCTTATGGCTGCTCTTGAAATTCATAAATACATCCATTTCTGGAAGAAAAAAAAGGCACTTAAATATTGGAACAGAGAAAAGGTAGTATAGATTGTACCTTTTAAATTAAATTAAATTAAATTAAAATCTAGCTAGAAATATTCCTCTACAAATGTGCTACACAGTACCTGCTATTTCTTCAGTTCTCCCACCCCATCCCCATCCCCTGCCAACAAAATTCAGCTGAAAAAAATGCCAATTTTAATGACACACTTTTCTATTTGAGGACTGATGAGGTGTTGAACTGAAAGGTGCAATGTTCCTTTAAAATGTCTCAATCCTTCCAAATGGAGAAAAGCTCTTCATCCCATCCATTGTCATAATTGTGATCATCATTGCAACTTCATAGTTGCAACCAAGAAGAATTAAGAACAGCGGCAGAAAAAAAAAAAAAAACTATCTTCCTGAACTAGAATCCCATCATTTATAATCCATACTTGTTGCTTCTTCAGCAATTAATGAAAATGACTATTAAAATAATGCCCAAATAAATGAGTAGATAGATATGGATTTCCTAGTGTGGTATTGAGTTCCTAGTGTGACTATTGAGTTCAAGGCAGAGATAGGTTTCAGCAGGTTCTGACTAGATCTGGAGAACTGTTAGTGGAAATTTTGAGTAGTTCAGAGGACCGGTGAATACCACCTCTGACTGGCCCCACCCCCATCTATTCTCTGCCTCCTGAGTCCCAGCTGATCAGGAGGAAATAGGGATTTTGCAGTATCCTTCCCCTAGGGTGATGAGGAAATGAAGATTTTACAGTATCCTTCCCTTGCCACGCCCACCAAGCCATGCCACGCCCACCAAGCCACACCCATAGAACCAGTAGTAAAAAATTTTGAAACCCACTACTGGTTAACGGATATCATCCTTGGTGTCTTCTCCATCTCCTACTTCACCCTACTTTTTAACATTTATAATTATTTTAATATTAAGACCCCACAAAATATTTTTTTAATTTCCTGCTACTTGCTGCACAACATCTCCAACATTTTAATCCTTATTCCCAGGCATTTCTTTAGTTTCCAAAAAGATTTCACAATGTTATTAGAAGCTAACAGCACTGGAGGTCAAAGTTTACTTGTAAACCACCATATCTGGAAGGAATGGTCTGTAAAAAATGACAGGGAGCATCCTCACTAATATACATTCTGATTGAATTGCGTGATCAGATTTCCACTTGTTGTGAGTCTTGGAACTAATCAGATAAAGCATGTAAACATGTCTTTTTTATCAAGCATTCTGATTTTTTCTTTTATTCTTAGCATTGCTGCGATGACGCAGTGGTTAGAATGCAGTATTGCAGGCTAACTCACTGTTCTCTGCCAGGAGTTTGATCCTGACCAGCTCAAGGTTGACTCAGCTTCCATCCTTCTGAAAACGAGGACCTAGACTGTTGGGGATAATATGCTGACTCTGTAAACCACTTAGAGAGGGCTATAAAGCACTATGAAGTACATTATATAAGTCTAAGTGCTATTGCTTTTGCTATTGCACAGATAACATCCTTTTTTCTGAAAGACTGAGTTTTTCAGTAAAATAGCTAATGGACAATAAGGATGGACAATAATGGACAATAGCTAAAGGACAATTCAGCTAATGCATGCAAAGAGACCCTGTTTCTTCCTGTGTCTGCTGTCAAGAGTGTTTGAAATGTAGTATACTAAATTATGATTGAAACATTAACATCTCTCTTCAGACAGTGCTACTATTTTTATTAAATGTATAGTGTTGCTAAACAAAGTGTCACTTACTCAACTCCTTAGAGTCAGATAGGATCCATTTAAAGCTTCTCTCTTGTGGCTACTGAAACCTGGATTTTCTTTTTTGAATAGTCTCTGGATATCTCTAGAAATCTCCATAGGGTGTATGTTTCTAAACCTTAGCAATTTTAAGACATATGGACTTCAACTTACAGAATTCCCTAGCCAACTAGAATTCTGGGAGTTACATCCATACATCTTAGAGTTGCCAGCTGAAAAACGTGGGGTAGACGGATCTCATTCAACATTGTTCCTTTGCAAAATCCTCCTTGGTGGTCCTGAATCACCTTGGAACTTTTCAGTAGCCTTCTCCTTCTCCTTCTCCTTCTCCTTCTCCTTCTCCTTCTCCTTCTCCTTCTCCTTCTCCTCCTCCTCCTCCTCCTCCTCCTCCTCCTCCTCCTCCTCCTCCTCCTCCTCCTCCTCCTCCTCCTCCTCCTCTTCCTCTTCCCCTTCTCCTTCTTCTTCTCCTTCTCCTTCTCCTTCTGCCTTTCCCCAGCTTCAGTTTTCCTCCCAGCTCTTCTTGTTAGTTTTTTAGGCTATTTCAAATTTTGCTCTCCCATGAGAGGCTGTCCTGTGTGGTAAGCCCCTGTGTGGTAAAGAGCCTGTAGTACAGTGGACTAAAGCACTGTTACTAACAGATTAACATCTGCTGCTTGCAATTACTGTAAATTCAAATCTCACCAGGCTCAAGGTTGACTCAGCCTTCCATCCTTTCAAAGGTAGGTGAAATGAGGACCCAGATTGTGGGAGCAATAAGCTGACTTTGTATAAATATACAAAAGTATGAAGGCTATTGCTTAACGCATTGTAAGCCGCCCTGAGTCTCCGGAGAAGGGCGGCATATAAATTAAAGCAAAAAAAAAAAAAAAAAAAAGGCCTCTTATTTTCTCCAACTGTCAAATCTACCCTCTGCTCCAAACTTTGGAGACCAATATCACAAGTGTTTAAATAGTTTTCTCCATATATACACACTAATATGTGGTAGTGGCATAATGCAATTTGATTCTCTCTTTAAATTTGCCTATGTGCTTTCAGTCCATGGTGTTTTCAAAGGGCAACAAATAATATGTGTGATTATGTTATAATGTATTTACCTTGACCTGTGTACTTATATCAGACATAGAGACATTTATCAACTTTGTTTCATTACAGTTTGCTGAAAATTTAGTCTAATTTAGTCATGTAATGCTGGTTTCTAAAACAGGAAGGAAAATTTCTGTAGTGCCTAGGCATGGTCTAGGGCAGTGGTGAAATCCAATTTTTTTTACTACCTGTTCTGTGGGTGTGGCTTGGTGGGTGTGGAGTGGCATGGTGGTTGTGGCAGGGGAAGGATACTGCAAAATCTCCATTCGCTCCCCACTCCTGGGGGAAGGATATTGCAAAATCCCCATTCCCTCCCCACTCCTGGGGGAAGGATACTGCAAAAACTCCATTCCCACCCCACTCGGGCCAGCCAGAGGTGGTTTTGCCAGTTCTCCAAGCTACTCAAAATTTCCGCTACTGGTTCTCCAGAATCTGTCAGAACCTGCTGGATTTCACCCCTGGTCTAAGGGCCCTTCCACACAACAACTAGCCTTTTCTTGCTTATCACATGCAACAACTTCACAGTGTTGCCAGCTAGAGTTTCATTCAGGTGGCCAATAAAAAGACACACACACAAATTGCAACTAGCTTTGTATCCCAGTCTAGTTTTTCTCCCTCCAGAGGTGGGAGAAAAAAGTTTAAACACCTGATTGACAACATGGACGGCAATGATAGCTGAGTACAATGACACCTGCAGTAGAAAAATGATAGAGAACCAGGAGTGGCAAGAAGGCTGGGGTGTTTCTATCAATAGGAGATTGCCCTGCCTTTCCTGAAGCTTTGGGCAAAATGCTGCAAAAACTGTCCTCGCAACATTTATTCTAGTGCATACTGAGTTGATAATTGGTTTGGTTATTCTAGTCTTGTAAAAGCTCCATGATATCATGGGGATATTGTGTTAAATCGTGGGCGATTGAAGGAAGACTCGAAACAATGTAACTGTAACTCTTTTATTTAACTCCAGAAACAGCAATCGCAATTCAAACCCCGGGCAACCCTTTATATAGGAAGGGGCTGTCCCCGGCTGCAACCACTGACGTGCCTTCTAATTTCCCGCTCTCAGGACTAATTCCTGATTGGCTCATTTGAACTGTACTTGATATCTAACACTCCTCCCCCCTAGTTCAGTGTCCGCCCGTCCGGGGTCTCTATGCTACGTAGTCGCGTAAGTAGGCGGGTCGCTTGGAGGTTCGACCGGACCTGCGCAGTTCAGTCGTTCCGGTGCCTTCGGGTTGAGAGGTTGAGGTCCGCTGCTCCCTCTGTGTGGGCTCCGGAACTCTCTCGAACTCGGTCTCCGGCGTGGATTCACCTCCTTCTCCCACTTTACTTGGCTGTCCCTGCCGGCTCCTTTCGGCACCTGTCGCCTCCTCCGTGGACTCAGGTACGTGCTCGCTGTTATCTTCTTCTGGGCTGGTGTTAGGCATGTCCAGAACTGGCATTTGTGTATTGGCCCGCTCTGGTACCGCTTGCGTGTCTTTTCCAGTGCTGGCCGTCTGTTGTCTGGACCCGGTAGGACAGGGGCCCCGTCACCTGGGTTATTGTTGCTGGTACCCAGAGTGGGTTTCCGCTCAGGTTTTTTGCGTAGACTCTGTCCCCTGGCTGGAACTCTCGGATTCTGCTCGTGGAGTCGGTTGGCTTCTCTGTGCTGTACTGTGGGTGCAGTCTGTCCAGAGGGGATCTCAGCTTACGGCCCATTAATAACTCTGCTGGGCTTCGGTGGGTCATGGCGCTTGGTGTAATGTGCTGGATGGCTAATAGTTTATCTAATTTGGCCTGAATGTCCCCTGGGCCTAATCTCATAAGCGTCTCCTTTGTAGATCTCACCATCCGTTCCGCCAAACCGTTCGTCGAAGGTTTTTGGGGGCCAATAAGGCGTGCCTTATTCCTTGGTCAGCGAGGAACATCTCGAAGGTGTTTGATGTGAACGGCGGCCCGTTGTCGGAGACTATGAGGTCGGGAATCCCATGTGTGGCGAATAGGCGTCTCAATACTTTAATCACTGCATCTGCTGTGGTCGTCGACATGAGCACTACTTCGAGCCACTTTGAATATGCGTCCACGATGACTAGGAACGTATTCCCTTTGCACGGCCCTGCGAAGTCGATGTGCAATCTGGCCCATGGTGTTCCCGGGTTTTCCCAGTCGTGGACGGGGGCTGAGTTTGGTGCCGCCCTCGACTCTTGGCAGTTTGCGCAGGAGGACACCCACGTCTCGATTTCCTTGTCCATCCCGGGCCACCACACGTAGCTTCTGGCCAGGGCTTTCATCCTCACGATCCCCGGGTGCCCGACGTGGAGTAATCTGAGTGTCTGTTGTCTTAGTGTGTTTGGAACAATGACTCTATCCCCCCACAACACGCACCCCCTTAGTCCTGACAGTTCATTTTGCCTCCGTTTGTATGGCAGGAACTCTATGCTTATGTCTTTTTCCTCCGGCCACCCCTTCCAGATCCAATTTAAAATTCGCGCCAGTATTTTGTCCTTTGAGGTGGCCCTCGCGATGTCGGCTGCAGAAATTCGGGCTTCCTCCATCGTCTCAATTAGCAGGGTGGTCATTGCTGGCGCTGGATCCTCCCCTGTTTTTGGAAGTGGGCACCTGCTGAGGGCGTCTGCATGGTCGATTGATTTTTCTGGGTGGTGGAGCAGTATGTAGTTGTAGGCCGCCAGAAACTCCACCCATCTTAGCATTCTGGGTGACAAAACGGGGGGTGTTGGTTTGTCCCCTGCTATGATGCCTAACAATGGCTTGTGGTCGGTTATTAGTTCAAAACTCCAACCGTAGAGATACTCATGGAACCTTTTTATTCCGGCTACTGCGGCTAACGCCTCTTTGTCCAATTGGCTATAGTTCCGTTCGGGTTTTGACAAAGTCCGGGAGAAAAATGCAATGGGGGCCTCTGTTCCGTTAGGCATTTTGTGGCTCAATACAGCTCCGATGCCGAAGAGGGATGCATCGCAAGTTAGTCTTATGGGTAATGTCCCGCTGTATTGCACTAAAACTCTGTCTGACGTTAAAAGGTTCTTTATGTCTTCGAACACTTTCCTCTCTCGCTCCCCCCATTTCCATTCTGCCTTCCTGTCCAGTAGCCGGTGGAGTGGTTCAGCAGTGGTAGCTTTCTGCGGTAGGAAGATATTATAAAAGTTAAGCAACCCCAAAAATGCCTGCAGTTCGGTTTTATTTTTTTTGGGGGGGTGCTTCCTTGATCGCTCTCAGCTTCCCGGGGGTGGGTCTAATTCCCGACTCATCTATCAAGTATCCCAGGAACTCGACCTGAGTCTCTGCTAGTTGGCACTTGTCCCTTTTAACTTTGAGTCCCACTTTCTGGAACCTTGTCAGCACCTCCCTCAGCCGCTGCTTCAATTGAGTCGTGTCCCTTGCTGATATTAATACATCGTCGAAATATGGGACGACTCCCTCGATTCCCTGTAGGAGTTGTTCCATCAGGCTTTGGAAAAGCCCGGGCGCTACGCTCACCCCAAATTGCAGTCTCTTACATTTGAATGCGCCCCTGTGTGTAACGATGGTTTGTGCTTCCGCGGTGGCTTCATCTACGGGCAGCTGCTGGTATGCTTGTGCTAAATCCAATTTTGCGAAGATTCTTCCCCTCCCCAAGGAATGCAAGAGTGTTGGACTACTGGTACAGGGTATGCGCTTTGTTGGAGCGCCTTATTTAATGTACTTTTATAGTCTCCGCACAAGTGTACTGACCCGTCCGGTTTAATCGGTGTCACGATGGGGGTTTCCCATCTCGCGTGGTCTATTGGCTCTAACACTCCCTGCGCGACCAGTTTATCTAATTGTTCGTCTATTTTTGGCCGTAGCGCAAAAGGGACTCTCCGGGGTTTGATTCGGATTGGGGCTACCTGGGGGTCTAAATTGATTGAGATTGGGGACCCTTTGTACTTGCCTAGCTCGTTGTTAAAGACCTCTGCGAACTCCCTCATCAGGTCCTCCTCCCAGGTGTCGTTTCCGATGTGATCGACGGTGATGGCTAGCCCCAATGGCTCGAACCACTCCATGCCCAGCAGGCTGGGCCGGTCTCTGTCCACAATCGTGAGGGGTAGCGTGGCTTTGAATGTCTTGTAGGCTACGTTGAACTTGCCAATGCCTACCACAGGAATTCGGTTCCCTTGGTAGTCGATGAGGGTGAGGCGCTGTCGTTTGAGGTCGCGGGCTGTGATGTGTGGCAGGAGCTTCTTGATTGTTGTCCAGGATACCATCGATAGGCTGGATCCCGAGTCCACCTCCATTCTGCAGGGTCTCCCCTCGATCAAGACTGTTGCCGCCATCTTATTTGCCCTTCCCGCGCTGGAATGGCTGATCACAATGTTTTGATGGGTCTCGCCTCGATCCGCCCGATGGTCATTGTTTCTTTGTCCTCGCCCAAACGGTTGTCTCTTCCCACTTGTCTGGAATTTTCTGTTGTTTGTTGGCGATCGGGGGGGTCTGGTCCTCCTTGAGGCTGGCTGGGATGCCCTGCAGACCCTCGCTATGTGCCCTTTTTTTCGCATCTTTGGCAGATAGCGTCCCGGAATCTGCATTCGGCTCTCGGGTGGTTCCCTTCGCATCCCGAGCACCAGGCCTCTCTCTTCCCCTGTTGTCTCTCCTTGCGATCGGCTCGGAGGTGATGGACTTCATCCTCCTCGTCCTCTTCCTCCGAACCCGATTCCACTCTTTCATAGTGCACGGCCGCCTCCTCCTTTACGGGCGGCCCGCTTTTCATTTTCTTCATAGCCGCCGCCGATTTCTGGGAAGCTTCGGTTGTGGATGCTTCTTCCAAGGCCTCCTTGAATGTAATTTGAGGCCGGGCCAGCAACCTACTCTGTAACGTGAGGTCCCTCAGTCCCAGTACTAGACGGTCCCTCATGGCCTCTTCTAGATTCAGGAAATCGCATGCGGCAGCTATTTCCCGCAAGGTCGCCACGAACGCACTGATTGACTCTCCCTCTCTTTGGTCCCTCCGATAAAACTCATGCCTTCTTACCAGGGATGATGCTTGCGGTGCGTAGTGTGCCTTGAGTATTTCTTGCAACGTTGTCCAGGTCATGGTCTTCAGATCGGCTGGGGCGGCAAGCGCTTTTGCCATTTTAAACACTGCCGGGCCGCAATGGGTGAGGAAAAGGGCCCTCTTCCTCTGCTCTGATAAGCTCAGCAGATCGTTCGCCTCCTTGAACATATAGAATCGCTCCATGTAAGCTTCCCAATCTTCCCCGGTTGGGTTGAATGGAGCGGGCGGTGTGATTGCAGACATCACGATAGCCGATGATCTGACCGGTGTTTCGGTGGATCGGATGGGTGGCTGATGATTGCTTGGAGATTGATGTGCAGTCCTGTTCCTTCAGATCCCACCTTCGTCGCCAATGTTAAATCGTGGGCGATTGAAGGAAGACTCGAAACAATGTAACTGTAACTCTTTTATTTAACTCCAGAAACAGCAATCGCAATTCAAACCCCGGGCAACCTTTTATATAGGAAGGGGCTGTCCCTGGCTGCAACCACTGACGTGCCTTCTAATTTCCCACTCTCAGGACTAATTCCTGATTGGCTCATTTGAACTGTACTTGATATCTAACATATTGGAGAGTGACTATATAGGGAAGGGCCTGAAATTCCCTTACTGTTTTCTATGATGATTCTTAGTTATCCAGATTATGGTTGTCCCAAAAGTGCTTTTTCAAGAAGCAGCTGGACTTTCTGGTTTTACTTTGAAGACGTTTCACTTATCATCCAATATATGAATATCAGAAAAGCTCAGGAGGATCTTCAGCCAATGCAACATATGTACACACTTCAAACCCAAGAATACACTAAGGCAAAAGCTTGTCCAGCCCAAGGATAAAATATCCAAACACAAACTGAGCAATGTGATATATGCAGTACAATGCAGTGAGCCATGTGCAGATCTGTACATTGGAGAAACAAAACAACCACTTCATAAATGCATGGCACAATATAGGAGAACAAACCCATCAGGACTAGATTCAACAGTCCATCTTCATTTAAAAGACAAATGCCAGTTTTTTTGAAGACACCAAGGTCCACATTTTGGACAGAGAAGACTGCTGGTTTGAAAGAGGTGTCAAAAAGGTCATCTATGTCAACAGAGGCGGAAGGATAAAACATCGTCTATTTCCAGTCTATAACACAGTCCTTTCAACAGTTCCAAGGCCATTTGCACCACTCAGGTGAGCCTGATTACACAGATAAACCTCCAGATGGCCTTAACAATTCGCTAACAGAATGCAAATGATCAGCTATCTGCAAGGAGTATAAATCCTTCTATTTCCCACCATCCAGTCAGAGCTGAAGAAGCTTCTTGAGGAGAAGCAAAATGTCTCCAAAGAAAAACCACAAAGTCCAGTTGCTTCTTGAAAAAAAGCACTTTTGGGACTACCCATGCCATTATTTAATGGCAGTTTATAGTGGCTTGTCCTTTTGGCTCATGAAGCAGTTTAAACTGCCAGGAAGTTTGGTAGAGTGTTTAATAAACATCTGAAAGAGTTGACTCAAAGGTTCCATATCTTTGAAAGAAAGACTTTTTCCATGTATGGAATTAGTTCTTCCCTTGAAAAAGGATTTGATTCAGACATTAATGTGTCCTAAGAAAACCATTCTGAAAGCAAATCTCAATATTTTAATCCAACTTTATTGAATGATGATTGATTATGTGCCATCAAGTTGTTTTCAGCTCTTAAGACCACTTCGACAATCTACCCCGTCCTAGTATTTCATGTCCCCCAATCTTGCCAATGTAAGTGAGTCCATCCACCTTGCTGCCATCCTCTGTTTCTCTTCTATCTTTGCCAGCATTACAGCCTTCACTAGAAAGCTAGGTATTTACATAATATGTCCAACTAATTGAATCCAAGCTATTGTCACATTTTTAGCATTAGAGATATGCACTATATTTTTATGCATTCTTTATGCACAAAATTGTTAAAGCTGTAACAATGACACCTGTGAACCAAAGGCAGATTTTAGATTATATATAACTATGGATGAATTCAAGTTATATATTTTCTAATGCCTGCTTTTGATTCACAGGTGCCATTGTGTGGCATTAATGATTTTGTGTATAAAGAATATATTAAAAAATTTAGTGCTGCTTTCTAATGCTAAAATTTGACAATAACAATTGCAGAATAGCTAAGCAATGTATAGTACAGCTCAGTTCATATTATATGAATTCTCTGACTAAATTTATGATTATTCATATTGGCTAAATAAAGCATAAAAAATTCCTTTTATTGTCATCAATTTTATTCTTTATCTCGTTGGATGAAACCAATGAAGTTAGTTGGAAATGAAGTTGGAAAAGCATGAGGATGGAAAGCAAGTAGGATTTTAGCTTGTTCTCTAATCCCTGCAGCTTTTAAAACTGAGAAATATGTTTATGAGTCCTCAATGATATCTTGAATGTTAATATGGCTTAATATTAAGAATTTTATTAGCAATAATAAAATATGTTCTTGGAACTTAAAACAAAAATTAATAACCAAACCTTCATTAATAATCGAATTCTTCAAAAAATTTAGTCAACTGTATATGCTTTTCCTTAGGAAAATATACAAAAATATATTTTAATCCCTTTGAAGAGATGGTTGGTAGGTAGGTAGGTAGGTAGGTAGGTAGGTAGGTAGGTAGGTAGATAGATAGATAGATAGATAGATAGATAGATAGATAGATAGATAGATAGATAGCTAGCTGATAAATAATAGTGTAAAGGGAATACCCCCATCCCACCCCCCCAGAATAAATTATTTTCCTCCCCAAGGATGATGTCTCAAAGAAAAGAAAATCCCAATAAAAAGAAATCCTTCCCCATCCTTTCTCCATTGAAATGGATGCTGGTTTAGCCTACGGAAACTATGTTTCCATTCATAAAATATAATATTGGCATTCATAAACTGGGCTCTCATTCAGAAAATACTATGAGTGATTTCCGAAAGACCAAGCTAACTACACAAAACACCAAAATTGATCACCCAGGTTAGGGTGAAAGAAGGTGTGTGTGTGGGGAAAACCTATGTCCACCTACCCTTAAAAATTGTGCTGGTTGCTCTTTTTAAAACTCAACCATATGTGGTGCGAGGGGAAGAAAATTCCTGGGGCCAGAGTCAAGGATGTGGTGGGACAAATTTCTTCAAAAATGGACACTGGGAAGAGATTAGAAATGGTGCTGGTGGCCATTTTAAAAAATCATCAATATTGGGCACCCAGGGAAGAAAATTCCTGATGCCAGAGTCAGGGATACGAGGGGTTAGAAGGCTATTTTTAATTTTTTTATTTTCATCCCAAATGCAAAAATGGTAGCCAGGACAAGATTTAGGGTGGGATTTCATGCTTTAAAATTATGCTGATTGCTGTTTTAGAAATCAGCCATAGCAAGTGCCTGGGAAGAAAATTCCTTATGGTGGCATCAGAGATGCAATGTGCTAGGAGGCCCTTTTTTAAAAAAAAAAAATTCCTAATTGCATAAACAGATTCTAGGAGGAGATTCTGGTTTGGAATTGTGTGCTTAAAAGTGGCGCTGTTTGCTGTTTTTAAAAATCAACTATATCAGGTGCCCAGGGAAGAAAATTCCTGATGCCAGGGTCAGGGTCATGAAGGGTTAGGAGGCTAAATTTTCTTTGATTCCAAATGTAAAAACGGATTCCTGGACAAGATTCAGTGTGAAATTTCATGCTTAAAAATGGTGCTGGTTGCTGTTTTAGAAATTGGCCATATCAGATGTCCAGGGAATAGAAAATTTCTCTTGACATTCAATTCTCTTATTAGTTTATAATATAGCATACAAAGAGAATGCAAAAGTAAATATTAGAGAAATTAGGGGAGGGAAAAGGAAGCGGATAGTGGGGGAGAAAGCAAGAAAAAGAAAAGAAAAAAAGGCATTGAATTCCAACTCCTTTGGTGCAGTAAAATAAAACATTAACATCTAACCTCAACTTTTTACTTTTACATAATAATATAAAGTAGCCATTTCTATAACACAGAAAGGGAAATTTCTGATGCCGGGTCAGGGACACGAGGGGTTGGGCAGCCAAATATTTTTTATCCTTAATACAGAAACGGACGCCGGGATGAGATTAAAGGTGAAATTGGATACTTAGGTATGGTGCTGTTTACTGTTTGTTTGTTTTTTAAATGATCAGATCAGGTGTTTGGGAAAGAAAATTCTTGACGCTGAGGTCAGAGATGTGAGGGGTTGGGAAGCCAAACTTGTTTTGATCCTGAATGAAAAATGGATGTCAGAAGGAGATTTGTGCTTTAGATGGTGCTATTTCATGCTTTAAAATGCTGCTGTTTGCTGTTTCTAAAAATCAACCATATCGGGTGTCTGAGGAAGAAAATTCCTTATGCTAGGATCATAGATATGATGGTGTGGGAAGCCATTTTTAAAAAAATCTTGAATTCATCAATGAATGCCAGGGAGGCCTTTTTTTTTTTTCCCATTTGAAATACAAAAACAGACCTCTGTATGAGATTTGGGGTGAAATTCATGTTTAAAAATAGTGCTGATTTCTGTTTTCCTGATGCCAGGCTCAGTGACGAGGGAGGCCTGAGGCCAAATGTTTTTTCAACCTGAACGTAAATATGCTGAGACGAGATTCACGGTGGAATTTCATGCTTCAAAATGGTACTGGTTGCTGTTTTTAAAGATAGACCATATCAGGTGCTCGGGGAAGAAAATTCCTAATTCCAGGATCAGTGACAAAAGAAGCCTAGAGGTTAAAAATGTTTTCAACTTGAATGGGAAAACTGATGCCAGACTGAGATTCAGGATGGAATTTCATGCTTAAAAATGGTGCTGGGTGTTTTTTAACATATTTTAACATATTTATTTATTTATTTATTCATTTATTATTGCGATTTATATGCCACCTTTCTCCCTAGGGACTCAAGGCGGCTTACAAAATGACAATTTCCAATACAAATCACAATGAAATAAAGATTAAAATCAGCAACCCTATTAAAAGAATTTAAAATTATAACAGTGTACCCCCAAATGGATCAGTTGACTTGACGGAAGAGCCACGTCTTCAGCTCGCGATGGAAGGAAAGAAGGTCGGGGGCTGTCCTGAGCTCGGTGGGCAATCCATTCCAGAGGATCGGGGCTCCCACAGAGAACGCTCTCCTCCTGGGAGCCGTCAGCCAACATTGTTTGACCGACAGTACCCTGAGGAGGCCCAGTCTGTGAGAGCGCAGAGGGCAATGGGAGAGCAGCTGGAGATGGTCCTGCAAGTACCCCGGGCCTAAGCCATGAAGGGCTTTATAGGTAAGCACCAGCACCTTGAAATGAATCCGGAATGCCACCGGCAGCCAGTGCCCGAGGGAAAAAATTCAGCGATGGTGGTGCCAAATTATTTTTCCTCCCGAATGCAAAAACTGATGCCTCGTGGGATTATATTCTACCTATATTTAGTTTTAATTTATTTTAAATATGAATATCAGATTTACGTGATTCTGTGTCTACCTGTTTTGTAAATATGAATCTTTGGTTCCTTTTCAAAAGCCAATTCCATGACACAGATCCTGGTCTCCCAGATTTCTTTATGGTTGCATAATGAATATGCCACACAGTGGTTATGATATTCCTAATCTCTTAGGTATTTTAAAGGAGTTGGAAGAGAGAGAAAATAATCGCTTTTACATTTTAATGCAAATTTATCAAAATTGCAATTCCTAAATATCTACACAGGTGCTGGACTTTTCTTAATTTGGTGATGCAATTCACAACTCAGAAAATAGTATTACCTCACGGTGCATATCTTGGGGAAAAAGAACATAGATAAAATATGTATCAGAAAAAAATAAGCAAAAGATAAAAACGTTTTTGTGCTAACTTCCCCCTTTCCTAATGCAAATTGATGTAAAGTGGGATTGAAATTAAGGCTGGAAGGAAAAAACAAGTTGAAAGAAAGAAAGAAAGAAAGAAAGAAAGAAAGAAAGAAAGAAAGAAAGAAAGAAAGAAAGAAAGAAAGAAAGAAAGAAAGAGAATTTGAGATATACTTCTTATATATTTTATGGCTGGCTTTATGGCTTCCCAAGGTGCTAGAGAAAACATTCACATACTGAAGATGTAATAGCTTTGATTCTTCACATGATTAGGTTTGCAAAGATGAAATAAAATTTTGCCTGGGACTCTGAAGATTTACCACCAGCCAGTGTAGTCAACAATGGATAATCTTAACCAAGGATATGATTTAGTAGAAGGCAATTCAATTATTTTTTTAGTGTTCTTATTAATATGATTTTTAAACTGTAATGATGACCTTTTCAGTATAATTTGGTTTCATTCTATTAAACTTAGTAGGCTGTAGGTTTGAAAACCAACTTTAGGTGCTGAAGAATCACTGTCCAGAACAAAAAACATAAAAGTCACTTTTGCTCTGTAGTTAATAAAATCCAAACTTTATTTCATAGTGAATGCTAATGATTTGGCACTTTATGTACTTAGAGGGATGTCTAATTCGAAGCAAATGTTTTCCAATTATTACTTGAAGGCTTCATTAGCTCCTATGATTTCTTCTTGCCTCTGGAAAGACTTACTCAGGTAAAACCTTCCTTTTAGCTTTGCATTGCTAGATATCTAGCCTTTAGATTTTAAAAGAATGCTTTTTCTTAATGTACAAATTGCAGAGGTGCACTCAGGGAAAAAGGGGATATTAAAATAAAGTTACTGGCAGTGTCATAAAATTATTGTGTCTCTTCTGAGAAAAGAGTTTCAGTTTTTGAAATGCATTTAGTATCTTTTTTACTTTAACTCAAACCCATAATAGAATGAAAGACATTATAGATAGCCAAACACAGTATGTGTTATATTGATTTTCTATTGGTTTTTTTTATTAAAAAGTTTTATCAAATATTACAACAATTTTTCCCCATTCCTCCTCCCCCCTTCCCTCCTCCACCTACCCCCCACCCCCCATCCCCCCTCTCCCTCCAACCCGGATTTCCCAGAGCAAATACAGGGTATAACATTTAACAATCGTAAACTAAAATACGCTAACTTTCTGTAGGCTCTTAATTCCCTCTTGCTCTTTAACTCTCCTTTCAACTAACAAAACATAATTCAAAAAGAAAAAATTGGTTTCATTCATAAGCTATTTGAAGCTTTTTAGTCTGATATTTGTTTTGAATATAGTCAATCCATCTTCTCCATTCCGATATATATCTTTCATTTGAATGGTCCTTCAAATACGCTGAAATTTTGGCCACCTCTGCTAAGTTCCCTACTTTTAGTGTCCATTCTTCAATAGTAGGCAAGTCTTCCTTCTTCCAATACTGCACCACCAAAAGTCTGGCTGCTGTTATTAAATTTAAAATCAACTTAGTCTCTATAACAGTACAATCTGTAATTATACCTAACAAAAAGAACTGTGGAGTAACTTTTATCTTCTTTTTGAGAATATTTTGAATAATCCACCATATTTTTATCCAAAATGCCTTAATTTTTTTACATGTCCACCATATATGATAATATGCGGCATCATCACATTCACATCTACAGCACTTAGGTTGCACATTTGGATACATACAGGCTAGCTTTTTAGGATCTAGATGCCATCTATAAAACATTTTATAAAAATTCTTTCTTAAGCTTTGGGCTTGCGTAAACTTCACATTTCTAACCCATATTTTTTCCCACGTTTCCATCATTATTGGTTCTTCAATATTTTAACTAACTCCGTTTCTGAATCTATTTCTACCAATGCATTATACAACCTTTTTATATGCGTTTGACTTTGATCTCTAATCTGTTTTACCAAATTCTCCTCATTTTGCAAAAAAACAATTTTCTGATCTTCTCTCCATCTAGCTTGCAACTGTACATATTGAAACCATGTTCAAATTGTCCTTTCTTCTCTTAGTTGATTCAAAGATTTTAATTGTAGTATACCTCTTTCCTTGTTAAGAAGCTCTTTATATGTAATCACATCCTGCCTTTGCTCTACACTTATATTCTCTATCGCGTGTCTGGGTATTGTCCACAATGGTAACTTCTCGTTTAGTTTATATTTATACTTTTTTCAGACACGCAATAGAGCATTCCTTAATATATGGCTTTTAAAAGTCTTGTCCACTTTCTTATCATATAATAAGTAAGCATGCCACCCGTAAACCAAATCATATTCCTCAATATTCAATATTCTTTCTTCTGTTAAATTCATCCAATCACCCATTGCTGATAGAACAGCTGCCTCATAATATAATCTTAAATTAGGCATTTTGAGACCTCCTCTTTCGCGTATATCCTGCATTATTTTTTGTTTTATTCTCGGTCTCTTCCCTGTCAGACAAAGTTATTAATACCCTTCTGCCATATCTTCAAATTCTCATCTTTTTTAAGTATAGGTATCATTGAAACCTATTTATTTCAACTAGCTGGGCTGGCTTGAGTTAAATTTTAAATTGATTTTAAATTGGGTTGTTTTAATTTACGGCCAAAATATTTAATTATTTTAAACTGTTTTTAGATTTTGTATGTTCTGTTTTTCTACTTTGGCTGTTCACCGCCCTGAGTCCTATTTGGAAAAGGGCGGTATAGAAATGGAAACAAATAAATAAATAAATAAATAAATTTGAAAAAGAAACAAAAACTTAGGCAAGACATTCATTTTTACTGCTGCTATCCTTCCTAACAAGGATAATTGTATTTTTTTCCTGTTTTCCATCTCTCTCTGTATTTTTTGCCACAACGGATCATAATTATGCTTAAATAATTTTGCATTTGATGTCATAATATAGACCCCTAAATACTTAACTTTTTTTACAATTTCAAATCCTGTTAATCTTTCTAATTCTTCTTTTTGATTCATAGTCATATTTTTAGTTATTATCTTCAGTTTCCCTGCATTTATTTTGAATCCAGATACTTGTCCATATTGATTAATTATATCCATTAAACCTGCAAACGACTGTAATGGTTGGGTTAAAGTAATAACCAACTCATCTGCGAATGCTCATAATCTATAGTCATACTACCTAATCTTAATTCCACTTATTTTGTCCGACCCTCGTATCTTATTTAACAAAAATTCCAAAGTCAAGATAAACAATAATGGAGACAAAGGGCATCCTTGTCTTGTTCCTTTTTCTATATTAAAAGTATCTGTTAAGCTACCATTAATTATTATTTGTGCTGTTTGTTTCTGATATATTGCCTTAATAGATTTTATTAAATGTTCTCCAAACTGCATCTTTTCTATTATTTTCAATAAAAATTGCCAATTCAATCGATCAAATGCTTTCTCCGCATCAAGAAATATCAGCACCGCAGGGATTTGGTTATTCTTCCCCAAATACTCCAATAGGTTAACCACTTGCCTTACATTACTCTTCATTTGTCTACCATTTATGAAACCAGTTTGATCAATATGAATCATTTGTTGCATGACTGTCATTAACCTATTTGCTAATATTTTAGCAAAAATCTTGTAGTCTGTATTTAAAAGTGATATGGGCCTATAATTTTTTGGCTGGGTGTGGTCTTGCTCCTCCTTTGGAATCAGAGAAATATAAGCTGTCCTCCAAGATTGGGGTACATCTCCTCCAGATTGTATATTGGTAAATAATTCTTTAAATGGTCCCACCACTTCTAACTGCAAATGTTTATAATAAGCAGCTGTCAAACCATCCGTCCCAGGAGCTTTACCCACTTTCAACTGCTTAATTGCAAACATAATCTCCTCAGTGGTTATTGGTTGATATAAACCCCCCCTTTGCTCCTTTGCAATTGCAAGAATATTCTCTTTCTGTAAATATCTATCTATATCTATACCTTGAATTTTATCACTAGCATACAACCTCGTATAAAATTCTAAAAAAGCTTTTTTAATCATATTTTGCTGATAAACCTCTTTACCTTTATATTCTATTTTCTTTATAGTCCGTGACTTTTGTTTTTTCCTTAACAAATATGCTAACCACCTCCCTGGTTTATTAGCATTGCAAAAAGTATTATGTTTAGCATATTGCAAATTAGTTGCGACCTGGTCTGCCATTAACATTTTAAATTGCCCTTGCAATAAATTAATTGCTTCTTTTATTTTCTTATCTGCTGGATTCAATATCAAAGCTTGTTCTTTTTTTTTAATTTCCTCTTCTAAATCCTTCCTTTTTTTTCCTGTTTGTGTCTATATTTATTATTCAAATATAACAGAATACCTCTCATATATGCTTTACTTGCGTCCCAAACCATTTCCATAGATGTACCCTTATGCATATTTATATTAAAAAATTCTTTCATAAATTTTTTGCCTTCTTTTACATTTTCCTCATATTTAAACAGATTTTCATTTAACCTCCAAGATCTCCTAGATCCCATTCCATTCTCTAATTCCATCCAAACTGGACTATGATCCGTTAAAGCTCTTGGACAAATCTTCGTTTTCTTCACCCTGGAAAAAAAATCATTTGTGATTAATATAAAATCAATCCTAGAGAAGGATTGATGTCTATCAGAAAAAAAGGTAAAGTCTTTTTCTTCAGGATTTCTCTCTCGCCAAATATCTCTCAACTCCATATCCTCCATCATTTCAAAAAACGATTTTGGCAATCTAGCACGTGTTGAAATGTTCTCCAAGAGCCCCTTTTTGTCTTTTTTAGTGTCCAAAACTCCATTCCAATCACCCAATAAAATACACAATTTATAATCCCATTGTAATAATTTAGAATGTAAAAATTTATAAAATTTTTCCTGCTGTTGGTTCGGTGCGTAGACTCCAATTAAAAATATTTTTCTCCTTTTATTAAAAGTTCAATTGCTATAAATCTTCCTTGATCATCTGCTTCAATTAATTTGGCAATTAAATCTTTTTTAAGGTATATAACTATACCATTCTTCTTCTCGGGAGCAGATGCGACAAAATGTATACCTAACCTTGCATTTGTTAAGTATTTTTGATCTTTACTTCTAATATGAGTCTCTTGTAAACAAATTACATCATTTTTAAACTGTTTCAAATAGTGAAATATTTTTCTCCTCTTTTGTGGTGAATTTAGGCCATTAACATTCCAGGTCAAAAATTTAGTTGCCATTCTTGGCTCCCTTAAGCTTTTGGAGTATCTGCTGGAAATCTCCATGCATTTTACTTTTTCGTCTTGCTCCTCCCACTGCTTCTGTTTTTGTAGTGTCTCGAATCATTTGAAGTTGCTGCTGTCAACCTGCAAAGTTTTCAAGTTGCCATGTGCAGGAGGGAGGGAGAACTGAAGTGAACTCCATACATTCTTTCTGACCGCAATCAGAAGGAGGGTGTTAGGGTTCACAGCCAGCCAAAGTGGTTAATTGGAGAATGTGATTTATGACATGGCCAGAGAGGAGGGGAGAGACAGGGTCATGGGGGAATGTAAATCTACACAGGATCAGTCCTAACTGCATCCCAGTATTGCCGGAATGTTGCTCTTAATAAATGACTATATTTCCTTTGAAGTTTGGATCATGGCTCATGAATTAATTAGGGCATCTTTCGGAAATTGACAGCTGCACTCTTAATTCTTCTTGACGCTTGGCTGCTGCTCGAATCTGTCTTTGATCCTTAGGTTCTTCTATCTCCAAAGCTTGAACAGTAGTCAAAATTATATTAATTCTTCTTGGATAAGCAAATCACCTTTTTGGCCCTGTGCCAACAATTCTTCTTTCTCCCCCTTTCTTGCCTCCTCTATTTCCGTCTTCCTTCTAGCTTCCTGGGGCTGTGCGCATCCAGGTTTTAACACGTTGGTATAGAAATCTCTTGCCTTCTGCACTGAATTGAGATGATATCTTTCTCCTGAATAGTTCACCACTAGGCCAGCTGGAACTTCCCATCTATACTGTATCTGACGGTTTCTGAGTTCTTCCACCAGTAAGGAATACTCCTTTCTGGCTCTCAACATTTTGGGGGGGATTTCTTTCAATGTTAAAACCTCCTGCCCCTGCACTTGAAGTTTATTTTTAAACGTGACTTGTAAGATTTTGTTACGTAATCTCCTTGTTGTAAAATAAACTACAATGTTTCTTGGTAGATGTTTCTGTCTGGCCATCCATGAATTGACACGATAAATTTTGTCAATTTGCCATTCAAAATTTGCTTTTTGATCTCCCATTATCTGTGCAAATGCTTCTGAAAAGATCTCTCTCAAATTCTCTTGCTTATTTTCCTTGAGGCCTCTTATTCTCAGAGCAAATTCCATGTCTCTATATTGTATCATTATCACATCAGCCTCTGCTCTTTCCATCTTGTCCTGGACCTCCCCCATTTTATTTTCCAAGTTCTCATTAGACTGCTTAATTTCTTCCACTTTTTCATTTATTGCTTCAATATGTCCTGCCAATCCTTTTACTGCCAAGATAATATCTTCTCTAATTTCTTGGTTTTGTTTTTGGATAGTCTCTTTGACTTGCTCAATTTCTTCAGCAACCTCATGAGTTTGCTCCTGAAACATTGAAGCAATTTTTTTTTCTGTATCAGAAGCTTGTGTTTTGAGGGCTTCCTGCAACATTTCAAGTGTTAATATTGTTGATTCCGTTGGAACAGAGAAAGATTGCAATCTGGACATTTGAGCTGGCAAAGACCCAGCACTTTTGGGGACAATAGCTTTAATTTGTTTCGAAGCCATCTTTAATTTCCAATTTAAATTTACTCATCTGCCAGAACAATAGATCCACCAAATCCAAAAATCAGTCTTTAAATAATTCTTTGACCTTCTCCCTTTTTTTTTCTTTAAAAACACAAATCTCTAATTTTGCACAGGGGCTGCCAATGCTGAAAAAAAAAACCTTTCCTTTTTAACTTTCGCTTTCACACCCCATTAAAGCTCAATCGCCATCTTGGTTTCATTTTTCCCCTTAATAAGTCAGAAGTAAGTAATACACATTTGGAGTTAAAGTTCAGTACTTGCGGTTCTAATCTCTCCTGAGTTTGCTCAGCCTGCTTCTGAATGATGTTTAATCCAAGCGTTGTTTGCAGGGGTGGTTGCGGCATCTTCTGCTTAAAGCAGAAACGTCCCGGATCTGGAGCTCTGTCGGGCTTCTAGGGAGCTCTCACCCTTCGAGCCGCAGAATTGTTCCTGGGGCTCCTTGGGGAGCTCTACCTACACCCGTCTGCTCTCTTCCTCCCCTTTTCCCAGGGAGAAAGTTTCCGAGCCGCTAGACAGCTGATTTATGCTGTTCTAGCGGCTTTACGAGATTGCAGGGCTGGAGCTCAAGAGAAGAGCATCCTTGGCACCTGCGGTGCCACCGGAAGTCCTCTGGACTATTGTTTGTAGTAGACCAAGGTTCAACAATCAAGGCAGCACAACTCATGGCAACATATTTTTCAACCAGCTTCTATACTGGGATGCTTTTATATGGCTGTCTTTTCAGGTCTGATGGACTAAGTGCTTGGAAGAAAGTTTTGACCTTTGTTATTATATACATTGACTGCAATGAGAATTTTGTATGCCCAGAGATGGAAAGACAAATCGATTCCCACAACTGAAGAATGGATGGTAAAGGTGATTGAGTTGGTGGCGATGGCAAAATTGGCTATCTTAATTTTAAAAGAAGAATTTATCTTCTGTTTTCACTTGGAACCTGCTTCTGGATTTTGTGCTCAAAACAGGAAAAAAATGAAACTTTGATTTCTTTTTTGTTTGTTTGTTTGTTTTATGACTGTATTGACTTTGTTGTTATAGGAGTGGTCTGAAATCATTAGAAATGTAAAGAAAAGGGTTGAGGTTGTAACTTTTCTTATACTCTACTGCACTGAAAAAAGTCAGTATCTCTTTTTCTGTTTCTCCTTATCTTTTGCACCTTTCCCTTTTCTCTTTATTTTTCTTGACTTTCACATATCTATCTATCTATCTATCTATCTATCTATCTATCTATCTATCTATCTATCTATCTATCTATCTATATCTATATCTATATCTATATCTATATCTATATCTATCTATCTATCTATCTATCTATCTATCTATCTATCTATCTATCTATCTATCTATCTATCTATATGGGTTTTCTATCAAAGCAACCTGGTCTACCCAAATATGGGAAGGAGCATACTGCTTCCTTTTGCCTTTCAGCCCCAATCCAGAAGCCCTCAGGTGGTCATTTTCACGACAAACTATTTTTGTAAATTGATATTTACTGACAAATAAATTCCAGAAGGGTATGGCTACTGATGAGAGCTAAATAGCTTGAAATAGATCTATACTAGTCTCCCTTTATTTCTTTATATATCTGCCTATGCTCTAGAACTGTTCATGCCCCAGAAAAAAAATTTGCACTGTTGCTGTAAGGAGCTGAATGAATGTTCTGTTTCACAGGTTTTTTAAGTTGTGTTACATTCTACACTTTTTGAAGAACTGTGATAAAATATAAAACAGTCCTAGTTACATTTTAGACATAATGGTTCCAAATTGTTTCTGGTTACATTGCAATTATGTGCTTGTATAATAATTAAAATTTTGCACGAATATATGTAACCATTTATAACGATGAGGTGAAAATAGGTTAGTTTCTTCTTATGTTAGTTTATTCTCTTCTTGTGGCTGTATGTGGCACACTTTGAGGAGCTTTCCTCTTGTCCCATTAATGGTAACTAGATGACAAATTATTAAAAGCTACAGAGAAGTTTAAACTGTATTGTAGGACATGTGTGAATAGATTTTTCAACAAGGACTTTGAATTTTGGCCTCCTAAAGCGCACTTGAGAAACGCCATCAGAGAAATAAAGCATTTTGTGAAATATTAGTATAGATGGTACACATTAGCTGTTTTGAACTGAAATCTCCTTATTGTTAATTTTAAGGCACATGTGTGCATTTGAACTAGATTCCTACATTTCAGGATCATGAGAAAACAAACTACAATTTTTAATTCAATTTCCACGTAAACATCGCCCCAAGGATTGACACTAAGCTGTTGGTGATGGGTTGACATACCTTATTTGTGAAGAGCTTGTCAGCAAGATAGAAGATATCTCCTGACAAAATCTTTGCTTCCAGGTAGAAATACTAAAACCTCAAAATTGCCACTTGGTTATGTCCAAACATAAATGCATGAAGCAGAGGGCAAGGAGGTAGAAACCTGACAAAACAGTTCCTTTGTGGGCACATTGTAACCTCAGGATATATTTCTCCAGATATGGACTAGCCTGAGGCATTGAGTTGTTAGTTACAGCCCTTAACCAATGTTTCACACCCCTGCCTTTTTTATCGGTGCTGTTTCACCTTTACAAAGAAATTAATAGATTCCTTTTCTGGTGACACTCCATTCTTGAGGCAAATATAGGATTTATGCTGTTCCACCTTAGCCACTTTTCTACAAATTGGATTATTTAGGTATTCTCAAATTGCTATATAGTGGATGTTATGCAGTTTGGCAGGAAACCTATCCTGTAAATTTTAGATGCCAAGTGCTATTGAGATGAATATATGTAACATAGATTTCTCTGTTAACTAGCACCACGTTTCCTTCCAGACTGCTAGTATATCAGTGTAAATAAAAAAATACGGATACTTTTACTGTGGTTAGTTTATCTATGTGTTTCAGTTTATTTATGTTTTTCAAAATCCTGTTGCCATAGTTGTGCTTATTTTTCCATACTATAACAAGATAAGCATATGCAGAGATTGTTGTCTGAACATAAAGGCATTTCTCCATTACTGTATACATTTCTCCATTCAGTGAATGTCTGAACTTCGGAGAAATAGATAAAATGTGTGCTGTGTTATGTATTTTTTTATGATGGCAGCATTTTTATGAACATTTCTCTGAATCCATGATTTGTTTATATGTACAAACATATATGTATAAACATACATACATACATACATACATACATACATACATACATACTGCTGCCTCTGTGGAAACAGGAGGTTCAAATTAAATTGATTTGTATTAAAAATAGGGCTAAACACACTCTTCCCTCCCTCCCCCTCTAATTTTTGTCCATATTTATCCATCTCATCAGGTGCTTTCCTGAAACTGCTTACTTTAAGTTAAACCATGGCAAGGTCTGCACTCTCTGCAGTTTTGAGAACTTCTTTATTTTCCATATTGGTTTTTCCCGATTCCAGATATGTCTAGCCTCCATAGCCAGCATGCCTTTATGCTACAGCCATAATAATGTCAGCCATGAGACTTATACATTTTCCCCTCTACTTCTTTTTTTGCATCTTATTTTAAAAACATGTAGTTGGCCTAAGTAATTTTCTCTATCCTTGTAACCATGGTACCACATTTGTGCTCTTTTTCCTGATTTCATCAATGAAGGTGTCAGTCAGGGCAAAGATATGAGACAGTGCCTACCACATCAGTTTGCCCCAAAATAATTCCATCCTGAATTTGTTTTGCACATGGTTGCTTCCCCTTAGTACAATATTAGGGGTATATTTGAACTGCAGACCAGGATACATTTCACTGAAACACAAATTGGTTTATGGGCAGTGCTGGAGGCAAAGAAAGGCACAAGACACTTTATATAGAGATTAAATGTACATCTGATTGGACAGAGCAGTCAGGAATTTCATTGGATATAATGCACCATGTCCTTCATGAGGTCAGGATGGAACTATGACGTAATGAGATTTCAAAGGCAATGGGAAGCCCATGAATATAGTTTCTCACAGCTCTGCTTCCCTCCTAGGATATTTTCCCACTTTATCACATTCCTTGGTCTTCTAAATGTTTTTTTTTTATGGCTGAGGTGATCATTCTACTTTGCCCAAGGCATTTTTATAAGGGGGTAGCTGCCTAACGTGACCCCCTGTGGCTGAGTCAATGGGATTGTTTTTTGGCCTAGGAGCATGTCTTTGGACTCAGATCCCTCCCTACTCCTCCTCTCTGATTCTCCCTTTTCTGTCTGTATCTCTGTGTGAACTTATTGTCAAAACATCTGTCTGATATGAGGAAGCCTATTCTCTTTATTCATTTATCTAGAATAATTTTTCTCTGTAAACTCCTGACAAATAACCAGCCAAAGTGCAAAGAATTTTATCTCTAATTCAGCTGGCTGACTATTTAATGCATGGGCAGTTTTATCTATTTACTTATGTCTGAAACGTTTTTTCATATAACAACTAAGCATCTGCTTTAATGGTTAATTATGATTCATATGCATTTCTTAATGCTGTTTACATTTCTCCCTCCCTCTTTGTCAGTATATATTTATTAACAAGATCATCTGACGAATCTCACCTTCATAATATTCTTAAGAAATATATTGTTTTTACTAATGACTGGACTACATTTCTTCACACAAATAAATTTAAATCCATGTGTTTGCTGAACGTTACTTCTGCTGCCAATGATGTATTTTGTTTAATATAACTAGGGTGTTACTAGCTATTCCTCTTGAAGGTAAGGGTATTAAAACATGAAAGAGGAAGGAAAAATATTAGTGTTTATGAATTTTTTGCTGCTTGAGTCCTTTCTATCGCTATGGGCCATGGTGACATACCATTTCTCTCAAAGCACACACTGGTAAATGTTTTTCTCAAAGCAGAACAGGTAAATTCCAACTCATCCATGGCAAATGTTTCTTAACTTGTTTCTAGATTTTTCTTCTTAAAATCTGTCTAATAAAACACCTCTGAAGACAGCACTAGAGACCTATTATCTGTAGCAGTGGGGCTGCTGGCCTTAAATAAACTTTTCTGAAAACTCCTCTGATACTACAGCTTCTATCCCCAAAGGGGTAAATGATATGCGTAGCTAATAGGAACCCATTTGCTACAACAAGAGGGATACTAATCCCTTAAATAATTTTTATAATTGTTTTATATTATATTAATACAATATAATTATACATATTATTAGAATATATAATTCTGATTAATACTCTCTCTCTATATGGAGCTTCTCTTCCAATTAAGTGCTTCCACAAAATCAACTCAAAATTCATTGCCTCTGGGAAACACATAGCATAATAACATTTTTTCTCTGATATATATAGATAATTTGTAGCCTGCGGACTATAAGCAGACCTTCCGAAGTCTTCAGTGTAGCTTGCTGTGATGTCAAAATTGCAGCAAGGTCCCTCATCCAACTGTTGTCAACTTTTTTTTTTTCTTAGTGGGGAGACAGGATCTCCAATCACCTCCTTCCCATCTAAATTGTACTTCTGACAGACCTTTAAGCCAAATAGCCTTACCTAGTTATTTCATGTATAAATGTGAGCATTAATGTTTTTATTAGAGAGATTGGAAGGAAAGATTTATGTAAGTAAACATATACTATAAGGGTATAATGCCTGATTTGCTGCCCACTCTGACATACATTTCTTAGAGACAAAAACACTGACTATTCTTATACAATGGAAATAAAATCTAAATTCACAATACTAAGTTCACAGCTATTAGTATGGACACAGGTATCCTGACTGCCCTTTCTAGTGTTGTGGAGGTTAGCCTATGCCCTGATTTACTCTGGGCAGAAAAGAGCTCTGGGCAAAGAAACACACCAAAAATAGCAAGAGCAGAAATAATAAAAGACTCACTTTGAATTTGATTGCACAAGTCTTAGTGCATAGAATCATGTCTGCTGTGTAGCAGTGAAGGACTCAAAGAAGGATGCCTTGGTGACCTCCTCTGGACCTCAAGTAACTGTCCAGCAGACTCGGGTGCTTGATGATTACTGCTGAGTTCCAGAAATTTCAGAGTTGAAAAAATCTGCTGCAACAGATTTACAAGGTACTTTGAGAATAAAATCCCTTGTCTTTGTGCTAATTGGAATAGCGTAATTCCAAACCCTTTTATTTTATCTTTTTGTATTGGACTTAATTTGTATATCACCCAGAGTATTTATGAACTGGTCAACTTTATAAATTTAACAGATCAATAGATAAATGAACAAATGAATAAGCCAACCAGCCAACAACATTTGGGGGCAAAATGTGCTTGAGAAGATGATGCTTGTTAAGTTGCAGACATTAAGAGAACAATTATCTCAGTCCTTTTCAGACTTGATCAATGTCCATTCTATTTGGTGATCTCCTACAAGAGAAGAATGGAATTTTGACTTTGCTGACCTGTTTAATCTCTTGGTGGCTTTTGATATTAATGATTTCACATCATACCATCCTAAATTGTTTATATTACTTGGGAGTTTCATGCACTTATGTTTTATTCCTATTTGCAGTGATGGTCTCAGACAGTAGGATTATGTTCTTAGTGCTATTAACTATTGGAAGTGAACATCAGGAGTTCTGCACATGAGTGTTGTCAATATGCTGTTATTGACATGTTGACTATGACTTTTCACTGAAACATCTCTATCAGAAAAGATTGTATGTATGTATTCTAAATCAATATCAGGATGCAGTAGTGAGTTATGACGGTTACAGCAAAAGGCTAGAAAGTGGGAAACCATGAGTTCTACTCTCAGTTTAGCCATGAAAGCCAACTGGGTGACTTTGTGCCAATCATTCTCTCTCAGCCCAGACTCACGTCACAAGGGTTGTTCTGGTGAAACAGGAGACGAAGGTGTGTTGAATATATTCATCACCTTATTTGTAAAAAATATTAAAAATGGGATATGATTAAATAAATAAAAACTGAACCTTGATAGGGCAAAGACCTCTCTGTAGGGGGAGAAAGGAAGTTTATCTATTACGAAGAATAATAGCATGTAAAACTTATATATCACTTCACAGAGCTTTACAGCCTTCTCTAAGCGATTTATAGAATCAGCATATTGTTCCCAACAATCTGAGTCCTCATTTTACCAAGGATGGAAGGCTGAGTCAAACTGCCGAACTGCTGGTAGTCAGCAGTCAGCAGAATTAGCCTGCAGTACTGCATTCTAACCACTGCACCACTACAGCTATTCTCATGGTTGTGGTTTTGGAAAAATGAATAATAAAAGGTTGTTTTGGAGACTACCAAATATGGACTAGATGCAGGTAGTGCTTGATTTAAGACCAGAATTGGGGCCAGAAGTTTCATTGCTTAAGCAAGCCAATTGTTAAGTGTGTCACGCCTGATTTTACAGCCTATTTTTGCCACAACTGTTAAGCAAAGCTCTGGAGTTGTTAAACGAATCATGTAGTCATTAAGCAAATCTGCCTTCCCTCGTTGACTTTGTCAGAAGCTGGCTGGGAAATCACAAATGGTGGTCAAGTGACTCCAGAATACAGCAACCATGGTCAATATGTGCCAATCACCAAGCATCTAAACCTTGATCATGTGATGGTGGGGATGCTGCAACGGTTGTAAATGTGAGGACCAGTAATACATTACTTTTTCAGTGACATTGTAATGTTGAATGATTGCTAAATGAATGGTTGAAAGTTGAAGACTACCTGTCCAGCATTTCACTTGAAAAATCTAGTGATAAATGTTTATGTGTGTGTGTATACACATACATATATATACACACACACACATAATGCTAGGATGGCTTAATTAAACTATCTCTTTATTTTCACCTGCAAATGAGGTGATATGTAGTGATATATTCTCTCACATAAAAAAAAAAATCCATTCCTTTATTTGATGATTGATTTAGGAAAGTCTATGCAGAATAATATTAATCTTAAAGGTGACACAAATTAATTAAGTCATTTTTTTCCTTCTTTCCCTTTTTTGCTGCAAAAGGCTGTCCACCTTATTTTATAAGATGAAATGATGAAGAAATCATGCCTCTGTCCTTTTCCATCCTGAATTACAATGAGCTTGCAATGAAAACATGTAGATATCAGATATGATAATAAAAGGTAAATATTATATTATTGATCTATTTTTATACTGTTTCCTAAACTAGACTATCTTGAAAAAGTTTATAGTATATAAAACACACAATGACAAGAACAGGAGAGAGAGAGAACAAATATATTCATATAAAGCAGCCTTGGTGAAGCATGTGGACTTCAAGAACTGCTTTGAAAAAATAACAATAGGTATCTCCCAAATATCATAAGAGAGAGCCTTCCTTTTTTAAATAATAATTTTATTAAACATTACAGTTAGAAAAATAAAGGTGAATACAAACTAAAAAAAAATAAAAGAATGAAAATAAAAGTGCAGAAAAAAGTAAATAGCAAACAGAAAGAAATAATACAGTAAAGAGAAGGAAAAGAAATATATAAATTATTTTCCCCTTCACCACAACAAATATAAACAATTTAGTGACTTCTCTTAAAATACAAATTATATCTTCCCATATCCCATCTCTTATCTATAAACAAATCTTTAAAGACTCATCATTCAACTTTGATGAGCAAAACTTCATTAAAATTACCAGAGATATCATACCTATTTAAATCTTGATCAAATAAATCAGTTTTACATTCTTTTCCTTTTACTTTTAACAATCTTTATCTCCTTCAAGTAATGTCCTAAAACTTGATTGCTTCCCCACCCCTTCTCAAAAGTTTCCTAAAGTTTTAACAAGCCTCTTTTGTAAATACAGTATAGAAAAGTTTTCCACTTTACTCTTTTAAAGTGTTACTTGTATATCCCTTTTAATTATCAAGGCATAAACCAATTTCATTTGTAGGTCCAGTGTAGCTTATTTTCCCCATATAATTCTTGTAACCTGAAATTTTTAAATCTATGATCAGTCTTAGTTTTTGTAATGGAATGTGTAAATGACCTTGGAGAATGAGGGGAAGAAATACTGCCTAGGAAATGATAAAAAAAAAAAGACCTATCAGTGGCTTAAACAGCCAAAGAAATTTAGGAGGCACCCTCCCTCATGGATTAAGTGGTTAAAAGTAATAGCAGGAAGCTTGCACCTTCAGACTTGCAAGATTCTGTTAATGTAGCCTTATAATAAATTAGAATTAGTTCATCTGGTCATGTTTCCTATTTGTTTACCTTGGATGGCTGGCAGTCTTGTCCAGCAAAATTTGTTCCTCTTCTGTTACATCTTTTAAACTGCCTTATAGATGCAGCCACTCTTAAAATTAACTTCTGTGCATTGTTCAAAAATATGTCCAATGTTAAAATGTTTTGTTCCATTCTTACTAGGTCAAATTTAACTTTCCTTCTCCTTTAATTGTAATCTGATTGTCTTTATGTCCAACCTTCAAAGTCTCATCCTATCGTGTTTTGTGTCTTTTTAACAGAATTCAAAACAAAAGTATTTCCCCATGGAAAGGAGTGTTATAATTAATTCCAAAAATCTTATTTTAAATCCATCTGGATCCTTAATCTTTTTGTAACTTTCCAAAAATCAAAGTTAAAATAATCATTTTACTGTGTTTTTCCGCATATATATTTAAATCTTTAAACTTGTATTTAAAATTTCTTTTACATAGGATTAAAAGAAACTGGATAAGGAAATTTACCCAGGACTGTAAAATCTGTTGATCTAAAGTTTCCTAATAGCTAAAAAGCAGTTAACAAGTAATTTTTAAAGTGATTAGAAAAGAAAGTATATTAACCCACTACAGTTTGAGCAAAAGTTGGTTATTCCCTTATCTCCAGAACTCCAAACATCTCGGAAATTGCTGTCTTGTGGTCTCCTGGCAAGGAACAACAAGAACACTTGTGGATAATGTCAAGTCCTCGCCTTGTCTGAAGAGGAATTAGGAAGAGATGGTCTACTCTTAATTCTGCTGTGGTAATTGGCTCTGATTTTTATTGGAGCTGTCTTCAGTTCACCATTTCTTCCCTGAAAGTTGAGAGAGAGAGATAGAGAGAGGGGGAGGGAGAGAGGGAGAGAGAGGACATTCGAAAATGCAGGTACCAACGTTTATACTCACCTGCTAAATCACACAGAATGACACTCTGGAGTTCTAATTACATAACACAATAATTCCCCAAAATCCCAGGGAGAAATCAGATTTGTAACTGACATTTAAGTAATCTTCTTGCCATGTTATCTGAGCCTTGTATTTCAGAAGCAAAACCTGTGCAATATTACCTAATTGGCTACCAGTGCAGTTGCTTCAAGGAAGTCATAGGACAGGTTGCCACTTTGCAACCTGGGCACTGGAGTCTGCACCAGCTGAAATTTCTGGACTAACTGCAAAGGTAGTTGCACATAAAGTAGTAGTGCTACATAGAGTACTTCATAGCAATCTAAGTATGAAGTTGCTAGTGGAGGAAGAATAGTAGCTAAATAGTCCATATGTACTGGAAAGAATGTAGTTGGCTAAGAATGTAATAAGCTAATTAATAGTCCTGGCTCTGGAATAACTCAAGCTTTCCGTTCACAATGATGCATCTCTATATTATTTCTTTTTAGGGAAATGCTCACCCTTTTTCTGAATGTGGTGCATTTTTTTTTACTATATTTCTCTATGGTCAGAGTAAAATGAGTAGTAGCATCTCATACATAGCACTGAGCTGCAACAACTCACTTGCTTTATTTTCTGGGAATGCTTATGGGATCTATGTGAGTATAAGGGACATTTTTAGAATTAAAGCTGATTGGAGCCTTGCACTAGGTTTTGTAGCATGTCAGCTTCCCATTTGATTTTCTTTACACTTAAAGAAGTTTTCTTTTTAAGTTTGGCAGTCACCGAATAGAGTCTCTGTAGTATACGAGTGCCTAGGGCTGCCACTCTGTGGGCTACAGTTTTATGTATTAAACAAGCGTCATGTGGTGGCTTCCTTTTGTTTTTAAAGTTCTTGATCATAAAATACATTGCAACAGTGCATTGTCAGTAAAGCTGGAGTTATCCAACCATCCAGAATTCCTGACTAGAATAACATTGGTTAACTATTCCATAGTAACACTGGAGCTTCCTGCAGTTTGGGATCCCTTCCTGTAACTTGTACTACGTTATGATGAGGCCACGTCCTACTATTTTAAAATACCTTTAAAACTATGATATACCTATAAACATTTGGGGACTATAAATCTGATGATTAGAGTAATTGCTGGTCTTCTGCAGTCCATTCGACTTTTGTTAATTTTGCTGGATAGAAATGGCAATGTCACATTATGCTACTTCATTGATTCTTGGTCAGCATTTTTTTTTCTTTTGTGTCCTGATGCCTCCCAATCACTTCTTCTTCCAAACACCTTTCTTTTTTTCTTTTTAATTTTTCTCATCCTCTTACAACCATGTATATATATATATATTAATTTGATTTATATGTCGCCCTTCTCCAGAGACTCAGGGCGGCTTACAGTGCGTTAAGCAATAGCCTTCATACTTTTGTATATTTATACAAAGTCAGCTTATTGCCCCCACAAACTGGGTCCTCAATTTACCTACCTTAGAAAGGATGGAAGGCTGAGTCAACCTTGAGCCTGGCGAGATTCGATCTTGCTTTAATTGCAGACAGCTGGTGTTAAATTACAGTGCTTCTGTCTGTTGAGCTATCCAGGCTCCTATGTACTTATAACCACATTTAAAATATCTCTCTCAGAAATTTATTACGTGAGTGTGATAAACTGGGCATGATATACACTGAGCGGTCCTTAGGTGTGATCAAACCAGTTAAATCAGTCCCTGTGATGATGCACTTGGAGCTCCACCTGGATTTTATGTGACACAACATAAAGGTATATTTATGTAACATACCTAGAAAACAGCTTTGATTACACTGTCATTGCCACTCTCATGAATGCTTTGACCATACCCTGCAGACACCCCCGGAGCTATAAAAGATAATAACAAAACGAGTTTTAATGGTACAATATTTTTTTCTTTTTCACTGATTTTTTGGGCAGGGTAGATAATGAAAATAAGACCTTGTCAACTACCCTTTTTTTCAAGCTAAAATTAAAAACAAACAAACACATCCTGACTTTATTTTTCAGAAAGTTAAGGGCAATATTGTTGATTTTATCTAAACATCCTATAACTTAACTTCCTTATTCTAGTGACTGATTATCTTTTCTAGTCCTGCTTTGATGTCAGCTATAAAGCTATGATTTATTCCCCAAGATAATTATTTTGAAAGTCAGTTGATTGGCTCTGCATGACCCTAATGTCACATGTGTTTAATATTAAAATTATTCCTCATATATTAAAAGACATGAATTGTATCTAATGAATGTGACTGAGGTGGTTAAGTCTGAATAATCAGACTGCTGTTATTTTCTCTGATTCCCCAGACATTATTTGCATATTATAGTTGTTTAATCATTCAGTCGCTTATAATAATTTGTGGTCTGTTGGACATTAATTTACCAGAAGTATTGTTAGTTACAATACTAACCAGTCTTTAGTAACCTTTGATTATTTGTAAACTTGTATTTATTGTCATCGCTGATGGTATTCATAGGTGTCTCTATAGGATCTGGAGGTGGAGTGGAAGAAGAAGCAACTGACAAAATATGTCTGAAATTTAAATTCTACACTTTACATACTTGCATGCAAAATATGCAATATTGCAATACAAATATGAAAGAAGGAAACTTGCACTGTGGTACTGCAATGAACATTTTAACATTCAGCTTCATCATGTGCTATCACAGCATTCAACATCTTCTATTGATCTTTTTACTGATTTCCTTCATTTTTTTCCAGGCACTGGGATCTTCTACAATGTCTTGTCCCTTTGCAATTTGTGCTTAATATTTTTTCCAGCAAGACACAAGATGGAAGAGGTGGTTTTTGTTTTGTTTTTTTGATATCTATCTATCTATCTATCTATCGATCGATCGATCTAGAGGGAGAAGGAAGGAAGGAAGATAGGAGAGGAAAGAAATCATTTCTATATTCTGTATCATTTATAGATTTCACATTATAAACAGAGTCTTCTTCTTGATAGCCACTTTAATTGGCTCATATCTACATATTCCTAAAATTAAGGGTGCCATATTTGAGCTACATAATCCTGACCACTAGAGGGCAGCAAAGGTAAGCATATTCTATATCTCTTTGGTGCCATCTAATTATTTGTAACATTTTTTTTCAGCTCAGATATAGTATGCCAATAGGTTCTGCCTAAAGCTGTATGGCAGCATCACTGTTTCTTTATTTTGTTATATCTTTCCTTGGTGCTCTAAATGGCTAGCAAGAACATCAGAACATGAAATCAAACAAATAATCCTGATTAAAAACACAGTCTAATAAAAAATTACTGTTATAAAGCAAATCAATTAAAAGATACTTTTAAAAAAATAAACAGCACCCATGAATTAAAAACATCCCTTTTGTCATTGGCTTAAAAGCATACAGCTAATCAAAAGAAAAGAAAAATCAGCTGTCTAGAGTGGCATCATGTGTAAAATTCAGAAAAAGGAGGAAAATACTACCTTAGTTCTTCATTGGCAAAAGACCTAAACAAATGGATTGGCAAGAAGATTAATTTTCCATTATTCCCACAATATGCTTTTTGGATGTAGAAAAGAAATGGCTTTTCATTTAAGAAAAACACGGTACAATGGCACACCTGTTCTTCTTTAAAGGGACTTTACAGAGATGAAATGATGCTATTCTTTCTATAGTACTTTGGAGGGTCATTGTTCAGTTTAGTCACTAGGTGGCATGAGATTTTATTGTTCGTGTTGTTGAGCTTTGCATTTTTTTTTTTACCCACTCTCCTAGCTATTCTCTATGATAGAGCTGCCAACTTTCACATGTTCAATTCTATTAGTCTATTACTCTACAGGGAGTCCTCAACTTACAACCACAACTGACCCCAGAATTTATGTTGCTGAGTGAGTTTTTGCCATTTTACCACTTTCCTTACCACATTTGTTAAGAGAATCACTGCAGTTGTTAAATTAGTAACACTGTTGTGAAGTGAATCTGGCTTCCCCATTGACATTGCTTGTCAGAAGGTCGCAAAAAGGGTTCACACAAGCCCGGGGACACTGCAACCGTCATGAATATGTAACCAGTTGAATATGCAACCGGTTGCAACCGGTTGACAAGCATCTGAATTTTGATCACATGATCATGGGGCTGCTGCAAAGGTTGTAACTGTGAAAAACGGTCATAAGTCATTCTTTTCAGTGCTATTGTAACTTTGAATCAATGGTAGGATTCAGCCGGTTCTCTCCAGATCACGCGAACTGGTAGCGGCGACTGCAGGAGGTTCCGCCCACTTGCCTATATGTAATGCATGACTACTGCGCATGCGCAGAAGGACACACGCTCACATTTGCGAACTGGTAGGGAAGGTAAGTGAATCCCACCTCTGCTTTGAACGATCACTAAATGAACTGTTGTAAGTCGAGGACTACCTGTATTTACAATTTATGTTTCACAGGCTTTATCCACATTTAAAAGACTTATCCAAAATATGTGATACTGGTTGAGAATTATGCTTTAAGAGAGTCAGTGTGGCATAGTAATTATAGCATTGGACCAGGGTCAGGGAAATTCAGATTCAAATTTATCTTTAGGCATAAACTTCCCCAACTGACTTTGGACCAGTAACCTAAATCTATCTCACAGTGTGGCTGACTGGAGGTAAAATAAAGGAAGACCTCCAAGTAAGATCTCCTTTAAAAATGTATTCTTTAAAAAATTATAAGCTGTCCCTTTGGAGTCAGACAGCCTTAAAATCTAAGAAATAAAATAAGTAGACTAAGCTGCTTTATCTTTTTGGGGGGGGGGAGTGAGATGCAAATATTAATTTTTCTTAAAGGCTTCCATAATCTTTTTCTTATCACAACAACCATAAACTCTGGGCAATTCACAAACAGTCTTTGAATAGATAAAAATGCAAATATTAAAGTTTTTTGATTTAACAAGATGAAAGAGATAAGAACTTTTTTTCCAGAAAGCCAATTGTTAACACATGTTGAAAAAATCAAGATTTTCTTGTTGTCCTTTCTGCTTAAACTTTTTGTTTGTTGCATGTTGACAGATCTCATAGCATATTTTTTTTTGTTATTTTAATTGAAGCTTGGAAATATAACTACATTACATAGGTATCTTGTCCCATTGTCTCAAAAAATCAGCAAAAACAGTAGTTTCTCCAGATTAAAAATTTACCTCCATTAAGAATTCTAATCCAAAGTAATCTTAATTTACTGGAGTTATGCTGAAGCATCATATAATATTTTTTTGATGAATTACGCAATTAATCAGCATTGTTGGAAGAATAGAAAAAAATTGGAAAGCTTTGTCCCCACTTATGAAAATTCATACAAATTAAATCTCTATGTCTCTCCAAATAAAGATAATTTGCCAAAGAGAATAATTTTTGGTTTTGGTTTTAGAATCAAGGATTCTTCACCTATGCCCCCTCATTTCATCTTTTTTTTTTTAATGCCGATCGAGGAGATATGGGGAAAGAAATTAAGAACATCCCCAAAATGCACAGAACTTTTTTTGAAATGGAACAATTTTGTTTATAGAAACTTTGGAAAAAAATCAGCTAGACTGAAGACAGCAATCTGAATTTCTGACCTACAATTTTGATCCATTCCCAAGGCTTGAGAATTTTTTTCTACCCTTTTTGTCTTTGTAATATCTTCTGAATATTTCCTTCAAGACCTGTTGTTCATCAAGCCCAGGGATGTCAAACTGGCAGCCCATGGGCTGGATGCATCACGCACAGGCCATGCCCACCCCAGCTCCATGAATGGGAAAAACATCACAAATATCATGTGACAGCGACGTAATACAATGAGTTTGACACCAGTGATCCAGCCAAATCATCAAAAGAAGCTCTAATTAATTGCATGAAATCCTGTTAGTTGTCCAGTAGTGAGTAATTGCCATCAGTGATAGGTACAGCAGTTGCATATAATGCTGCAGCAAGATGCCCCCATAGACAGTGAAGTATCTTCAGGGTGACATGTTGTCTTCGCTAATAAAGCTAAAATTCTTGGCCTCTCTTGAAAGACAGTAGAGCTTTGCAAGATTAATATTTTGCAAACCTGCCTGTGTTTTTTCTCATGCTCCAGTGAGTCAGCGAGGACTTAGTTCAAGTCTCTTTGTCACACCATTTCATTTCTTAAGGTTTAAGGACTGCTTCTGCCCTTTTTGTTTTTGTAACAGCTTCTGACTGTTTCCCTCAAGGCCATCTCCATGGCTCTTTACAGTGACATACTATAAAAACATTCATACAAGATTTAAGAAAACCCAATGCCAGGAGAAAAATCAACCACGCAGGACCTGCCACCCATTTAACCCAAGGCCAAAGAAAAGAGCCAGGTTTTCAGAGTTCTTTTGAACATGGGGGCAAGATCTATCTCAGAGGGGTGATGTTCCAGATGGCAGAGAATAGGCCAAAAGCAATGTCACTTCTTCATGAATTCTGTACTGTGCTGTACTTGGAAATGCAAAGCACATCAACCACATCATTTCCATAATCCTGCTATAAACAATAAAATTCTTGGTGGTTGTTTTTTTTTTAAAAAAAGCAAGATTAGTCAAACAAATAACTTTAGTGCAATATGATAAATATATCATCAATTTAAAACTAGTCACAATTATTACCCCCCCTTTGTAGATTAAGGGTTGAGTCTGGATGATCGATGGCATACCTCAACCACCCAGTGAGAAGAGATTTGAACCACTTCGCTTTCGCTTAATGACTGGGTGACATTATATCACACATCACATGCCTATAATACAACTGGGATGGGTGTCTTTGTTTAAGAGAATGGAGTGCAGTGATTGACAGACATTTGCTAGCAGGAGTTTACTGGCAATTCTGCAAAATGGAATAAGTGAACACATCTGGGTTGATAACACATTTTCTCCTCAAGGAGAATAATGGAATTGAGAGCTTAATTTAAATGGGTATGAGATGGTAGAATGGACCATGCCAGTTACAGTTAATGACAGTAATTTGAATACTCCCCCTCACAGGCAAAATAAATAAAATTATTATTGTTCTTGTTCTGAAATATGTTTTTATCGCCCCCCCCTTTTCCCCCCCATGCAATCATTTCTAAAAGCAGTTGGCAGTAGAGATGAATAAGAATACAACAATAAAAACAAATTAAAACAGTGCAAAAATGTATTCATTGAAAAAAATGAGGGAACAAAGACAAAAAACAAAACAAAAACAATTCATGTAATATTCATACAGGGACTGCGTGGATGAAGAGATAGGTCTTGAACAGAGATAACAACAACCATCTCATGAATATCATAGTAGAGATAAATCCAGATATAAGGCCATTACAAGGAAGGCCCATTTCCAAATAATTTGCACAAAATGCTATTAGTTATTCAGAAGTCTGTAATGGTGAAGGTGCTCTGTCAAGCATTCATGTTGTCCATAGAGTCTCAGGTCCAAAGCAAAATCCTGGCTCAGGAGATGATTGGCAGACAGCAAAGTTGCTTTTATAGGCTCAGTACCCCACTCTGAAAGTTGGCCACCACATTCTACAACAGGGTTAACCACAGGATCACAAACCCAGGTTAGCCCTATATACAGCACACTTAACTAATATGACAGCCAGCTACAATGCAAACAACAATATTGCTGCTGGATTAATGACTGTTGGGAAACTTAGACCTCCAACATGTTGATGTTTGATTCTTCCAAATGAACAAATCAGATGAGAATCTGGAGCAGAACCCTTACATATTGTTTATTTTAGCCTTTTAAAACTTGATACTCCGAACAGCCAATCCTATGCTTTTAAATTGTACAGTTAAAGGGGAGGCCACAATCACTGATACACAGGCAAATTTTAGGTGATTTTTTTGAAAGCAGAAAAAATATATACTCCATTGGGTGCCATCATAATCAATCTGACATTCTGATCCTGATTGATCGAGACCATTCCCCTTTTCCTTATGTTACTGTGGGCTGTTGCTTTTTGGTTTCAGTGGCAAAGAAAGCCATTGAAGAATACTACTATTCTCTTGGCCAATTTAAGGGAATAGATTAAATTGCAAAAGGATTCTATAGCCACTGTTGTCTGCATGGGATAAAAAAAATACGCTTCAATTATTTTGAGCAACATGTCATTTTTCTTTTCTGGTCACTCTGATAAAAGACTTTTTTTTTTTAATACTCAGACAGACATAAATAAATAAATAAAAAGAGGTGGTTTTTTTTAAAAAAAATAAAAAGATGAGAAACCTTTTAATCAAAACTCATGGGTTTGTGAAAGAGACTTTGATATCAGTCCCTGGATAGATGTATCTAACCTTTAGAGAATCCCACACTATCTGAGATGTTCTTTAACTTTGTTTGTGTCTTATTTGTGATGCCTTACTTTGTTCATGCCAGGAAGAAACTGGCAGGAGGTGGCTGAAGGCTTCATTGGAGATTGCCACCTCCTGCTGCTTTACTTTTCTATTGGCTGGCTATTATTAAAGTTAACTAGGCAACAATAGAAAACCAATAGGAAAACCTTGTGGGAAGCAGGTTTTTCACTGTCAACTCAAATTCCTCAGGCTTAAATCTCCGGCAGTGATTGTGGGCCCCATACCTGCTGTTAGTTTTTCTCCCCCTTCTCCTACTAATTAATCCCTGTAAAGCAAGAGAAGCACAATTAATTGTTTTTCCTGGCCCAATGTGCATGTTATGTGATGGAATTGGAATCAAAGGATTCTTGTGCTGATTTATGTTGTGTATTTGTCTAAAGGCATGTCATATCCTGGGGCAGGAGTATTAAGGGCAGACTTAACAGAGCTATTTTAATGGCATGGATTCCCCCCCCCCTTGTTATTAATTTTTAGATTGTTTTATGAATGCTTGAGACAGGGGCCTTTTCTAGCTGGTATTGAAAAGCACCACAAGAAGCAGGGTCACTAATAATAATAAACTGCATCCTATTTGTAGATGTTGCTCTATGGGGAAAGGAGAAAGAAGGTTTGCTGCTTAATGAGCATGAAGTGAAGAAATGTGGACATTTCATGATCACAACGAGGATTATTTGACTTTCGCCACAGACCCTGCAACATCATTAGCAAATGCATAGTAAGTTTGCTAGAAGGGGCTTTGTTCTCAGGATATGTGTGTGCAATTGTGTGTGTGGGCATGTGTGATTGGGAAAGGGAAAGAAGAAAAGCGGTTAATTTAATTAATGTAATCAGATATGTGCCTGAAATTGTGGACGGATAGGGAAGACTGTATTGTTTTTTAAAAAATGTATTTTATACTTGAGATGGAAGAGTAATTTTAATTAATTCTCCATCCTACACTAGAATTCTATTTCCCCTATATGATGAGAAGTTTTCATATAAAATAATGAATGGTCATAAATATTCTCTGTTTTTATGGTCTCTGACAATCTTTGAGTTTGTCTGCCTTTTGGTGGCAGCCCTGAGCTGTTGCTTCAAACCGGTTGTATTCAGCCGGTTCTATCCAGTTTGAGAGAACTGGTAGTGGCGGCAGGAGGCTCTGCCATCCTGCCCGGACATCATCATGTTTTTGATGCTCTGAGCATGCGTGCGCACTCACATTTGCAAACTGGTAGCAAAGGTAAGTGAATACCTTACCCAATTAAAGCTGTTTCCCACCCAATTAAAGCTGTTCCTGGTGCTTCCCCATGTTCAGAGCACTTCAGGTGTACCAAGTCAGTAATTCTTTCAGCTATGATGCAAATTGAATGAGGGTTCTTACCTCCATATTTTCAGGAAGTTGGAAGCCAATGTGATCTACACACACATTGACAGAAGGAAGACCTTATTGTTCCTCCTAAATGTATCTCCAAAGCTACTAGTAATCATGAGTGAGAAGTTAGATGATAGAGTGATGTTTCAAATGGGTTTCTTAAGACAAAGAAGCTTTTGCATACTAGGAATGACCAGAGGCCATTACTAGGCAAGCTTTACCATTTTGGTATGTGTGCATGAGGTGTCACAGTAGGTGCAGAAAAGAAAATAAGCTTGTGCTATAATGGCATGATATTTGCTTTCATCATTTAAACCCAGCCCCAATTTTGTTCCAGATCATACTAGGGCAGTGGTCCGTTCAGCAATCATCACTCCCTAAGAAAGATGGAGGTTTGTTTTCAGAGTTCTCACAGAGAGTAAAAAATCTTATATGAGTTTCAGGGAACGATCAACTTACCTTCTTATTTTTCTTCTAAATCACCAATGTATAATCTCAAGCAACGTAAAGATTGTCCTCTTCTAGCTTCTTTTTCTATGAATCTTTATTATTGGGCCGAATAATATTGAGTGATCATCTGCTGGTTGAAAGATTGCACAATCATTGTTAAAATGTAGGACAGGCCTTGTGCTACCCCCAAGTCTCCCTAGTTGCTTTTTATAAATAACGAGAATAAAGGATACAGATAAATTCCCTTCATGTGATCTTCCTCTAAGAATTCACACTAATTAAGTTTCAGAGAATGGAGGTCAACCTTTAGTCTTCATACCACTTGTAAACCAGTAGTGGGTTGCTACCTGTTCTCCCTGGTTAGGGCAAACTGGTAGCGGCAGGAGGCTCCTCCCACCTGTCCAGATGCTTCTGTGCATGCACAGAAGCATCACATGCACAACCCCACACACCCATTACCAAACTGGTAGCAACAGGTTTTGAAATCGCCCTTGTTGTAAACATGAAGTATTTTTTAAATCAAGAAGAAGAAAAAAACAAGGGAAATTGATGTCTCCCACAATTTTGATAAGAACCTAACCTGCTGCCTTTCCATTTGCTCAATTTGAAAGTTCTTACTTTTTCATGTAAAGGATGGCTTGCAGTACATAGAACTGATGTTTACTCAAAATGAATATGAACCAGGTATTTTCTAATTCATTATTCAAATCTCAACTTATAATAAATAAATAAGTTACATTAATAAGAACTTATTACTTAATATTAGTAATAATTTCATTAATAATGAAATTTCATGGTTGGGATAAAAAGATAGCTTTAGACCTTTCCTCTATTTCTCTTCTCCTCTTATACACTAAAATTCCTTTCTTTTAGTTTATTACTTCTTTCTAGGAACTTCCAACAGTTCTGGCTACTGAGTGAATTCATTGTTAATGTTCATTTCCATTTGCAAGACAGACTTAAACCACTTCTATTTCAAAGGAAGCTGCAATGATTTGTGGAGCAAAAGATATTGTGAATCCTTTAACCAGTTCAGTGACCGCCATTTCCTATTTTATTGCTGTGGGGGAGCATCAGTATTTCTAGAAAGCTCCATATGATGTGTAATGGTCACTTCCCTTTCACACACCCCTGCCAGATTACAACGAGGGAACAGATAGACTGGCTTTTTTTCAGACTGGCACTCAAGCCAGCCTAATTTGCTCCATGTGATCACAGTTTTTGTCTTAGCAATAGCAATAGCAGTTAGGCCAGGGCTGTCAAACTCATGGCCCTCAGGCTGGATCTGTCACATGCTGGCCATGCCCACTGCCAATTTAGCAAAGGAGAAAAAGTCCCGATACGTCACGTGATGCCGCTGTGACGACATGAATTTGACACCCATGACTTAGACTTATATACTATTTCATACCACACTATGTGGTTTACAGAGTCAGAATATTTCCCCCAACAATCTGGGTCCTTATTTTACTGACCTTGGAAGAATGGAAAGCTGAGTCAACCTTGAGCTGGTAAGAACTGAAGTCCTGGCAGTGAACTGAATTAGTCTGCAATACTGCATTTTAACCGCTGCACCACCACAGTCTTGATCAACCTCAGCACATCATGCATAAGAATAAATAGTTTCATCTGAAGGACAAATTGCAAATTGTTTAGCATTGCATAAGCAATACAAAAATGAAAACAAAAATGATCTATATATTTTACAGAACCTGCAACAGAGTTGTCGTCAAAGCCTATCTCCTATTTACTCCATCCTTTAGTAGGAGGGGACAATGGTGTAAAGTCAGAGGCTTATGGAGAAGCTATTGCAAGCACTGAAAACTTTCCTAATTGTGTACCACAGCTGAGAAGCTAATAACTCATTTTATTGCCTCATACCCACTATAAACAATTACATCATTAGTGGCACATACTTGACACAGCAATATTTACTTTCTGGAATGATGGCAGGGAGCTCACTAGTGACCATAGCATTCAGCAATAGCTGTTCCCATTTCAGTTGAAGCTGTAGATGGAAACATCATAATTCCTCTTCCAACAGAAATAAAAATGTTTATTTGTCAAAATTGCAATGTGGGAATACAAGAACTTTACAAGTAGAAAATAGCTCCAGATCCTGATCCCTTCTCCCTTTCCCCTAGAAAATTGTTATTTCTTTTTAACGAAGTTACCATATATTAAACTTTATGTTTAATGTAACATGTAGTTTGGCTTGTCACATAATACAAATTATGGCAAATGCTTCATTTGTTTTAGATGTATTTGTTCTATATAGCACCAAGATGCAATAGAGATAAACGTTTCAGAAATACCAAAACAAAACAATTAACTGGTATTCTCTCCCTCTCTGTTTTGCCTTAATGATTCTTTGCTATACTTCATTAGCAGTACTCATTACTCATCACTGCCTACCATGCAAAAGGCAATTGCATGCAGAGTTGTGTATTTTTCCATAATAGTTCATGCTGAGTCAATACCTCGTTCAGTGTCACTTATGTAGCTTTTATAACGAGCTCCTAAAATAAACACGAAAACAATTAGCTTTATGTATATGACAAATTATTCATGCTCCATGGATAAACAATCAGGAGAAAGCAAAAAGGCTTGGAAGACTTTAGTAGACAATTGGCAGTCCCTCATTACCCCATTGGTACCCATTTGCTCCTGAGATTAAGGGTGAATTTTGATGATATGCTGTTCTTCCTTTTCATCTGTTCAGGATTCATCTTATTTATTTAATTCAAGTCAATTAAATTCTACCCAACTTCAACCAAAGAGCAGGTAAGGACTTCTGCCTCTATCTTGTACTTGTTTCTCAAAAATGTCTGTTTGGAATGCTGGACTAGAGAGACTCTTTTATTTGATTCAACAAGTCTTTCATTAACTGGAAACAAATGAATTTGGGAGCCAGGGGTGGGGACAGAAGTGGTTTCAGCAGGTTCTGACCAATTCTGGAGAACCAGTAGTGGAAATTTTGAATAGTTTGGAGAACTGATAAATACCACCTCTGACTGCCCCTGCCCCCATCTATTCTCTGCCTCCCAAGTCCCAGCTGATTGGGAGGAAATGGAAATTTTGCAGTAACCTTCCCCTGGAGTGGGGAGGGAATGGAGATTTTACAGTATCTTTCCCCTGCCACACCCACCAAGCCACGCCCACAGAACCAGTAGTAAAAATTTTTGAAACCCACCACTGGGTGGTGATGTATAGTAGTAATGAAACTTTCTGAAACTTATGAAGATTCCAAAACAGCTATCACTTTTGATACTAACCCTTAATGTGATTTTGGGGAAGGTTTTTTTTTTCCTAGAAGAGTTGGAACATTTCATTTAGACTATTGAATCCAAACTGGTGCCTGAGTCCAAATCAAAACACATACAAAGGCAAATGAAAGCATTTTAAGGAAAGTCCAAGTAAGGCCAAAAGAATTTGATGATGCGATCCATATTTAACTCTAGGCTCAGTAACAAACAAGCCAGCAAAGAAATGAGCTAATTCAGACACATGTCTGACATGATTGTTGTACATTTGGTGATGCACCATATTCAGTTTCAACAATATTTTATAGACCTTGGCAATAGCATGAGTCTCATTAGCACACAATAGAATTTCATTTTTTTACATGTTTTACAGATTCAAACCCATAGCTGTTCTTGTCTAAGTTAATTCTTTCCTAAAGTAGTAAGTATGTGAGTCAGTACCAAGCACTTCTTTCTGATTGCAAGTCTTCTTTTGACTTGAGATTAGGTATAATGGGTATAAATTAATAAATAATATTAGGTATAATATCTTTGTAAAAGATATTATCTAACAGCCAGTCTTGTCTCACCATCTTTTCTGGAGGGGAAAAAAGCTTCCTGTAGTGACACTTGAAGAGATACTTGGAGGAGAGTCTTCACTGTATTTATTCCAAAACTTAGAATGGCATGCCTAACAAAATTATTTTTTAAATTAGTATTTATTTTAAACTTGTCAGACTGTAAGTAGATGTGCCATGCAAATATTAATTCATGGTCCTCCACTTTAAATACAGGTTAATCCCCAGGTTACGAGCATTCCCTTAGCAAATGTTTGAAATTATGCAATAAGTGCCCCATAGTATTTATGAACAAGTCCTGAAACTACAAATGTTGCAGCCCCACCACAGGGGTGGACCTCCGAACCTCCATTTTGTCCGGCAAAGTGCTGGGTGAGGCCTGTGCAGGCCAAAACAGAGCGTTTTGGCCAGCAAAGTATTAAGCAAACCCAAGATGATGAACAGCCAGGGTAGTGGTGGTTGCTCCCGGTTCTGTCCGGTTCTATAGAACCGGTAGTAAAACCGGCAGGAGGCTCCACCCACCTGGCATGACATCATCATCGGTGATCTAAGCATGCACAGAAGCATGCAGAGAAGCATGCGCAGATACCGCTACGAACCGGTAGTAAAGGTAAGTGGAACCCACCCCTAAGCCAGGGGGTGAAATTCTTCTCTAAACAGTCAGCCACCCCCCAACAATAGCAGGCCCTTGTTGAGACCCTGACCAAGCAGCAGATACAGATACAGTATTATATGGTTACAGTATTATATTGTTGCACTTAGCCATGGTGATGCAGTGGTTAGAATCAGTGGTGGGAACCTACTGGTTTAACAATCGGTTTGGTGATTGTGTGCTTTGCGCGTGTGTGCAATTGAATGAAAAATCACCTTCCGTGTTAGTGCTAGGGAATTAAAACAGCTGAGGCACGGCAATCCACTCTGCCGCGCTAATCAGCTGCAAAGATATAGGTAAGTAAAGTGCAGGGGCGGGTGGTTCACTTCCAGCTGATCATTGGAGCTACCAGTTTGCCTGAACTGGTCCGAACCGGTAGAATCCCACCCCTGGTTAGAGTGCAGTACTTCAGGCTAACTCACTGCTCGCTCCAGGAGTTCAATTCTGTGAGCTCAAGATTGACTCAGCCTTCCATCCTTCTGAGGTCAATAAAATGACCCAGATTGTTGGGGGCAAAATGCTGATTCTGTAAACTTAGAAAGGGCTGTAAAGCACTCTGAAGTGGTATATAAGTCTAAGTGCTATTCCTATTTTAACAGTTTACCTGTAAAATGCTTGAGGATTTCTCAATGTTTTGAAAATGAGATTTATTTAAAATAAGTACAGTTTATGTATTTTAAAAACAAATTATGCTTCATAATTTTCTTGCTAAAGTTGTTATTAATTTGCAGCCATAGATACAACCTTCTCCAGATACTTTGGTTTAGAACTCTCATGATTCCTGGCTATTAATTGCAACAATGGAAGGAAGCTACACAGGTAGTCCTGCCTTAACTGCCACAACTGGGTCAGAAATTCCATCACTAGGTGACACAGTTGTTAAGCAAGATATCATGGTATTGTGACCTGCAATTTTACTATGAGGTACTCCTTTAACTCTGCTTGCTGGAACTAGCTGAGAAGTATATCAGGATATAAGAATTTATTAACTGGAATAGCCATAACAACAACTGGCTGGGAACTGTTTGGTGACTGAGAGCCATGTCAGACAGCTAGTCTGTGTATATAAGCTTGCTTCTAGTTCTGATCCTCCCTTCTACCCAGTGGTGGGTTGCTACCGGTTCACACTGGATCGGGCGAACTGGTAGCAGCAGTGGCAGGAGGCTCCGCCCACTCGCCTGGATGCTTCTGCACATGCACAGAAGCGCCGCGCACACAAGCAAACTGGTGGGGATGGGATTTGGAACCTGCCCCTGCTTCTACCCCTTCTGCTTCTACCACGTTCCAAGAGCTGCATGAGTATTGTATACATGGATCATGTTTTATATTGTTCTAACAATATAAACTCTAACAAAGTATACAAATGGTGACCACATAACTGCAGGAAGTTGTGACAATCATAAATGCCTACAGGTTGCAAAATACCTAACTGTTGATGACATCACTATGGGGATGCTGCAACAATCATAAATATGGTTGCTAAGTTATTTTTTCAGTGCTTTCATTAACTTCGAATAGTTGCTAAACAGAGCAGTTGTTAAGTAAAGACTAGCTGTAATCTAAAATATCTGGTTGGGAATATCTGCAATACATGGCAAAAAATCAGTTTTGATCAGGGTGTCAGAGTTCCATTGCAAGCAATAACTCAGAGGCAGATAGATTCCTCAAATAATAGCTTTATTGGAAATATCATATTGGCACATCTGATGAAAACCAACTCTGAGGGGCCCCTTGGTTTTCACCTAATTAAAAGTAAAAGTTTTTCCCTCGACCCCAAACAATCAGTCACATGGCCCAATCAAGGCAGCATCCGCTGGTCTGGTGACATTACTCCTCCTTCCTCTGGCCAAGGGTGAGAACATCCTTGGTTCCCAAGAGAAAGTATTTTATCTTGACTATACAACCCCAGCTATCTCTTATCCCTCCTCCCTATCCCTCGCTCCAGTGTGGCAGCTCTGAAGTTCCAAGATGGCTTTGGCCAGATCAGCGTCAGGGTTGACACAGGGAATCTTCTGATTTCTATAAGAGATATTTAGTCTCAAATATTTTCTTATTATATCCAGATCTCCTTAACTATCACTCCCTTCAATAAAAAAACTTGAAATGTCAAATGAATTCAAACATCTTGGAATATATCTGCTTATACATCCTCAAATCCATTGTAATTATTTAAAATATTGCTGGAATTTTTTTTCTCCAGCACATAACTAAATCTCATGTTAATGTATTTCCCACGGATAAAAACACAAGGCCAAATGTAAATGCTTATATAAGCATTAATATGTTGGATGCATGGGAAATCTCATTAGATAGTCCGAGAATTAGATTGCTTTCATCATTGCACTAAAAGTGGCAGCATATCACATCAAGTAATTAGCAGTTAGTAAAATTCTACGAAGTGTTCTTGCATTGTGAATTTGGAGACTTTGTTGTAACATTCCATAGAAGTGACTGACAGAGTAATTCTACATAATGGAAATTAAATTTAGAATTGCACTCACAGCTCATTCCAACTTGTAAAACCTTCCCTACCACTGCCAAATCCCAGTGTTGAGACAAGGCTTATCAAACAGCCCTGCAAATGGAGTTAATGACATTCTCTTCATTCCTGATCTTTACCAGATTTTAACTTTGGCTCATTTGCTGAGAATTTTCATTTGAACAAAATCTGCAGTTTTGGAAAAGATTCTGGCATAACTCCACTGGGGACTTATAACTCATTATGACAGGATTGTGGTTGTACCTTTATGTTTCAGATGCTGATGCCATGTGATTTCAAAACTCGTGGAGAAAAAAACAAGAGAGAATTTTTTTCCCATCAAATAATATTATTCAGAAAAATAACAATTAGAGAGGAAAACCATGAACACAGAGGAATGTGAAGGCAGAACAAAAATGGTGACATTAAAAGGATATTTCTGAACGAGAAATTCTGCTGTGGATAACTAAATATTCTATTCTTTATTCACTGCCAATTATATTTAACACCCTTAGCAACTGGGCTAGGATGTTTTAAGAAAGACATGGGGAATTTTCAACCCCCAGGCTAAATCTCTGCAATTCAGGCTTCAAAATTCTCCTGCTATATGTCCCCCTTCTTGGATCATTCCCTTGTGATTTTGCTTTTATTAACAAGAAAAACTATATTGAAAAGTATTTCTTTTAATTCTGCACTTCCCATGAATAAATTTAACATGTATTCTGGCCCTTTTGGGGTCTCCTTTTAGCATTTGTTTTATTGTTCAGTATTCTCCAGAACCCCTTTGTAAAACTTGTTTTTGTTGGTACAATGAGACAAAAGTTATTATTTACTGTAATGAGCTGTTCCAGGGTGTCTTTCTTGAGGAGTCAATAATGTCAAAATGATGGGCATGACCAGGAAATCAAAACCTTGTCACTTTTAATAAGCAACACAAAAATACAAAATGATTAAAACTTGGGCACAGTAATCATTTTTACATTTTAAGAGCCATGGTGGCGCAGCTGACTAAGTGCTGTTAAAGTAGCACCAGCTGCCTGCAATTACTGCAAGTTCAAATCTCACCAGGCTCAAGGTTGACTCAGCCTTCCATCCTTCCAAGGTAGGTAAAATGAGGACCCGGACTGTGGGGGCAATAAGCTGACTTTGTTTAAAAAAGAACACCGCTTGGAGGGGGAGGCGAAAGCCCCACTAAGCAGGTATATACAAAAGTATGAAGGCTTAACGCATTGTATGCTGCCCTGAGTCTCCGGAGAAGGGCGGCATATAAATCAAACTAATAAATAAATAAATAAATAAATACATCATGAACTCTTCTCAAGCCTTCTGGGGAAGCTTTGTGAACTGAAGAAAAGTCTGTGAAAGCACAGCTAACAACCATAGCAAATACCAAGAATTTGGTGAGTACACCAGTTCCTTGGAACCAGGGGTGAAATGCTCTGAAGTCCGCTACTGGTTTTCTGCGCATGTGCATGTGCATTGCGTGCCAAACGTGCACTTCAGTAGTGGGTTGCCCCCGGTTCTATAGAAGCGGTAGTAAAACTGGTGGGAGGCTCCACCCACCGACCCTGACATCACTAAAACACTTCTGCACATGCGCAGAAGAGCGCACGTGTGCAGCCCCACTGCAGACCAGTAGTAAAGGTAAGTAGAACCCACCCTTGGTACACTTCATGTGCATGCGCACTGCATACACTACCCCGCAGCGCTGAAAAACAAGGCTTAAGAAGCCTTTTCTAAAATAAGTAGAACAGCGCTGGGGGGGAACAGCTGTGCCGCATGATTTAGATTCGCTAGAAAGCAGGATTTTCTGCTTTCTAGCGAATATAAATTGCACAGCACAGCTGATCGTTGGAAATACCAGTTCATCTGAACTGGTAGCATTTTTTTACTACCAGTTTGGGTGAATTGGTACAAATTGGTAGCATTTCACCCATGCTTGGAACCTCTCCAGATAATGAGAGGATGGGAGATCTCCCACATGTGATCCAGACAGCTGCTTCTCATGAGAAGAATGCAGAACCATGGTTTTCCAGTGTTTGAGCACTAAGAGATGATGGCATGATGGTTATGAACAAGAAGATATCTTGCTCATAACACATTGGAGGCTTTTAAAGGACATTAAGATTGCAAAATTGCTCATTAACTATTAGAGGCCTTTGGAGTAATAAGTTTGAAAATGCCAGTTGAGTCTGACTTTTAATCCTAAATGAAATAAAACTTTAATTATAAGACAAAGAATGTAAAGAATCTGAAATAAACAACAATAACTAAGTAAGATTTTGATCCAAGAAACTTATCAATGGACAAAGGAACCAGATAAAATTAAAATATTGAAAGGTTTGTTTATTACATTTATGTGCTGCCCATCTCATCTTACAATAAGATTTGGGAATTAATTATAGTGTACAAATAGTTTCTTGTGGAAAACAAACCCTGGTTTGGGTTCCATGACCCAAAGAAGACAGAACATGAATAAATAATTTCATGATTCCACAAACTGGACAATAGTGGGGGACAAAAGATCTTAGGTAAAGGAAAGACATAAAGGCCTAAAAGATGGTTATGACAATAAAAATACCAAAGGAGTTTGAAGAATGGAATCAGAAAACAGTTGGCACAATATCACCAATATCAATAATAATGTATGCTTCCATAAATAGAGTATGTCCAAAATATGTTATGGAAGAAATGTTAGAAAAAAGTGGATTTACAAAGGACAGGCAAAGACTTAAAAAAGGATGTTTCATTGGATCTACAAAGAAAATGGCTGAGGTTTTAAAATTAAAAAAGGAAATACAAATTAAATACAATCAAGAGATTGACCTGGATAATTTTTTCCTACTTGATTTACAATTTGTTAAAGCCTTAACAAATTCTATGCATTGAGGCAAAGAAGAAATGAAATTGAATTCCATGACAATATTTGATGAAGTAAAGATTAAGACTGTTAGAAGTAAAAGAAGGAATATAAAGTTTGCATATTTCATCAATGTACATTATAAGATGCTTTTTAGTTCTAACAATCCTCTTTGGTCTTTTTGTTGACACCAGGATTGAAAAGAGGATTTGTTTATAAATAATTGCTGGGGGCATTTGCACAGATTCATCTGGTGTGCCAATTGCGCCCCTACCTGGACCGTGATGACCTCCGCACAGTCACTCATGTGCTCGTGACCTTCCATATCGACTACTGCAATGCTCTGTACATGGGGCTGCCCGTGAAGACCACTCGGAGGCTTCAGCTGGTGCAGAATGCGGCCGCGCGGGTAGTGATGGGAGTGTCCTGACACTCTCATGTTACACCCCTCCTGCGCAACCTGCATTGGCTACCGGTTGCCCTCTGGGTGAGAGTCAAGGTGCTGGTTATTACCTATAAAGCCCTACATGGCCTAGGCCCAGGGTACCTGATGGGCCATCTGCGGCCAGCGACAGCTCCCCATCGCCCAGTGCGTTCCCACAGGGAGGGCCTCCTTGGAGTGCCGTCGGCCAGGCAGTGTCGTCTGGCAATTCCTAGGGAACGGGCTTTCTCTGTGGGTGCACCTACCTTATGGAATCAACTCCCCCTGGAGCTCCGAGTGGCCCCTGACCTGCGCACTTTCCGCTGTGATCTTAAGACATGGCTATTTCGCCAGGCTGGATTGGACTGAAGGGGTTTTTAAGGGGAGTTTTAATGGTTTTTAACATTTAATATTGATTTTATCTGTTTTTATTGCTGTGAGCCTCCCTGAGTCCTTTCCGGAGAGAGGGGGCATATAAGCTTAATAAATAAATAAATAAATGAATAAATAAATAAATAAATAAATAAATAAATAAATAAATAAATAAATAATGAAAAAATAAACATTTGTAACTTTAGAGAGGGTGAAGAATTATTAAATTTATTTGTGATGAAGTTTGAAGTCACCCTTTAATAATTTTTTTCTATTTTTCTTATTTCTTTCTTTTTGTTTAGACTTTTTAGTTCTTCTCTGTATTTTCTTTTTCTTCTTTAAGTTTAGTTTGTATTAGATTTTACTATGTATATATGCATGTATGTACCGTGTTTTCCCAAAAATAAGACCCAGTTTTATATTTTTTTGCCATCAAAAAAGGCACTATTCCATAATTCTTCCTTGCTGCAGCTGCACCAACAGTCTGGCCCAGCAGGAGCCTGCTGCCGGCCCACTTCTTTGGCCACTTGCCACCGCTTACGCATGCCCTCCCTGGCCTCTGCAGGAAAGGTCTCTGCAGCCAAGAAACGAGGTCCGGATTGATGCACGTGTTGCCCCCGGTCTCTGTTTTGCCATCAGAGGCCCTTCCAGAAAGGCCTCTGCAGCCGATAACAGAGCTCCGGATCATATGCATATATGCATACATGCATATACATATGTATATTGCCCTGGTATTACATATTTCTAAAATTTGATACTATGGTTGACCATCATGCATATGTTGGTATTTTACAAGTGAGCTCCCTGTTTACTTCTGAGTAAACAGGCATGAGGTGGAATTTACAACTGATATTTCTGCATTTGAATAAGCAAGCATAGTTAACAACTGGTGTTGTTTGCTGTGGTCCTAATTATTTTTATTTTGGCTCCTTCCATTATGGGTATATGGTCCTTGTTTCCAAAGCAAACATTCCAAAGTAATGTTGTCTTTCAATGTTATATCCAGCTCTGTAAGTTGGATATGGAATATGGTAAAAGAAGATAATTTAAATATCAAAAATAAGCAAGAAACATTTACTTATTAGATGTAAGCTACCTGCTTACAGGTTGCCTCAAAATTTATTGGTATGGAAAGTAGATTAAATGGGGTAGGAATGAAAAATGCCATGAAAAAGAGCCTAATATAAGTAATAATAGTGACATTTATTTTCGTCTAAGATTTTGATTTTCACTACAAATAGCTACAGACTGTCATTGGGCATCATCCTAATGTATTAGGCCTAATATTATTTGATGCACTCTGGGTTCCTTTGATCAAACAGCGCCCTCGATCAGGATCCTAGAAAAATGCCTTCTCTGTTATTGTCCCCTCTGGATTGAAGTTTCCCCATATATTCTCCCCAGCTTTTGCCTAGGGTGGTTAGCATGTCTTCTAGAGTATATGTAAGATATAAGCCCGTTGATGTTGTCTGGCTTTCCATCTCATTCATTGGTTGTTGTTTTTTTTATCTATATTGCATATTGTTGTTTGGTTTGTATCCTCCACTCATTTGATTGGAGTGAGGCAATATCTGAGTCAATAAATAAATAAATAAAAGCAAGGCATTGTAAGGAAAGAGAATGACACTCAAGAAGAAAAGATGGGAAGGAAGGAGCATGGTGGAGAAGTAGTTTTCTTTCCCTAAGCAAGTGAGAAAAAAAGGGGGAGTTGTGTCAGAATGCCTCAAATAAATATCTTATGAAGATAACAGTGGATATGCAATTAGATATTAATATATATAACAATTGTTTTTAAATATATAGCTAATGATATGTATATTTTTAGTCATGCCCTACAACTATGCATAATGGATTGGCTTGAAAATTAGTGAATTCAGCCAAAGGACATGCTGAAAAGGTATTAAGCAAAGAAAGCAAGACAAAAATCTTCATAGTATGTCCTTTTCTTTTGACAATATTTCATACAAAATCCCACATGAAAATGCTGACTTCTCTGCAAAATTCAATAAGCAGATTGCATCTCTCTGGATGTGATATGAGTATTGAATGAACAAAACTCTGGCTCAGTTTGCAGTGCGAACAGGAATTGTTTTGCATTACATTGAACCAAGAAGGGGAGGGAAGATGGAAAGATTCTTTTTGTAGTATTCCTCACCAGCATGGGCCTGCTTATTCACATGGGAGCTTGTTTCTTGCTGAGATTAGAAAGCAGGAAATTCAACACAAACTTGTAAGAGGAGAAAAGAGCCAGGAATTGCATTCTAGTAGGCCATGTATTTCAATTAAACTTGGGCTATATTGGCGCTGTACCTAAATTGGTTTATAATAATTATGCCCAGTTTGAATTACTTTGATAGTAGCAAAGTATTGAGTTCACACTTCAGGCTACTACTCCTCTTGGACAAATTTTACTGTGTCCTCCCACTTTTCTTCTCCCTACTGCTTATGTCAAAAGGTACATCATTGTTGTGGCCTGTCAGCAGATCTGGCAGCAGATTCGGACAGTTAGGAGATTGGCGAGGAACATGAGCCAGTCCTGGAGTCTGGGGAAGGCTCTGACGAGGGCTCAGTGTTGGAGGCAGAGATGGGGCCAGGGCCGTCTGACAGTTGTCAGCTGCCTTTGGAGTCAGACATCAGTGAGGCAGAAGAACAGCTGGATCCTGTTCCCAGTGTGCGCATGTGCAGAGCTGCCAGGAGAAAGGAACATCTGAGGAACAAGGCTCGACTCCGGAGTAAAGCCACAGATGGACAGTGAATGGCCCCTCCCATAGGGAATAAAGGAAAGTGAAGGGGAAGGGAGTTTGCAGGGGACAATTAGTTCATTTGGGTGAAGATCTGTTCCTGCATTCTTGCCAAGTATTGTCAGTTACAATGTGGAGTCTCCAAGCCTGATAAAGGTTGGTATTTGTGAACTATTTTGAAAGACTGTGGAAGAGGAAAGACTTGCTGGAGAGGAATTCACTGTAAATTAAATAAAAGGGGTTTATCGGGATGAGGCTGGGGAAGCCTAGGTCAGAACAGTCACCTATCTTCTTCTTTAGCCTACAGGAAAGCTAAAACTTCAGTCTCCCTGTGTATAGTCCATTGTCCTACACTGTAACAATTATACCACATTGGAATGAGAGAGGGGGGGGGAGGCAGGGGAAGGAAGGGAGAAAGAGAGAGAGAGAGAGAGAGAGAGAATTTATACATACAAATGTAAAACATCAACCTGCACATATATGCAGGTCAGGAGTGGGTTCTACTTATCTTTACTACCGGTTTGCAACGGGATTGCGCGTGTGCATTCACTTCACTCGCATGTGCGCCTTGCTTCTGCACATGTGCAGAAGCTTCTGCGCATGTGCAGATCATCGATAACAACATCTGGGGCAGTGGGAGCCACTGGTTCTTGCAAACCAGTCCGAACTGGGGGCAACCCACCACTGATGCAGGTACAACAATCACCTTTAAAATAACACCCCTCCACAAAGTTATTTCAAACCTGATCCACTCCAAAAGGTTCTACATCTTCCTTTTCTGACACTGCTGAAATAGTAGAGAGGTTAAAATCTATACTTAACATAGAGAAAGTAACCAGACTTATACCTAGAAATTATCCTTCCTTGCTTCCTACTTCTGAGCTTCAATGAAAACAACAACAACACAAAGCAAAACTAAATCCAAAAGTTCACAGTTTTACCATTCTTTCTAGTCATTTGAGCCAGAAGGTGCTCTCAAAATAGCCCAAGAAATGGGTCCTCCTCAGCTTCAGCTTATCAACCCGTTCATGAGGTTTCATATTGTTTATTGACCCCAAAACATTTATTATATCAAAGTAATTTTAATAAATGCTACTTTAACAGTGCTATAAATATCAATAACAACAACTATTACTACATCAATGTCTTGGATAGTCCCCTCATACCTTGGAGGCTGATACTGTTCACTTTAGAGAACTCTGATATAGTTATTTGGAAGGTTAGCCTTGACATCCTCCTATTCAGGTGACTGGAGAACTGGAAAATCCCTAGTTTTATTTTTAAAAGCACAGAAAAAAGTAGGAACCTGGGAAATCATCATCATTTGCCAGTTTCAAATAGACAGTCTTCTCTATACTACGTTCAGATCTTAACCACTCTGCTATTTCAACAGTACTGTTAAAGGGAGGTATAGAAATGATTAGGGACCAAGATAAAAGTTGCCTTAATTGAAGTGACCAGAGATAGGTGGCAGCAATTGCTTCTTAAAATTATAGATATACCACATATAAATACATCCTTGTTTACCTTATATGCCATATTCCCCCTTATATCAGAAACTGAAAATGATGAAGTGATTTGTAAAACCAGAGGTACTGGAGTTAGCATCTTTAGATTATATGTTGGCTGATAATAACTGTAAAATGATAAACTAATAAAAATTGTGAAATAAACAAACATTTCTTTATATGTCACCGATTTTTATATAGGATCATCTGGCAGCTCATTTGGACTTCTCAAGTTACTACAGGAGGAATGGATGGGTTGACACTTGCATTTTCTCATTTGTGTTCAGTTTATTTGTTTTTAAACCCTCCTCCATGGCGATTCTGCTCTATGTAAGCTCACAAGTATTTTTTTTTTCTGTGTAATAGTAGCTGAGATTTATTTTTTTTGCATTAATTTGCATTTATAAGTAGTTACCTATATGGAGAGTGATCTTTTTTCCATGTCTTCTTTCCATGTTTTGGATGCTGTTGCAACTAAAATATATATCCAGTTCTGTAATATATTTTACAGAAGTTCCATAAGTCAAACAAATGCATAATTAAGAACTGTGACAAGAGTTCTTCTTAGACATTATAGAGACAGATCTTTGTTTTAACATCATCATGACAGCTTGGACTGCGCACTCTGACAGTTATCTGATCATGGTTACAATATGTGAAACCATATGTACTTGCATAATTTGGCATATGAATGGGACTCAAGTTTTAGCTGAATACTCCTGGATTGCCCTGAAAATAAAAAGAGTTTTCAGTTTGGGTACAGTGGTACAGTTGTCTTGTCAAAGAGTGATATAACCCTGAGATACTGTGAATTATAGTCAAATAATAATAAAATAAGATCAACCTTTGAACTCAAAAACATCACATTTCCAGCTATAACAAGACTAGAATCTCAAGGGGGCAACAATTGTTCTTTGTGGCTACAGGACAATAAGTTATGACAATTTGGGACTTACTATCAAATTATTTCTTACCTGGATTCAAAGGTGTCAAATATGTTTACCGTTCAATTTTCACTTGTTTCCTTCTACATTGGCAGTCACGTCAATGTTAGGTTTGCTGCAGATTACAGATCTTTTTTTTTCCAGATCACAATAGTGTGATACATCCATGTTCAAAAGATAACATTCAGCAGTCCCATATAGGGCACATAGCAGAAGTCCTGGTGCATGGTACTAGTGGCATGAGTTATGTTGTCATGTCCTCCTGCTGCATGTAGATCCTGCAAGGAAGACCAAGTCTAGCTAGTGCACAGCTAGACTTGGTTCTTCTTGTCATGAGCTCCAGCTGCCCAACTAACAGTAGCCTTGAGTCCAATATAATTCTCAAATCATAGATCTGAGTTGATAGTGGTGCCAGATTCAAGGAAATACATGTAAATATCACCCCCCCCAAAAAAGGGTAACCTGCTAAAAAGCTGCAGCAAAAAAAAAAAAAAAAATCAGAATCCATGCTTTAGCAGGCAAATTCTTTCTTAAAGTTTGTGAGATGTAGATTGTGGCTTTCAACATTTTGTAATAATGATTGAGCAAAAGGAAATTTTGCTGCAACATGGCAACATTTAGCTTCACACATCATTAGTCACCCAAGTGACAACTGTAAAGTTGGATCTGGCACTCTTACTTCATTCACCATCCAGTTCATACTTGGTTTCGTATGACTTCCACAAAATGTAAGGAATATTATATGTCACAGGCACCTGTTTGAATTAAATGAAGAGGTGGAAACAACTGTTGACCTCAATGAAGAGACAAAACATGGGCTTCTTTTGCCACATTTTTAAAAGGCTTTCATCACTTGGCAAGCATGCAGCAAATGTTGATTATGTAGAGAATTAAATACAGATCAAATGGCTTCATTTTAAGGTATATTTTCTTCTTTCATTCATTAGGTAAAGGTTAAACGTTTCCCTCTCCAGTCATGTCCAACTCATCTCCATTTCTTGACCAAGGAAGCCAGCATTGTCCAAAAACATTTTTCATGGTCATGTGGCCAACATGACTTTATGCCAATGAGCATGGAACACTGTTATCTTCCCACCAAAGTGGTACCTATTAATCTACTCACATTTGCATCCTTTTGAACTGCTAGGTCGGCAGGAAGGAAGGAACAGGAATTCACCCCGTTGTGCTCAAGTCTCGAACCCAAACTGCCAGCTTTCCAACTGACAAGCTCAGCATCTTTTAACTTCCGGATCTTTCATTTATTAAAATATCCCTATTTAAACTAAAATTATGAGAGCAGAAACATTACTTTTCCTTCAACCCTGATATGGCACAATGCAAAAAAAATAAAATTCTATTTTTTAAAAAAGCTTTAGCTTTTTAAACTATTTCATGCATGCATGATGACACCCTGCTCCTGCCAAACACATACACAGTATACAAATATTATGATTGCTGATTTTCCATTGTGATTTCAAAACATTCAATGAGCAAGGCTAATTAACATTTACAGCTTCACAAAACTGTAGGGAATTCATCTCTGTGTTGCTGTCTTGATGGTACCTAAGTGTGGGTAAGATGGTTTGAGAGAAGGGCTATTTGGACAGGTTGAAGTTACTTCTTGGGATGTCAAAGGGAGAAAGAGTTTTGTCAACAGGAAAGGAATAAAATCTATTGATACCTGGCTGTAGGACATTTTTGTTATAAATCTATTCCATTTCCACTTGTAAAAACACTGTTTAAAAGTCTAATTAGAAAGAAAAATAAGATGAATGTGAAGAGAAATCTATTGTTTTACTTAAATCAGAGAGCGAGAATTTTTGCCAAAAGCATCAAAGTCAATAGTTGGAAACTGCATGCAGTATTGTGTATTTTAACAAAGGAAAGAATTAAATTAGCCATTGTCATTGTAAATTAACCTTCCCCAAAATGAGGCTACAAAGCCAATTTTTGTGCTAAAGAACTTATTATTGTTGTCTTATGCTTAACTCACTTTGCCTGCAATCAAATGAAATAGAGTTGAACAGGAGTGAGAAATGTAGTGAGCTACAGTGGTTCTTATTGTATAATTACATGTTAACAAGTACCGTTTATATCATTTTCCATGACAAAAGTTCAAATTTGTTTAATATGACATGAAATATGACTGCCTTCCTTCAGTACGTCCAGATGAGTTGGCTTTTATCTTTCAAGCTGTCTTGGTTTTCATAATTACGAATTTCTGGAAAGCAACTCTACAGAGGAAATGCACATGTAGTCCAGCATTTTTTAACATTGGCCAACTAGCTCATAAGAAGGCAATTTGGGAATTGGAGTCTAACCTGTCTGAAGGCTATGGCTGAGAAAGACTGATATTATATGATATTGCAGTACACTGAGTCATACCTTCAGTGCATCTTGCCTACAGCTGAGAATTCAATTTGGCAACAGATTGTTAAATACAATACTTGGACAGGTAGCTTTTCCAGTTCTGATCCTTAAGACTTTTCTATCTGGACATGCCAGTGATTGGTTGTGGAATGCTTTATTTCATTATCTTTCCCATAAATTCAGCAATATGGGTAACTATATGCTAAACAAATAATTTCCTCAACACTGTCAAACTATTTACTAAGTCTGCCCTACTATTAATCTTCTCATCGTTCCTATCACCCATCTCCTCCCTCTTATGACTGTATGACTGTAACCTTGTTGCTTGTATCCCTACGATTTATATTGATGTTGTTTCCTGATTGCTTATTTGTACCCTATGACTATCATTAAGTATTGTACCTTATGATTCTTGATGAACATATCTTTTCTTTTATGTACACTGAGAGCATATGCACCAAGACAAATTCCTTGTCTATCCAATCACACTTGGCCTATAAATAAATTCTATTCTGTTCTGTTCTGTTCCGTTCTGTTCTGTCTATTGTAAACTAATTTAAATCAGACAATTAGCAGACTAACCTTAATTTATAATTATTAATTAACATGATCAACATGCAATTATTAATATTAATTATTAACAAGTTACAATTAACTTGTTATTATGGTACAATTATTCTTTAATTTGTTTCACAGATCAGTGTTCTTTGTTCCATGGGAACAGTCTTCTTTCTTAATTTCTAGGAAGTTGTGTACTGTTTTCTTTTAGCCATTTCACTATAATTCATGTCCAGAAATATTGGCCGATTTTCTATCCATAAATTCCAGTATTTCTGAAATGTTCTGTTTCCTTTATTAGTAAACCATATTGAAAATATGCCTTGGTAGTACAGTGGTCTAAAGCACCCTGTTATTAAGACCAGCTGCCTGCAATTACTGCAGGTTCGAATCTCGCCAAGGCTCAAGGTTGACTCAGCCTTCCATCCTTTCTAAGGTAGGTAAATTGAGGACCCATTTGTGGGGGCAATAAGCTGACTTTGTATAAATATACAAAAGGATGAAGGCTATTGCTGAGCACATTGTAAGCTGCCCTGAGTCTCCGGAGAAGGGCGGCATATAAATCAAATTTTTAAAAAAATAAAAAAAAATCCACACTATGGTATTCAGGCCTTATGTTTTCGAAGTATTGGGTCTGATTAAGAGAATCTGTGTTCCAAAGCTCTAACATTGCACATTTTAAAATGAGTTGATTACTGTATTTTTCAGAGTATAAGATGCACCGGAGTATAAGACGCAGCTTAGTTTTTGGAGAGGAAAATAGTGGGGGTGGGGATGGGGGTTGGGAATCTGCCTACCAGGTATTCATCTGGCTAGAGTCCTTAGTCTGGTCAGCTTCAGCACATTAGTTTGCTGGTTTTGAGAGAGCACGCACACTTTTTATCCCCTGCTTGGGGATAAAGCACAACTGATCTTTGGAGAGAGAAGCAATGAGAAAAGCAGGCGAAGCACGGAGATCCCTTCGCTCACTAGCGCTTGTTAGGGCTGAGGAAAAGCTTCTAAAGCACAGCTGAGAGTCGGAGGGAGCAGGCAAAGTGTGGAAAATCATTTCACTCACTAGCGCCTTGTTAGGGCTGAAAAAAAGTTTCAAAAAAGCTACATTCAGAGTATAAGATACACCCAAATTTTCAGCCTCTTTTTGTGGGGGGAAGTGCATTTTATACTCAAAAAAATACAGTAAATAGAATTCACTGGATGTATAGATCAATGAGAGAAAACTTGCAAGCCTTTCCCCATGCTGCACCCGAGTTACAAAATTATTGAAATTCATGAAAACCATGGTAGAAGCTTGTTAAAGAGAGATCCAACCTAGAACTAAGGAGAAATTTCCTGACAGTGAGAATCATTAATCAATGGAATGGTTTGCCTCCCAGAATTTTGGGTACTCCATTCTTGCAGGTTTTCAAAAATACACTGAATAATCATTTGGGTAGGGGGTTGGACTAGAAGACCTCCAAAGTCCCTTCCAATCCTATGTTTCTATGTTAGATTTAGTAGTGAAGCAAGCATTTTAATGTTCTTTCACAGATTATTTTAGATTTTATTCTAGCTATCTCATTTGTAGCCTACATAATCAGAAATTTAGTGAACAAAGCAGACAATAGAATGTTTATACTGCTATGGCTGTTCATGAATTAAAATTGCTGCAAATGAAATATAATTTCATTGGCTCTAGTGGAGGAGATTGTATCTTTTGCTTACTTTTGCTATTGAAATTAATAACCGTTTACACAGAAATGGAACAATCAATCTATTTCTGAGGAGTATTGCTTTCATGTGGGTCACTCAGAAGTTTGATTTGTTCTGCTTATTTCTATAATCAATAGGAAAATGTCCATTTAAACAATAATGTACATTTCAATTGTATTGTTTAATTTTATGATATCTTTAAAAATATATCCATGATACAAGTAGCTGGAACGCTTGCACAATGAATGTATGTTGGACAAGATCAACATTTTCACTTAAAACCCACTAGAGATGTCTGTGACACTAATGAGCAAACAGTGTGCTGATTTGCTGTTCATCAAAAGTGTAATCAAGAAAAATGTACAGCAATTTGTATCTTCTTTACCTGCGCCTGATCTAACAATATTGTCACTTGAAAAATATTTGCTCTTTATACTAAGTTTATAGTTTTAAATTTCAAAGCTTCAGTGCTTTGAGATAGAATGCAATGGCTTGGATAATTAAACCAGTCCAAATTTTCCATAGGGACTTTTCAGCTGTTGATAATTCATAACTCTTTCTCTAATTACAGTTTTGAAGATTTACATCTTAAGAGAACCATCAACACTATGCTTCTCCCCCCCCTTTTTTTTTTTTAATAAATGGGCTTGGAAATCAATCTTTATTGTTGGCAATACAGTAAAATGGTTTCCTCTAAAATTGTATTGTTGTATCGTCATAATAGGCTAGTATATACTGGTAGTTAATGAAACATGAAAGTGTAGTGTAAATCTTCACTTAGTGCATGAATGATGACTCAAAGTTTGTAGTCTATAAAGTAAAAATACCCTTATAGTGGGATTTATTCCATCTCCCACAAACATAACTATTAACATAAAGTCAAGATGCACTAAGAGATTATTTGTACATAATTCTTTTTTTCTTCTATTTTATTTTCTCCCTTTGCTACTAGTAATTTTCAATGTTTATTATGAATTATTGTTTTAATATATGCTGTATATTTAATTAAAATAACCGCCATCTTATATCCCATAATGTTGCAATCCCATTTGCTCATTAGACACAATGCTTTTCTACTTGTATGCACCAGCTGAAATCATGGCAAGCAATGATATTATGTTTGTGAGTGTGTGATTGAGTGGGTATATTCTTATATTATACATCATATTAATATTGGTGTTGAATATGTTTGTCCCTTTAGTTACATGGTTAATGGACATTTATATATTTATTTATAATTTATTTATTTGTACATTTATACTGGAAATAGACATTGCCATTTCCGGTATAAAACATGCTTACATTACTTTATAGACTTTATATACAGTATATAAAGACTAAAATTCCTTACCAATTATTCCAACATTCCAACATTATTCCGTTGTGGCCTGTTCATCCCTAATGGATAACATTATGACCTTCAGTTGTTCACTGCTAAATACTTATTCTTATCCTCTTATGGAGCACAGAACAGAAAAAAAAATATATTTAATTGATTTTATTCTTCAAATACAGCAAGGCAATCAAGTCTGCATTGTGATAACACCTGAGAGAGATAAGTGGAAGAGTCCAAATTACAAACAGGTAAATGTAATGTACAATAACTTTCTTGTTAAGGAAAGGATCAATACATAGAGAACCATAAATTTTCCAGATCATACAAACAATCAGTAATGAACACCATTTAATCTTAAATAATAACCTTTGTTCATTCATTCATTCATTCATTCATTCATATATTATCATATTTAACAGTGGTTGTTATGCCTATAGGTAACACATCTTGATATGCTAAGTTTTGTTTATACAGATTTAAGTTACATAGATATATTTTATATGTAAATACAAGAATATGTGTGCTTTTGTGTGTGTGTGTGTGTGTAGCTGCCAATTCTAACTAAAAATCTAGCAAAATCACTGCTGAAGCATCCTCATCCAGACCAAGTTTTCATAACTGGCTTCACAGCCCCGCCACCATAAAAGACAGGAGCAATTTAAAGGTGCATTGCAGATATGCTGAGAGTCTTCTTTTCATTTTAGCTGGTTAGCAATTATCTTTCTTTTAAAAAAATAAATTTCTATTAAAACAGTGTGTCTATGAGGTGTGGGAAGTCAAGGATTGAAAATGATGAAAGCAGTGTTGTGACAATGTGATACAATCTCCAGCACTTTTGTACAGGCATTGTTATACTACAAGCATATATACAATGGCCAAGGTTGCGCTAATTGCACAACTCTGCTTTTTTATTGGAACAAAAGGACTGGATACTGCAGAAACCTTTGTTAACCCACTTCATTATTTAGCTTATTTAGACAGAATTCCTGTTCTGTCCATATGGGTTGCACACTTAGGAGCCATGGTGGTACAGTGGTTAGAATGCAGTACTGCAGGCTACTTCGATTGACTGCCAGCTGCCTGGCAGATTTGACAGTTCAAATCTCACTAGGCTCAACGTTGACTCAGCCTTCCATCCTTCCAAGGTCAGTAAAATGAGGACCCAGATTGTTGGGGGCAATAGGCTGATTCTACAAACCACTTAGAAAGGGCTGTAAAGCACTGTAAAGCGGTATATAAATCTAAGTGCTATTGCTATGAAGATGTTGTGCAATGTACTCACTGATGGTTTGGTCCATCAATAACTTTCTTAATTTGTTGGTGTCTATTTTTACAACTTTCTGATAGATTTCACCATCCAGTTTAGTGTCTTGACCATTTAATTGGCAGTATTTTCCCTAAGGAGATCATGTAAAACTTCTCTGCTTGGTTTCGTCTCTTTGTTCACCAACCTTCAAAAAACCTTGCATTTATTTCAATTTCAACATAATTGTTGATATTTGATAGGGTTACTTTCTAATTTCTCCATTTGTTCAGCTTTCATTTCTCCAGCCTCCTTCTAGCCAAGTTCAGACATTTCACTCTTTCTTCTACTTGCATTCCAAAATTAGTGGAAACCTATAAATTAGTACCATAGTTACATTAATTTACCTAGTATGCCTATGGTGCTTTGGTTGCCTAAATTTACAATACCTCATGAATTTATGAGGAAACATTAGAGCTGATGTGGTCAAGATTTTACTTAAAGCAAAGTTTATTTAAATCCTCAGAAGAAATATTTGAGGGATGTCAAGGAGTTTCGTTAAGGCATTCCTCAAGCTGCATAATGCACAAAACTGCACAAATCTTTTGCCGGCAATAAACTTTTGCCTGTTGTTCTTCTGGAATCAAATTCAAATTGGACTTGGAGGCTCCTCCTTAGGTTAAACATCTCAGGAACTGCTGAGGCAGTCAAAACAATTTTGCTAGTTGGCTGATTTCTTTCAGCTTGGGGAAAGTTATTACTCACATTTTACGTTTGTTGATTCTGGGTCTCCTCGTGTTAACTGTTTCATCTTGTCAGACAATCTTTTCAGTTTCTGTGATGGTATATCTATGATTATTGCTTCACACATACAGATCAGACTCACTGGGTATGGAAATAACCTAAAGACAGCCTTAAGACCGTACATCGCACTGCATTTTGCCCTTTTTGAATTGATCAAATGAAGTATGGGATCAGCTTAATAGAATACATATGCATCCACTTGTCAGTTGAATATCGACCTACATATTAATAACGTCATTCATTCTTTTTCATTACAGCCTTGATTTAAAGCATCACCAGGCCTTCTATTCTTAATGCATTCATCTTCCAAATCTCAATGCTTTTCTGACAGGTGTATCCCTCCATCTTGGTTTTCCATTAGCATAGATGAGATTCATTCATCTTCACACTGCTGCTTTGAAGCATTGCCCTGCTTTCCCTACAGTAAGATCTCTACCTCGTGTTTGCTTGACTTCTCACGTCATCTCATCATCCAATACTTTTTCACATCCTGTGGTCTTCAATCAAGGTTGTTTTGACTTTTCCACACCAGGATTTTAATTTTTCTACTGTAAATAAAATTAATATACTTACTGTGTTTTACACTAGTCCTATCTACTTAATTTTATCATGTTTAAAATAAATAATGACTTTTGAATGTTGTTTCTATTATTTCCTTTTAGCGTGCTATACATTGTGATGGATGTTACTCTGAGAAACTTTGACTGGTTAAAGGTCATTCCTATCAATCTGACAAAATCCTGCAAAATGTGTATGTTATGTTAAAGTATACCACATTTTGGAGATAAAACTGCAAGGCAAATGGAAGAAATAACAAATCCTCATCAGCCAAAGAAACTATCCATTGTTATCTGAGCATGGTGTGAAATTTGCTTGTTTTACCGGTAGACAAGAAGAGGGAGTAAACACCCCTGGGTATTTCTTTGCACTATTCTTTATAGAACATCATGTCCTTTTTTATTACTTTATTATTATTTCATGCCCACATTGGAAAGGTAAAACCAATGCTGGTCTGCCTCTTGAAGGAATGCTTCAGAAGCACATTCATTCTTCTGCTTTTATGTAGATAAAGCAAAAGCACTCATTATCTGTAAAGTTGACAGAATGCTAACTTTTTACAGAACTGATGCACTTAAAGAGAACCAAGCAATATACATGAATATTGTCTGGTTCTCTTTATGTGCATTGTCATTTTCTCTAGACTGAGATCTCTATTGGACCAGTGTAGTAAATTAAGTTCCTTTAATGAAATAGCTACAGCTGAGAAACACAGTGGCCTAAACTCACAATCAGAAGGCTGTGAGTTTGATCCTAGGTAGCGGCAAATATTTCTCTCTCTGGGTGAAATAAATTATTGTCTGCTGTGAACTCCACATAGGCATCAGGAAGGGTAACTAGACAGTAAATTCTCGAGCTCCATTCAGTTGCCCAAACTCCACCTTGATGCAAAGGATTACAGAGTCATTAAAAGGAAAAAAAAAATGAAATAGCTACAACTATAACTGTACCTATTCTCCAAGTAATGCTTGGAATTTAAAAAAAAAAAAAAACCTTATTTGCAACTTCTTTGGAGAAGGTGAATCATAATCTTTCCAGATAACATTATTTACAAACCGCTAAAGGAGACATAGTTGGGAATGCTGAATTTTTTAATTATACATATTATCCTGTGTTGAGTGTGTAGAATGCATACTATAGAAAAGTATAGAAAGAAGGCATATTACTACTATTCCTTCTACTAAAAATAACAATAAATAGTGCTTAGATACAAGGCTTGAAAAAGATAAAGCAAGTTAATGCAAGATTTCTTATTTTACTTTCACAAGTCTCTGCAGGAATAGTTTTAGACTATTCAAAGCCTAAACTAAAACAGTTTTTAAACAGCAATAATATAATGTATATTGAAAGAATACATCTGTGGAAAAGAAGTAAATAGTAACAAGGATGAAACCACAAAGTGAAAACAAGTAATTATGGAGTCGCTAGGAATATCTAGTGACTTGAAAGTGATGTTTACCTGCAGGTTTAAACATTTAGAAAAAATACATGTTTGAATGTATTTCAAGAGTAACATTCTACAGCAGCGTTCACCACCTTTTCTGGGTTGACAGCCTGGTGTGTTGGTGGAAGGGGGAAAGGGGTGGTGGTTTTGTGTGAGGAGCATGCGTGCGTGTACACAGCTTCATTTGTGTGAGTGGGGGGCACCAACCACTCTGCACAAGTAGGACTGTGAGCACTGGCGCCCACTGCTCATGTGAGTTGCAAGTGCTGGTACCCACTGCTCATGAGAATCAGGCCATGCTCACGTGCGCACACATGCCAGCCCGCCACTCACATGGCCCAGCTGCAAATAAGCCACGTCCTGGTAGTGACCTGTGGCCCACAGGTTGGGGACCCCTCTCCTATAGCACACATTTAGGGAGCTTCCAACTAAGATGGTAGAAAGAGAAAAAACCATTGTTGTCCTTGTGAATGCTAGTTTGTTGCAGTGTAGTGAGATATTGCTGAAGGCACTGGCCTGGGTCTGTTCAGGTTGGAGATTGGAGGATCAGGTCAGACTGGAACAGGGTGGAGTAGAGGATGGCCACACTTGTCATTTTGCAGTAATGTTGTGGCATTTTTGCAGATGTTTTGTAGCATTTTCCTGCTGAGCCATCCTTGTTTCTGAATATGGCAGAAGCTTTTCTTTTTACTTGGCAACAGTTTTTTATACCTGGCAGAAGATTTGGGCTGTTTTCAGGATGAGTGTTAGCATGTGTGAATGTGGAATGTGTGAATTCTGGTTCGAGAAAATGTATTGTAATGAGTCAGAAGGTGGTGACTGGGTATCCTGATGGTGCTGAGAGCTATTGAAGCTTAATGTGCCTCAGGGTTCCTGGCTTCCCCTTCCATTTTAGACATTTATAATTTATATTTATGCCAAAATCTTAGAAAAATCAATACATGTAGCATTTGCCATGTTTTCCCCAAAATAAGACTTATATTTTTTTGAAACCCGAAATAAGCTCTTGGCCTTATTTTTGGGGAAGTCTTATTATTTTGGGGTGCATGGAGCTCCTCTTGCCATCTTACCTGATTTCCAGCTCTGACTCCCTAACCCTAACCAGAGGAAATGGCAGAGACCCACTGTGCATGGGGAGGGCTTATTTTCGGGGAGGGCTTATTTTCATGGGAGGGCTTATTTTTGGGGAGGGCTTATTTTTAGGAAAACACGGTAATGTGGTAGTATCTTCCTCAGTTTCTAGTTAAGACCCCAGAGTTATAAGGCCCTTTGTTATTTTCATTTGCATTTCTTCCAGTTGTCAGCGTTCCAGAAAAACCCAACTCCAATTACCAGTTCCCCTTTAAACCTTTTCCAAAAATTATCTTGCTTTTGAATTAAGTTCAATTGGAAGCTCCACTATTTAAAAATGAAGATCATGCTTTCCAATTTATCCATCAAAATTGTATTTTTTTTCCTGTTTGTCAGTCAAAAAGAAATTCTCTTTCTATTTGCATAGAATTCTAATTTTTGAAAGTGCAATCACATCTGTATGGTTAATGATCAGTCTAGTAGAAATATTCTGCTTCAAAATTTAATATCTGCTCTTCTTTCTGACAAGGTGCACAAGAATATCCCTTGGTGCATTCTTTAATTTTGCAAATTGAGTATTGATTATAAAAACAGTTATCAATTTCTGCATCCATATCATCTCATCCCTTGGCAGAAAGTTTGTTAAAGATTGAACACCCTTTTATCTAATGCCTTCTCTGAAACTGCTCTAAGTCTCAGGCAGAATTATTATTCTCTCAATTCTAGTTATTGTCAGATTGTCTTAATTCTTTTACATTACTCTGTTTATTATTTATAAACAAATAAATAAAACAAATCCTGCCTGGCCGGATTGGACTGAAGGGGTTTTTAAAGGGTATTGTATTGGTTTTTATAATACTGAATTTTATGTGTTTTTTATCGTTGTGAGCCACCCTGAGTCCTTTGGGAGACAGGGCGGCATATAAGTTTAATAAATAAATAAATAAATAAATAAATAAATAAATAAATAAATAAATAAATAAATAAATAAATAAATAAATAAATAAATTTATGTTTTACTTTTCTAAAATTTCCACTTTGTCATTAATTTGTTTAATTTTTCTTTTGGGTACCCTATATATTCTTCAATTTGTGGGTGGGTAACTTCCCCTCTTCCATCTTTGCACACTTTTTTTTCTGTTCCCAATTCAGATCCAGCTAGCTCATTTTCAATCAATCTGACATAACCTGGTTTCCCATCTTTTCATTTTTGGCAGTATTTCTAGAATAATTCTCTTTTCTGTTGGTTGTTTTAATGAAGCTTTTCTTCCTTCACTCTGCTTTGCAATTTTTCTCATGGTCACCATTTTTAATATATACAGTCCAAAACTAAAAGTAAATAAATTACAAAGCTGAAAGTAAAAGACAGCCTTCAATTTTTTTCCTTTTCACTTCCTTTATATCAGAGGTCTTCAAGCTTGGCAGATTTAAGACTTGTGGACTTCAACTCCCAGCTATGCTGGCTGGAGAATTCTGGGAGTTGAAGTCCACAAGTCTTTATATTCTTAAGGCTTTAGGCAATTCTATTTTTTCTGTAGTTGTAATGACACAGTCTGTCTCATATATCTTTATCTTCTTATCTTGTAACTTCTACCAATTATCTTTTCCATTTAATATCAAACAATCAACATTCCCAGAAGTTCTGATCTGTTTATTTAATTAATTGTACTTAATGCCAAAAGCACTGTTACCATAATCTTTATTTTTCAAATTAATACTTTTCCCTTCATCAATATCTTGATTAATCTCTTTGCTGTTATTTTGAAATCTTTTTTTTTATTATCATTATACATTTTCCTTTATTATACATTTTTAAAAGCATTATTTTCCTCTTCATTTTATTTTCTGTCATTCGGAAAAGAATGTCAGAAGGAAGGCTAATTCACTGAGAAGTTTTCTTTGTTTTCAAAGACTTCTTTTCAACTGCAAATCCATTTACCCTAAAGTGATATAAAGTGAGTATTAAGACATTCATAGTGTCCTTTAAAAGGCTGCTTGGCTTGGATGAACAATTACTTTTCCTGTGAACCCCTAGCCACTCTATTCATGACAAAACTGTAAGACTTTCATACCCAATCTTCTCCTGAGGAACAACTTTCCATTGCTGACCAGTCTTCTCTTTGCTGCATGTTTTCACTGTATCAGATATGCTTAGTATGCCATAGAACCAGAGGTGATATTCAGCAGGTTCTGACTAGTTCTGGAGATCCAGTAGCAGAAATTTTGAGTAGTTCAGAGAACCGGTAAATACCAACTCTGATTGGCCCCGCCTCCATCTATTCTCTGCCTCCCGAGTCACAGCTGATCGGGAAGAAATGGGGATTGTGCAGTAACCTTCCCCTGCCATGCCCACCAAGCCATGCCACGCCCACCAAGCCACACCCACAGAACCAGTAGTAAAAAAAATTGAATCCCACCACTGCATAGAACCTTGCATGGAAGTCACTCAGGATCTCTTTGAAGAAACCAAAGACTCTCACCAAGACCCATTTAATATTATGGAGAGATTTCATCTCACTGCATACAATTCAGAGTAAATTTTTGCTTCATTATTTTTGCTCATTTAATGGACATGATAATTCAGAATATGTGGGAATCTGTAATTCTGAAAACACCAGATGTTATGGGGTTTTAACTGATCAACTCTTCTGCCTTGCATGAATAAACAACCTATCTAATAAGGTTGTTATAAATATAGCTTTGATGGCTTCATTACTATTTCAAGCCAAGGGAAATTTTCCCTGTTCTTTTGCACCTACCTTATGGACCTGGTCTCACCACCAGCTCTTTGAAGGAATTATGAGTCCACTAGTTATCTTTACTTCTTTGAACAGGGAACAAGCATCAAACCTATCCAACATGTTCATGGAAATTGACTATACAAATTAGGGGAGGCTGGTGAATGGAATTCTCTGTCCTGCAGGATAGCTCTTATATTCATATAATTATTCATTTATTTTAAAAATTGCAAGTGTCTCTGCCAGTCTGGAAATTGGTCTGAGAACATCCCTTAGTTTGATAATTCTCCATCTTCAATCCATTTTATCTTTATGGATATTTCATATCCCTTTCTTTAAAAAATTCAGTGAACTACCTAATGAATCACTATGCTGTAACTGGTGTTAACTTTATAGTTTTTCTCCACTTCTCCTCCTACTTCTTCCAAATGAATGCATTGCATGTCAGATGAGATATCTGAAGTGTCAAACTTCAAGGGCAATTTGATGATGCTTAATAGTCTTTCCAGTGACTAACCACAGCATCCCTTTGTTAACAAACAAGCAATCATCATCCTCATTATTGTCATTTTTTAAAAAGTCATTAAGATTGCAAATGAATTGAATGACTTCTTAATTCTGGATTGCAGGGGCTTCTTGAAACTGACACATTATACAAAGAACAAATCCAAGGTCTATCTTTATACATAATAAAGAATGAAACATTTCGATTTACACAATGCAATATCTTATATGGCAAGTTATACCTGTGAGAAATTTAAATAAAATCCATTCTTAGAAGATCATAAATGACAAAAGAAAGGACGTCTTACAGTGTGCATCTATGTTACTAAAAATGAAAAATATTCTAATATGGGTAAGAAGTTTTATTTAGAATTAGAAATGTTAGATTTTATGACTTACATAGTTCCATCAACCCAAGTGACATTTTGCAGGATTTCTTGATTCCCTAATGTTGCTCTACATTGCAAATGGTGTCTATCTTTTCAACGTTTTACAAAAGAATTACAACTGTGATATAAAATTAACAGCAACACACATGTATTTATTTTCTATCCATCCATTTATTTATCCAATTTAGATAATAGCCCATCTCACAATGCGACTCCGAGCGGTGTACAACAATTAACCAACATTATCAAAACAGTCATTGTTACAAATATACAAACCACTGAACAAAGAAGAGAAAGTACATAATACCCACAATAAGGGAATCCTTTTTGAACATCATCATTTCCCTGGGATTCTATTATTTTTTGAGGAGATCAATCCTGACTGCTCTTTAGAAGGCCAGATCCTGAAGATGAAATTCAGATATTTTGGCTACCTAATTAGAAAGAAGGACTCACTGGAGAAGAGCCTAATGCTGGGAATGATTGGGGGCAAAAAACGAATGACAGAGAATGAGGTGGCTGGATGGAGTCACTGAAGCAGTAGGCGTGAGCTTAAATGGACTCCAGAGGATGGTAGAGGACAGGAAGGCCTGGAGGAACATTGTCGATGGGGTTGTGATGGGTCAGACATGACTTCGCAACTAACAACAACAACAATTGTTTTTTTGTTGTTTTAAAATGTTTTTAGTATTTTAAGTGTAATATATATATATTTACATTATAAGTCAATTATAAGTCATTGACTGAGATGGGCATCTATAAAAATTGCATAAACAAATAATCTCACTGGGGAAGAATGTTCCAATAGGTGAGCACCATGGCAGAAAAGGCTTGCCTCCTAGGACCTACCAGATGCAGGTCTCTAGCAGATGAAGGGTTTTTAAAGATTATTAGCAGCACCTTGAATTGGACTTGTAAGCAAATTGGCAACTGATGCATCTCATGGAGCTGTGGTGGTAATGTGCTGTACACCTAGTTACTCATGCTGCTGCATTTTGTACCCTTCTAGATACTATTCAAGGGCAGCCTCATGTAGAGTGCATTACACTAGTTCAATCTGGAGGTGATGAGGGAAATTTCTGACCTTAAAACACCTGGCTTAAATATATTCTAGCTGGCCTGAAGAACCTTGTGTGCCACAAGATGGGCAGCTAGCTATACAATTCTTTTAAATAAATAAATAAACCTTTTACTCTCACTGATTCAATCTCTTGTGAGCAGCCTTGGTGAAAATAAGCTACCTCCTCTATTGATCACGAGCTTGCACCACTAATTAAAGTATTTCATGAGGACACCTTCAGGCAAGTTAAATGCAATGTCATATTACCATAAGAGTAGCAATTATCTTGCAAATGAAAATTAATGTTTATGATAATGGAATTGATCAAGCCCTCTCCCTTTCTAAATCATAATTTTAGCTCTTTTACACTGATGACACTGCTATTCTCTCCTGACCCAAATTGGCTAATATTGTAGCTTTAGGGCATTGGATGAATATGGCCAAATTGAAGATATGGGAATAAAATATTCTGAAGCAGAGCTAATGTTCACCACCAAGAAACATGGCCAGTGTGACTGGAAAATTAAGAGGTGGTTTGTTTTTTTCTGAGCAAGTAAAAGTGCATACATAAGTGGTGCCTATTTTCAGACGTCTACTATTTGGACATAGCAAATTTGAATAGTCATCACTTGGGTGCAGACAGCTGCCAGCCCAATTCTTAAATTTGCTAACTTCAGTAAGAATAAATTTCTTCCTGTTCCTATTAAGATATTTATTCAGATATGCAACTCAGCTCAATTGAATGGTGGGCAGATTTGTGATATCCAGGTAGTCCTCGACTTATGACCACAATTGAGCCCAAAATTTCTGTTGCTAACTAGGATAGCTGTTAAGTGTGTTTTAGGACCTTTTGTGCCACAGTTGTTAAGTGAATCCCTGCAGTGTTAAGTCAGTAACGCGATTGTTATGTGAATCTGGCTTCCCCATTGACATTGCTTGTCCGAAGTTTACAAAAGGTAATCACGTGATTCCAGGATACTGCAAGCATCATAAATATGAGTCAGTGTCTGAATTTTGATCACATGACCATGGGGATGCTGCAATGGTCACAAGTGTGAGAAATGGTCATAAGTCACTTTTTCAGTGCCATTGTAACTTCAAACAGTCACTAAACAAATTGCTGTAACTCAAGAACTACCTGTATTTTGTTTTAATCTATTCAGTCTAAATTCATCAGACTCCTGCTACAGTTCTCTCACTCTTCTACGGATACTTTTCTGCAGTTAGAATTGGGAGGGGCCCCCCTCCCCCCTGTATAACTCCAAAGGAGAATCTGCCACTTGAAATATTGGCTGCAATAGGCCCTCTAAAACAGGGGTGTCAAACTCACGTCGTCACGGCAGTATCACGTGACGTATCGGGACTTTTCCCCCCTTTGCTTAATGAGGCATGGGCATGGCCAGCACATGACGCATCCGATCCGTGGTCCGTGAGTTTCACAGCCTTGCTCTATAATGAAATGCTGGCCCAGTTCACTTTTACTGATGAGTTGATTTACACCTGGAAGAAAATCAGCCAGTGAGCTGTCATTTTGCAGTTTCTCTGCCTCCTTCCTATTATCCCATGGAATTGATAAAGCCAAAGAAACAGTTCTCTAGACAGTCCTTGATCAGGAGATAAGAATGACAGACTCTTCACATTGTCTCGGGGACCTCCTTTATAGCCCATCTGTCATCTCCAGCTATCTTTACAAGATTACTTCTGCTAAATACAGAAAAGCATCCATGTTCACCTTGTCAATGGAGAAGAGACATTCCTATATTCATTCTGATAATGCAGTTAAATCCGTGGTTCACATCTTACTTCATCGCCCTCTTTATAATGTTTGGCATGCAGAATTTATAACCTCACCCTTTATTTGTTGCAAGGGTTAAGCCAGAACTAATCCTGTCGTGTTTGCTACTTGCTAAATCTTCACCTGTAATCTCAAGGATTGTAGCAAAGTTCTTTTTTTCTTTAAAAAAAAATGCAATTAGTTTAGTGTCCACCACCTGATTTTTAGAAAGTTGGCTCCTCTCGTAATTGTTTAGGTTTCCAGAAAATGTTAAGCTTTTCTGACTATTGTGGACAATTAAAAATAATTTAAGGTATAAATAAAATATCTCTACAATGATTTCTATATTTGGAGTGATTAAATCCTTCATAACAAGACAAAAGTCTTCCCAGTCTGAGGAAGAAGAAACTAATTCTGATTGTTTAAGACTCTTTTTCTCTTACCATAAATAAAAGGATGGAGCAACTGGGCCTGGATTGACTCTTTCCTATTTCCCTCATCCAGCACTTGAGTGCATAGCGTAGGTGTTGCATAGCTCAAATACCTTCTGCACTGCATCTAGTGGATGTCTAGTTATTATCTGAAGTTTATTTTATAGATTTCTTATCCCACCTTTATTAATTTATATAACTCAAGAAGGCAAACATGCTTAATACTCCTTCCTCCTCCTATTTTCCCCACAACAACACTTGGGCTGAGAGAGAGTGAGTAGCCCGTTACCCAGCTGGCTTTCATTTCTAAGGCAAGACTAGAACTCACAGTCTCCTGGTTTCTAGCCTAGCAAAATAAAATAAAATAAAATAAAATAAAATAAAATAAAATAAAATAAAATAAAATAAAATAAAATAAAATAAAATAAAATAAAATAAAATAAAATAAAATAAAATAAAATAAAATAAAATAAAATAAAATAAAATAAAATAAAATAAAATAAAATAAAATAAAGCCCTGGTGGCGCAGCAGACTAAAGCACTGTTATTAAAATCAGCTGCCTGCAATTACTGCAAGTTCAAAACTCACCAGGCTCAAGGTTAACTCAGCCTTCCATCCTTTCTAAGGTAGGTAAAATGAGGACCCAGATTGTGGGGGCAATAAGCTAACTTTGTATAAAATATACAAAAGTATGAAGGCTATTGCTTACCGCACTATAAGCCGCCCTGAGTCTCCGGAGAAGGGTGGCATATAAATCAAATTAAAAAATAAATAAAATAAAATAAAATAAAATAAAATAAAATAAAATAAAATAAAATAAAATAAAATAAAATAAAATAAAATAATAAAATAAAATAAAATAAAATAAAATAAAATAAAATAAAATAAAATAATAAAATAAAATAAAATAAAATAATAAAATAAATAATGGTTTGTGACTCTTATATTTTTCCCAGCTAATACAACCTGCCTACCTTATTCATATTCATTTTTATTCATATAAATACATGCTTATTTATGTACTTATTTATTTTATTTATATGCTTCCCATCTTGCTGTCCAAATAGACTCTTTGCTATGTGCCACACAATAAAGGTCGGTTCTAAATCTCAGTGCTTTCCAGAAATTTCACACGGGAATGAGACTATTGAAATGAAATTGTTGAACAAAAGGCCAAGATCGCAGAGTAGTACTCTCCTGTTGTAGCAGACTGTGTGCTTTTGATTAAATAAAAAAATATTAGGAAAACTCTTATAAGCCCTGTAGTGAGTCTTATTGCTCTTGTATACCTTGACCTTTATATCATATCTTTGACAAGCCAATCTCTTCCCCACCCTTTCAGCTTAGATTTGATACATTATAGCTCCTGAGAGTTACTGCATTTTTAGTCAGATCATGTGTGGAGACACATTCCTTGATTTGTGCTGGCTGGCTTGAAACCCCATCAACACCATGTGTTCAAATGGCCTCTTGAGTAGTTTTTTTTTTTTTATGGGGGGGGAACCAAGAAAATCACTTAAGTGCTGTTGGGGGCATCCATGCATAATTCATCTTTTTCTCTCTTTCTGCTGTTATATGAGGCTTTTAAGGAATGCCCTTTTTTTCTGTCTTTTTTTTTAAAAAAACCAATGGAGTAAGTGAGATGCTTGCTGCAGTATTTGTGATATGTGTATCTTTCGATGTCTCACTTCTTTGACTTTCCCTTTAATCTTTCAGATAACTTTCTGATTAAAGACCCAAACATGCTTGTTTTACTTGTGTCTGTCTTGTTTATTTGACACTTCCTTTAATCTTTCAGACACTTTCTGTGATAATGTATATTTCTGTGTGAATCAGTGAGTGTTAAAGGGAGGTATTAAGGCTCACTGTGGCTCTCTCTCCCCTCCACCCATTCTTATCCCTATCAACTTTACATTATTGGCAAAAACCTTGATCCATTATTTGTGTTATTTTTAATCCCACACATAGTTTTTTTTCTCTCTTTTTTACTTAATTTTCTTGTACAACCATTATCACATCACATTTTTATTTCTTTAACAAGCATTATGTTTTTAAATTGTTATTCCACTATCTTTGATGGCTTTAAAGAAATAATCATTTTCAATAGTGGTTATAATACCATATGGATTATTTATTTGGCTAAATGCACACTCTTTGTGGTTTGGTTTTGGATATTACAGTAGCAAGAAGAGTGCGTTTTTGTTGTTGTTGAAAAAAGGTTTACTGTAAGCATATAGTTACTAAATATTATTCAGGCTGAGGATTAAAAAAAAAGTAGTATAGACACAGAAAAGTGTAAAGAAAACATATCAAGAATGGTTGTTGGAACCGGGTATGTCTAGTCTGATGAAAAGAAGGACTAGGGGTGACATGATAGCTATGTTCCAATATCTCAGGGGCTGCCACAAAGAAGATGGAGTCAAGCTATTCTCGAAAGCAGGGTAGGACAAGAAGCAATGGGTGGAAACTAATCAAGGAGAGAAGTAAGAAGAAATTGCCTAACAGTTAGAACAATCAATCAATGAAATGAATTGCTTCTAGAAGTTGGGGGTGCTCCAGCACTGGAAGTGTTTAAGAAGAAATTGGAGAATCATTTGTCTGAAATGATGTAGGGTTTCCTGCCTGAGACTAGAAGACCTCCAAGGTCCCTTCTAACTCTTTTATTCTGTTATTCTGCTTTTAGGCCCATCAAGATGCATGGTTGCAACTTAGCTTTTGACATGGTTTGAATTGTAACTGTTATTATTGATGACATCCACTTTTAATTATGTTAAAGCAATTTTCTCTTAGCTACTTTAAGTGTTTCTTTGAGGGCAATGAGTCATAATAACTGCTACTATGACTATTACTATATTTACTACTAGTCTTTGAACTTTCAGTACTTTCAAAGTGGGGATGAGAAAAATCTCGCATCTCTGTTAGGGATTTGTTACGTTAAAAACATTTTGCTTTTACCTGTTTTAAACAGGCAATCCAAATGGGCCCCCTAAATGCAAATATTGGCTAAGGAGATGTTTCTGTGAAAATTAGTTTTGATGGGAAAAGTCTGCAGAGAAGCCTTGGGGTTAAGAAAGTCTTAAGACTTTTGGTCTCTACTCCCAAGCAACTTTCCAAAACAACCAATTCTGATGTTCTCCACTTATTGCTTATAGCAGTATTTCTCAACTTTAGCAACTTTAATCATGTTGACTAGGGAATTGTGGGAGTTGAAGTTTATTTATCTCATATGTGCTCAGGTTGAGAAACACTGGCTTAGAGTCTGCTTTGAACAGTTGGAAAACTACACATGAAGGCCAAAAATCCCATCTCCCAATGAGCTCCCACTTGTCCCAAATTCTCCCTTGTTGAGAGAGCTTTTGATCCTATCTCTCATTTTCTAAATGCACCAAGAGTTAAAGCAAAGGTCTGAAGCACACCACACCAAGAGTTCTTTTTGTGAGGGACTGTATCGGGAGGAAAAAGTGGATTTTTTTTTCATGGAGAAAAAGAATATCAAAAAATGTAGGGATCTATTTTGACATGGCATTACCAGTTAAGTATAATTGAATCTAAAATGTTAAGAAACTTAGCAGGGCACTTCGACTAACCACTCTTTGAGACTTTTTCCCAAGTGTCTGCATTTGGGGATTACAGCCACGTTATTTCTAATTTTCACCACCTGTTTATAGCAACTGCATTTGAACAACATGGACAGTATTTCATTCTTCTCAGGTTAAGTTTAATTCCACTGCCAGAAAGATATACTACATGTTTCTCCTATCCTGTCAAAGAAGGATTGCCTTAATAAAAGAGCTGTGCTTTGGTGAAAGAGTAAGAAAATTAACCTGGCCCAAAACAGTGCCGTAACAAAGCCTTTCCAGCAAAGTAGCAATTCAGAATATCAGAAATTAAGTTTGTACAAATGAAATCTTAGCATTCTCTCTTTGTTTACTCCAGTTAATTATTGAAATGATTTGCAAAGTGAAACCTCACCCAAATTGTCTATCTCTGCTAGGCATCACCCCTCTAAACAGCAGGAAAATTCCAAGGACTAGAAAATCAAGCTCACATTTACTTTGCTTTTCAGGTTATCTAAAGAGTGGGACAGGAATAAAGATGAAGATGATTAACCCAGTTTATTCAGAAGGCCCTCCAAACTGCTACTCATTCCTCAATTACCTCACAATTGGATATTGCAATGTACTCTACATGCCCTTGAAGAACATCTGGAAACTACAGATAACAGAATAATACAGCTGGAAGAGACCTTGGAAGTCTTCTAGTCCAACCCCCTGCTCAAGTAGGAGATCCTATACCATTTCAGACAAATGGTTGTCCAGTCTCTTCTTAAACACCTCCAGCAACGATTCAAAATGATGAAATGCGAGCAGTAATGGACAACTCTTGGTGTGCCCATGTGTCCCCATTGCTATGCAAGCTGCATTAGCTGCCAGTTTGCTTCCAAATGCAATTCAAGGTGCTCATATGAAGCTTGAACACAGAAGGGACCACTTGTCACCAATTTGTTCCTGCCTCCCTAGCATGTTCCAGCAGAGTGGGTGCAATCCAGGTCCCATCTATTAAACATTGTAATCTTGTGGGACTTAGGAAACATGTCTTCTATGTTGCAGCTCCCATCCTATGGAGCAGCATTCCCCCCACCAATTGTAAGGATGGTGCCTTCCCTCCTGAATTTTCTAAAAGCTTTAAAAATCTATCTTTGGTCCCAAGTTGGGGGTTAGTGCTTCTTATTTGTTCAATGGTTTCTGTTTTATTTTGTTGATTTTATTGTCTATTAGATTTTTGTCTGGGTTGCCTGTTTAACGTTTTAGCTGATTTTATATTTTCTCTAGTTTTGTATTTTGCCCAGAGTTCAATGAGTTGGGTGGCCAATAAAATCAAATAAAGAATAACAATAACAGGAAGTCCTAACTATGCCCATCAATGCAAGTGATCTATTTTGCTATCACCTACCTGATACCGAGAAGAAAAACAATATGGTTCAGCCAAAATTTATGTAAGGATCAATTCTAGTTCAATTAACCTCTACTGATGACAAATGCTAACAGACTTTCATCTACTTTTATAAAACAGATTTCAAGTTTGAGCATGTATGAGTCACAATAGCATCATTCTCTGTAAAGAACCTTTGTCCATTTGAAGTTTTATTGGTGCAATACAGAATTTTCCAATCTGAGAAAATGATATGGTATTGAACTTCTTTGAGAGATTCTGTTTTCAATGCGCACAGTAAGCTTGAGGGACAAATTCTGAAGCATATTGGTTTTGGCCTTGCAACCTTTTTGCTGTTGGGGAGGGGGGTGTTATTTTTCAGCAGCCAAAGGCAGTTAGTACAGTATTCATGCATACATACACGAATGCAGTTAACAGTATGGAATGCAGAAATCTATTACATTAAAAAAATAGAAAAGATGATGAGAGAGGAAGTGAAAATATGTATCTTGTAAAACAGCAGAGGGGATGGACTGGAAAATCTGAAAAATCTACACCGTGTTCTTCTGTTGCAGCTTCAGCTGACATTTCTTTGTAGCACCTGATTATTAGAAGAAGTTATTTTGGTTATAGGAGTCATCTTTGAAATGGGGAGGCAATTCAGTCTCTGCTCATAGCCTGTAATTAAGAGCAGGTTTCTAATGTCAATGCATGAAAGAAATAATATAGGTGGAAGAGCAGAAACAATGTTTAAAGCTTATTGAAAAAGACTGCTTGGAAGAAAAAATATTTCTCTGGCATTTGACATGGTGTAGCTTTCTGAGACTTCCTAAGAGAGCTACGTTATAGCAAATGATAGCCTATAGCCCCCATGAACTGATCTTGAGAAGCCAAACTAGGTTAGTTTGATTAACCTTGAATGGGGCTATCAGCTTCAGAGGAAGGACATCAGAGCAGGTGACAAAACAGACACAAATGACACAAATTCCACAGTTCATATATTTGCATCAGATATTAGGATGCAACTATGTAAGGACACAGTATCATGATAAGCTACTATTTTCATGCAATCTCAGTTTGCTATGAATATATGGACCACCAAGAACCTCTATGGCTATAACACACACACACACACATACACACACACACACAAAACCTGGAATGAGATAATGGAAAACCACTTCCATACATTTTATAAAATTACATAGATACATGTTGAAGGAGTCCCTAGGAGTTGAGTTCAACTTGAGAGAATCTTTACGTTTAGAAGAACAAATGCTGTTTTCTTCCACCTTTGTCCTACTTACATCTTTGTAAATAAATATTTTATGTCTCTAGAGATTTTTCCTTTCAAAAGAAACTACATCAGTTCATATTGTTCCCTGAATTGCTCTGGCACCTAGTAAGAATCTAACAGTCTATAAATGTCATTGTTATATGGTTATTATTATTGCATGTTTGCTGTGAACACGATTTTTGCATGATTATTACATTCTGACTGAAGACTTCTCACCTTCACAATTGGTTAAAATTAAACCGAGGTCAGGGCTAAATAATGTAGTGCCTTTTGGATGTTAGTTCCTATCAGCTCCAAACAGCAAGGCCATTGGCAAAGGATTATGGGGCTCTAGGACAAAATATCTAGAGGCTACTGTGGTTCTTTCATCTGGCCTTGGAAGAGGTGACACTGATGAAGCCTTGGTAGATGCTTGAGTTTCAGCCTGGAAGCAAACCTTGATTTTGCTTTAGAGGAACAGAATTCTTTCATGCTTCCCTAAATATTCACAGCAAATTAGAAGACCGACTTCTCATTCAAGGTTAATTGCTGCATAAAATTTAAATAGAGTGTGCGGCAATATGTTTTGATTTGTGGGACACTTGATGAAAACAGCCCTTTAAATGCTGAATGCCTTCGTTTCATAGCAATTTGGAACATTATTGAATATATTTTCTCTCTCTTTTAGTTCAAAATCTGGCTTTATAATTTATTCTTTAGGCTGCTAGTTATGGCACCGTATTCTGAGAGTGAAATATCAAAGGAAACCATTCACTTAGATCTTCCATGCATGTGCTGTGATGAGCATATAACAGAGACATGAAAGGGCAACACCCTCCTCTTTTCTTCACTTTTCTATTCTCCTCTTCTTTTTAATGAAAGCTGTACAAGGAGGATTGTAGTAACTATCACTTGGATAGACTGTAAGCACTTAAAGGTGCAAATGAATGAATAAGAAGTATTAACAGTGATAAGCAAACTTCACCAGGGATGTCTGAACAATTTCATTTGTCATGGAATGAGCAAGCTATGTATTACTCCCAGATATTATTATAAAAACAAAAAGGAAAATAGTTTTGTGTGACAGAATTCAGAGCTAGAAATCTAGAAATCTGCAGGATTTGGGGAGGTGTGGAGACAAAGCCACAGTGTAGGATGCAATTTTGATTTGTTTACATATGCACATTATCCATTTCTCCAGAATGTGTGCTATTGATTTTTGCTTAACCACATTGCTTCATAAATTTGACAACTTCATACGATTTTATTGGAGAAAAAGCTCAATGTTCTAGAATATGAATGCAACTGTATTTATAATGACTAGATTGCCCAGGTGTTAATGACCTAGGTCAAAGGTGTCAAACTCGTGGTCCATGGCCAGATGCGTATGCACTGGCCACACCCACACCCAGTTTAGCAAAGGGGAAAAAAGTTGTGATATGTTATGTGACAACAATGTGTCATCGCGAGTTTGACACCCCTGACCCAGATGGTATTTCTGCCACTGAGTTTGGATTTTAAGTTGTTTTTACTCTTCTGATGTATTTACCATAAATCTTCTTGACTTCAGTGTGCTTCCTGTTGTCAACTTGAAGGATGCCCAGATATTTGTGATGATCTTATTTCTGTCATGGTTCCGAGTAATGCTCCCAACCAATTCAAGACACTGAGGCTTTGGCTTCCTCAAAAACACTTTCCATATTGTTATTTCCATATTGAAATTCTCATAGGGCAACTTGATTCCTTTAGTTTTCACTATTTTCCCCATGTTGATGATGAGGATGGTATATTTGTTCAGTCCAAACTCCATTGCAATGTCTTGGCTGTATATAATGACAAGTGATTCTATTCTAGATAGTGTTTTTTCACATAGCTTCAAATTGTAAAAATGGTAAGAAAGCCTAGCAGATGTTTATGATGCTTGATAGCCATGGTCTTCTTAAGTGTATTGGACAGAGGAATCAGCGCAATGACAAATAATAGTGGTAACAGTGAGATTCCTTAAAGGATTCCTCTCTTTATGTTAACTGTGACACCCCTCCTGCGCGAGCTGCACTGGCTCCCAGTGGTCTTCCAGGTGCGATTCAAGGTCTTGGTTACCACCTTTAAAGCGCTCCATGGCATAGGACCCGGGTACCTCCGAGACCGTCTTCTGCCACCAATAGCCTCCCACCGACCAGTTCGCTCCCACAGAGAGGGTCTCCTCAGGGTGCCATCGGCCAAGTTATGTCGGCTGGTGACACCCAGGGGGAGGGCCTTCTCTGTGGGAGCCCCAGCCCTGTGGAACGAACTGCCCCCGGAAATTCGTAAGATCTCCGACCTCCGGGTATTTCGCTGCACACTGAAGACCCTGTTGTTCCGCCAGGCCGGACTATCAACACAATAGTTTTAAATTGGGGTATTTAAATTTTTTGGGGTTTTGGGGTTTTAAATCTGAGCCAATTTATTTAATTATTTTAAATTTTACATTGTTGTTTTGTCTGTGTTTTTAAATAGGCTGTACACCGCCCTGAGTCCTTCGGGAGAAGGGCGGTATAGAAATAAAATTATTATTATTATTATTATTATTATTATTATTATTATTATTATTATTATTATTATTATTATTATTATTATTATTATTATTATTATTATTATTTCTTCCAGTCTATCTCCACCAGCAATTGTCCCATTGATAGTTGAACAAAGTTTCTCATGTGACTCCTATTATTTCTAGGGACCTGAATATCAAGTCAGAGAATCAAAGCTTCAGCTTCATGTCCTTTCAGTGTGTTTAAGCTGCTTGGCAATGAGTGGGTGCAAATGATTCAACCAAAAACCATGCAGTTATCTTCACCTAGCACTGAGCAATTATCGATCTTACTTGGTCCTTTCTCCATTATTATGACAAATGTAAAAATTCTCTCTTACATCTAGGATGCAAATATCCAGACCACAACTAGTTGTCCAGAAAAAAAAAAGGTTTTTCTAGATCTCTTTGCTATCTTATGGTAGTTGCTAGAATTTTTGCAGTCTAGATTTGATAGCTCTGTTGATAACACATTCAACTGGACTTTCTGTCATAGACATTTATAAGCATGGAGACTGGTAGAAAATGATAAAGATGGAAATTTATAGTTGATAGCAGCCTCACCCTAGTTAAACTGGATAGGCTATTTAACATTAGGAAGTTAATTTCTCTAATCTAGGATATGTATCTCATAACTGCAATGGACTTTAGTTTTTATCTTGAGCAGGAGAATATCTACAGAAAGCTTGAAAGTGATCATGGCGGTGACTTCTGCTGATAAATATAAAAGCTTATACATTCAGCACAACCATCTAAACCATAATTCTGCATCTATGGAAGGGGAAGCCAGCAATACACTCTTAAAAAGTAACCTATTCATTTTATGCACAAAGCAGAAGTATTTTAACATGGTTATTGTTGTTTTTAATTCAATAGATTTGCCCGATTCTTAGTGGCCCATTCATCTACAGGCTTTTTAATTTAATTAAACATTTAATTTAATTAAACATTAAATTTTTAATTTAATTTTTATAATCTGGGGAAATTAAAAAGAAAGTACACAAAACATAACAAGAACAATAATAAAAAGTTAATATTTTTAGAGACACTTAAAATTTTTTGAACTATACTATGGTGTAGGTGTCCTTGAGAGTAAAAATTATATAAAATATATTCTTAGATGTCATTTAGAAGAAGAAGAAACAAATAAAGGAGAAACAAATAAAGGAAACAGTCCTGTCTTTTCTACATACAAATACTATTATATTTTTTCAATATCCAGAAAAAGTCTTAGAACTCATCATAGCCTTCTATCTAATACAGAGATTCCCTAAAATTCTAGGCCCAATGGGCACACCTAGAATGCTGAATGCTTAGCATGTGTATTCTTGCAAAACCTCTGCCTTTGGAGAACTTGCCTATTCAAAAAAAATCTTCTACCATATAACTAGAAATGGTGTTTAAGTCTAAGACCTAAGCACTTAAAAACACCTGCTTGGATGATGAATCTTTCAGCTTTGCATTCTACCACACTGAAAGCTTTAACATCTCAAATTGCTTCCATCCAATTGATTATGAAGAATTTTGCAAGTGTTGACAAGTTGCTATAAAAACAAACCAGGTTTTTATCCAACTTCATTAAGAAAGGCTTTTAAAAAATAGAATTCTAGCACCAGAAAAAAGAAGCAATTTCTCCTAACTGAGCAAAGGAGGAGATATACTTATCTGTACATCCTTAACACTAGGAAACCCTATTTGTAGAAGAAAAAACCAGTAATAATAAAGACATATAATCACATTTTTTTTTACTTGAACTCCATGAAAAAATTGATGGCATTGGAGGAGTGGGCATTATGTAGAAATGTTTGCGAAGAATCAAAGATAATGTAAGCAATAGGAACAAATTGCTTCTTTATTATTTCATTTTATATGTTGCTCTATTTCTGAAGACTGTTTTTTTAAAAAAGAGCTGGTCAGTAGTATGCATTTATATAGAGAAAAATGTTCTATCATTTTGTAAGAAAAGTAATTTCAGTGTCATTAGTCAACAATTTAAGAATGTTAGCAATGACTGTCATATCTGAAGTGGTATTACTTTGGGCTTCCTAAGATAGAAAGTGATTTCAGCCTCCTTAAAAAAATAAAAAAATAAAAAAGTAGTTGTCATAAGGCAACACACTTCACATAAAATTGAAAGATACAAGCCAAGACAGGAGTTGACAATATTTCTAACTCAAAACATTATGAAATAGTGATGGGGTGGGATAAGGAAGGAAAGAATGTCCAGGTATTTTAATTGTTAACTACTAGAGCATGGAAACAAATCTCATAATTATTATAGATTTTCACTCTGGAAATATGAAAATATCACAAAGTTGCCCAGTGTCCAATTTATGGGTATGTTCATTTTTTTTCTTTTTGTCTCTTTGTTTGCCTGTAGTAGCAATGCAATCCATTACGGATTGGAGGATTTTCAGATATATGTATGTTTACTGTTATGTTATGACTGCAGATTTTTCTGTATCTGTTCTTCTCTGGAACATTTCTCTCTCTTTTTAGAACAGGCCTTGTTACTAAAATTCAGAAATTATATTTTCTGATATATTTTTGTTACAGGATCATGGTTGAATGTTACATGGAAACAGAGCTTAGGATGGGCCAGTAAAGTAGGCCAGATTGTTTTCTATGATTTAAGGAACCCATTGAGAGAAGTCTTCAAGAGTAACCCTAGGCAGCGCATGTTGCAGTAATCAAGTCACAAGATGACCAGGGTATGAGTGATTATTTGAAAGGCCACCTGATCTAAGAAAGGGCACAACCAGTGGTGGGATTCAAATAATTTAACAATCGGTTCTCTGCCCTAATGATGTCTTTCAACAACCAGTTCACCAAACTGCTCAGAAAGTTAACAACCAGTTCTCCCGAAGTGGTGCAAACTGGCTGAATCTCACCACTGGGCACAACTGATATGCCAGATGAACCTGGGCAAGAGCCTTCTTGTCACAACTGCCACCTGCTCATTGAGGAAGAGATGTGAGTCCAGGAAGTCCTCCCAAATCCACAGCATACTTGTAATACCATCCATCAAAATCTCTAGATTTTGGGCAGTCACTCCCTACCCAAACCAACACAGTTTCATCCATTTTACTATTTTTTTTACTATGCAAAACCTTAGAACAGTATACTAATCTGTCATTTATTTCATAGACTTTCCACTGCAAATAATAATAATAATAATAATCGACATTTTTACTGCCAACTTTCCAATAATTACTACTATCTTACCAATTTTTACTTGTTTAAGATAGAAAAATGTGGCATAGACAGCATCACCACCAGATGGATTCATAATTAGCTAACCAACTTTCACTTAATGTGTAATCCTCAATGGAGCTACATCTACATAGAAGGAAGCATGTAGTAGGGTATCCAAGAATCTGTCTGAGGTACTCTCAGTACTTTTCAATGACTTCCTAAATGTTTTAGATGAAGGGTTAGAAAGGGAACTCATCAAATTTGCAAATGACACTGAGCCAAAACTTTAGAAGACAGGCTCAAGATTCAGAAGGGTATTTACAGACTTGAATACTGGGCCCTATCCCACAAAATGCAATTCAGTGGTGAAAAAAGGAAGGTTTTAATACTTGGGCAAGAAAAACCAAATGCACAGGTATAGACTTGGTAGTACCTTGTTCAACAGTAGTGACTGTTATAGGGATATAGATATCCTAGTGGAGAACCACTAACGTATGAGCCAGCAGTATGCTGCAGTTACCAAAAAAAGTTACCTGGGCTGCATCAACAGATGGATAATATAAAGACCACATAAGGTGTTAGTGTCACTTTATACTGCACTGATGAGACCACACTTGTAATACTGCATCCAGTTTTGGTCACATGATACAAAAAAGATGTTGAGAGCCTAGAAAGAGGGCAGAAAATAGCAACAAAGATTATTAGGGGGCTGTGGGGGCTAAAGCTTATGATGAATGGTTACAGGAACTGGGAATATCTAATTTGAAGAAGAAAAGGACTAGGGGTAACACGATAACAGTGTTCCAATATTTAAGGGGCTGTCACAAAGAAGAGGGGGTCAAGCTATTCTCAAAAGCACTTGAAGGCAGTGCAAGAAGAAACAGATAAAACCTATCAAGGAGAAATCCAAGAACTAAGGAGAAATTTCCTGATAGTGAAAACCATCAGTCAATGGAAAGTCTTGGCTCCAGAAGTTGTGAGTGCTCCATCACTGGAGATTTTTAAGAAGAGATTGGACAGTCATTTGTCTGGAATGGTATTATAATGCTGGATCAGACGATGAGCCAACTCTGGAGACATTGGAGGAGTGTCAGGAGGATGCTAAGGTCTCCAAGCAGGGAATGAATGGGCCAGAAGAAGAGGAAAGGCCAGGAACATTGGAGGGGCCCTCAAGGGAACAACTGGATGACAACCAAATAAAGTGGATAAAGAAGAAAAGGGAGAGATACAGCTGAAGCTGGAGGGCTCAGGAACTCAGTCAGAAATGTAGTGTGAAGAAGGAATGTAGCTGTAGTTGGTCAGCAGGGATGAGAAGAAATTGCCTTCACCACCATAACCCAGGGTGCACAGGGCTGAATGGAGGTAGATGTAATGGAGGTCAGCAAGGCTACTTGCAAGGAGGCAACCTTGACCCTCTTAATGAGGCACACCTACTTAGCCTGACCAGTGGATCAGATGCTGGAAACAACCTTTCAAATTCAGACTATTTATGTGTTCTAGCCTTATGGATTCCTGCCTTCGTTTTTTGACCCTGTGCTTGTGCTCTAGACTTGTGAAAGGATTCTGAATTTGTACCTTGGTCTGGATATCATGCCTTTGGGATTGTGCCTAGACTTCACACTTTTTATTTGGTTGGTTGACTTCATTGACTTCTTTGCTTTCTTGGAGCTTTGTGGGGGGCTATGTTCAGGCAGACTTATTGCATAAAGGACTTGGGGGAATGACATTAAGGGTTTGTGGGGTTTAAATAAAGCCCTTAAATTCTTTGTGTGTGCATGTGTGGTCCGGAACAAGACACGTATAGGGTTTCCTGCTTGAGCAAGGGTTGGACTAGAAGACCTCCATGGTCCCTTCCAATTTGGTTATTCTGTTATTTCTTAATCTAAGGAGCTTTTATATGCAACTTTCTATAATGTAGACTTTTTTTTTTTTTAAAAAAAAGTAAATTTCCTGAAATAACTTTTTTATATACACATTTCTCAGGTGTTGTTCTTTGTTGTCCACATTTATAGTGATGGGAATTTAATATATACTTCTCTGATTAAAATTCTTCTATGTGGCTACATTTCCTTCCATGTGAGTTTCAGAAATAGATTTCATTCAGGACTTTTATCTATATTAAGGTAGACTTTATTTTGGTGGCTATTTCAGATTAACCCCCGTTAAATCCTACATATTGTAGAGTATCTAGAAAGAGATCCTTTTTATTGAGATGCCCTAATTATGGAATTCCTTTGCCTGAGAGGCTCACCTGATTTCATCTTCAGTGTGTTTTCAGTATCAAGCAACACTTGCTTCATTTTCTGTCCTTTTTCAATTTGATATTGACTCTGTATTCTACAGCACATGTAGCATATACATTTCTACTGCTCTTTTTATATGGACGGTGATACATTTTTTAAAAAAAAATTGACTGCAGTAAATTATCCTGATAGTTTTCCATTGGATAACAGTATGTTACATAATCCCCTTGCAACTTCTCTCATTTTTCATGAAGCTATTGCTTTTGTGGACTTCTAAAGTTAGATATAATATATCTGGCTGTCTTCAGCTCACCAGTCTTTTTCTAATCATAAGCAACAATGAATCCGTTAACTTTATGGTAGATCATATTTATATAATTTATCTCTAGATTACTGATGATACACAAATATAATGAAGTAGCTGTACTCATATTGGGATGTGCCTCTCTCTAGGAAGGGAAAAGAAACAAATTGTTGATGAGAATGTTGTGTCATGAAATGCTCTCCAGATATTTACTTTCCACCCCTCCTGGACTTAAGAGGGACTTTGTCTGCCACTAATATCTCATAAATGGGACACAGTGGGTCAGTGACTAAGACACTGAGCTTGTCGATCAAAAGATCAGCAGTTCAGCAGTTTGAGTCCCTAGTGCCACATAACGGGGTGAGCTCCCATTACTTGTCCCAGCTTCTGCCAACCTAGCAGTTCAAAAGCATGTAAAAAATGCAAGTAGAAAAATAGGGATCACCTTTGGTGGGAAGGTAACAGTGTTCCGTGTGCCTGTGGCATTTAGTCATGCCGGCCACATGACCACAGAGACATCTTCGGACAGTGCTGCTCTTCAGCTTTGAAACGGAGATGAGCACCGCCCCCTAGAGTTAGGAATGACTAGCACATATGTGCAAGGGGAACCTTTACCTTTAACTAATATCTCATATCACACCTCAATCAATATAACTATGCCTATGTCTATATTTTTAGCATTGTGTTGTTAGTGGAGCAGAAGGAGGAGGAGAAGAATATTTTGTTTTGTACTTTTACAAAGTGAGAGCAATCTGCCCCACTGCTACCACAAAGCACTCAAGCACTTTACAAAAGTGAGCAGCTACTATTATGCCAGAGGCACAATGAAGTAAAGAGTTTGTCTGAAGTCATTCATCAAAACATGGAATAGATTTTGGTCCCTCAGCATCTCTCAGTTATATTAAGGATTGGGCTAAAACAGATTTAACCCTCAGAGCTAATTGGTTAGTCCAAACCATGTTGCAAACTTATAGGTTGTTTTGCCCCAGGTCTTTCTTCAGATATCCCCTTCAAATCTCCTTGAAGTGGTGAATACAGTTATTTCATCCTTGAACTTTTAGATCTTCCGAGTATGAGTTATAATGTTTGCTATTACACTTAAAAGTGTCTGTAAATTTTGCTTAGGTAAATGTTGAAAGATGAGATCAGTGATCCATTTACTGCATACTGGGAAAAACAGAGATCAATACTATCGAGACTTCAACTTTTCTTACCTCTCAATCTATGCAGAAGCTTATAACAATTCAGTTTCCTCCTTCAACCTATCAGAAATAGCAGGGATCAACTTTTGTCACAAATATTTAGTTCTAAAAAAGCAGCCAAGAAAGCATCAACCCTGCCATCTAGGTCAGCCTTTAAGATAGTAGGATGTTAGCATGAAAGAGTTTCAAGACTTGTAACAATTTTTATTGCAATGTTGAAAAAGAGTGGCACAGGATCCATTTGTGTGACCGGCGAACATGAAAACTATAGCGTGATACCGTAATTCAGCTATTACAATATCCAATCATTAATGCTAATTCTTTAACTTTTAGTATGAGTCCAGGAATTGTTGGGCAGAAATTTCTCAAATATAACTTCATAGCAGGAGTTAATGGTAAAATTAGCATATCCATATACCCTCTATCCTTTTTTATGTGCATATATGAAAGGTACAGCAATCATTGGATTCTGCAGATACCCCTGACATCTTAAATTCTGGAACTTCTTGTCAAATAAGTGGAGAAATAACAAGGAAGGACCAAACATTGCACAAAAAAATCCCAACCAAATCATATTCAAACCAGCCACAAAGATAAAGCCCTGCCACCTAGTGGAGAAAAACCGACCATACACCCGAAGCCAAGCCAATAAACACATACTGGGACTCCCAACCAATCAGAATGAAAAGGTGGAGCCATCCCAGAATACCAGCACCAGATTTGAAATTCCAACGTCAGTTAGTGCAAAATGACTACTGGCATAAGCCTGATGATGGCAGATGGGATTCTGCCGAAACGTCGCTTCTACCCTTTTAGGGATATATCCACAATTACACGGGAAGAAACCCGAAATATTAACTATACACACATACATACCCGTGAAAACTTACATAAACATATATATATATATATTTATATACCGCCCTTCTTCCGAAAGACTCGGGGCGGTGAACAGCCAACAGATAAAACACAAGAAATACAAAATTTAAAAACAGTATTAAAATCCAATTAAATTAATTTGAAATCAGATAAGACAGCAAGAGGATTTCCGTCTTGCTCCATGCGCCCCAAAATAATAAGACTTTCCCAAAAATAAGGCCAAGCGCTTATTTCAGGGTTCAAAAAAAATATAAGACAGGGTCTTATTTTCAGGGAAACACAGTATGTGTGTGCCTATGTCTTTATAAATTTAAAGTGGTGATCTAATACTCCTTCCTTGTCTTATTTTTCCCACAACAATGACCCTGTGAAGTGGTTGGGCTGAGATAGTGTGACTCAAAGTCTTTGAGTGTGGCCCAAAGTCACCCAGCCAGCTTTCATGCTTACATATTTGTTTTTAAGAGCATGGGAATTCCTGATTTCAAGCAAACAGGATAATGATTATGGTCATCTATAGGTATATCTATAGACGTTTATACTCTTTTTAAATAAATATTTTAAAGGTAATTTTTGCATCTGGCATGTATCTTATGCTGAAACAGCAACTCAGTACAAATGGTGGTACTCAGGAAATGTTTGATCGAGTGAATTTTTAGCTGAATTAAATCATGTTATTAGAGAATGGCATTTTTTTTTCACATGTTTGCTAAACTATCACTTATAAAGGTAAGAGATAGAAAATAATGGATCCGAGTAAATTGTTAAATGCATTTTACATTGCTGATGATAGAAAAGAGCAATTATTATTACTACTTTTTTTTGCAGGAGGAGAGAAGTGTTGAGAGATCACAGTTCCACCGAACACAGTGTGTGTGAAGTCACATTCAGTAACAGCTTTTGAGACCTGTTCACTACTGTCAATTTTCTGAAGCTGACAATTGCCCTTTGTAGTATTGCTTTTATGCTTCAATGAACCATTTGCAACAACTTACCCATTTTTACAAACTTGCTAAAATGCAGAGAAGCTTTTATGAACTATCTGGTATATCTCTGAAGACCACACTTTGAAAACGGCTGCCCTAATGCATATGTTTCTAGCATTTTTTTCCCTTAATTGCTTTCAATGATGTACTAAATAAGTACTAAACTTCTATATCTTGAAGGTAGTTGGCTGGTTTGATTTATAAATATGTTGCCAATTTTTTTTTCAAGACTACCAGCAGCTACAGTAACAACAATAAAACAAAGTACAAAAATAGGTAAACATCCATGCTAAAATGCATATAAGTAACCTGGAGCAACAAGCAAAATCAATTGTGCAAAGTTGGAGCTAGTGTAGTTGGTATTTATATGTTCTCCAGAAGAGCTTTCTTTGTTTGATTGTTTCAGCTAACAAAGGAAATTAACAGATGAAGCCAGTCTAACTTAAAGGGGAAGCTGTTCCAAAGGACTGGCTATAATGAAAACAAAGAAACAGGATTTTGAATAACACCTGCATTTATTTAGTGTATGGCAATGGTACATTAAGCCAGGAGACTACAGTGTTAGTACAGAGTTCTTTGACTGCCTAAGATTGCTAGCCCATTCAGGTCACACTCATACACCATCCATGATGTAACTCAGGATGCAAATTAGCTCCATACTCAGGATAGTTTGCAGCATCATCCAGGGCTTTTCTCTCCATTTATATAGCTTCATGTTTGGGTGTTTGCAATAGGGCTGGTCCGGCACCGGTTGGGACACAAAGCATTGCTATTTTTCTCACCAAAGTTGTACATATTTATCTACTTGCATGTAACATTATTTTGAACTGCTAGGTTGGCAGAAGCTAAGGCAAGTGATGGGAGCTCATTCCATCATGCATTGCTAGGACTTGAACCACTGGAGCACAGACCTTCTCCAGCAACTTTAAGCCACTGAGCCACCATGCCTCTATGAGCACTTGTAAATCTTTTCTCAATTAATACAAGACTTGTGATATAGGTGTAATACCATATGTTCATAGTTATAAGCATCAGCCAGTAAGTCAATGACGCAGCTAAATGATGAATGACAGTGCAAGTAACTAAGTCCTTCCTGTGAAGGAAGAAGCAACTAACAAAGCTAGTCAAGCTAGTCAAACAAAGCTAGTCAAAGTTTCACTCAACAGATAGCCTTGAATGTAGAATCTCACTTCACAGACCTACTCTCTTAAGGATGCAATCTTCCACTAGAGCCAAATCATGATCAACAAACTCCCTTTTGAATGTTCATATTTAGCCTGTTTCATCCCAGTCAGATTTCAACAGCATTGGAAGAGCCATGGTGGCAGAGTGTTTAGAATGCAGTATTGCAGGCTACTTCTGTTGACTGCCAGTAGTTCGATTCTGACTGGCTCAGGCTTGATTCAACCTTAAATCCTTTTGAAGTCACTAAAATAAGGACCCAGATTAGAATTAAAATAACAGTTGGAAGGGACCTTGGAGGTCTTCTAGTCCAACCCCCTGCCTAGGCAGGAAACTCTACACCACTTAAGACAAGTGGTTATCCAACATCTTTTTAAAAACTTCCAGTGTTGGAGCATTCACAGCTTCTGGAGGCAAGTTGTTCCACTGATTAATTGTTCTAACTGTCAGGAAATTTCTCCTTAGTTCTAAGTTGCTTCTCTCCTTGATTAATTTTCACCCATTGTTTCTTGTCCTGCCCTCAGATGCTTTGAAGAATAGCTTGACTCCCTCGTCTTTGTGACAGCCCCCGAGATATTGGAACACCGCTATCATGTCTCCCCCTAGTCCTTCTTTTCATTAAATTAGACATACCCAGTTCCTACAACCGTTCTTCCTATGTTTTAGCCTCCAGTCCCCTAATCATCTTTGTGGCTCTTTTCTGCACTCTTTTTAAAGTCCAAGTCTCCTCGTCCAAGTCATTGATGATGAAGATGTTGAAGAGTACTGGGCCTAAAACAGAGCCTCGAGGTATTCCACTGCATACTTCCCTCCATGTAGATGCAATTCCATTGAGGACTACACATTGAGTGCGGTTGGTCAACCAGTTATGAATTCATCTAGTGGTAATGCTGTCTAACCCACATTTTTCTACTTTATCTAGTAGTAGGTTATGGTCTACTTTTTCAAGTGCCTTACTGAAGTCCAAGTAAATTATATCGACAGTATTCCTCTGGTCCACTAATTTTGTCACTTTGTTAAGGAATGCAATAATATTTGTCTGGCATGATCTGTTTTTGACAAACCCATGTTGGCTTTTGGTTATTACTTGGTTTGCTTCTAGGTGTTCACTGATTCGTTGCTTGATTATCTTTTCCAGAATCTTCCCTGGTATTGAGATCAGACTGATAGATCTATAGTTTCCTGGATCTATTTTTCCCCCTTTTTTGAAGATGGGAATTACATTAGCTCTTTTCCAGTCCTCTGGCAGTTCCCCTGTGCTCCAGGATCTTTGAAAGATATAGTTCAGTGGTTCTGAGATCTCATCTGCCAGTTTCTTCAGAACCTTGGGGTGTAATCCATCTGGTCCTGGTGATTTGAACTTGTCTAGGGTAGACTGAACTCGTCTAGGGTAGATTGTTGGGGGCAATTTGCAGATTCTTAAACCACTTAGAAAGGGCTGTTAAGCACTATGAAGTGGTATATAAGTCTAACTGTTATTGCTATTAAGACACCAGAACAAAGGTTGAATAGTATCTTTCAGTAGACCTGAGTGATATACAATGTTATACTAATCATATATCAATTTAAAACATCAGATGTCATCACACAGCAGCTTAGTTTAAATATTAAATGGCAGGAGAACTCTGCGGCACAGTACAAGTAGATACCCATTGACAAAACCTCTCTTCTACAACCATGACTAGAATTACCTACTAGCTCTGCTGAATTTCAGTGACTTTACCAGCAAAATGGTGGATAGAACATTTATATCACTCAGTGGGAGATCTTCATGCTCCTCCCATCCCAGGAAGGAATGCACTCTTTATCACATTATTGATATATGTACAAACATGGGACTATCTAATACTTATACAGATGTTTAATGTGATCCAGATCTTACATTATGAAATGCATAGCTTTGCATTTTTTCATCTCCTTGAATCACCTTATTAGCTATATGATATGCAATACTCAATTTTATATGGGAAATGATATTACATGTCACTTGTTATGTCTTATAATGCAAATCAAGATAATTGAATTCAATTTCAGTGAATTCAGTTTCTTGGAAAATAGCTGAGGAAATGCCAGCAATTAGTGGTTGCTACCTAATTTTAGCAGTCCTCACTGCCTGTCCTTGAAATACTATCAAAGTGCCATGATGTCTCCTTGATGGGCTGAACTTGCATTAGTGCTCTAAGATTTTACTCACACTGCTAATAAAGGAAGAGCATCTGTTTTACCAAAGGCCACTTTGTTTCTTCCACTCTGCAAAGGAAAATGCAAGCTGGGAAAAAATTGAGCAATAGGCAAATGTAAGAAATATGCTTCAAGCGATCCCTGAAGGATGTGAAAATCAAACACATCATTAATTATCCTACCTCTAAGTTTCTGACTTTTCCTCTCAATTGCGAAATAGAGGCTTTAAGAAGCACTTTATTATATTAAATTAAATTAACTACAATATGTTAAAATGAAAGACAGAGGAGACCTAGTAACCTCCATCTTTGATATAGCACAATGCCAACGCTTTTTGGATATAGCACAAAGACAATTGCTAAGGCAAAGCTTTGTCAGAAGCAAATCTGATTAATCAGAAGCAAATCTGCCTGATTCAGAAAGATTTGCAGATTAAGTGGAATCTGTATGAAGATCACAGAATCAGAAAAGATGAAGCTTTGTTAACAGTTAAAAGTAACAGAGTTGGAAGGGACCCTGGAGGTTATCTACTCCAACCCTCTGCTCATGCAGGAGATCTCTACTAGGGATTTGAACCAACGAATTGACGACCTTTCTGATTGACAAGCTCAGCGTCTTAACCACTGAACCACCTAGCCAGGCAAATTGTTAAATGAGACACGGACACCCTGTGATTCAAGGTGAGTAGGAAAACACCACCACATAAAGGAGAAATTGAGAAAAGGTGAGTAATGGGCAAAAAAATGTTTGTTTCTAATAACAGGAAATTGTATCAAAAATCTCCCCATCACATTATTTTTGGATATTTGGAAAAAAAAAAAGTATTATTACACAACTCAGCTTTCCAAATTGCTACATTGGGTTCCAGATCTGTGATTACTTTACAACTAGTCTTTTTATGACAGATTGTTAACTGAGTTTATAACCAGAGAACATCTACACAAAAAAAACTAGCTTCTAACCATAATTAACAAAGTGGACATTCTAAAAGAGACTTGTATTAAGCTTATGTACAGCCATCCAAATACAAATTGCTGAGACAGTCAAAATGAGCACATTCAATGACAATTGTGTTTCCAAAACAATTAATAGTGGTGGAAAGGTGTATCTTACTTAGGAACCTAGAAAGAGAGTGAGGAATAAATTAAGACATCTAAACCTACATTTTGAAGGACTTGCGAGGCAAACCCCATTCTCCCAGGAAGTCTTAGATGAAAGGCAAATAAATCATAACTTACAGATCACTCTACAAAACCAAATTGAATAGAGAAAGATGGGGATCCAGAAGTGAAGCCATTTTCTCCCTCAGTCAAATTTCTATCCCATGAAAGGCAAATGACTGATTTGCAGAAAGCAGAATAGCTTTCATTCAGGAGAGACTTCAAATAAATCCTCCTAGCATTTAAACATACTACTATTGCCAGCATATTATTTAAAATGAAGCCTTTTCTGAGCAACTATGAGATCTTCCCATTATGTGTGTTTCATACAGAGGAAGTTAGCTCATTAATAACTCATCTTGGCAATAAGAGTGTTATTAGCTTAAAGTTTAATTGTAGCAACATAAAGGTAGATAACTCCAAGGCTGTTTTATTATCATTGTCCTTGAGAAAAGACAATCTGAGTAAACAAATTGTACCTCCTACAGCAAGTCAGTCTGAGTTTGACACAACTCGTAAGAAAATCCTATTCTATAGCAAAAGTTGTGTTGCTGGATTCCATGGCCAAATATACGTAGATGCTTCCATCACTTGCTATATCGTGAGAGGCTGTGTATTATTCACGCTTTGCTAATTGTATGCCCTTTGTAGCCTTAGATATTTAAAATCCTTACTTGAAATAACAGCTCACTGCAGTCTGAGTTACACATTGTCCTTTTTCCTCCTGGGTTCTAATCTATACATTGTGAGCAGAACTGCCAAATTTATAGACAAGCAGTTCAGCTAAGAATCTGCTATATTGAACAGCTGATGTTTTTAACTGACAGCTGATTCTTTATATTTAACATATTTTATTTTTGTATTTTCTTTTATCTATTTCATCTTGGAAATAGACTTGTGTTTTATCTTTTATTTTATTAGTATATTCATAAAAGCAGTCAATAAACTCTAACTGTTGAATATATGCTACTTATTGGCTATTAACCATTTAGTGTTATATTCTTTTAATTTCCTATTATAGATAGCTTGTAAGGATGTGCTCTAAAGAGAGGTTTGTGAAATCAATTCATCCTCAACCAGTCAAAAGTTGTCTATTCAGACATTGTTTAGATCAGAGATGCATATTTTTTTAATGAATGTATCTATAAGGGATATGCCTGGTCTACACTCCAGAAAATGGATGAGGTGAAGGTACTGCATGGAATAAAGACATTAGATTGAATTGAGTATTACAATTACAACCTAATTACAATTAATTGAATTCCATTGAACAAATCCTCCTGAATTTAATCACTTTCTTCTCTTATCACAAACTATATTGGCCATGTTTTGCAGGCTCTGGGAGATATTTTCAGTGGTTTCTGGGATCACAATCAGTCCTAGGAGCTTCAATTGTGTACTTCTTGTTTGGATCTGAGTTTTTCCAAATCTATGTCGTAGGAATTCTTCCCAGAGCCAGCAGGCAATGAAATATTCAGCTGTGGTGCATTTAAAATTGCAAATTAGTTTTCTGGGGAGAAAGGGAACTGCAGAGAGGACACAGTAGTAACCTATCCCTATTCTTTCAGTGAAGAGCCAGGCATTAGCAATTTAGATCCAATCTGTATTTTATTAAATACCTGAAATCTTTAGGTATTTACTTCTTGTTTGGATCTGAGTTTTTCCAAATCTATGTCCGAGGAATTCTTCCCAGAGCCAGCAGGCAATGAAATATTCAGCTGTGGTGCATTTAAAATTGCATGTGTAGAAAGGAGCTTTTATAGACCACACTGTATATTCAGGGAAGAACATCTTCCCTGGGTTGCTGGTAAAATCCATTTATTAGAATTAGGAGATCTAGAGTGAAATAGATCACATTGTCACTAGAAGGCAGCAATGGGATAATTATTTATGGTGGTAGTCCAAATTTCTGTGACCAGATCTGAGCCACAGTGTGGTTCAGTGTAACCTGTGGTAACCCAAAGGTTACACTCTATCCATTAGTTTCCTAACTGCCATTTTAAAAATCTCATTTGCCACAATGCACTCTGATTTGGTAATACAAACACAAGGACGTTCTGTTACAAGACAAGTAAAAGCAGCCAGCCAGCCAGCCAGCCAAAACCATAAACAGTTTTGAAATAGTCTGATAATGGCCTTCCCACCCCCTTTGCAGCCAATACTAAATCAATATTAATCAGTTCTTATAAGCATCCTGACAACCCAATTTTGCAACTCGTGGAATAAAGCCTACATTTATGCAGAATATTAAAAAAAAAATTGGTTATTCAGATTGGATTTAATGCTCATCTACATTTGTACCTATGAGAGAGGATAATTATGTGCCTTGGATCACTGGTTTGTTTATTATTGTTGTGCAACACTGTAAAATTGAAAGCCTATAAAACAACCACAGGAAAAAAACACTGCAGTATTTTGATCCTTCTCTAATGTTGATAATAATGGTTCTCTCTGTAGTGACTTCTGTTGTAGCATAATCAAAATATACAGAGTATTTGGATCCTCGACTTTCTTTCCTTCCTTCCCCCCCTCCCTCCCTTCAGCCTTCCCCCACTTGTTGCCTACCCAATAGGTTAAACCAGGGGTGAAATCCACTTACCTTCGCTACTGGTTTTGCAAATATGAGTGTGTGCACCTCCTCCAGGCATGTGCAGAGTCTTCTGCACATGTGCAGAAGGCAAAAACGGATGTGATGATGTCTGGGCGGGTGGATGGAGCCTCCCACCACCATCGCTACCGGTTCACCTGAGCTGCATAGAGCTGGCTGCATTTCACCACTGGGTTAAACTACAATTCCCATCCTCCCCTTACATAACCCATTGAAAAAGGCATTTGATTGTGCAAGGCTATTGTAGACTCACAACGTATCAATCATTGTTCATTCTATAAGAATAATTCCCAAAGATCCTGGAACATGCAGATAGAAAGGTGATTTGGCTACTTTTTTCATTATTGGTATTTAGGATAAATTCATCCAAAGCAGAAAACCAACAACAAATATTTTTTTCCCCAGTGTACGAAAGTACATTGTAAATAAATGACAAATCATTTATCCAAATTTAGCATAAATTGTTTTGATAAGCTGAATTAAGGGATACCACTGCAGCCAAAGCCTGAACACCCTTTCTTTTATCATTCTGAGATATTTCTCTTAGCGTAGAAAATTTAAAGAACAAATATTAGAAAGGAAAGTAACATGATATATTTTAGAAACTAGAAACTAAAGTGGAAAAAGATCTGCCCCTTACAGTGAAGAAAAATGACTCAGCTGTACCAAATAGACATAATCTCTGCTCCAACTTTTCTATTTATTTCTCTTCCCTTATTTTTATTTCTCCTTTTTTTTTTTGCAACTTGGATGCTATTGAAACACTGGCACAAATCATGCTTTGTGTACCTTTATTAATGTAAATATAAGAGCATAATACTGGGATTGATAAGGTATGTTTCTGCCAGTTTACAACCAAGTAGATATGGTTGTACTTATACCAGATATTAAAATCTCTGGTTTTAATTGTACATTTTGCTGTAAATTGTTGATGACATTTAGTTGCTCCCTTGTAGTTTGGTTTGTGACTGTAATTAACTTTTATCAGTCTTATACCCTAAAAACAAGTTGGTCTCCCTCAGACTTAACTGCAGCTTCTTGGCCCTTAAAGCTGGCCCAGAATTTCTAGCTATGAGGCTGTAGTAGTAGCAGATGTAGACAAGATTGCTTCACATCTTCAGAAACGATATCAAGCTTAAGATCCCCCCTTTTTTTCAGTCCTTCATACAGATAATCCTCAATTTATGACCACAATTGAGCCCAAAAATTATGCTGCTAACCAAAACAGTTAAGTGAGTTTTGCCCCATTTTCCTGCCACATTTGTTAAGTGAATCACTACAGCTGTTAAGTTAGTAACACCGTTGTTAAGTGAATCTGGCTTCCCCATTGACCCTGCTGGTCAGAAGGTTGTAAAAGGGGATCACGTGACCTGCAACCCTCATAAATAAGAGCCAATTGCCAAGTGTCCGAATATTGATACGTGACCACGAGGATGCTGCAACAGTGTGAAAAATTGTCATAAGTCACTTTTCTCAGTGCCGCTGTAACTTAGAACAATCACTAAACGAATGGTTGTAAGTTTAGAGGACTACCCGTATTTTTGTTTTAACTAACGTGGTTTCGGACTTATGAATCATCCTCAGTACATACACCAGAGATGGGATTCACTTACCTTCCCTACTGGTTCGCAAATGTGAGCGTGCGCACGTGCTCACTTAGCTCGTGCATGCCACCTCTGCGCATGCACAGGGCCTTCTGTGCATCCACAGTAGTCACGCATTATGTCTGGTTGGGTGGGCGGAGCCTCCCACAGTTGCTGCTGCTGGTTCACGTGATCCAGAGAAAACTGGCTGAAGCCCACCACTGACATACACCCTACAGCCATGATGGCGAACCTATGGATCGCATGCCACAGGTGGCATGCAGAGTCCACTCTGCAGGCACGCCAGTCTTTGGCCCAGCCCAGATCTATCACACATGCATGCGTGCCTTCTGCTGGCCAGCTGATATCCGGGTATCTGCTGCGCATGCACGGGGTACACGGGGGGACGCACACGTGCATGCGTGGGAGGTATGGCGCATGCATGGGGGTGCAGGTTGGCGCAGGAAGCTTTCCAGACCCAAAATGGGGCGGGAGGGCCTCACGTAGCCTCCCCCATGCCCCATTTTGGCTTCCAGGTTGGTGCAGGATGCTTTCCAGGCCCAAAATGGGACCCAGGGGGGATTGGGGTGCATGCACGGGGGCGCATGCACAGGGGGGGCATGCACAGGAGAGGCACTTGAATTGCATTTTGGGGGTTCTGGCATGTGTGTGTGCATTTGCATGCATCTGCGCACGCTTTGGCCACTCGACACCAAAAAGGTTAACCATCACTGCCCTACAGCAAGCTTGCCTCATATAACTTCCTTTCCTAAGACTAGCATCAGGGTGTGATTGAGAAGTGACTCAGAGGCAGGCATCCAGGGAAAAAAATCATTAATTGCAAATGTTCCTGTGCAGCCAATGGTGAAAGTATTAGATGAATCTCAGATCTGCAGCTGCTACATGCCATCCTCAGATTCAGTGTCTGATCTACTTTATGTCAGATCAAGTAATTTGGGTGTTCTGTGAATTAAGCAGAACGCTAATCAGTCTTAAACCTAATCAATACATGGTTGGGACACTGCCACAGATTCAAAAGCCAATGGCTAAACTATGAAATAATCATCCTGGAAATGGGCAGTGGCAATCCCTTTCCATTTTGTTGCTGATAAAACTGTGTGGATCAATATCATTGCCAATAAAATCACCAGGCGTTGCAATTGTCTTGAAACAGTGTTATTTCATTGCAGGTTTGAACTAAAGATTGGCTCGCTGCCTGTTTAGAAATGCCACTGCAGCATCCCCAAATCACACATTCATTTGAACCATATCTCAGGTTGACGTCAATGTTTTATTGAATGAGCAGCCACAGCCAGCAGAGGCTGATGTTTAGATGAAAAAGAAGCTCTAAGGCAGGGATGTCCAATCCCGGCAACTTTAAGACTTGTGAATTTTACTGCTCAGAATTCCCATTAGTTGTGAGAGAATTCTGAGAGTTAAAGTCCACAAGTCTTGAAGTTTACCCTTATTCTAAAGTCTGACAGCAGCCTGCCTGAAGAAAAAAGCCCATCAATGGCCTGATCAAGCATTCACTAAACTCTGGTTTCAACTGATTCACATCTACAGTATAGGATTTATATATGATTTTATCTAGCCAAGCTAGAAATTTCAATCTAATTGAAATATTCCCTATCCAACCATCCAAGTAGTTTAATGAGAGTAACATGCTTTAAGTCAAAAGATGGTCAAACTTCAGGCTTGCGCACCTACAGTGCTGTACCACCAAGTCTATAACCATGGACAGTATATGAAAATAGCAAAAATAAGAAGAGGGGAGTCAACCTATTCTCCAGAGCACCTGAAGGCAGAACAAGAAACAGTGAATGGAAACTAATCAAGGAGAGAATCAACCTAGAATTAAGTGGAAATTTCCTGACAGTGAGAACAATTAGTCGGATGACTTGCCTCCAGAAGTTGTGAATGCTCCAACACTGAAAGTTTTTAAGAGGAGTTTGGGCAACAATTTGTCTGAAATAGGGTTTCTTGCTTGAGAAGGGAGGTTGGACTAGGAGGTTGATTCCAATTCTATTATTCTATTATATTTTTCATATCCAGAAATTTTTGCGATCCTGAATTCTTGTCACTATTCTATTCTAGGCAAATGTATCTATGATGAGTAACAAAAAGCATCCAAACCAGCGGTGGGTTTCACATATTCATACCACTGGTGTGCCCTGTACGCACACTCTCGCTTCGCATGCACGCGCCTTCCGCACATGTGCCTGCCCTTCCGGACATGTGCTTTGCTCCTTCCCTGCATGCGCCTGCCCTTCTGTGCATGTGCCTGCCCTTCCACGCATGTGCTTTGCTTGCACGAGTGCCTTCTGCACATGTGCCTGCCCTTCCACACATGTGCTTTGCTTGCACGAGTGCCTTCCGTGCATGCGCCTGCCTTTCCACACATGTGATTTGCTTGCATGAGTGCCTTCCATGCATGCGCCTGCCCTTCCACGCATGTGTTTTGCTTGCACACCACATTTTGCTTTGCTTTGCATGCACCTGGCCTTAAAAACATGGCTAAATAGGATGGCATTATGCTGGGGCATAGGGGCAGGAACAGGCCCACTCGCAGTCACCACTACCGGTTCACCCAAACCGATATGAACCAGCTGAATTCCACCTCTGATCCAAACAGTATAAAATCATACCACAAATGTTATGTAATTTACTCCAAGATGTCAAGATGTCTAATTCAAATATGAAGATTGTGTCGGATTATTAGATTTATTCTCGCCAGTATACATAACTTTTCTACTTGTTTTCCCCACAATAATTCTGGGAATAAAGAAAAATGACTATCCCAAAGTCACCCCGTTGGCTTTCATAGTTAAAAGAAATCTAAAACCAAGTTGGTTTTCTAGGCCAGCACCTTCACCAGACAGGTCTAGATACTTGTTCCCAATCCTGCAGCCATCAACGGTTCTGGCCACTCCTATCTCACCCTAGTTTCTTCATTTTAGCATTTATTTAGGAGATAGGAAATGGTTTTGTGGTTGCTATTTTAAAGAACTAGCAGGTCAGAATCCTTGAAATTTAGGTCCCCGTCTAACATCTATCCACACTGATGGAAAATTTTTCACTCTATGAGCACTATAGTCTCTACGTTTTATCTTTTGACACTTCGGCTCTCAGAATAAAACTGCATCATTTTATAGGCCAGGTTGAAACACCCGGAGGTTTTTGGATATCACTGATCCACAAATCTCAGGAACCTAATCTTATGTCAGTAGAGGATTCGTTGGGAGCTAAAATTCAGCAACATTTGGCAAACCATGATTCCCTAAATCTTTTTAGAGCCTACTATAAAGCTTCTTACTTAAGATTTGCAACTTTTCTATAGATGTCTGCTCATATACAAATCCTTGGCTTGCATGAAAAGCTTGGTGTCTACATCTCTTATAATTACATACCTTTCTCTGGGAAACCACATAGGTCCTTGTCCCTAATATTCTATAACAATAAAGAACCATATCTTGCTGAATTGTCTTAATTAAACATTGCTTCTTAATACTGAAAGAAGCATCCTGCTATTAGGTACAACATGAGTGATTCCTTATTGAAGTATTTGGACATTTAATCTATAGCATTTTAATGGGGAGACACCCCATTAGCTTCCTTTTCTTTCATGCTAGGAGGAGGTTGAAAAGAACAGGTGCATCTTCAGTTTCCTCTAATTGTAGGAACTGTAAAAGTAACTTAACACACCTGAAATCTGTGGGTTTTTTGAAAGAGAGAGACAGAGAGTGAGGGAGAGAGAGAGGGAGAGAGAAATCAGCAATAGCAATCCTTGCTTAGTAATTATCTGAACCATGGGTGGTTGAAGAGTGTTCTTAATGTTCCACCTGCATTCAGTTTTTTAATTTGATTGCACTTTTGACATGAGCTTCCCATATAAAATCAAATGGAGAACATTTCCTGTTTTCAAGATTACATTAAATAAAGGAAAAAAGGCTGTGATTACTTGCATTATTAATGTGCTCTTTGAGGGGAAAGAAACCTACAACAAGGCAATTTGCAGTAATGAGTTTACAGTGATACAACAATACAAAGAATTTGAATTGTATCTACATTCCTTTCCTTCTCTTTCTCTCTCAACTTCACTTGCCCCACAACCTTTCCTTCTGACCAGAAAAGCAAGGACAAGAGAAAACAAATTATGTGAGGCCATCTCTAAAGCTCTACCTCCTCATATCATTTGGCATTTACAAGATGGGTAATGTTGTCAGGAAAAGTGGCAAGAGATTTTTTTTGTTGTTGTTTTTCAGCTTTCTTGTTTAGCTACCATTTTTGATGGCAACTGTCTTCAGTGCAGACACCTGATACAGAAATCAACCACATACTAAGACAGTAATAATGAGACACGGTGGCTAAGATGCTGAGCTTGTCGATCGAAAGGTCGGCAGTTCAGCGGTTCGAATCCCTAGTGTCGCGAAACAGGGTGAGCTCCCGTTACTTGTCCCAGCTTCTGCCAACCTAGCAGTTTGAAAGCATGTAAAAAATGCAAGTAGAACAATAAGAGCTGAGGTGGCACAGTAGTTAGAGTGCAGTACTGCAGCTACTTCATCTGACTGCTAGTTCAGCAGATTAGCAGATCAAATCTCACCAGCTCAAGGCTCCATCCTTCCGAGGTGGGTAAAATGAGGACCCAGATTGTTGGGGGCAATATGCTATTTAGTATACTGCCTTTGGTGTAAGCCGCCCAGAGTCCTCGGAGAGTGGGTGGCATAGAAATATGAAAAATAAATAAATAAATAAATAAATAAATAAATAAACAAACAAACAAACAAACAAACAAACAAATAAATAAATAAATAAATAAATAAATAAATAAACAATAGGGACCACCTTTGGGGGAAGGTAACCTTTGGCATTAAGTCATGCCAGCCACATGACCACGGAGACGTCTTTGGACAGCGCTGGTTCTTCGGCTTTGAAACGGAGATGAGCACCGCCCTCTAGAGTTGGAAATGACTAGCACATGTGTGCGAGGGGAACCTTTACCTTTTAAAGACAGTAATAATTCTCATCTCCCCCACCTCCCCCAGAATGACAGGGTAGGATAGAACTGATGAAATCAAAGATATTTGCTGCTATTGCAACTTCTGCAGAAGGGTCTTGCCATGGCCAACTCACAATGGCCAATTTACCACAGCCAACCTGCCACAGCCAACTCACTGTGGGACAACTCACTGCAGGACAAAAGTTACACTAATATCAAAGAACTGGTGGAATAGACTCATTAAAGAACAGATGCAAAAGGACGAAATGAAATATGAATGACAAAAAATCAAAATAACTTTATTTTAAATAATTAAATTGAATTGTTAAATTGTCCCATGGTGAGTTTCCCCACAGTGAGTTGGCCACAACAAATTCACCACGGCGAGTTTTCCCACGTAGCAAGTTCGCCATGGTGAGTGAGCAGTGGTAAGTTGTCCCATTCTGCTGCAGAACATCAATGGCAAGCACAATTCTATACATTTTTTTTTTATTTGATTTATATGCCGCCCTTCTCCCGAGACTCAGGGCAGCTTACAATGTGTTAAGCAATAGCCTTCATACTTTTGTATATTTATACAAAGTCAGTTTATTGCCCCCACAAACTGGATCCTCATGGAATTTTTACTACACAATTCCTTGTAGGAATTGTTGAAATATAAAATGAAGAGAAATTTGGGAGCTGGTCTGTATTCTCTTCTTTTCCTGAAGAGATGTGACTCTCTTTATGATGACCTTTTTATTCTTCTCAAGACTGCTTGCCTTGCCTTCTTGTGGGTTTCACGGTTATGAGAGACAGTCTTTTTTTAAAAAAATCCCTCAGGCCATAATACGATGTACATTTGCCAGAGAATAATCCCTATTGAATTTAATGGATCTCTCTTCCCAGTAATCTTGTGTGGGATTACACTGTGAAATTGGTCCAGCATCCTTTTGAAATTGATTTTTCTCAGCATGTCTTTTCCGGAGTAAATCTAATTGTAGTTGGTGGGAATAGGTGACACTTTCTGTAATCAATGGCTGACTATGTAAAGTGACCCAGAGTTTACAATAATTAAGACTATTCCTCATGTTAGGCTATGATGGCATGAAGCAGTCTTTCAGGCTAATTACAAAACAAAACATTTAATAGCTCATTTTTAACTGGGATAGAATGAAGGGTGCTTTAAAAGAAAGTACACTTTGTGACGAACAAAGAAAACAAAGCTAAAAGTAGTACTTTGTTAGTAAATTTAGTTTGCTATTCTTACCTATCAAAATAGCGTAAAAAAACAGAAAAGAATCCATAATTATAAAATAGAAAAAATACATAAATGCTGTATGTTTTTCAGTAAACTGTTAACCCGAAGTATACAATTGGTCCTTTTCATCTTCATATTCAGGCTGAAACAACCTTGTGAAGCTAAAAAATAACTTCTATGCTTCATAATCTTGACAACCACTCCAAAATATTTGAACTTTCCAAAGAAAAGTGCTAGCTATAAATTTATTGATACACGCATAGGATTTGACGACTAGGAAATAAATGTTGCTATATGACATAATACTATTCAAGATTGTGGGCTATATTACTACTCAGAATATTTAATATATTTATGTAGAGAGAATGCAAACATCTAACAGAGAACTCTAGTTCTTTGCAGGGTCATCTGGATTTTTGCAGCCTAGATATGTTTACATTTGATTCTCATACATTTTTTTCCATCTCAACACATGGTCTGCTCCATCAAGTATAGATGTCTTGTGAATAAAAACTGAATAATTGAATAATGTGTGTGTGTGTGTATGTGTGTGTATTTCTTCCCACAATTTCTTACAAGGCCACTTTAAGCAATTGGGGAGGGGGGTTTATATGGGAAGGAATATCTCACAGGTTCATTAGTGAATGCAGCTCACATATGTATGAGTGAGTACTTGGGAGGGTACCTTTTACCACCACTCCTGATTAGTTACATGTGTACATGTACATGTATGTGTATGTGTATATGCATATGTATAGATATATAGATATAGATATAGATATAGATATAGAGATAGAGATAGATAGATAGATAGATAGATAGATAGATAGATAGATAGATAGATAGATAGATAGATAGATAGATCAGTGGTGGGTTGCTCCCGGTTTGGTCCGGTTCTTGTCAACCAGTAGTAATAGTGGCGGGAGGCTCCGCCCACTCACCCCAATGTCATCACTGATAATCTACACATATGCAGAAGCATGTGCCTGTGTGAAGCAAGTGCGCATGCGCGCTCCTGTTGCAAACCGGTAGTAAATGTAAGTGTTACCCCTGATATATGTCATATATGATATATGCCAAGCAGCTAGGATGAGGAAGCAGGAAGAAAAACTGCTGTCCTCCAATAGGGACACAGAGTTGCAGGCTAGCCAGCATACATCAGCAGCAGCAAATATAGATAAGCGACAGCTCCGACCTCGCAACAGAGAACCGATAGCTTCCAAATGAAACAAGAGCCTGAAGATGACAGGGTTGTGAGCCTGTTGAAACGTTGCTATAAGAAAAACTTTTAAAGTCACTGGTAGGATTTTAGCTGAGGTTTTAAAGGACCTTGCAGAGTGCTCTGTAAGGATTTTTAGAAGATTTTAAGCTGGGATTTTAACCAGAATTTTAAACATTTTAACCAACTTATTTACAATGACGCGGGAAAACACCCGAGATTTTAATTTTTTGTGTATACATATACATGTATACGTACATGTATATGTATACATGTGTGTGTGTGTGTGTGAGTGTGTGTGTGTATGTATGTTAAAGAATGGGATGCTGGGCGAAAGAACATTAGTCTAGTCCTATTGTGCCTTAGTATACTCATGCCATCTCAGAAAGCATGCCATCCTCTGCTGGTCCTGGTGTGATTTTAGAGGCTCATTTAAGGATCTTTGACCTTTGACGCCATATGATTGATTTAGTATCTTTTTATGCAAAAACAAAACCGACTGACCATTAAAGAGAAGAAATTGTTGGAAAATGTGTATTGGCTTTATATAGCACAGTGCCAGATAGGGAGATTGTGCTGATCTCAGAATAACCAATCAAAGCAATTTGATGAGCTGATGATCAAAGCAAGCAAGATGAAAAGCCTCTCCTAAAAAGAGGTCTAGAAAAATATAATCTTACTTCAAAAACTGTCAAGATGTTAACCCTGCTTCAAAAAGTCTAGTAAGAGAATGCCTTAGATCCCATACAGAGGAAAAGAAAAAAGAAAAAGAAAACTAAGTCACATCTGGGGAAGCTCACATCTGTGCATGTTACTTTAAACTAAAAGTAACTTTTTTTGGCATTCCCTAATCATGTGGTGCCATCTCTTTTGATCTTCTAGTACAGGGGCGTCAAACTGGTGGCCTGCAGGCCGAATGCATCACAACAGGTCATGCCTGCCACAGCTCCTCAAATAGGAAAAATGTCATGAAATGTCATGTGACAGTAACGATGCGGCGAGTTTGACACCCGTGTTCTAGTGTTGTGGTCTGCCAGCAGCCAACAGAGCTGGCAAGGGAGTCGGATAGTGATGAGGCTGAGGAAGAACATGGGCCAGTCCTGGAGGCTGAAGAAGGCCCGGATGAGGGCTCTGCGTCAGAGGCAGAGATGGGGCCAGGGCCATCTGGGAGTGAGGTGCAGACTCCAGAGCCTCCAGAGACTGATAGGAGTGAGGCAGAGGAACAGGAGGAGCCTGTTCCTAATGCACGCATGAGAAGAGCTGCCAGAAGACAAGAGCAGCTCACGCAAAGAGGACAACTCAGGAGTAGAGCCAAGAGATGACTGGCCCCTCCCATAAGGCTTAAAACAGACCAGCAACGGTGTTTGGGCTTTGCCGGAAAACAACGTTGGTAGATTTACCTTCTTCTTCGTCTTCGTCTTGTGTTTATTTTTGTATCTGTGACTTCTGAACGTTTGCCAAGAAAGGCCTTTGGAAGTTTGCCTAATTGGACCAAGGTTTCCGATAGGACTGAGGAATTTGTTTTGGGAGGAATTTGCTTTAATTTAGTTGAACGATGTTGGGAAGTAATTGTCAGCTGTTCGAATAAAGTTTTTTTTTTTTTCACTGACTGATTTTCCTACCACTTACTTTGGCCTGGGTCACAACATCTAGTATTTCAGAAGCACTGATTCTATTGACTCACTTTTTATTCTTTAAAAAAAAAAATAACAATCCAATCCAGTTGATTCAGAAAAGGTGTGGTTCTAAGCAAGATATACTGTACTGTAAGAATAAAAAATGTTGCAAATTAGTTTTAACAAATTGTACCTCCTATAGCAATTTAGTCTGAGTTTGACACATCTCGTAAGAAAATCCTATTCTATAGCAAAAGTTGTGTAGCTGGATTCCATGGCCTAATATACAGTAGATACTTCTTGCTATAACGTGAGAGGCTGTGTATTGTTCATGCTTTGCCAATTGTATGCCCTTTGTTTAGGCTTAGATATTTAAAATCCTTACTTCAAATAACAGCTCACTGCAGTCTGAGTTACACATTGTCCTTTTTCCTCCTGGGTTCTAATCTATACATTGTGAGCCGAACTGCCAAATTTATAGACAAGCAGTTTAGCTAAGAATCTGCTATATTGAACAGATCAAGGTATCTCGTAAAGGCAATGTTTTTAACTGACTGCTGATTCTTTATATTTAGCATATTTTATTTTTGTATTTTCTTTTATCGATTTCATCCTGGAAATAGACTTGTGTTTTATCTTTTATTTTATTAGTATATTCATAAAAGCAGTCAATAAAACTCTAACTGTTGAATATATGCTACTTATTGGCTATTAACCATTTAGTGTTATATTCTTTTAATTTCCTATTATAGATAGCTTGTAAGGATGCGCTCTAAAGAGAAGTTTGTGAAATCAGTTCATCCTCAACCAGTCAAAAGTTATCTATTCAAACCAGTGGTGAAATCTAAACTTTGTTACTACCAGCTCTGTGGGAGTGACTTGGTGGGGGGGAGGGGTTAATGTGACTGGGTGGGCATGGCCAATTTTTTTTTTAACTTTTAAAACCATTTTTTCTATAACCTCTTCGGTGAAGAGGTTGTAAAAAAATGCTTTCAAAAGGCTCTGATAATCCCAGCTGAGTTGCCTGATCGGCAGAGGCTGTTTTAAAAAACTCTGCTGATCAGGCAACTCAGCTTGGATCGTCAGAGGCATTTAAAAGAAAAAAAGGGTTTTTTTTCTTTTAAAAGCCTTTGACGATCCCAGCTGAACCACGCAATCATCAGAGGCTTTTTTTTTTCCCTTTTAAAAGCATTTTTTTGCTGGAGAGGTTGTAGAAAACATGCTTTTAAAAGTAAAAAAAAAGCCTCTGATGATTGTGTGGCTCAGCTGGGCATGTTGGGGTGGGGACAGGGATTTTTGCTACCGGTTCTCCGAACCACCCGCCTCCATCGCTACCGGATCGAGTGATCCAGTCCGAACCGGGAACATTTCACCCCTGATTCAGACATTGTTTAGATCAGAGATGCATATTTTTTTAATGAATGTATCTATAAGGGATATGCCTGGTCTACACTCCAGAAAATGGATGAGGTGAAGGTACTGCATGGAATAAAGACATTAGATTGAATTGAGTATTACAATTACAACCTAATTACAATTAATTGAATTCCATTGAACAAATCCTCCTGAATTTAATCACTTTCTTCTCTTATCACAAACTATATTGGCCATGTTTTGCAGGCTCTGGGAGATATTTTCAGTGGTTTCTGGGATCACAATCAGTCCTAGGAGCTTTAATTGTGTACTTCTTGTTTGGATCTGAGTTTTTCCAAATCTATGTCGTAGGAATTCTTCCCAGAGCCAGCAGGCAATGAAATATTCAGCTGTGGTGCATTTAAAATTGCAAATTAGTTTTCTGGGGAGAAAGGGAACTGCAGAGAGGACACAATAGTAATGTATCCCTATTCTTTCAGTGAAGAGCCAGGCATTAGCAATTTAGATCCAAGACCTGAAATCTTTAGGACTTTGAAAGCAGAAGTTGTATGCTCCTGCCATATCAGGTTTAACGATTACGATAATTAAGGAGTCATGATCATGTTCTTATTTTAGTATGGTGGAAACTTCATACAACTCATGCTGAATTCAAGGTATCTGACAATAATGATATTAAGAAACAATTTAAAAGACTAAAGAGTTAGAAAATGATAGAAAAAGTGACCTGTTAGAATTAAAATGTCATCCTAAAAAAGATTTCACCTTTAAGGATAAGTCAAAAGAAACCTGTTTTAAATAGGAATTTGGATATGAAATTTGGAATTGAAAATATTTCTCCCTGGTTTCAACTAAACAAATTTGGGGGGGACCATGAAGCAATTGTTTCTCCAGTTGTTTTCTTAGGAAGATCTGACAAATGGCCAGTAACAGTTATTGACATAGTTAAGTGTCACTGGAACCAGTAGATGGTCAAAGTAATGTCCTTTTAATATGTAGGTATTTTGTCATTTGTTTTTTAAATTTCTGCACTGCCGTATTACAGTCATCCCATTAAATTCAGTTTGAAATACCTCTGGTTTTTGGTAATTTAATGATTTTATATACTATCCATAACTCTTACATAGATTTATACAGCTGAATTTACTGTTGATTCTGAAATCCTACCTATATATACAGTATATCCTTCATGATATTGGTACTATGTTTCTATATTTTTGCTAATACTTTAAATTCTAGTTATTCTTGTAATACAAAGATTAAATTATTGGCATGGTATTGCTTTTAATTTTTGCACGGAAAATAAATTTGGCTGGCCAATGATTGAAATAAAAGAATGCTACTGCCTGGCATAGATGGATCTTATTCTTCAAATAGCTTGATACAAAGTAATACATATTATGGAATCTTAGAGTATTTATTCCAATGAGCTAGATATTCCATATATAGTAGAAGATTAGTAAATGTGGTGCATTAAATTTTAAGAAATTAATGATGTTATATAGTAAGATAATAAGATAGTAAGATCATTATATTAATCGGATGATTTACACTGTCTAACCTGGACAGGTGTGACAATTGAAATAAGAATACAAAAAGCACCATGATATTGATTATTATTTTCAAATATTGAAAGGAATCAATAGTTGGGTTTATTATGACAAAACATTAAAAATACAAATTGCACTAACCTGCATAAGTACAGGATTTTGACTCTGTATTGCATTGCTATGTCCAGAAAACAATGTTCTATCACTGTTTATGGATAGCAAATACCTTTCTCTGCCTTTCTATACATTCATACTAAAGGGTGTGTGTATGTAATGTAATATTATGTAATATATAATCATATGACATCATCAGTGGTGGGATGCTGCCGATTTAACAACCGGTTTGATGAGTGCGCGCACATGCACTTTGTGCACATGCTTAAGGTGCTTGTGTGCAGTGCTAAAAATGGAGCATTTAGAAGCTCAGCTGCTTACCTTCCAAGTCAGCAACGGTAAGTAGAACAGCGAGAGTGTGGGAATCAGCTGTGCTGGGTGATAGAATAGAATAGAATAGAATAGAATAGAATAGAATAGAATAGAATAGAATAGAATAGAATAGAATAGAATAGAATAGAATAGAATAGAAAAGAAACAGAAACAGAAACAGAAACAGAAACAGAAACAGAAACAGAATTGGAAGGGACCTTGGAGGTCTTCTAGTCCAACCCCCTGCCCAGGCAGGAAACCCTACACCACTTCAGACAAATGGTTATCCAACATCTTCTTAAAAATGTCCAATGTTGGAGCATTCACAACTTCTTCAGGCAAGTTGTTCCACTTATTAATTCTTCTGTCAGGAAATTTCTCCTTAGTTCTAAATTGCTTCTCTCCTTGATTAGTTTCCACCCATTGCTTCTTGTTCTATTCTCAGGTACTTTGAAGAATAGTTTGACTCTCTCTTCTTTGTGGCAACCCCTGAGATATTGCAACACTGCTATCATGTCTCCTCTAGTCCTTCTCTTCATTAAACTAGACATACCCAGTTCCTGAAACCATTCTTCATATGTTTTAGCCTCCAGTCCCCTAATCATCTTTGTTGCTCTTCTCTGCACTCTTTCTAGAGTCTCAACATCTTTTTTACATCGTGGCGACCAAAACTGAATGCAATATTCCAAGTGTGGCCTTACCAAGAGATTATAAAGTGGTATTAACACTTCATGTGATCTTGATTCTATCCCTCTGTTTATGTAGCCTAGAACTGTGTTGGCTTTTTTGGCAGCTGCTGCACACTGCTGGCTCATATGTAAATGGTTGTCCACTAGGACTTCAAGATCCCTCTCGCAGTTACTACTATTGAGCAAGGTACCACATATATGGTACCTGTGCATTTTGTTTTTCTTCCCTAAATGTAGAATCTTGCTTTTTTCACTGTTGAATTTCATTTTGTTAGATAGTGCCCAATGTTCAAGTTTGTCAAGATCCTTCTGTATCTTGAGCCTATCTTCTGAAATGTTGGCTATTCCTGCCAGCTTGGTGTCATCTGCAAATTTGATGAGTTCCCCATCTATCCCCTCATCCAAGTCATTGATGAAGATGTTGAAGAGCACTGGGCCTAAAACAGAGCCCTAGGGTACTCCACTACATACTTCCCTCCATGTAAATGCAGTTCCATTGAGGACTACATGTTGAGTGCAGTTGGTCAGCCAGTTATGAATCCATCTGGTGGTGATGCTGTCTAACCCACATTTTTCTACTTTATCTAGTAGTAGGTTGTGGTCTACTTTATCAAATGCTTTACTGAAGTCCAAGTAAATTATATTGACAGCATTCCTCTGGTCCACTAATTTTGTCACTTTGTTAAGGAATGCAATAATATTTGTCTGGCATGATCTGTTTTTGACAAACCCATGTTGGCTTTTGGTTATTACTTGGTTTGCTTCTAGGTGTTCACTGATTCGTTGCTTGATTATCTTTTCCAGAATCTTCCCTGGTATTGAGATCAGACTGATAGGTCTATAGTTTCCTGGATCTATTTTTCCCCCTTTTTTGAAGATGGGAACTACATCAGCTCTTTTCTAGTCCTCTGGCAGTTCCCCTGTGCTCCAGGATCTTTGAAAGATATAGTTCAGTGGTTCTGAGATCTTGTCTGCCAGTTCCTTCAGAACCTTGGGGTGATTGAGATGAGCTACAAAGCAGGAAATAAAGGACAGGATAGAATGGGGGCGGGTGGGGGAGCCAACTGATTGTCATAGCTACAGGTTCACCCAAACCAGTCTGAACTGGCTGAATACCACCTGTGCACATCATATATCATATCATTTCCATACTGCCCATTATACTTTCATGAACAGAATCAGGTTTTGAATCCTCTTTTGAAAGGCTTGAACTATTTTATCACTTCCAGGTGGTAAGATGTTCCATAAGGCAGGAGTGACAGCAAAGAAGGATCTCTTTCTAGAGTATGCCAGTCAAAATTTGTTAACTGATGGGATCTGCAAGATACCCTCCCTTCCTGACCAGGTGGGATGAGTTGATGAAATAGGGAGAAGACAGTTCATCAGATAATTTATACATATGCATACTAAAAGTCACCTATAAATCTCAGTGGCATCATTCAATGTAGAGAAAGTGAATTTGTACTCCAATATAGCAAGGAACAATGGATAAATCTGTACTACTTTTGTAAGTACAGATTAACCTTCTGACTTTTTCTTTTCTTTATTCTTGATTAAGGTAAAGCCGACTGTAGGTCTGTGTTAGGAGTCCTATCTATGCATATTTACATCTAACTGTATAGTTAAACGTAAAATGTAACCTCTATGTATCTCTATAATTTTACACTTAAATAATTACACTTAATAGCATTGATATGATGTTTGAATTCAATAGACTTAGTTCAGTTATAATATTACTAATTACATTCAAAACGCAGTCATAAAATTAAATAATAGTTTCTACTACTATTAAAAGTAGAGTATTCAAAATTACTGCTTGAATTACTTTTTGTCTTTATGTAAAATTATGGCAATAGTATCAAAACAAATCAAACAATGACACCACAAGTTCATTTTCTCCCAAAGGAAGGAGTTCATGCCATTGACATTAATTCCAAATAAAAAACAAAGTTAGAAAAATGTTTGACATGTGTTAATTCATAAATCTGGATTATTCTCTACATTAGAATGCATCAATCTGCATTAGAATATCCACCATTAGGTTCTGATAGGTCCTTACCAAGGCATTCATGGACAGTTTTCATTTTAAAGTTATTAGTCTCCCTTCCTCAAGATTTCCACTTAGACTGCTCTTTATCTTTCTCTGCCTACCTAAGATAAATGATGATAATAGGAGCTAGAATCTAATTTGCTTGATTTACATCCAGCTGCTTTTATCTGGCTTCTGAATGATGCAACTATGTCTATTTGTTATGTTCTCATTAATTCATGTTATGATTTTTGTTTTGATTGTAAAAATGCCTGGATGCTGGACTTCTTGCTGTTGTCTTACTTTAAAGGTTCAGATGACATATATAAATGATTTACACAAACAAACTGCAACATGAAAAATTATCAGGATAAATTCTATCTCTCCAATTGCCCTTCCCAATTTAATTTTGTTAAATTATATTGGGAATGATCTAAATCATTTTTTCCCCAGTCTTAGCCAGGCATATTCAACAAACAAACTTGAGGTTACATTTCACTATACCTTCACTGGTTTCTTGTATTCAAATTGGATGACATAAGTGTCTTTGGGGGGGGGGGGGGTTGGGAGGCAACCTCCCAGTAGATCTTTTTCTTTCATATTAAGATAAGGAGACCTCTGAAGCAGTGGTGAAATCCAAATTTTTTGACTACCGGTTCTGTACCACTTGAAGAAACTAGAAGCATTTGAAATGTGGATTTACAGACGGCTGTTATGTATAAACTGGGTTAACAAAATCACAAATGAGGAGGCGATAAGCCGCCTGGGAAAGCAAAGGGAAATAATCAAAGCCATTAAAAAGCGAAAGTTAGAGTATTTTGTACATGTGATGCAACACCCAGAAAAATACAGCATCCTCCACTTAATCCTCCAGGGAATAATTGAAGGCAAACAAGGCCCAGGCAGAAGAAGAACATCATGGCTTCAAAACCTAAGGGACTGGTTTGGACAAAACTCAACAGCACTTTTTCATACGGCTATTGACAAAAATAGAATTGCCAACATGATCGCCAACGTCTGATGATGGACATGGCACAAGAAGAAGAAAAAGAAGACTGATTCTGTGGGCGTGGCTTGGTGGGCGTGGTGTGGCTTGGTGGGCGTGGCAGGGGAAGGATACTGCAAAATCTCCATTCTCACTCCACTCCAGGGGAAGGATACTGCAAAATCTCCATTCCCACCCCACACGGGCTAACCAGAGGTGGTATTTGCTGGTTCTCGGAACTACTCAAAATTTCCACTACCGGTTCTCTGAACTGCTCAAAATTTCCACTACTGGTTCTCCAGAACCTATCAGAACCTGCTGGATTTCACCCCTGCTCTGAAATCTGCTTCTCATCTGGTAGATCTTTTGACAGAATTACCTAGATCTATAGGTCTTTTCTTTATTTTCTATCTCATAATTGAACCCAATGCAGAAGAGCCTGTAGTACAGTGGACTAAAGCACTGTTATTAACATCTGCTGCTTGCAATTACTGCAAGTTCAAATCTCACCAGGCTCAAGGTTGACTCAGCCTTCCATCCTTTCAAAGGTAGGTGAAATGAGGACCCAGATTGTGGGGGCAATAAACTGACGTTGTATTTATATACAAAAGAATGAAGGCTATTGCTTAACGCATTGTAAGCCGCCCTGAGTCTCCGGAGAAGGGCGGCATATAAATTAAAAAAAAAAAAAAAAGCAAAATGCAATGTTGTTTCAGGTACCACTATGAGGACTACAAAATTACAATGATAAATTTTACACATCATCTTCTCATCCCTGCTAGAACACCAAGGCAGAAAAGCAACATATATTAGTGGATATATTAGCATTTTATGGCACCCCTCTGCTTGGCTCCACATTTTGTACTGAATACACAGAGATACATTCAGCACAGGATACGGAATTAAGGCAGCCAAGAAAACAAGTGCATTAGAAACAATAACTTCTAGTGCTCAAACAATATAATTTCATAATCCTTAATTAGGTCAAAGGTAATTGGGAAAACAATTGAAAGAATAACCATTATTATTGTTGTTATTGTTATTATTACTATTAAAACATTCTAAATTATGTTAATTTTTCCTCTAAACTATATGATCATGTAGAATGCTCTACAAGGAGGGCCTAGAGCAACTGTTTTGTACTCATGTCCCCCTTCTTGGTGGTATAGTGAATATGATCCTCTCCGAGATACACATTGTAGGACGGCTGCAGTAGACGACAGAACTGCATTCCTGAGGGACAAGGAAGCAAGTTGTCAATCATCCCACTCAGTCATCTAGCAAAGAAAGAGTCCTGGCCATTTGTGTTCTGCCAAGAGCATACTTTACTGAAGCCTAGGTGGCTACAGAAGTAGTGTAAGCTGAATCTGAAGTTTTCCCATGCAAACAATACAAAATTTTCCTCTTCCCCCCACCCAGCCGTCCCCTGGTTATCTGTAAATGTTCAATTAGGTGCTTGTATATCATTTAGGAAACAGGTTCTTGATTCCCAGTTCTACATATCAATAGTTGACCTTGGCTGGCTAAAACTTTTCACAAGGCACAGCTGGGCTTCCATTCCCCCTTCTTCCTTGCATTCCAATCCTTCCCTCCCCCGCCACCTTTGCTAATGTCAGGCTATCAGCTCATGAAGCATGGATAGCAGAGATGCAGCTATGACAGGCTGCCCCTCTCGAAATAAGTCTAGTCCTACAAAACTGTCAGAGTTTAGGCAGCGTAACTAGTATTCTGAGATAAACCCAGGAGCAAAACACAGCAAACAGCACACAGAGCCTTTTAGTATAAATAACAGTGTTTTATCTACAGTGAAATAATTACAAACTTATGCATGGTAAAATACCTTTACAGCTACTGATACACAGAGAACAACTGATATATACATGACGAAAGAAGTACAGTGCACGAGGAGAAGGCTTGAGGAGAAGGGGAAACACCGTCTAATGGCTTCCCTTATATAGGCAGCTTCTGACCCAGTTTCTTAAAGTGGCAGTAACTCTGCTGCCTCATTCTATTGCATCAGCTTCTGGTTGACTCCGCTTACAGCTTCCCATCAGCTTACAGCTGTTAACTCTTTACACCCTGACAAAAACAAAGCACAATAATGGTTAATAGTACATCAGATACAGAAGGGTCATTTGGGTTTGTTAGGGTACTTAGTGTTGTAGCGCGGGAATAACGAGAGAGGCACAAGCAGGCTAGTGACAACAGCTCTTTAATTCAGGGTGAGACTTCAGCAAAGGAACACAGGCAACAGCCCTCTTTATATACTTTTCAGGGGCAACCGTTAACCAATCACAATTCACAGAGCATTTGAATTTCCCGCACAAAATAGATACATACATAACACCCCTCCACTCCCAGAAGGCACTTATCCTATCTATTTACATATTTACATACAAAATCACGCAGGTGACCAGGGCATGTCTTTACTCTGGTTGACCTGCACAGTTCAGTTGCTGGAGAGGTGTCAAGCCGGTCAGAGGGACCTCCCGTCTCTCCTGGCTCCGCCAATGGAACCTCCTGGATTTCTCCAGAGGCGTGGTTATCCCCGGCTGGGAGTGTTGACTTGTTAGGGCGGCGCTGAAACTCTGGCTTGCCTGATAAATATTCCGGCTTACTCGGGCTTGAGATAGCTGTTTCAGGGAAACTTTGGAAGTTAGGATTTACCATGTTGGGGTTTTCCTAATGCAAACGTTTACGCAATTGGTCTATGTGTCTTCTCCAAATTTTACCATGCCCTACATCTACTGTGTATGATTTTGGACCAGTGATTCCTACGATAATTCCCTCAATCCACAGTGGGCCGTTGGCATAGTTTCTGGTGAATACCAGGGTTCCGATTTGGAATTGTCTTAATCCTCCCCCTTCCCCCTTGTAATTATCTGAGGAGTAATTGGGGTGTAAACGATCGAGAATGCACCTGAGCTTTCGGCCTATTAATAGCTCGGCTGGGCTGCGCCCCATGGAAGGGCACGGGGTTGCATGTTGTATTGCTAAGAATTGATCTATCCTAGCTTGCCAATCTCCTGCATCGAGCTGGGACAGGGCTTCCTTGGCTGTTCGTACAAATCTCTCTACAAGGCCATTCGAAGCCGGATGAAAAGGAGCAGCTAATGCGTGTCGTATGCCTAACTCGGCCAGATATCCCTCGAATTGGGTTGCTGTGAATTGGGGCCCATTATCCGAAACCAGAGTATCCGGCAATCTATGAGTTGCAAAATGTTTCCTGAGGACTTTAATTATGGCCTCAGAAGTTGTCGAGGGCATCAAAGCGATCTCTAGCCACTTAGAAAAGGCATCTACTATTATGAGGAAATTCTGGCCATGGAACGGGCCTGTGAAATCAATATGGATCCTCCTCCATGGCCCGTTTGGTTTTTCCCATTCCCTAACGGGAGCTATAGAGGGATCTGGGCGGGACTCCTGGCAGGGCCTGCACTTCCCCACCCACTCAGTGACATCTTGGTTGAGATGTGGCCACCACACATAGCTTCGAGCTAGGCCTTTCATTCGAACAATACCAGGGTGGCCTTCGTGCAAATACCAGGGTGGCCTTCGTGCATTTCCAAAACTCTATGCCTTAACCGAGAAGGAATGACCACCCTGTCTCCCCACAGCAAGCAATCCCCCAACATTGACAGTTCATTTTTCTTATTAAAATACAATTGAAAATCCCCACCGTCCACCTTGGTAGGCCAACCCCGCATTACCCAGCCCATTACAGTGCGCAATACAGAGTCTTTGGCACTTCGCCAGAAGAAATGGGGCTCGGGGACACATCATCAATCAGTAGTACCGGGGCTTCCCGAGTCGGGTTTTCTAATATTTCAGGCAAGGGGCATCGGCTGAGGGCGTCAGCATGGCCCAGGGTTCGGCCCGGTCGGTGGAGTAGTTTGTATGAATAGGCAGCCAGGAAAATGGACCATCTAGTCATCCGGGGGGAGAGTGAAGCCGGGGTCAGTTTGTCACCAGCCAAAAGTCCCAAAAGAGGCTGATGGTCTGTAATAAGTTCAAAAGTCCGGCCAAACAAGTACTCATGGAATTTTTTGACCCCAGCTACAGCTGCTAATGCCTCCCTGTCCAGCTGGCTGTAATTTCTTTCTGCACTAGACAAAGTGCGAGAGTAATATGCAATGGGCGCCTCTAACCCATTCGGTAGTCTATGGCTCAACACAGCACCCACACCAAAAGGGGATGCGTCGCACACGAGTACGAGTGGCAGTTCAGAGTTGTACTGTATTAAGAAACTGTCCTCGGACAAAAGTCTTTTAACTGCCCTAAATGCAGCTGCTTCTGGTTTGCCCCACACCCAGGGAACGTTTTTTCCTAAGAGTCTATGCAGAGGCTCTGCAATGGTGGCTTTGTCCTTTAAAAACATTGTGTAAAAATTGAGGAGTCCCAAGAATGCCTGCAGTTCGGGCTTCGATTTGGGAGTGGGCGCATTCTGAATGGCCCTGACTTTGCTTTCCGTGGAGTGAATACCCGTTCCGTCAATCCAGTAGCCCAAAAATTCTACGGAGGGTACCGCTATCTTGCATTTGGACTTTTTAAGTTTAAGTCCCGCTTCTCTGAACCTGGTTAGGACTTGTCTAACCCTATCCCCAAGCTGTGCCTCGTTCTGGCCACTAATGAGGACGTTGTTGAAATAGGGGACGACTCCTGGGAGGCCTTGTAGAAGGCACTCCATGGTACTCTGGAAGAGCCCTGGGGCGATGCTAACCCCAAACTGTAGTCTAGTGCATTTAAACGCACCTCTGTGAGTTACTATGGTCTGTGATTCTGCTGTAGCGTCATCTACTGGCAGCTGCTGGTACACCTGCACAAGGTCTAATTTGGCGAATAGCTTGCCAGGCCCCAGGGAGTATAGTAGATGGTGGACGATCGGAACAGGATAGGCACTCTGTTGCAACGCCTTGTTGATTGTACATTTATAGTCAGTGCAGATTCTAATTGATCCATCTGATTTTACTGGCGTGACTATTGGAGTTTCCCACTTAGCGTGATCTACGGGAACTAACACCCCCTGTCGGATTATTTTATCGAGTTCAGCGTCAATTTTGGGCTTTAAAGCAAATGGAACCCGTCTTGCTTTTAGTCTGATTTGGGCCACGTTGGAGTCTAAATTAAAGGAAATAGGGGTCCCCATGTACTTGCATAGTGTCTCCTCAAAAACGTCCTGAAATTCATGAGGTTTTCTTTGAGTGATGGCCCGCCGATGCTGTGGATGCCCGTTAAGCCCATGCCGAGGGCTTGGAACCACGCCATGCCCAGGAGACTTGGTAGCGGCTTGCTGACGATGGTCAGGGGAAGCTCTTTCTGGAACTCGCCGTAGGTGACCCGGAACGTGCCCACTCCTTCCACAGGAACTCAGTTTCCTTGGTAGTCGAGGAGGCGAACTCTTTGTCGTGACAGCTGGATTTTCTGGATCTTTGGCAGGAGCGCCTTGAGTGTAGTCCAGGACATGATGGACAGGGTAGACCTGGTGTCGATTTCCATTTCGCATGGTCTCCCTTCGATTTCTACTTTCGTATAGACTTTCTCTTCATCAGTCGTGCTGGTTTGGCCGATTCTCGTGCTGTAGGTCTCCCGCTTTTGAATCTCGCGCCGTTTTCTCGCGCCGTCATCTCTGGTTGGCTGTTTTGAACGTGCCGGTTCTGACTGGTCGCGGTAGTCACGTGGCTTGCGACTACGCGGAAATTGAGCTCTACAAACTTGTGCTAGGTGGCCTTTCTTCTCACAATGCCTGCAAATGGCATCTCTGTATTTGCAGGATTGTCTCTCGTGATCCCTGCCCCAGCTAGGACAGTTCTCGTGGTGGCGGCTTTGCTCGCTTTTTTTCTTTTCCGTGTGGAAGACGTCTTCGTCTGACTCTTCCTCCGTGCTGGTTCGCGCCTCCTCTCTGTGAACAGGGGCTGCTTTTGGGGCGTCTTTGCTTGGCAGTGGCCATTGTAGCACCTCAGAAGCCTTCGTGGATGCTTCGTGTGCTCTGGCTTCGTCGAGCGTGCCGGCTAACGTTAGATCTGGCTTCGCCAGAAAGTGCCTCTGTAAGCGAGTGTCTCTAACGCCACAAATCAATTGCTCGAGTAGCGCATCATCTAGATCTCCATAGTCGCAATGTGTTGTGGCTTTTCGAAGGGCGGTCACATATGCGCTGACCGGTTCTCCTTCTCTTTGTACACGTTGCCGGAGCTCGTAGCGCTGTACAAAATTTGAAGGAACTGGAGCATAGTGGACTCTCAGGTTTGCTTGAAGAACGTCCCAGGGGACTGCCTGGACTAGGGTTGGCTCGCAGAAGGACTCGGCCATCTCGAATACGTCAGGCCCGCAGTGGCTTAAGAATAGGGCTCTTTTTCAGTTCGCGGAGAGCCCTTGCATCTCGCTTGCTTCCAGGGAACACTCGAACCTGGTCAGATATGATCCCCACTTCTCTCGGGTTGGATCAAAGGGTTTTGGTGGAACGTAGGCAGACATTGCCATGTCTCCGTGTTCGCTTGTCACCCTGGCTGAAACCAGAGCTCTTTTTGATTTGCTTCTTGTGGCCTCTATCCCACCTTCATCGCCAATGTTGTAGCGCAGGAATAACGAGAGGCACAAGCAGGCTAGTGACAACAGCTCTTTAATTCAGGGTGAGACTTCAGCAAAGGAACACAGGCAACAGCCCTCTTTATATACTTTCCAGGGGCAACCGTTAACCAATCACAATTCACAGAGCATTTGAATTTCCTGCACAAAATAGATACATACATAACACTTAGCATGGAAATGGTGGGTGAGGCAGGGGAAGGGCACATGGGATACCTCAACCCACTCAGTATCAGAGCAGGGAAAGTCCTCCTATAAAATTAGGCATTACAAGTTTCCTTTATAATGGCAAGAATCAAGGATTTCTTTGACCTCAAAATGTTGTTCTCCTTCTGTTAGGATGGGAAGAGGTGGTGACTTCATGGCAGGATTCAAGGGTAAGTCAGTGACAGGTCTGACTCTGATGATGAACGACTGGAGTTCTTCCATTTCCTGGGGCATCAAGTACAATTTAGCCAGGGGCTTCATTTAGCTGAGTTTTAGGCATTGGGGAAGGAGTATAGTGGGTTGGAAAACTTGTCCCCACCCTGTACCCTTCATATCCCAGTCCTCTTTGAACTGTCAGCTTTATTGAGTCCAGTGGTAGGTCTAGTCTTGCTTGTAAAAATGAGAAGAAGCCCTAAACCAAATGATTCAGGGGTGGTATTCACTTACCTTCGCCACCGGTTCGCAAATGTGAGCGCACGAGCCACCTACATGCATGCACGGAGCGTTTCGCACATGCGCAGAGAGTAAAAAATGATGTCAGGGCAGGTGGGCGGAGCCTCCCACAGCTGCCGCTACCGGTTCATGCGATCCAGATAGAACCACCTGAATTGCATCACTGAAATGATTCCAAGAAAAAAAAAAAACTACTCTTGTTATTAAAATATAACTATCTGTAACATAATATGCAAGAAAAAGACTTCCCATATTCCCATGTTTTTGATATTTCACCTAGATATATGTATTTTAAGCTTAATTGCCTCTTTCTCCCTCCCCCCACAATAAATAATTGTAGGTCCTTTGCTAACACAATATTTTAAGCAGATAAAGCCAAACACTAGCAAGGCCAGACTTAATGACAAATTATATTGGTTGCTAAGTATGAAATGTGTGGATTTACTTATTGAGTCATGACTGGGGTCTAATAACTTTTATGCCAAATGAGGCATGAAACATATTGTCAGATTCTTAATGTCAGCCTGTTCAATGATATGGGTTCTCATTTTATTCAGTTGTACAGTATGAGTTACCTACTTCAAATAGTCTGAAATGTGCTGTTGAATCGGAAAAGTTGCCATAATATCTGCTTGGTATTTTTAATGAGTGATCAAAGACTTCAAATATAAAATTATTATAAATGTTCATCATAATATACAACCGTACTTTTACAAGGATGGATTTCCGATAGAAACGAATAGCTGAGGTTCAGGTATGAACTGCTTAGTGCTTTCTAAAGTTAATTGTTTCCTTGCAAACATTTCATCTCCCAAATAGATATGATGTTACCTACCTGGGTAATGAAATGTCTTCAGACAAACAACCAAGCTTAGCACCAAGAACTCCAAAGGATTAACTTTTACGAATAAGCAAGCATAAGCATAAGAAGAACGTCCTAGTTCCATTGTGCCTAAGAACTCAAGCTAAAAAGGGAGTATATGTAGTACGTATATGTTAGAAGGAATAGCTCTATGTATTCTAATATTGTTTGAAAGGATGCCTGGGATGCAAATTCTGGCCTCATTGCCTTTCTTCTGTGACCGTCCTCTAATGATGTTTCATTCATATTCTCTCTCTCTTATCACATCTTCGACTCGCCCTTTCTTCAACGTGCATAAAAAACACTCTATTTTATCCTCGCAAGAACTGTAGTTTCATAGCAGTGCTGGAATTTTAACTAACTTTCTATTATCCAAAGAAAGTTCTCTTTGAGGGGTCCTTGGTGCTCTCTGAGCCTGCTTGTTTTCTTGCAGACATGTCATTACTCTAACTAGGTAACATCATCAGTGCTAGCAAGGAATGCTGTTTGCTGTCAGTTTATTTTCTGGTGTCCTGCCTGTCTCTGTGGGTGGGGGAAGTCTTAGAGATTCTTTGATTGGGATGTTTACTGATGGCTTTTTGGCAGCTTCTTGATTGGGGTATTGCTTACATGATTGTTGGTCTGAAGCAGGGGTAAAATCCAAAATTTTTCCCTACCGGTTCTGTGGGCGTGGCTTGGTGGGCATGGCAGGGGAAGGATATTGCAAAAACTCCATTCCCACCCCTCCTGGGGGAAGGATATTGCAAAATGTCCATTCCCACCCCACTCTGGGGCCAGCCAGAGGTGGTATTTGTTGGTTCTCTGAACTACTCAAAATTTCCACTACTGGTTCTCCAGAACCTGTTAGAACCTGCTGGATTTCACCCCTGGTCTGAAGTTAACCTTGGAGTTAATCTATGCTGATCTGAGTGCTGATTACTGGTGGAAATGTGTTGGAGTCTTTTTCACTTTTGGGCTGGATGATTGTCTCTTTTGCATAGTCTCTAGATGTCATTAATGTCTATGTGTCTATTGATGGCTGATTTGTCAGAGTGCCAAGCTTCTAGAAATTCCCTGGCATTTTTGGACTCAGTCTGGTCTAGGATTGTCACATTTTCCCAATTGAAACTATGGTTAAATCTGTCTATATGTTATGAAATTAAAGAATTTTTGTCATTTTTAACAGTAATTGTATTAAGCATTACAGTTGAATAGAAAAAAACCCAAACTAATCCAAAAGGGGAAAAAAATAACAAATGCAGGAAAAAAATGCACTGGTTATTTAAAAAAAAAAAACATGGCTGCATAAACCATCCAGAGTCAATGGGAGTAAGGTAGCATATTAACTAAATAAACAAACAAACCAGGCAGACTGCATCTTGCATCTTGCATGAACCTGTTATTGTATAATGGCATACTAGAATCACAATTCCAGTTTTCTTTCTCTATCCACAATACATACTTATCAATCTTCCTGCCCCCCCCCCAAAAAAAAATGAAGGGGAGAAAAAAAATAGCAGTAAAACTCCCATGATCAATCTTAGAGTAATGACTAAAACATTGGAAGAGCTTCAGAATTTGGGGTTGAAATCTGTGTACGTTTATAGAGCATGGTGCTCAATGCCAGCTATACAATTTAAATGAATGCTGGGGGAAAGAACCGTGATTGATTTCTTGACATTTAATATATTGTCAACTGCTGACAGCCATCACTTGAAAATTGCAGGTGTAAGGGAAACCAAGATGTTTTCATTGGGTGTGTTTTGAGACTACAGCAAAATGTTGCGTTATGTGCTGGTTAAAACAAAACAATATGAAAGATCAAAGAGCCAATCAGTGATGCTGTCAAGCCAATAGAAAGACAGGCAGATTGATAGATAGAATTCCTAAGCAGGTTAATGCATATGTAGGATTTCCATGTAAAATAGTGAACTTGGCCAAGGTGCTGCCACACAGCTGGACCTTTTCTTTACTACACTCTAAAATTTATCTGAATATCATATATTTCTGATCAGTATGTGAGAAACTTGTATGGAGAGGGTGATGGGTATAGAGATTATAAAAAATGGTCTTGAAGGACAGTGGGAAGATGCATTACCACGGCAGTGATTAGATACATTCCACTGAAGCCCATTCCAAGAATCTACCGTATTTTTTGGAGTATAAGACACACCTTTTCCCCCCCTAAAAGGGGTGAAAATTTGGGTGCATCTTATACACCAAATGTAGCCCCGCCCATCCACTGGCCCCCACCCTTTGGCCTCTGCCTCCCAGCAATTTCTCTCTTGCAGCAAGCAGCAAGAAGAAACAGCCTATTTCAACTTCAGCACAGCATAATTAGCACAAGTTGATTGTCCCTTGGATCGGCTTCCCGACTCCCAGCTGTTTCAGGCTGCAGATATTGCCATTGCCTATTGCTGCATGGGTCTCTGCTGCTTGCTGTAGGGAGGTAAATTGCTGAGAGCAGATTTTATTTTCTTGTGCTAATCAAGATATGCTGAAAATGAAAATGAAAGTAAAGCAGGCTATTTGCTGTTTGCTGCAACGAGGCAAAATTGCTGGGAGGCAGAGGCAGATTTCTTTTTCTTGTTTTCCTCATCAAAAAAAGTAGGTGCGTCTTATAGTCAGGAGCATCTTATACTCTGAAAAATATGGTAACTAGAAAAGTTAATTAGGGCCTCTCCCTAATTCACCTGAAGAGAGGGAGGCAGGAAGCATATTCAGACTTTCAAGTTACTATTTACTGTAGTTACTGTAATAATAAATATAGTGTTAGACCAATATAGAATTGGTTTCTTGCTCTGGTCTACCCATAGGGCTTATAGTAAGTGAGGTATCTTATAAAGGGCTGAAGAAATTGGTAACAGATATATAGAAGGAGATCAGTACACAAAAGCCGTGCCAGTAGGCCCTGGTAATTCATCAAGTACATGGAAAATTTTAAATTATTCCAGAGCGGCTGAGAGTTGAATGTTTCATGCAGTCATGTTGATGAAATCACAAGCTCTGCTAAGAATTTTAACTGTTGCTGAAAAACACAACTGAGCGATGTAATTTGTATTCTAAGAGTAACACAAATACTAGAGGGAATCTTCTCATAATGAGCGCTCGGTCATAACTCAACTTTTGAAAGTTCTAATCTTCTCAGATCATAATTAGTATTGTGACTCATATTATTGATTTTTTTTAAAAAAATAAAAACCTAAAATGTGAAATGCATCTTTTTAAAATTCTGGTAACAATTCTTTCTTGGCAGTCATTGGGATTTTTGTATGCAAATGATCTCATTCCATTTTAAAAGCTAAATTTATGGATAGAACTCATTATTTTTTAATTAAAAGCCTCTTCCATTGTAGTTCTTGTGTTTCAAAGTCTTTTGCCCCAATCTCTCCCCCCGCCATGTTTTTCTAGATGCTGAGAATAGCCAATAGCAGGAACTTGCAAGAAACTAAATTGTTCCGCTGGCAATGGTGATCGCAGAAAATATTTTCTGGAGAACCCTCTGGCTGTGACGAGAGGTAAATAATTTAATAGGCCTATAAATAAACTAGATCTCCTAGCAGAGGATTTAAATATCCATAACCCTGGAGCCTGTGAAATTGCAGGAACTGTTATTCAAATCCATTAGGGGAAACTTGTATGTAATATGTTCAAATGACTCAACAATTGCATGATCACAGATAAATGAGAACATAGTTCAGAGGTTTCATGGATACTATAGATCAGACACCTTTGGGTGTGAGGTGAGACACCCACTTGGAAGGGCAAAAAAACATTGAACACATAGTGTAGAAATGCTATAGGACAGTGATGGCGAACCTTTTCAGGACCGAGTGCCCAAACCAGAAAGTACATGTATGTGCACATGCCAGAGCACCGGAAACCCAAAGACCAGCTGGCCGAGGCATGCATACCTATTTTTTCGCTATTTTCAGGCTGTTTTCTGCACCATTTCTGGCTGTTTCTCAGCCTATTTTCTGGGCCATTTTTCAGAACAAAAATGGCCAGAAAAATGGCTGGAAAAAGGCCCAGAAATAGCCCAAAAACCAGCCTGGTTTTTTGGGGCATTTTCCAGGGCTCTGGTGCCTGCAAAGACCAGCTGGCTGGCATGCTGGAAACCAGAAGAGCAGCTAGTGATGGCATGCGTGCCCACAGAGAGGGCTCTACGTGCCACCTCTGGCACATGTGCCATAGGTTCGCCATCATGGTTATAGGAAAAGCTCTATCCCATATATTTGTGTCAACATTGTTTTCTGTTCTGTCCCCGTCCCCCCACACACACAAACAGCCAGCCGGGGGTTAAAGAAGTACTCGGCACACACAAGGTTCGTTATCAGGAACTTGGCAGCAATACGATAACCGTCTGCCAAGTGCTTTACTACAAGAAGAGGGAGTGTTCCTCCACCAGATAACACCAACTAATACATACAGTTTTCAAAACAGTCCAGCTCAAACATGAAATCTTCAGCAGATCAGGCGTTGTACAAAGTGACTAGCCAGAAGTTAGCTTTGTCCGTCACAGAGTCTAAATGGCCACCACACTCTCTTATATAGCCTGTGGGGTGTGGTCCAGTGACTCAGCTTAATCCCTGGCACGCCTCCTCATCTGCTGCAAATGTTTATCTCGCCTTCATTGGCATGGATCCAGGAATGACTTATCACCCTCATCACTGTCATCGGAGACACCTGGCTCCTGGTCAATCTCCTCTCCCTCGGCAGACACCTGAGGCATTGCCAGAGAGGAGGGGCCTGGAGAGGGAGGCCTGGCCGGCTCCTCTCCTTCATGTTCAGAGCCTTCTTCCTCCAATAAGATGGGCTCGGGGATCGGAGCCACAACAGTTTTCCTTAAACTTCCCCCTCCCCGCTTTTGGATTCTTTTTCATTTAAATTATATGAAATGTTGAAGGGGAAAGGGTTACAACACTGTGTCCCTCATTTAGTGACTCTGAGCCTGTTTTACTATCTTGACCTAATGCTTATTACAAGTTTGTTGTTTGGGGATAAAAAGAAGTGAGATTCACACATAAATCCTTTGACCTTGTCAATGGGATATAAGTATGAGACAGAAATGTTTTACTTTCAGGCATGCCTTTCCCCAAAACATTTATTTGGAATCTCTTCTCAAGATTGAACAACATTCCAAGTTCCTTCAGTTAAACTTCATAGGATTTCATTTTAATCCTCTGACCATCCTTATTGTTCTTCTCTGAACTTGCTTTATCTATACCTTTTTCAAGACTGAAATACATAAATGGACACAACATCGTCCTCTAGGCAAGTGATACAAATATGAATACAGTTTCATGCCACCTATTCAGTACTTCTATTTTTTATTGTAAAGGTAAAATACAAAACAACAACAACAACAACAACCAAAAGTATAAATTTAGCCCTAATAACAAAAAAGAAAAAAAGGTGTACAAAAAAAGAGAAAAAGGTTATTCAAATACCAAATAAATTTAACATTTAATATATAGATTGTGAATAAAAATACAAAAATCTGGATAGTGGATGTGGCAGTACGTGGAGACAGTGGAATAGAAAAGCAGCAGCAGAAGATAAGAGAAAGACCTGGAGAAAATCACAAAATACAAAGATCTGCAAATAGAAGTAGAAAGGCTATTTAAAAAGAAAGCAAAAAAAGTACCAATAGCAATAGGTGCCTTGAGTGCAACCCCAAAACATCTGCATCTCCACTTGAACACAGTGGCATTGACAAAGCCACCCTCAGTCAATTGCCAAAGACTGCTTTACTTAGAACAGTTTACATCCCATGACAATACCTTTAACACCATCAAACATCTGCCTATCCCAGGTCCTTGGGAAAGACTCAATAGGCAAAAAATTGGATAAAATAAGTAAACTTATGGCTCACTGTGTGATGAATCATAATAATGATAATACTGGATATGTTTTTACCCCATTTCAGTCTCTATTTTTAAAAGTGCTAACATGATCTGATCCTGGAAAGTTAATACGATGGAAACACCATTATATTTAAAGGTGGAAGAAAATTGAATAGGGGTTTGTAGATAAATTATCATGATCTTTCATATGTTTTACATACCTGGGGTGAAGTTATTTATTTATTTATTTATTTATTTATTTATTTATTTATTTATTTATTTATTTATTTATTTGTTCGATTTATATGCCACCCTTTTCTGGAGACTCAGGGCGGCTTACAATGCATTAAGCAATAGCCTCCATACTTTTGTATATATCTGCTTAATAGGGCTTTCAGCCCCTCCTAAGCGGTGTTCTTTTTTATACAAAGTCAGCTTATTTTCCCCACAATCCGGGTCCTCATTTTACCTACCTCGAAAGGATGGAAGGCTGAGTCAACCTTGAGCCTGGTGAGATTTGAACTTGCAGTAATTGCAGGCAGCTGGTGCTACTTAACAGCACTTTAGTCTGCTGCGCCACCAAGGCTCTTATAAGTTATATGATTTTACCTAAAGCATTCCAAAGACTCCTGACCAATAAATGTGTTCATGTCATCTTTATTAATGACTGAAGTTCAGATAATTATGCAGTGAAGTGTGGCAGTAGTTTATTATCACCTGGAGTTGAGAGAAGAGAAGGACATCCGCATACAGTTGTTTCTATACATAAGAATTAGACCCAAGGCATAATTTTTCTCAAGATGGAATTTCAGCAAGGTCACAGAAGAAGAAAGCTATTTGCTGGATTGTCCATGCTGACAACATGATTTTTTTTTTTAAGTTGAAACTGATCAATTCTTATTGTGAAATTTGATGGCTGAAGAGATCACAATGGAAAAAGAAAGATTACAGAGGAGGCAAAAGATGGTTTTTCTGGTAATTCAGGGCACCTCAATGAAAAATCTACAGTACGAATCAAAAAGAATTAAGCATTTACTTCAATGCTTAACATCACTAAATTAATATGTGAGGTTTACCAATTATTTAATAGTAATTTTTGCTGTCTAGACAGTGTACTAGACAGGAAATCTAGGCAGCATACTAAAAAGCAGAGACAAAAGTGTGCATAGTCAAAGCTATGGTTTTCCCAGTTGCAATGTATGGCTGTGAAAGTTGGACCATAAGAAAGGCTGAGCACCAAAGAATTGAGGCCTTTGAACTATGGTGCTGGAGAAGACTCCTGCGAGTCCCTTGGACTGCAAGGCAATCAAACCGGTCAGTTCTAGAGGAGATCAACCCTGGCTGCTTTTTAGAATGCCAGATCCTGAAGATGAAACTCAAGTACTTTGGCCACCTAATGAGAAGGAAGGACCACTGGAGAAGAGCCTAATGCTGGGAAAGATTGAGGGCAAAAGAAGAAGGGTATGACAGAGAAGGAGGTGGCTGGATGGAGTCACTGAAGCAGTCGGCATGAGCTTAAATGGTCTTCAGGGGATGGTAGAGGACAGGAAGGCCTGGAGGAATGTTGCCCATGGGGTTACGATGGGTTGGACATGACTTCACAACTCACAACAGCAACAAATCCTAGCTGTCACTAGAAGTTTATTTTTTCCCCTAGCTCCTAGCTCTATAGAAACTGCCCCATCTTTTAGGAAACTGAGCTTTCTTTGGTCCAAAAAAGTGTTCCAGATGTGCAAAAATGTACTCAATTCTTATTTGTTGAAGTGGCAAATGTGCAATATGTAAGCACCAATAATGACTGAATGCATGATTGAACATTTGCTGTTTAATTATACTTTTTCTTGTGCATGTGAGTGTGTGAATGATTCATCTATTCGCTTTATCCTGGCATTATAGTCCACAGAAAAATAGATAATTGGAGGTGAGACAATTTGCATTCCCAGAGTTGGTGGTTGAATTAAAAAAAACCTGTGAGTTTCCCTTTAAAACTGGGAGGTTAATCAACATGGTCTGCCCACTCTTTTTATATAGTCTCAAGATTAGTTGAGACTCTTCAACTAATCTCCCTTCATTCTAGGAAGAAACAGATCCCTCTGCTCATCCTTCTGCTCTTTCAGAGAGTTTGTCCTAGTTATGCTAAGATAGGATTGTCCAAGGAGTAGGGATGCTTGAGAGATTGGGGCTTTCTAGAACTTTACAAATGTGATACATATAAGAATGTAATCAGATCATAGGGAAGACCTTCTGGGTTTTCAGCTCTTTCCCGCAGGGATCAATATGAAGTCCATAACCAGAATCCAATTCAATGGGATATCTCTATTTCTGCTGCATTTCACGTTATGACAATTGATTGCAGCTGAAATGTATCAAATTATGCTTAAAACTACATGCATTGAGGAAAAAAAAGTGAGATAAATGTTGCCTGACTTCAAAAGTAAATTCCTCTTGGGATTCATTTTCAGATAAGATGGTATCAGGTTTGTGGTGAATAATGTACCTGTTCATGACATGGGTTAGATATGCATCTATTTTACGTAAATGAGTCTTTCATTCAAATGCCTTCAGACCTGAATTACTACTGCAGATTCTGCTTAAACATCCAGCAAAATAATCCACTGTCGATTGACAAGTTCCACCAAAACCAACTCTATCACATCATTTAATGGCAGTGAAAGTAGCTCACAAACATATTTCATATAAAAAGATGGGGGGAAAAGGTGGATGCATAGTTATGGGCAAATGCTTTTATTTACACATACACATATGAAGACAGAAACACACACACACACTAAAATTGATTGATACATGTGACTCTGACATGGATTGTGTGACTATACAATGCAAACCAGTAGTGAAACTCACTACTGTGCGTACTGCATTAAAAAATGGGCAGAACCATAGAAAGTTTTTGATCAGTAATAGGATAATGGCAATACATATGAACAAAAAAACCTCACAACATGATAATTCTGGAAGTTTACACTCTCAATTCTCAACAGTCCATCAATTGAGTATTTGGAAAGTGAGATGATTTTCGTGAAGGAGGCATGCACATACGAGTTTCCATTCATCAATATTGAAATTATTGTTAAGTCAAACTTTATCCCAGAAGGAGAAAAATGATTGTCCATATGATGCAGCTATAACTGTAGAAGGTTGGTAGTTTTGTTGTGTGTATGTGTATTCTTTTTTTTTCTACTTTCCTGTTTAGATTACTTATTGATCTGAATAAATGAGATGAGAATGATGCATTCAGTACATAAATATACTATGGATGATTACTCTGACCTTCCCAAATTGATTTTTTATTGCTGGCTAGCCAAGTTGAATACAGAGGAGGAAGGGAACAGATTTGGTCACTGGACTCTTAATTTTTAAACAACCCTATAAGCAACAGCCTCTTAAAATGGAAATGTTAATAGCTTCAATTAAAGCTCCTAGCACAGCTGATCAATACATAACCTTCCATGTAACTCTTCCCCATAACCATTGGAGTTTAATATACATGAAGTAAAGCTCAGAAAGATTCAGGAGGCATGACTTGGATATGGAGGCTCAATATACTGTAATAGCAATAATGTACTGTATGTCATTGTTTGTGTTGGGAATTGTACTACATAAATATGGTAGTAAGTGTTTGCAATGCTGGATATATGTCTCCAGTAGCAGATACGATGCAAGATAATAGTAATACTTCTTTTAAGTCAAAACTATCACACAGATGTTGTCATATGAAAAGAACTCCACGAGGGTTGATAACTTCAGACATGACTTCCTGTTGGCTATTCATGTGTCAGTGCAAAAACCCAAACATCTGTTTTGTGTTAGCTAGCTGATAAAAGAACATGAAAGTAGAGGGATTTTTTGTTTTATTTTTCATAGGAAAATGTTCCTGTAGGAACAAGAAGGCATTCAAGATGGACTCTTAATTAACATAGGAACTTTGGGAAAGAACTACCTTCCAAAGAATTGGAAAGAATTGAAATAAAGGGTGTGTATAATGTCTGCCAACTAGGTGGATCTAGACAGATTTGGTTGCTGAAGATTGGCAGTTGGTTTTTTAAAAAGCACATGAGAAGCCTGGATACCTAGCAATGACTAGGCAGTGTTGAAGCTTTATTCTGTCCCTGGCATGATGGAAAGCACTTAAACGGAAAGAGAGATTCACATTCAGAGATATGGCTAAGATGAAGAAGCAGACATGCCCTGGAAGATTGGAAGATGATCCCTCTACAGACAATTTCTCAGGGATTGCAAAAGATAGAATTGTACTGGCTAGAGGGAAAAAAGTTGCCAGGTTGACCAACAGGGTTGCTGTTGGCCACTTTTATTAAACCTTGTGTTAATTCTAAATAATAGCAAAGAGTATTTAGAAATTTAGACATATACACACTCAACTAACCAATAAAGCTACATGGGAAGAGCAAATAGATTATCATAGTAGCAGGAGCACCGATGACACAGATAGGGTAAATCCTAATGCCCTCCCTGCAACCTATGACACAGCTCGTACTTAAAAGAGATTTCTCCATTGTTTAAAGAGCTTCAGATTAGGAACATGCAAAGCTGAATATTGTTAAAAACAAAATGATTAGGCTCAACATTGATATACTAGGTATCAGTGAAGTTCATTGGACTGTCTGTGGTTTCTTCAGGTCTGGTCACATCATACACTGATCTGGCAATGATACCACCAGAAGAAGAGGAATGAGTTTCATACTGCATACTCAGTGGTGGGTTGCTCCTGGTTCACCCCAGTTCAGATAAACTGGTAGTGGCAGCGACAGGAGACTCCTCCCACCTGCCCAGATGTTATCAAAAATGATCTGCACATGCGCAGAAGTGCCATGCGCTACTGAGGCGAGCATGCACGCCCACGCACTACTGATAGCAAACTGGTAGTGCCGGGATTTGAAACTCGCCCTACTGTGTGTAATGCGTAAAACAATGGGCAGAACCATAGAAAGTTTTTGGTCAGCAATAGGATAATGGCAATACATATCAACAAAAAAACTCACAACATGATAATTCTGAAAGTTTACACTCTCACTGCAGACTCAGCAGTAGAGAACATCAGTCGTCTATGCTGAAATTCAGAAACTCTGAAACAAACACCAAAGAAAGACATTATCTATATTATTGGAGATTTCTGTGCATGAGTGGGAGAAATGGAAGAAACAAGGATGAGAGGCAAGTTTGTCCTTGGTGAACGAAATAAGACAGGATAACATCTGATTCAACTAAGCATAATGAATATGTGGTTTAAACAACCCAAGTGACAACTACACATTTGGACTTCAGCAAATGGAGAACATCAAAAACAAATTGACTATATATTATACCAAAAGAAGTTGAAAAGTTCCATCCTTGCTATGAAAACAATTCCTGGTGTAGATTGTGGGTCAGACTATGAACTGTTAGCTACCAAGATAAACTTAAGGTGCTACAGTGTCAAATGACCACCCATGATTCAGAAATTTGATGTTGAGAAGATTCCCCTGGCATATGCAGTTGAAGTCAAGAAGAGATTTCAGCTGCTCAACATCATAGAAAGACAACCACATAGACTACGGGAAGACATAAAAACAACCATCACTGAAATAGCCCAAGAACATAATAGGTACAAGAAACCAATGGAATTGGCCAGATGGATATAAGAATTTCCAACAGAGACTGCAGAAAAGAGAAGGAAAGCAAATGCTATTGATGTCAGGAAAGAAATGTGAAGACTAAATGTAAAATTCTAGAGAGGTCAAGAAAAGATAGAAAATGTTTGGGGCTGAACAATGTAAGAAATGGGAGATCAGTTTCTTATGTTGAGAGATCAGATAAGAGAGTTTATGTGAAGAAGGCCAGAAACCTCTTTATGGCAAGAGAGACTATAGTCAGAGGGTGTTATGTACAGGAATTACATGACCAACAAGCAGTCAGAGAAAGATGGCAGGAATAGAAAAACTTTACACATATTAAAAACAAGACTAAGCCATTAAGAGGAGATGCTTACCTACCAGAAACGGGACAAAATATCCTGGAGGTGGAAGTAGTGTGAGAACTCAACCAGTTGCCTAACTTCAAAGCCCCAGGAGTTGATGGAATTCCTGCAGAGTTGCTGAGACTACTGCCAACAGAAGCACCAATAGCACTTTGCTTAAGTGTATGGAAGTCTAGTCAGTGGCCAAAAGAATGGAAAAGGTCAATATTTATCCCAATACCAAAGAAAGGTGATATGAAAGACTGTTCCAATCACAAAAACATAGCCTTGATACCACACATGAGCAAAATTCTCTTGAAGATAATCCAGCAATATTTGAATCCAAACACAGAACTACCTGATGTACAAGCAGGAATTTGGAAAGGAAGAGGAACATGTGATCATATTGTTAATCTACATTGGAGAATGGAAAAGCAAAGGAATACAAAAAAGACACCTACATGTACTTAATTTATCACAGACAAGCCTTCGATTGTGTTGACCATGACGAGCTCTGGAACGGCCTCCAAAAACTGGGAATGCCACCACACAACATCCAACTCATTGAGTCATTATAGTCTGATCAAGCAGCCACTGTAAGAATGGAATATGGAGACACAAATTGCCTCAGATTTGGAAAAGGCACTTGGCAAGGTTGCATCTTGACACCAATACCAGTGATGGCTAATCTTTTTACCATTGTGTGCCAAAAGCGGGGGTCGCACGGGGGTCACATGTGTGCGTGCCCACACCCATAATTCAATGCTCCCCTGCACCCCACCCCAACCCCCACGCATGTGCGTACAACCCCCTCGCGTTCCCCACTTTTGGCACACGATGGCACAGTGGGCCCAGTAGGCCCATTTTTCACTTTCCCCAGGCTCCAGAGGCTTTCTAGGAGGCTGGGGAGGGCATAAATGGCCTTCCCCACCCCATGGAGCCCCTTTGGAGGCCAGAAACAGCCTGTTTCTCGACTTCCGGTGGCCCAGAAGGCCCGAAAATCAGCTGGCTGCACATGTGCGCTGGAGCTGAGCTAGAGCAACACTCACGTGCTCACAGATATGGCTCCTCGCCATCACGGACCTATACTATTCAACATGTACACAGAAAAAGTTATGAGAAATGCACATTTGGAGGAATCTATTCGGAGGTTAAAATTGTCGGTAGGAATATCAACAACCTCTGATATGCTGATGATACAACATTATTGGGGGAAAGCAAGTAGGATCTGGGGTGGCTAATCAAAGATGAAAGTGAAAAATTTGGACTGTACCTTAACATCAAGAAAACAAAGATAATGACAACTGCAGAGAACACACAGGTCAGAGTGCAGATTGACAATGAGATCATTGAAACAGTAAAGGAATTCATCTTCCTGGGCTCTAAAATCAACCAAAACGGTGACTGCAGCCTGAGATCAAAGGCATATAGCACTTGGAAAAACTGGTATGGCATGATTAACATCTGGAAGAGTAAAGACATCAGCCTCACAACCAAATGCAGATTAGTTAACACAATAATTTTTCCAATTGTTACTTATGGCTGTGAAACCTGGACCCTGGAAAAGGAAGATAGGAGAAGGGTGGAAGCCTTTGAACTGTGGTGCTAGAGGCCACTATTACTCATCACATGGACTGCAAAAATAATAAAGAAGTACAAGACTGAACCTCACCAAAATAACGTTTGAAGCCAAGATCGCCAAACAGATACTATCATAGTTTTGGTCATGTCATGACAGCTGACTAACTCAAAAAAATGGAAGCAATCGGGACAAAGGAAAGAGGCTACCCTAGTACCTAATGGCTGGACACTATAAAGGATGACACCTAGAAGATCATGGTGGATCTGAAGAAACGCTTGGATGCAACTGAATGCTGACACCAACGACACTCAACTAAGAATATATCTTACAAACATATACATACTTGGATATGCTTTAGGTTGATATTCAGTAAATTTGGGGGGAGAGGAGAGATTCACTTACTATGTATTTCAGTTCTCAGATAGAAATTTCACTCTCATCTTGGTTTCTTAGCTATAATAAAAACCATGGCAAAGAAGTAGAGCCCAGGTTTAGCTTGCAGAGAAGTGTATTTGAAAGTGAAATTGGATGCTGCTTGTCCAAGAAAATGTTGTATGTATTGTTTAGATCAAATCCTAGGAATCTAAATGAGGCCTCAGTCACAGGATGCATTTCTATCCTGAGGAAACAATTGTATATACTCCTGCGGGAATCCATCTCACTGAACATCTCCTTAATGTCTATTTGCCAATTTGTAGTTAACAGTTGCACGACAGTGATCTCTGGCTTGGAGCTGATCATAAAACTAGCCATTATGCTTCATTTCCAGAGTTAATTTCTTATTAGACATTGTGAATGACCTGGTGCAGGTATACACCTATAGCAAGAATTAGCAATAGTTATGACAACTAAAGCTTTCTCAGAAGCAATCAAATTAGCAGACGATAAGCAACAGCAATTACGAAGCTAGTTAAACTTTTTTAAACACCTTTGTTTTTAAAACAAAGAATTTAAGTAGAAATCACAAGCAGGCTATTCCTACATAAAACAAACCGGAATACATCTAATTAACATAAGCATCTACATTCCATTTTCTTAGGGCCTGGGGAGATGGATCTCAGTGCTTTGGTTAGAAATGTGCAGGTATTCAAAGCTTCTAGAAAAGGCAAGGAGAGATATTACAGAATATCCTTGAGAACTGAACACCTCTAATTGTTTTTGAGTCAATGAATGTTTTGTGACTGGCAAATACAGCTATAATCATAATCCTTTCCTTTCCTCACAGAGCAGTCATTTTCTGAGCAAGCTTGCAATATACTTCTTCACTTCTAAATATGTCCATTGGTTAAGGATCCTGGTCTTTTGTGATAGGCATTAGGGATCTTACTAAAAGTGGCTTCTTGAGAATGGCATTATCAGCAAATCTTTTGCTAAGAACATCAAGAGTTGTGATTTCTCTGCTTTAAGCAGAGAGACAATTTGCTGTAAAAGCTTCCACATTTAAAAAAAAAACTGTGAGGGAAAACTTTGTAAGGTGCAGAGAACTTGGAAGTTTCTATGGGGGACGGGTCTGGAAGAATGAACTGACCTGTCTTACCACAAAGTGTTGTATGAAAATGGGTAACAAAAGAACAAAACTTATGACATCTTAAAGTTAACAAAGTTGTTGCAAACCTTTTGAGGATCACAGCCCAGTTCATCAAACACAGTAGATGTAATACATGAAAGCTGGTGTGATAATAAATATTTTATTGGCTAAGTTGCCACAGGTCTTTTTTTGTGGGGTTTTTTTTTATAAAAGCCTAACATCATTATCCCTCTGGAAACCAGTATAAATATATTTTCCAATTAGTAGCTGATAAGGATGTGTGAAATTTCCCTGAGGAATTTAGCTGATCTCCTAATAACACCTTTAAGCAGCTTTCCGAACTCTTCAGATGATGCATCTAAAGAGAAATTTCTCCTTTCCTCTCACATTCTGCAAAATTTTGTAGCATTATGTAGGGGTTGGAGAAATTTCTTTGGAAGTTCCAGAAGAGGAATCAAATGTGTGAATTTAATTACAAATGGCTGACACACATAGTTGAAGGATTGTCTTCACCTGATGAGTCTCAAATTCTGGAGGTCAGTTGTCTGCTAAGTGAAAACCTAAAAGAGTTATTTGCAGCTTCTGGATGCTTCAGAACCTCTATTTCCCAGAAACTCTAGCTCTTTTGATAGGAATGAAGACTGCTAGACATTTCAGTGTAGTGCACCGGACTGCACAGCGTAACCACCCACGAACTGGACCAGCTCTTGGCAGAGTTCCCGGACCAGCTCTTGGCAGAGTTTCCAGACGTCTTTGATAAGGGCTTAGGTAAATATACGGGGAAAACCATTTAATTTAACCTAGACCCCCATGTAACCCCCATCAGGCTCAAACCCCATAGGGTACCATTTGCTTTGCGGCCCAAGTCGAGGAACAATTAGACAAGCTTATTGCCCAGGGAATCCTCGTGCCAACCGACCACGCGATGTGGGAGACTCCCATAGTCACCCCCATGAAGCCAGATGGGTCTGTCCGCATCTGCGCGGATTACAAGTGTACACTGAACTAGGCCGTCCAGCAGTGTGTGTACCCAGTGCCCGTGGTGCAACATCTATTGCATTTCCTAGGGAGCGGGAAGATATTCGTCAAGCTGGACCTTGCCCAGGCCTATCAGCAGCTGCCAGTAGATGAAGCCACTGCTGAAGCACAAACCATAGTGACTCACAGGGGGGCATTTAAATATACCAGGTTGCAGTTTGGGGTCAGCATAGCCCCAGGACTTTTCCAGTGCCTAATGGAGCGGCTACTGCACGGGATCCCAGGGGTGGTGCCATACTTCAATGACATTTTTATATCAGGGGAGTCAATAGGCCAGTTGATGGAATGTGTGCGTGAAACCTTGGGGAGGTTCCAGAAAAAAGGACTAAAAATGAATCCTAAAAATGCAAAATTGGCGTAAGGCAGGTAGAGTTCCTGGGCTTCCTAATAGATGGGTCAGGCATCCACCCGACTGACAGCAAGATGAAAGCCATTAAGAATGCCCCCACCCCGAAGAATAAGGCAGAACTGCAAGCCTTCTTGGGACTGTTAAACTTTTACAGCACATTTTTACAACAGAAGGCCACCATTGCTGAACTGCTCCACAACCTCCTGGGGAAGACGACACCGTGGACCTGGGGATGAAGGGAAGACCAAGCTTTTGCAGCAGTGAAAGACCTCCTCTCGTCCGATAGCGTCCTGATCCAATATAACCACACGTTGCCAGTTCGGATCACCTGTGACACCTTCCCTTTTGGAGTTGGGGCGCTCCTCAGCCACCGCCTACCAGACGGAATGAAAGCATCAATAGCATATTACTCCAAGACCCTGTCATGGTCCGAGCGCAACTACAGCCAAATTGATAAGGAGGCCTTGGCCGGGTGGCAGGGATCAAGTGGTTCCACGACTATGTATACGGTAGGCATTTCGAGATTGTAACCGACAATAAGCCCCTATTAGGACTCCTTGCTGGTAACCAACAAACCCCACCATACATGTCCCCGAGGATGACCAGATGGGCCATTTTCCTCATGGCTTATGACTACAAGCTGATCCACCGCCCCAGCAAAGATATGGAAATTTTTAAGAAGATATTGGAAAACCATTTGTCTGAAGTGTAGGGTTTCCTGCCTGGACAGGGGGTTGGACTAGAAGACCTCCAAAGTCCCTTCCAACTCTGTTATTCTATTCTATTCTATTCTATTCTATTCTATTCTATTCTATTCTATTCTATTCTATTCTATTCTATTCTATTCTATTCTATTCTATTCTATTCTATTCTATTATTCTATTCTATTCTATTCTATTCTATTCTATTATTCTATTCTATTCTATTCTATTCTATTCTATTCTATTCTATTCTATGGGATTTTAAACTTTAAACTTTATTCTATTCTATGGGATTTTAAACTTTAAACTTTATTCTATTCTATGGGATTTTAAACTTTATTGTTAGCTTAAGCAAACAAATTTAAAAACATAACATAAAAAGTGTACATACCAAGCAAGATAATATCCACATATTTTACAAGCTCCCATGAGCATCTTAATAATGACAACAGATATATCTTAAAGTGATGAGTTTCCACAGAACCCAGTACTAGGTTCTATGCAAAAACTACACATAACAACCTCAAGGTTTTATCAAAACCTGGACTTCCTTGACATGCTATGGTCAAGAGACTGCAATCTCTGATCTTGACTGCATGGCACATGACTCTGGATGGGAATCAAAAGCCTGAGATTTTCATAGCAAGAAAAGCTTCGAAGTTACATGAAGGTTCCCCTCTTCTTTATTCAGTGAACAGGAGTAAAATACAAAGCAGGCCATTTGAGATTGAGCACTAAACTTCTACCTTTTCTTAATATGAAGGAAAAATCAAAATATGACACTTAGCTCCCAGAAATAACAATGGCTTTCTGCATTGCCACTATATTCCTTCCCTAAAAATAGCTATTTTGCAAAATAATTCATAGTCATATTTTGCTTGCATCTTATTGTCCCTCCCCTATAATTATCCACTGGAACAGCTTTATTGGAATTCAAAAATTGTAGCTATTTTTAATAATACTAAAAAACAATAAAGAGGATCAACATCTCAGGAAAACAAAAGAATTTAGCAAACAGTGTATGAATGCTTCCCTTAGGTTTGAGATGCTGGTTTTTTTTCATTATATTGATTTTTTTTTATAATACAAAGTATGATGTATTGTTTCCATGCAGATTTCACTGCAGTAATGCTTATCTAATATGATTAAAATATTAGTATTCTGTTGTTTAAAAATAGAATTTATTAGATCTACATTAGATAATGTTCTCCATCCTTTGCCAAATATATATATATTGCATGTCATTTTTGTTTTCTAAATTTTGTTGATTTTAAGACTCCATTTGACCTATTACCAAGGGAGAGAAAATGGGACAGTCTGAGGCAAAACTAATGATAAAGGACTGCTTCAACTTACTCGGTTACTTTATTCAAATACCTCCCTGAGAATTAGATGTGAACATTTATGAACATTTATCTACAGCCTTTCCAATTTATAGAGGTGTAAACCAAGGTTGCATATTAGCTCCTCTATTTTCTAATATTTAAAATAATCCAACTGCTTGCTGTTTCAGCCCATCACCCAGTGTAATGGAATGTGTGGGAATATATATTGTCTATATGTCAGCTTTCTCAGGTAAACCAAACAGGAAATAGGACTAGATAAACTAATTCTAGTTTATTGCAATGCTACATTAAACATTCTAGCAAGTCTGCAGGTAGGAACTTCCTGCCATCACTTTTAACTGTCTGATCCAGGGGTGGGCTGCTGGGGATTCGCAGGGGTTCAGGAAAACCTCTAGCTAAGATTCTGTGCAGTTTGGAGAATCCCCAAATCCCACTCCTGGCTGGCCCCACCCACTCCACCCCACCCCTCCCAGGAGTTCCCACATAGCCCGTTTTGGATGCAGGTAAGTGCAGAGCATGCACGGAGGCTCAGAGAGGGCGAAAAATGGGCCTACCAGAAGTTCGGGAAGCCAGGGAGAGCAAAACTGCTCCCTCCCGCCGTGGTGCAAGAGGCTGACTAGGCCACACCCACCATGGCCACATCCACCCAGCAACTGGGCAGAGAACCCCTTGCTAAAATTTTTGAAGCCCACCCCTCATCTGATCCATTAGGGTGGGTCCTTCTTTCTAGCTTTCCATTCCTTTCCTTTTTCTATTAACCCTTGGAGGCTCCTGCTTCTCTTGTCTGATTGTTTCTCAAGCAGCATGTCTTCCCCTCATTCCCCAAAGTCAGCCAAGCACATTCAATTACATTTGGAAACAATTAGACAAGCAAGGGAGAAGCCCCCAGTGGCTTAACTTGTCAGAGAAAGAAACTTGGGAAGGCTTTGCCCTAATTCAGGGGTCTCGAACTTTGGCAGCTTTAAGACTTGTGGACTTCAAAGCAAAGCTGGCTGAGGAATTCTGGGAATTGAAGTCCACAAGTCTTAAAGTTGCCAAGGTTGGAGACCCCTGCCCTAATTGCTCAAGCAGTTAAAAGTGGTGGCAGGAAGTTTGTTCTTTCAGATTTACAAGAGTCTGTTTATGTAGCCTTTCCATAAAACAAACTTAGCTCTAGTAATCATGTTTTCTCCCTGGTTTAACTGAGCAGTCTGATGCCTACTTATTTTAGTTTGTGTGATTCCAGCATTACTAGATTCCGGTGATGTCGCTATTAGGTTTACTACACAGGTGGGAATAAGACAATCAGTCAATCTATACAGAACAAAAGCTATCAACAAACTATCAGAAAAACAGATTTTTAGTGTTTGCCCAATGTTATCAGAAAATTGAAATATCAGTAATATTTGACTTACGACTAGCAAATACCAGTAGTTTTTGACTTACGACTTCACTTGAGACTAGAATTTCAGTCACCAAATAATGTAGTTGTTATGTGAGTCATCATATGACTGGACTTGATTTTACCACCATTTTTTAAATCATGTTTTTAAGTGAATCATTTAGTTGTTAAGCGAATTTGGCTTCCTGCCTTAAATTTGTTTGTTGGAGATCAGCTGGGCAGGTTGCATAAAACCATGATGATGCAGTGGTTAGAGTGCAGTACTGCAGGCTACTTCTGCTGCCTGCCGGCTGCCTGCAATTCAGCAGTTCAAATCTCACCAGGCTCAAGGTCGATTCAGCCTTCCTTCCTTCCGATTAGGTAAAACGAGGACCCAGATTGTTGGGGACAAAATGCTGACTCTGTAAACTGCTTAGAGAGGACTGTAAAACACTGTGAAGTGGTATATAAGTCTAGTGCTATTGTTATTGCTATTGCTATTGCACATGACTGCAAGATGCTGCAACCACCCTAAATGCAAGCTGGTAACCAAGCATCCAAATTGTGATCCCATGTCAATGGGGGATCAGTGGATCATAACTTTGAGGACAGATCATATGTCATTTTTTTCCTGCACTCTCATAACTTTGAACTGTCATTAATAAATGGTCATATGTAAATGGGACTTGAATTGAATAGCTATATATCTATAAATATTCGCAAAGTACTGTTCTAAGCTGGACTGCTTTCTTTTTTTAAATGGGCAAGTATTGCACAATGTAGTTCTGAAACTACTGTAATATTTTATCATTCAAAAGGCATCCATTGTATCCTGCAAATTGCAAGATTTTCCAATCTAAGGTATTCCCTAAATTTTCTTCATGGGTCCCAAATTTGCTGTTTTGCAGAGCTTAATGTTCTTGAAAAATAAATTTATTTGATTCATGCTTACAGCTTTAAAAAGTTACCCAAAATGCCATTTTAACTGTAGGGACAAATATAATCCCATTGGATGCTATATCATTGTTTTTTTCTTATTGCTTAAATAAGAACGCTATTTAGCAATGAGAAGTGGCTAAAGTTAATCCTGCTTCCTATAACTTTGGCCCCATTAGTACTTAAGAGATCATTTTAAATCATCATGGTTTAAAAAAGTTCTAGTAAGAGCCATGGTGGCGCAGTGGTTAGAATGCAATACTGCCGGGCTAACTCATTGCTCAGTCCAGGAGTTCAATTCTGACCTGTTCAAGGTTGAGTCAGCCTTCCATCCTTCCAAGGTCAGTAAAACCATAATTATTTAAAATGATCTCTAAGTAGCAATGGGGCCAAAGTTATAAAGAGCAGGATTGTTGGGAACAATATGCTGACTCTGTAAATCACTTAAGAGAGGGCTGTAAAGCACTGTTAAGTGGTATATAAGTCTAAGTGGTATTGCTATTCATTTACTGGGCCTCTGTATAGAAAGTTTATGTTGTTAGGTTGATGATGCCTCAATTACCCTCAAACGATGAATTTTGGATAAAGATTTCCAAGCAAAGTTAAGTGGGGAGTTACATCCCATTATTTATCATATTCTTCTGCACAAATATATTTCTACCTCCTATTTATCATCATTTACAATTATTAAATTTGATAAGGCCTTCACTTTATCTAAACAAATAATTCCCTCAACACTGACAAACTAGTTACTAAGTCTGCATTACTATTAACCTTCTCATCGTTCCTATCACCCATCTCCTCCCACTTATGACTGTATGGCTGTAACCTTGTTGCTGGTATCCTTAAGATTTATATTGACTGTTTCCCTATGACTATCATTAAGTGTTATACCTTATGATTCTTGATGAATGTATCTTTTCTTTTATGTATTCCAAGAGCGTATGCACCAAGACAAATTCCTTGTATGTCCAATCACACTTGGCCAAGAAAGAATTCTATTCTATTCTATTTCAGGGAGGGAAGAGGAATGGTTCTGTGCATGTAGATGAAGTATGTGTCCAGTTCATAGAGATAATAAAGAAACAAAACTTACAGCCCAGTGACCTATTCGTGAGCTTCGATGTCATATCCCTCTTCACCCAAGTGCCAATCAAAGAAGCCTTAACAGCTATCCAAAACAAATATACCCCCCCCCAAGCACATCCTAGATCTGACCAACCACTGCCTATCCAACACATACTTCATCTATAATGGACAAAAATACAAACAAATAGAAAGAGCACCCATGGGATCACCCCTCTCACCTGTCATTGCTAACCTCTACATGGAACACTTTGAAACCCAAGCTCTAGAAAAATCTGATCACAAACCGAAACTCTGGCTCAGATACGTAGGCGACACCTTCATAATCTGGCCACATGGGAAAGAAAAACTGGACAACTTCCTCACACACCTCAACAGCCTACACCCCAAAATACAGTTCACCATGGAAACAGAAGTGAACAACCAACTTCCCTTCCTGGATGTCTTAGTCTACAAAAAATCCTATGGCTCCCTAGGATACACCATCTACCAGAAGAAAACACACACAAACCGCTATCTGCACGCTATCACACCACCACCCAGCACAGATCAACTCCGTAGCCAAGACACTAATCTCCAGAACAAAACGCTTAGCTGATGAACAACACCTAAAAACCGAACTACACACTCTCACTAACGTACTAACATCCAATGAATTCCAAAGAAATAAGATCACCAACCTAATCCAAAAAGAAACCCCCACTAAAATCCAAGACAGAGAACAAGAAAACGGCAAAGCCCTCCTCCCATACATAAAAGGCACCACAGACAGAATCAGCAAGATCCTCCACAAACACAACATCAAGACAGCATTCTGCACAAACCGAAAAATATCCACCATCCTAAGAAATCCCAAAGACAAAATTGAGTTAGAAAATCAAGGAGTATATGAAATCCCTTGCACCGCCTGCCCCACCACATACATCGGACAAATTAACAGAAGAATAAGTGCACGCATTGAAGAACACAAGAACTCAGTTAGAAAAGAGGAACCAGCTTCTTCCCTGGTCCAACACCTCAAAGCCACAGGACATGATATTGACTTTTAAAAGACCAGAACTATCGCCAAAACTGAACACTTTAACAACAGAATAATCAGAGAAGCCATCGAGATAGAAAAACGTCCACACAGCATGAATAAATGAGATGACACCTCCCGCCTGCCAGCCATTTGGAAACCTGCCTTATTGACAAACCTGCCCTTATTGACAAACAAAGAATGACACCAGACTCACACTCACGAGAGCCACACAAGATGTAACCACCACACATCCATGCAGAAAGCAGACTCAAACCCACACTGATGATGAGGCACGACCACGGACCAGAAGCCAGACCACAGCTGCATCATTAGCCACTTTAAACCCCTCCAGTCCATACATGAAGCAGACTGACACCCAACATGAAGAGATGGCACGGCCACGAACACGAAGTCAAACAACAGCAACACAGCTCACCAGCTCAAATCCCCCTGCTACTCAGACTAACCCGAGCACAACCAAGCCCCCACCTAAACAGAACACACACCCATCCAATCAGAGCACAGCCAACCCCCCATCCAATCAGAGCACAGCCAAACCCCCAACCAATCAGTTCACACCCCCACTGGCAGTTAAAAGGAAGAAACAGCTGCGATCACACACATTGCTCCTAGAAGCACGAAGCCGAGAACACCAGCCTGAAGATGACGAATGAGACTTCGCCAAAACGTTGCCAAGATACCTCCAATTTTACACGGGAGAAAACCAAAGACCTACATACAAACACCCACGAAAACCTCAGAAAACACACACAGACACACACACACACACAGACACACAGACACACAGACACACACATATATATAAAGAATTGTCCTAAAAATGCGAGTTCCAGGTATAGTTATAGTTATAGAAGATGCGATAGACATCATTATACTCTGACGAAGTCGGTAGGGGCCAACAAAAGCTTAGCACTATATATATATATATATATATATATATATATATATATATATATATATATATATATATATATATATATATATATATATATATATATATATATATATATATTAGTTGCCATTTAGAATGTCAATTTAAAGCATAAGATTCTTTAACTTTTCATCCAAAGTTGAATAAAAGATAAAAAAAGAAAGTATCATTGCAGTTCACATCAAAGCATTGGTTACAGTCTTGAATTAATTAGTTAATATCAAGAGCTCCATTGCAGTTTTTGGATCAAGAATTTTGAGAGGCTGCTATCCCATGGAACATGTTTCTCAGACATGGCAACTTAAGACATGTGGCCTTCAAATCCCCGAATTCTCCATCTATCTAGGATTGAGAAATACTATCGTACATCATCACACCTTAAATACACCTGAATTTCAAAATGTAGAATGAAAAAGGCTCAATGAAAGCTTTAGAAGAGCACTATATTTAAATGTTTCCCTGCCAAAACAAGTGCAGGACACTTTTTTCCTTATGAAATAACTCTGCAAAGGTTATTTAGAATTGGAAGTGAACTTCCACTTAATCACAAAGACGTCAGTAATTTACAAGTGTGTGGCATTTATTATGCATACTAGGCCCTCAGTCCTTGAATATGCCTTGAGTACCGAATCTTACTATAAATAGGCAATGCAATTACAATACATTTGGAAATCATCTTTTTCAATGTGAAATGTGAGAGAAAAACTAAGTGGGTTTTTTTTGTGTGCCTTGTTTCCCTTTGTTTTGTTTTTTTCTGGACAACACAATAGTGAACATGGGCAGGGAGAAGGAAACAGTAAAAACAGGCTGGAGAGGGGAAAAAAAGAAAGGAAGGCTGTCTTCAGAAAGTTTTGGAGAAAAGTTGCAAGTAACTAGCAATCTGGACTTCAGAGATTAAAAACTGTTGGCAGGATAACTTGAGGAAAAAATAACACTTGAGAACAATACTTTGAAGCAACAAAGCGAGAGCAATTTAACTAAAGTGTTAAGTATCTGAGTGACTGCAACCCATGCTGTGTAGCAAGGAAGCCTCTTAAACCTGGGAGCAAATTAGAGAGTGCCAACAAGATAAACGGGTACTCATTATCTAGAGTGATTATTCCAAGTATTCTTAGCTTGGTAGGGGAACCAATTATTCTTTTTAAAAACATGCTGGTAGTATGGAATCTGGAGGTAGTATTAAAAAAAAAAAAGCCAATTATGGCATGCAATTCTCCTTCCTCTCGAAAAAGCTGCAATGGCCAGCTCTGTTCTTGGTGCTACAATTCAATGGAAATGGCAGCATGACAGCACATCCTGCAGTATACCGGCAATCATTTCATCATCTCTTCCACATGATGAAGTTTTTTTGGCAGTGGATTTTATTGCCTTCCCTCCTCTGGTACAATATAAGAGAGTTTAATGGCTCCTCCTCTACCTTCTCCCAACCTTTCCTGGTTCTCAGCCATCCATCCTTTTCTAAAGAATTTGATGCAGCTGTCTGATCTTGCTTTTGGACATCCTAAATATTTTCATCTTGTGGAATTTGAAAATAGCATCTTAGGTGGGCTGCAAATGCTGTTACAGTTATAAAAGGGAAATTATAGAACCAACTTTTTAAATAGCAATGTTTAATTTACTTTGGCTAATATAGCAATAGCACTTAGACTTATATATCGCCTCACAGTGCTTTACAACCTCTCTAAGCAGTTTACAGGGTCAGCATACTGCCCCCCAACAATCCTCATTTTACTGACCTCAGAAGAATGGAAGGCTGAGTCAATCTTGAGCCTGATAAGATTCAAACTGCCGAATTGCCGGCAGCCGGCAGTCAGCAGAAATAGTCTGCAGTACTGCATTCTAACCACTGTGCCACTATGGCTCTTATGCCCATATGCCCACTTTTTGAATGAAAGTTTTAGCTTTTCTTTTATGTAATCAAACCATTTTTTTCAAAAGCTGCTAACTCAACCTTAACCCAGCCTTGTCAAATATGAACATTTCATCTTCTGTTTTTTTCAGCAATAATCATAGCGATCTAAAAATTGTTAGATTTGAAGTGTATGTATCAGAAATCCAGAATGGGGATTGTTATGTTAGATAGTTGCTCAAGTATTTGTGCTATATTGGGTTGTGGCCAATTGAGTGGATGATTTCTTTTTTGAGGTGTTTGTGTGTTATAATTCAGGAATAAGAACTCAGACAATATATCAATCAATCATTTTTTATTTATGGCTAAAGGGACAAAAGTGAGGCAATATAAAATGAAGGAATCTCTAATGTTGAAGTGTGGACAATGTGAACTTATTTTTTAATTGAGTCAGAATGTCTTTGTCCAAAAACAAATATCTATACAATATTGAAACTTTCAATAGCAAAATTGCAAAATAAATAATTTTTAAAATGGGCCTTTAACACATGAAAGCATTTTACTGTAATAAGTGATTCTCATGCAAGAAAATATTAATAGTTCCATTCCACTGGATAAAACTGCATACTACATCTTCAAATAGAAAGAATTCTAATTGTTATTTGCTTATAGCCTACCAACTGTTCCTAGCAGATGGAGATCAGTTTTGCAAACTTTAACTTCTTAGGAAGAAAATAAAATATCAGGATAGAAACTAATACAAGATTTCAAAACATATACAGTGTTGATGAAATTATTCTGGAGAATTTAGGGAGTCTTCTGGAAATTATCATGGGTTTTTCAAAGAAAAGATGATAACAGGCAACCAGATATTGCAAAAGGTTTCTTCTTTATCATTAAAAACATTTATTTTCAATTTTTTAAAAAAGATATTAGGTCAATTATGTTCCTAAAAGTTTCTTCTTACTGTTCTCCACTGAAATGAGATAGCAATTTCAACATGTGCATTACTTTGTCTTCTACTACGTGTTTTCCCAAAAATAAAACCCTGTCCTATATTTTTTTGAATCCCGAAATAAGTACTTGGCCTTATTTTTGGGGAGGTCTTATTATTTTGGGGTTTAAATATATATATATATTTAAAAATTAGAATCATATAATTAAAATTATACCTTTCCTAGGTAATTAATGCAATGTAATAAATGTACATCGATCGTTAGTCGGATGTATGCACAAAAAGTTTTTAAATTCATTTCTCACCATTCTCCCATCTTCTTGCAAGGATTCCAGTAGCAACTGACTGAAAATGAATCTTTGCTTTATTTTCAAAACAGGAACAGAAAATCCAGATGATCCTGAACTACAACCTCCAATAGCTTATATATATGTTTTTCTATCGAGACACCTGGTTTACCCTAACATGTGGGAGGGGGCATTATGCTCCCTTTCGCCTTTCAGCTCCAATCCAGGAGCCCTCAAGCGTCACATTCACAAGCTTGAAATAGATCTATACTAGTCTCCCTTTATTTCTTTATCAGCAAAATATAAAGTATATATATATATATATATATATATATATATATATATATATATATATATATATATATATATATATATATATATATATATATATATATATATATATATATATATTTATTTTGATTCATAGGTATAAATGTGCGATATTTTTGCAATCAGGGTTTTTTCCTATGTTGAAAGATGTTAAAATGGCCATGGTGGGATGAAATCTCTATTCATCACTTTCAGACCTGTCAGACATTTTATGTTGTTTCTTCTGTGACTTATGGGAGACTGGGATAGCACTATTTCGGCCTTTTTAGACCTCTTCAGCCAGACACACCCATATTTTGGCCATTTTAACATCTTTCAACATAGGAAAAAACCCTGATTGCAAAAATATCGCACATTTATACCTATGAATCAAAAGAAATAAATATTTGACCTCTACAGGGAGGAGTCACAAAATATGGGTGTGTTTGGCTGAAGAGGTCTAAAAAGGCCGAAATAGTGCTATCCCAGTCTCCCATAAGTCACAGAAGAAACAACATAAAATGTCTGACAGGTCTGAAAGTGATGAATAGAGATTTCATCCCACCATGGCCATTTTAACATCTTTCAACATAGGAAAAAACCCTGATTGCAAAAATATCGCATATATATATATATATGAAATCCCATGCACCGCCTGCCCCACCACATACATCGGACAAACCAACAGACGAATAAGTGCATGCATAGAAGAACACAAGAACTCAGTCAGAAAAGAGGAACCAACTTCTTCCCTGGTCCAACACCTTAAAGCCACAGGACATGATATTGACTTTAAAAAGACCAGAACTATCGCCAAAACTGAACACTTTAACAACAGAATAATCAGAGAAGCCATCGAGATAGAAAAACGCCCACACAGCATGAACAAACGAGATGATACCTCCCGCCTACCAGCCATTTGGAAACCCGCCCTTATTGACAAACGAGTCCCTAACACGACGAATGACACCAGACCCACACTCACGAGAGCCACACAGGATGTCACCACCACACATCCACGCAGAAAGCAGACTCAAACCCACATTGATAATGAGCCACGACCAAGGACCAGAAGCCAGACCGCAGCTGCATCATTAGCCACTTTAAACCCCTCCAATCCATACATGAAGCAGACTGACACCCACCATGAAGAGCTCGCACGGCCACCAACACGAAGCCAAACAACAACAACGCAGCTCACCAGCTCAAATCCCCCTACAACTCAGACTAAGCTGAGCACAACCAAGCCCCCACCCAAACAGAACACACACCCAGCCAATCAGAGCACAACCAACCCCCCATCCAATCAGAGCAGAGCCAAGCCCCTAACCAATCAGAACACACCTCCACCCAATCAGAACACAGCCAAGTTCCCACCCAATCAGCTCACCCCCCCCCCCACTAGCAGTTAAAAGGAAGAGACAGCTGCGATCTCACATTGCTCCTGGAAGCACGAAGCCGAGAACACCAGCCTGAAGATGACGAATGAGACTTCGTCGAAACGTCGCCAAGACACTTCCAATTTTACGTGGGAGAAGACCCGAATAACCAAAGACCTACATACAAACACCCGCGAAAACCTGAGAAAACATATATATATATATATATATATATATATATATATATATATATATATATATATATATATATATATGTATGTATGTATGTATGTATGTATGTATGTATGTATGTATGTATATGTATATATGTGTGGGGGGTGTGTGTGTGTGTAGGTCTTTTGTTATTTGGGTTTTCTTCCGCGTAAAATTGGAAGTATCTTGGTGACGTTTCAATGAAGTCTCATTCGTCATCTTCAGGCTGGTGTTTTCGGCTTCGTGCCTCCAGGAGCTTCTTGCTTGCTCCTGGAGGCACGAAGCCGAAAACACCAGCCTGAAGATGAAGAATGAGACTTCGTCGAAACGTCGCCAAGATACTTCCAATTTTACATGGGAGAAAACCCAAATAACCAAAGACCTACATACAAACACCCACGAAAACCTCAGAACACACACACACACACACACACATATTACTGTTCTAGCCAGGGTTTTTCCTATGTAAATCAAGATGTTTGTATAGCCATAGCTAAGTGACATCCCAAATCACTATTTTCTAGGCTTTATCAGACATCCAAGCAGCACCATGCTGTCTGCTGCAAGACTTAAGGGAGACTAAGATAGATCTATTTCAGCCTTATAAGACCTCATCAGTTAGCCACACCCTCATTTTATGACTCCTCTCTGTAACGGTCTTGAAACACAAGATTCTTGTGTGCAGCTGACACAGCCTGCAGTTTGCCTCCTATCTGATATCAACCACATGGATTTCTGAAAACACAAAAACTGCAGAGAAAGAAAATTGAAAATAGAGGTGTCCTCCCATATAAGCCAAAGGCAAGATAAGCCTTTAGGAAGTCACCTATCGTAGAAAATTTCTCAAGTTCATCATAGGATCAAGTAAGGTGTTTTCTTTCCTTCTTTCCATTTTGGAAAGGGAGAAAGGGCGGAAAAAAGATTATTGTGTCCTGATGCTACAGTCTGTAATTGGCTTCCTGAGCAGCCAAAAAACAAAACCAAAGAAAGAAAATGTTTGATGCAGATCTGTTCAAAAGACCTTGATGGCATCTAAATGGCAGGCTGCATATTGACTTTTTCTGTCTGTCCACTTCTCTGAGATATTTAAAGATGATTTTATGAAGTTAGCTAATTAAATGGGGGAACAAATGACAAAATGACTTGTTTCACCAGAAAAATGGCTTGAGGCCAAATGGCTTCTCTCCTATGATGCATTTGCTGTAAATCCACTGAATATTACTTATCCAGAGATTATGAATTTTCCTTGACCATCCTCATTAATCATAGTCAATTGATTTTTTTAAAAAAGATTTCTCCCCCTTTCCCTACCATATATCCCAACCAAACAAGAGGAAAAGACAACAAGGCTGGTAACAAGGCTATTTTGATTGTTTCTTTGTTGTGCTTCTACAGAATTATGTGTTTTTGTGGTAATCATCAAACCTAGATTTTAGAAGAGTTAATATTTATTATGTTATTTATTACAGTTCTATAACATTAATCATTCTAACACCTTAACGTGCTCTGGCTGTTTATTGTAGACCGTTAGCTTCCTTTTGTTGATGGCTTGGTAAGGACACCATATTACATATTGTCCCAGATAAGATAGCAAAATTACACTAGAGAAATTCAGGATTTCATAATCAGAATTTGGAATAAGAAATCCTGATTATAGAAACATAAAATAAGCATAAAATGGAACTTTTAAATTATACTGGGACAACTGTCTTAAACACTTATAAATTTGTGAGCTCTTTGAGGTTCTCTGAGTTTGATTGTTTTCTTGCGGACATTTCATTAACCAACTTAATAATATCAATGCTAAAAGGTAGTGGGGTTAAACTTTAAGGTTTGTTCAGGTTTGTGCAGATTCATGCATGCTGATGCTAACTGCTGTTGATTGATTGGGAGTGACAGAACCCACATTTGACCCCTATTATATGGGGTTTTGCAGGCATTCTGTTTCCTCCACACCTATTTAACATCTACATAAAGCCACCTAGTGAGATTACTTATTACCATATGGTGAGGTATCATCAGTATCAGTGGTGGGTTTCAAAAAATTTTCGCTACCGGTTCGGTGGGCATGACTAGGTGTGTGTGTGGGGGCATGTGACTGAGTGGGCATGACCAACTTGAAGTCACTCATGCCCATGCCCACTTAGTCACATGACCCGCCCCCCACCTAGCCATGCCCACAGGAAAAGGTAGGAAAAGTTTTGGAATTTCCACCTATCTACCCCTGCCATCCCTTCTCCAGTCACCCCCATTTCCCCTCCTTTAGTGGCCCTGGCCCTAGCCCTCCTCCACCATCATCTTTTTTCAGGCTGCTTGCCTTCTGCAGCAGCTGGTCCAGAGTTTGGAAGGCAAGCTGACTGGGGTTTTTGGCGGCCCCCAGCCAGCTGCCACTGCTGGAAAGCGCCTGGCAAAGAGGCAGCAGCAGCTGGCCACAGGCCGCCAAAGAGTACCAGATGTGCATGCGCAAAGAACATGGTGGCGATGGCAGCTTTTTCCATGACCTCTGGTACTTTTTGGTGGCCTGCGTCCAGCCACCACAAAAACAAAGCAGCTGTCAAAAAGGCAGGCCACCAAAAAATACCAGAGGTCACGGAAAAAGCTGCTGCAGTCACCACATGTTCTTCGTTCATGTGCATCTCATTGGACTTGCAAGGCAATGGGATGCACGTGCTTGAATAACATGGCAGTGGTGAACATGATGGGTGGGGCGAATGAGCAGCAACCAGGGGACCAGTTCAGGGGCATAGCCAGCCAGTTTGGCAACCTTGGCCAAATTTTCCACCTCTCATGGCATACTGCTAATGATCACTAGTTATATATTTCTGGCCCTAATGAATTAGGCAATGCCACTGATGTCTTATCCTGATGCCTTGAGCTGTAGGGGTCTGGATAGGGAACAAAAGGTTTCAGCTGAACCCTGGCAAGACTAAGTGCCTTTTGGGACATTCTGGACTTGGGAACTTACTATCTTTCGTAATGTGTGAGGTATGACAGTACAGTCCCAATGTGCAATGTGGAGGTTCTCCTAGACTCTTGATCCCTGCTTGAGGAGCAGGTGCTTCTCATAATACGAAAGACTTTGCACAGCTTTGTACTGTGTGCCATTTGCATCCCTCCCTGGTTCATTAGGCTCCACTCATTGTCACTCATGCCCCTGGTGACCTCCAGAATGGATGATTATTATAATTATTGTATTGTGCTTGGCATGGACTGCCTTTAAAGAATATCTGAAAGCTTCAGCACTCAAAGATGGCATATATTACACTTCTGTTCCATGAGATGCATTGGTTCCCAGTTTGCTTCTAGGTGGAATTCAAAGTGCTGTTTTTGACACTTAAAAACCTACACAGCATAACCTGGACCAGGTTATTTGAGAAACTGTCTCTTCCAAGATACATCTACCTTCATATCCAGCCTAGAAAAAGAGGATTACTCTAGATCGGGGTCCCCAACTCCTGGGCCATGACCTGTTTGGAACTGGGCTGTGCAAGTGGCAGGTGCACATGCTTGTGCAGCTCCATTTGTGCAAGCAGTGGGTACCGTTTCCTCTCCTCCCTACCGCTCACCAAAACCATTTCATTTCCCCACCCACCCTGCCATTCTGTAAAGCCAGAAAGGCTGGAGACCAGTGCTCTAGATCAGTGGTGGGATTCAGCCAGTTTGCACCACTTCGGGAGAACCGGTTGTTAACTTTCTGAGCAGTTTGGTGAACTGGTTGTTGGAAGAAATCATTAGGGCAGAGAACCGGGTTTTTTTTTAATTATTTATTTATTTATTTGATTTATATGCCGCCCTTCTCCGAAGACTCAGGGCGGCTTACAATATGCTCAGCAATAGCCTTCATCCTTTTGTATATTTATACAAAGTCAGCTTATTGGCCCCACAAACTGGGTCCTCATTTCACCTACCTTAGAAAGGATGGAAGGCTGAGTCAACCTTGAGCCTTGGCGAGCCTTTAACCCTGCCGTAATTGCAGGCAGCTGGTCTTAATAACCAGCTTAATAACAGGGTGCCTTAAACCCCTGTACTACCAAGGCTCGCTATAAATTATTTGAATTCCACCACTGCTCTAGATCTTATCTGTGACTGTCTGGTAGGAGATGTGCCTTTTCTGTTGCAGCCCTCACCCTTTGGAACATCATTTCCCCTGAAGTGAGATTAGCGCTAATGGTTGAAGAAGGCTAAATGATGGTTGTCCTCCTGTTATCTTGGGGTTATGTTTTATTCCTTAAATTTCTTTTCATTTATAATATTCCTTGTTATTTATCTCTGATTTTGTTTTGTTTTGTTTTTTAATTGGAAGATGGGTTTTAATTATTGTTTTGCTTGTAAGTAGCCCAGAGTAATTTTTTGTGATATGGGTAGTTGTATAAATTTGCTAAGTAAATTATTAATGTTAGAGCCGATGCCATATCAGATAATTGCAAAAACACTTATGCAGACCCAGTACTCCATGTCTGTCTGTCTATCTATTATCTATCTATCTATTATCTATCTATCTATCTATCTATCTATCTATCTATCTATCTATCTATCTATCTATCTATCTATCTATCTATCTAGCATCTATCTAGCATCTATTATCTATCTATCTATCTATCTATCTATCTATCTATCTATCTATCTATCTATCATCTTATTAACTTTTTTAATGTATCAATAATGAAAAAAGTCTTTTTCAGTACACCTTTTAAGTTTACTATATATTACTCTGTCTCTGATATGATGGACATTCATACATGTGTGATAGTGAGCAAACAACAAAGCTAAAGGAATATTAAAGTTTGAGTTGTAAATACTATCTCTGCTAAAAACAAACATTAATTCTTATACACTTTTCAGGAATAGATATATTATTCCCTGTAGTAGCTAATAGGAAGTCATTTTCATATGGTAGAAATGTAATGGTGGGAATGGCAGTTCCATACTGCCAGAAAGAGAATGAAACAGCTGTGGCCATTTTAACGTTCTCCTTTTATCACGGGTTACTGCAATACAGCATCTTATTAATGTCTCAGATGTATCTTCAGAAGGAAGATACATTCTCATAGTTTCTTTCTATAAACAGAAGTTATGAGAAATTTCTTACTTTTCTCCTGTGACACTATGTAATCACTGTTGTAATCACAAACTTTCAATTTTCAAGTGCAAAAATGGCAAAATTGTGAATAAGAATCCTCCAGATTACAAATTTGCAAGCTGACACATGCCCCAACAATTAAAAAATCTGTGTAAAAATAATAGAATTGCTATAGAGAAAAGTGAAATACCTACCATTGTAGAAAAGTAACCCAAACAAACTGAATATTTCTTAAGATGTTGAACACTTGTGATGGATGGGCTTTCCTTATCCAAACTAGAATTACAGCATTTAAACATAAATTATGAAGAATGCTTCCCAGTAAATATCTAAAATGGATCTATTTAAGGAGATTTAATCTGAATTATTGAGGTTCCTATTTATTATTAGTGCACTTTTTTCCTGAATTGTTTTATTAATGCAGTCAAAAATACAGCAGGAATTTTTACATCTAACTGCCAAAAGCACATATTTCATAATTTTTATAATGTGTATGCAGTTTCCATTTAAAGAAGGAGTAATACATAATACAGTCCAATTATTGATAGTATATGATAGTTAGTATAATTTGAATAAACTGAATGTTTATTAACCAAATATTTATACATCACAATATTTCACAATATTAACTAGTTAAGGACTGTATGATAAAGTGGGCACAAAATATTGAAGAACCAATAATGATGGAAACATGGGAAAAAATATGGGTTAGAAATGTGAAGTTCATGCAAGCCCAAAATTTAAGAGATAATTTTTATAAAATGTTTTATAGATGGCATCTGGATCCTAAAAAGCTAGCCTGTATGTATCCAAGTGTGCAACCTAAGTGTTGGAGATGTGAATGTGATGATGCCTCGTATTATCATATATGGTGGACATGTAAAAAAATTAAGGCATTTTGGATAAAAATATGGTGGATTATTCAAAATGTTCTCAAAAAGAAGATAAAATTTACTCCACAGTTCTTTTTGTTAGGCATAATTACAGATTGTACTGTTATAGAGACTAAGTTGATTTTAAATTTAATAACAGCAGCCAGACTCTTGGTGGCACAGTACTGGAAGAAGGAAGACTTGCCTACTATTGAAGAATGGACCCTAAAAGTAGTGAATTTAGCAGAGATGGCTAAAATTTCAGCGTATTTGAAGGACCATTCAAATGAAAGATCTATATTGGAATGGAGAAGATGGATTGACTACATTCAAAACAAATATCGGACTAAAAAGTTTCAAATAGCTTATGAATGAAATCTATATTTTCTTTTTTTGAATATGTTTAGTTAGTTGAAAGGGGAGTTAAAGAGCAAGGGGGAGTTTGGAGATCACAGAAAGTTAGCCTATTTTAGCTTATGTTTTTTATGCTATACCCTGTTTTTGCTCTGGGAAGTCCGGGGGGGTGGGTGTCGGGGGGGAGGGGGGTTGGAGGGAGAGGGGAGATGGGGGGGTGGGAGGGGGGAAAATTGTTGTAATGATTGTTAAAACTTTTTAAATAAAAAAAAGAAATAATAACAGACAAAGGTACTACTATGATAAAGAAATGTTTATTTTAGTTGCGCTTGAAGTTTGATTTTTAATGTTTCTTTTTAAACAATTATAAATTAAACTCTAACCCCTTGATGTATAGCTAAACATATTTCTATACCTCTCATAAATTATTTTTGCATCCCAATTTTCTTTGATATTTTTTTACATTTCTAACAAATATTTTTTTTAATTGTATAAGTCACTGCAATGAGCATTTAGTTTTAATATTTACCAAATAATAGCAAAGGTATGTTTCCAGATGAAGAGATCTAATTAAAATAATTCTCAGAGACAAAAGATATAATATGCAAAACACAAAGATTATTTTTATGCATATATATTTTCTTTTTAAAGAAAGCATATATATTAAATCGTTTCAAAGAAGAACTTTGAATACTCAATACCCATGATCCTCCTGAGTGTTAACATGCCATCTCTGTTTCCTTCAAGAGATTAAACAGTGATTGATATTTACATACAGCTGTGTAAACAAGATTGGCAGGTGTTTGAGGTTTACAGGATCATCTATTTCAGTGAGTAACATTTGCTCAACAATTCACTAATAATTATTCCATTTCATTTCAGAGTTAGAATATTGCTAGCATTAAGGCTGACAGCATGCATCTCCATCAGTTTGGCTTAAAGGATGGGCTTGTTACATCACATTTCCTGAAAATGTATTAAAAGTTTTTCCAGAAAGTTGAAGGGTGACTCCATCTTGAAGGCCGACTCTGTAGTTTAATCAAGCATGGTGCCAGGTAGCCAAAAAGCCACATCAGATGTTGTGTCACCTATCAAGTTCTACTTTTCAAAAATGGGCAGAACCAGGAATCATTGGAGAGGGAACAGTTTTAAGAGCTAGAATGAACTTGCAACTTACTGAGGTGGGAAATTGCGACCCCAGGAGGCTCACAAGCAGGCTGGAGGGGTAGGTAACTGATAGGAGATGAAGCCTATCTGTAGACAGCATCTGTTTTTGTTGAACTGGCTACATTTGGGACTTTCTTCTCCAAATACAAATCTGACAATCCAATATGAGTTGGCCAAGAGCAACCTTGGAACATGATCACTGAAGTAAAAAACAAGGATAGAGCAGGGGTGAAATCCAGCGGGTTCTGACAGGTTCTGGAGAACCAGTAGTGGAAATTTTGAGTAGTTCGGAGAACTGGTAAATACCACCTCTGGTGGTATGGGGAATGGAGTGGGGTGGGAATGGAGATTTTGTAATATCCTTCCCCCAGGAGTGGGGAGGGAATGGGGATTTTGCAGTATCTTTCCCCTCGAGTGGAGTGGGAATGGAGATTTTGCAGTATCCTTCCCCTGCCATACCCACCAGGCCACACCATGCCCATCAAGCCACGCCCACAGAACCGGTAGTAAAAAATTTGGATTTCACCACTGGGATAGAGAAAGTTCAAACAGCATTCTTCTGTTCTGTCCCCGTCTCACACACGCACACCAGCAGTCGACCAAGAGTTAAAATAAACCAGCAGACAATAATTTTCTTTGATAACAGAATTGGCAGCAACCCAGTGGCTGTTTGCCAAAAGTTTTTACTTACAATGGGGGGGGTTTATCCTCCGTCCGAAACATCAAAATAAGTCCACAAAAGCCAAAGAATAGTCAAGTCCAGTCCAAAAATCAATCCAAGCAGAGCATATAGCAAAGTTCCAGAAATGCAGAATGACTTGCTAGCTTTCAGTTTTGTTCATCACAAGGCTTGACTGGCCACCACACCCCCTTTTATTCCCTGTGGGGTGTGGTTCAGTGACTCTGCTTAATCTCTGGCATGCCTCTTCCTCTGCTGTGCGTGCTTATCTGTGCGACACTGTTGGGGGTCCGGCCAAGACTCATCTCCATCGCTGTCCAACTGCAGCTGCTCTGAAGTGCTTGGCCCCTGGCCTATCTCTTGGTCTTTGGAAGACACCTGAGGCATTGCCAGAGAGGAGGGTCCTGGAGAGGGAGGCCTTGCCAACTCCTCTCCTTCACTTTCGGAGTCTTCTCCCTCTGGTAAGACTAGCTCGGGGATCGGAGTCACAACATCTTCAAAATGAAAAAGGTTTTCTACAGTCACAACATAAGCCTTAGTTTGAAAATCAGGTTTGTCAGACGCCACATCTTTTCTATCCTGCTCTAGGAAGTGGAGAGTTGGTCTCTGACAGAAAGCCATTTGAAGAGACTAAAAGCATTTGAAATGTGGATTTACAGGCTGCTGTTACGTATAAGTTTGGTTGACAAAAATCAGAAATGAGGAGGTGATAAGTTGTTTGAAAAAGTCAAGGAAAATCATCAAAACCATAAAAAAGCAAATGTTAGAATATTTTGGACATGTGATACGACACCCAGAAAAATACAACATATTTCACTTAATCCTCCAAAGAAAGATTGAAGGCAAACAAGGTCCAGGCAGAAGAAGAACATCATGGCTTCAAAATCTAAGGGACTGGTTTGGACAAAACTCAAAAGCACTTTTTCATGCGGCTGTTGATAAAAATAGGATCGCCAACATGATCGCCAATATCCAATGACTGATATGGAAGAAGAAAGAGGAGGAGGAGGAGGAGAAGGAGGAGGAGGAGGAGGAGGAGGAGAAGGAGAAGGAGAAGGAGAAGGAGAAGGAGAAGGAGAAGGAGAAGGAGAAGGAGAAGGAGAAGGAGAAGGAGAAGGAGAAGGAGAAGCAGCTTGAGAAGATCAGACCTCTGGGATTATACATCCCAATAATTTAGAGTTCTGCCTTGGTTGTACCCACTTCTACACAGAGAGGGGGAGACAGAGACAGACAGACAGACACAGCCTGTCTCTCTCAATGTTTAGAATGGTTTATTCCCTACTAACCTTTTCCTTGTGCCAGTTTTGGAGAATGAGAGATGGAATAAATTGGAGATTTATATGGTTTTACTATATTAGTTGATATTGAGGTTCATTTTATGACTCTTATGATGTTTTTTTACTTATTTGATTTAATTATTTCTATCATATTCTGTGAACCTGGTGTTTTAGATAGAGGTAACATGCAACTGAAGAAATAAAGAAGTATCTGGAAATGAGGAGCCAAAGAAGAGCTAGGGATCTCTGCCGGTGCTTCCACTTAGAGAAAAGGACTTACCATGTCTGTTTCGATAATTGAGTTTTATTTATTTTTATTTATTTAATGGTTCAATTTATATGCCGCCCCTCTCTGGAGACTCAGGACGGCTTACAATACGTTAAGTAATAGCCTTCATACTTTTGTATATACCTGCTTAGTAGGGCTTTGCCCCCCCACCCCCAAGTGGTGTTCTTTTTTTATACAAAGTCAGCTTTTCATCCCTACAATCCGGGTCCTCATTTTACCTACCTCGTAAGGATGGAAGGCTTGAGCCTGGTGAGATTTGAACTCACAGTAATTGCAGGCAGCTGGCAGCTAAGTGCTACTTAACAGCACTTTAGTCCACTGCACTACCAAGGCTCATTTTGATGGGCACTATGTTGAGTATGTGATGTGGAAAAATAATAGGGAGAGATAAACTAATTTCAAGATTGGGGCAGGAGTTGGTGTTGATTCTTTGACTACAGAGAAATCAGTGCAGTTTGCTTTAATTATTGCTTCTAAATGTATTGATCCTATGAATTTAGCTTTAGAACCATAGGGTGGGAAGGGATCTTTGAGATCTTCTAGTCCAATCCCCTGCCCAAGTCAGTCTTTATTCTATCCTGGTCAAATGGTTGTCTATTTTTTTTTAAAACATCCAGTAATGGAGCATCCAAAATCCTGAGAGGCAAGCTGTTCTATTGATTAATTGTTGTCACTGTCAAGAAATGTCTCCTTAGTGCCAGACTGGATCTCCCTCTTTTCTGTATTCAGTGTTTTGTGGCTTGGGGGAGGTTTTTAAAAAAGGGAATTGTAGGTAAAATACATTTTTCCTTTAAGAATAGCATCATTTATAATCAGTATAGCCTAAAATACAGTGATTGATGATATTCACATGCCCATGTGTCTTAAGAGTTACCTGATGGGTGCGTACAAATGTTGCCAAAACTTGAACATCTGGAATTGGGGTTGCTGGCCAGGGGCCACCATAAGTGAGCAACCAAAATGGGTAATTGCATAAAAGAGAGATTGCATATAGATTTCATTCTGTATATATTCTTGAATTTTTAATTCAGACTTTGTTTACAAATTATTGACCATGTATAATTTTTCATTAGTTTTGTTGTGGTCCGCCAGCAACCTGTGGCGCTGGCAGCAGAATCGGACAGTGAGGAAGCTGGGGAGGACCATGGGCCAGTCATGGTGTCTGGGGAAGCCTCGGATGAGGGCTCTGGGAGGTATGTGCTGCCTCTAGAGTCTCCAGAGTCAGAACTCAGTGAGGAAAAAGAACCTGTTCCCAGTGCACACATGCGCAGAGCTGCCAGAAGACAACAACAGCTAAAACAAAAGGGATGACTCATAGTAGGGCTGGGAGATGATTGGCCCCTCCTATAAGACTTAAAAGAGGAGCAAAGGCACATGGGCCTTTGCAGGAAGCAACGTTTGTTCATTCGGTTCAGCTTAAAGCCTGAAGCTCTGTTTGAGTCTGGATTCCATGTGGCTTTGCCAATTAGGTCTTTGGCAGCGTGACAAGGGAGATAAAGGTGGGTGATTATCCTGAAGGACTTCTCCCGAAGGACTATTTACAACTAATTGGGACTCCTCTATGAATGAATAGAATTCACAGCTGTTGCAATAAAAGAGGTTTTTGGGACTGCTCGTGTGTTTGAATGACTCAGGTCAGGAAGCCTAGGTCAGAACAAGTTTTAAGACAGCTATTCCCGCTCCGCATACACATTAAAAAGATAATCCTGATGTTTTCCAGTGTCGTCTTCATCATCATCGTCGTCATATCATTTTAGCCATTGTTTATCCACTACAGGATGAAGGTCTCTTCCACATGTTTCCAACCAATGTGGTCCTGAGCTTTCTTTTGCCAACTGGGCCCGCTTTGTAGCGTTTTCATCAAATTGCAATGCAAGAATGTTTCTGGATAGAATTAGGCAAATGCATCAAGACTGCATTTTTACACTCAGATGTAAACAGCATACACATGTACTACAGCAGACAGCAACCTGTCAAGAATAAAAGATAACTATAAAATGAAAACTAAATTAATGAATTCAAAACAGCTTGAAATGTTTCCAATTTTTCAAACCAAACCAGAAGGAGTATGGAAGAATCAGCAGAACAAAATGAATTCTCAAACCAATTGGAATGGGACAGGGAAAATATATTAAAGCCTATTCTTTAATAGAAGAAATGTTTCTGCAGAGCTATTTATTTCTACAATTTCCTAGGAATTCTTCTAAATTGGTTCTGTTATTAGAAGGAGTCTTGTTTCCATTGTATTATGTGATTGACCAAGATTTTTATTTAGCATGATTCCTCTGAATCCCCCCCACCCCAATTCTTATTTAATCAATACAACATGGCACCCTGTTATTAACACAGCTGCCTGCAATTTACTGCTGGTTCGAATCTCTCCAAGGCTCAAGGTTGACTCAGTCTTCCATCCTTTCTAAGGTAGGTGAAATGAGGACCCAGTTTGTGGGGGCAATAAGCTGACTTTGTATAAATATACAAAAGGATGAAGGCTATTGCTTAACGCATTGTAAGCCGCCCTGAGTCTCCGGAGAAGGGCGGCATATAAATCAAATTTAAAAAAAAAAATGTCCTCAGTATCTCTATATAGGATCAGTGGGGGGGAAAACTTTCTGCAATACAAACAAAGAAACTACTTAGAGAGATATCCTCACCCAGTACTGACTAGCCTGACTTAACTGGACCAAGGCAACTTCCTGAATTAAATGTTGAATAATGGAGGTGAGGGAAAGGAGATACAATGCAGAAAAATATTCTGTTTTTTCCTACCTATTCTTGTTCAAGAAGAACAAGAGTCTACTTTCAAATTGTATTCCAAAGGAACAAACATTTTCACAGTTATTCTCTTGAGAACACTAATTTTCTTTTGTACTTATTTTAATATATGCTGGCCAAGAAATATATGTGAAAACCTTTTCTTAAAACAAAATGAGGTAATCGTATCTCTAATGGTTTTTGAACACTTCAATTTCATCTCCATGGAAAATCTTAGGGATGAAGTTCCTTCCATTAAATGTCTATGGAGTTTCTCAGTCAACCAGGTCATGGTTGTCCCAAAGGTGCTTTTTCAAGAGGCACCTGGACTTTCTGGTTTTTCTCTGGAGACATTTCTCATCGAAGAAGCTTCTTCAGCTGTGACTGGATGGTGGGAATGGAAAAGATCAGCTGTCTGTAAGAAGTATAAATCCTTCCATTCTCCACCATCTAGTCAGAGCTGAAGAAGCTTCTTGAATGACAAACAAAACGTCTTCAGAGAAAAACCGGAAAGTCCAATTTCCTCTTGAAAAAGCACTTTGGGCCTCCTATTAGATCTTTTTTCCTCCACACACGCTACATTGCCAATTAAGCATGAAATTAATGGAAAGATAAAAAATGGATATCATAGCACTGGTAATGGTGAATCCCTTGACCTTTAACAATAAAATCAAGTCAAAAACACTTGAAAGAAGCATTCTGAAGAAATTCACAAACAGCCTGCAAAACGAAGGCAAGAAAATAACCGAGAAAACAGTAAGGCAAATTTCATCAAAGCAGCAATGGTAGCTGAAGATGTAGGGAGGAAATACAGTTCAGATTTGTTTATGTTTAGAATTATTTGTTTAGAATATAAATTAATCAAATAAATAATAGGTGTGCAAATTATATTAGCTGAATAGATGTCCTCTTTTAATAATGGAATAATCCTTCATATAAGACACACACACACACACACCAAATCTATCGTAGTGTTCTAATTGTTTCCTATAAAAGACACATTCTGAAATGAGTTTTACTCAAAATGATAGTAACAGTGGGCAGGGCAACCTTTGATTTATTTATTCATTAAGTGAATAAAACATCTCCCTGACCAAATCTGATATATTCCCCTTGGAGGAACAGTAGAAGCCTCCTTTCATTCTGCAATACAGAGAGAAGAATAGCTCATCCTAACACCTGAATGGAGAGAATAGTACTTCACCGATAGGTCATCTGTAGAAACCTGACATTGTGCCTCTGAGCACTGTCACTGCAGATGATAACCTCTCATTTGTTCAGCCTTAGCTGCAAAATGATTACTGGGAATGGATGTATTCTTCTGAACAACTACCGCTCATTCTTCTGAACAAACACAAACCGGAACAGGCTAAGTTGTCAGCCAAAGAGTATTTCAGGGAGGGTCAGAATGCTCGCTAAGAAATCTTTGTTTTCAAGATTTTGTTAAAGAAATATTTTGGGGCCTATGCACAGAACAAAGAAAACAGATAAGCGGAACAACCCAGAATACAATTTATTTATACACTGTATATAATAATATATACAATTATATATTATATATGATTATATATATAATAAGGGGACGCGGTGGCTCAGTGGTTGTTGATCAAAAGGTCAGCAGTTCAGCGGTTCGAATTCCTAGAGTTGCATAACGGGGTGAGCTCCCATTACTTGTCCCAGCTTCTGCCAACCTAGCAGTTCAGAAGCATGTAAAAAATGCAAGTAGAAAAATAGGGATCACCTTTAGTGGGAAGGTAACAGCATTCTGTGCACCTTTAGCATTTAGTCATGCCGGCCACATGACCACGGAAACGTCTTTGGACAGCGCTGGATCTTCAGCTTTGAAATGGAGATGAGCACTGCCCCCTAGAGTCAGGAATGACTAGTACATAAGAGCGAGGGGAACCTTTACCTTTACCTTTATACAATAATAGAAAGAGATGTACATCGCAATTCACTAGCATTTAGAGGACAGGGTGAAATAGTACACTTGAGAAGTGCTGTCTTGCATTCCTATTTACAATACAAGTGAACCTGACATTGTTGAGGAGTGGAAGAAATATGACAAATTTTGGGGGCATCTGGAACTGTGGGTTGCTTTTGTTCCCCATTTTATTTTGTGGGAGGTCTGCTGAATTAACTATCTTCAAATCCCAGTTCCAGGAAAAGATCCTTCACCATAATAGTATTCCGTGGTATCCACCAATGATTTTGTGAATGGAGTTTCTTTCCATTCCTTTCCTTCAGTTCCACTACTGTACCAATTTACTTGGGTTATTTCCCACTTACCTAGAAATAATGGTGAAATTAATGTGGCTTACTTCCAAATGAGAACACATAGGATTATATTCTTTAGCTAGATTTAGTCCTATATGACAGGGATGGGCAATCTTCTGTAGACCTATGAAATTAACAATATGTTATTGTTGTTGTTTTAATAGGTTTCTATGCTGACTTTCTTTCTTTCTGACTTTCATATTCAGATTGAATATGCAGCACTCCCTCCTCCCATTTTCCTTACAAGATCCCATTTGTGACATAAATTGGACCAAGAAAGAGTGACTGGCCCAATGTAACTCTGTGAGCCTCCTTGGCTGCAATGCGGTCTCTGGTTCTCTGCAGGCCCAATTTAACATTTACCAGTTTAACATGGACTCAGTAACAAAATGGGCATTGTAGTAAGTGCGGCTAATCTAAAATCCCATTTACCAGAATTAATTGATTATGAGCTATTAAGTCATTTTTGACTCCTAGGAACCACAAATATAGATTCAGTTACTTACCATGCCTCACACACCTGCATCACTTTGCAGGCCCACTTCTCCTGTGGCCACTTGCTGCTGCTTGCATGCGTCGCCCCCAGCCTCCATTTCACCGTCAGAGGCCCTTCCAGAAAGCCCCTGTAGCTGATAACAGAGCTCTGGATCGATCCGCAAAGGGCTTTCTGGAAGGCCTCTGATGGCAAAATGGAAGCCAGGAGGAGCTGTGCATGTCAACCCAGAGCCCATTTCTTGGCTGCAAATGCCTTTCTGGAAGGTGTTTGATGGTGAAATGGAGGCCAGATGTGACACACGCAAGTGGCAGCAAGTGGCCTCAGAAGAAGTGGGCCAGTAGCGGGCTCCTGCTGGGCAGAGCTGTCAATGCCGCTGCCACAAGGTGAGTCAGTAATTAGACATCCCCCCCTGAAATAACGCTTGGTGCTTTCTTTTGGTGGCAATATATATATCCAATATATATATATATAAGACCAGGTCTTATTTTTGGGAAAAACATGGTGTATATCACTTTGATGTGTTCATTTCCAAGTCTAAGGCTGCTTGTTCTATCTGTTGTAATTAGTTTGGTCTTCTTTATATTTGAGATCCATTTTTTCACAATTCTCTTTTAGTATTTGGCTTGCAGATCCTTTGCATTTTTGGCTACGCTTACCATTTATCCTAAAATGCACATTTTTAGACATTATCTATTCAGTCTTAATATCTGAACTACCACTACTTTCAATAGTTTCTGCTGCTTCTGGCACTGAGGCATCATTTTATTCTCTAGACAGAGTCATGATCAGGGTTGAAGAAAGGTTTAGATTGAGGCAAGCTGCTTTTCATATGACAATTCTCTCTGTAGATGTAGATAAATGTATTTCAGTTATATAGCACTAGTAGACTTTTAGAAAACTAAAATATTCACTTATTCTAAATAAAAATTTATAATCAAAGGATTCTTTTAGTCTTTCTAAGCATTTCCAATTTTCCCCACATGGTTTGGGCATTTGGGCAAAAATAGATTTTTTGGGGGGGAGCGGGGGGAGGAACAAAAAATGCAATGTCTCTATTTTTATCAGTGAGATTTTTGCAGACATTTCCCAAGCTTTCACATCTCTACAATGATGTAGAGCTAGAACTGCCACTTATTGGAGTGGCTACTTTTGTTCAACATTTAATATATTACAACCCAAGTTTAAGGTTTAGCTTACTGCCGAATGCTGTCGCAATTGGTATCTCATAGATTTATGTTCCTGGAGATCTGCAGAGGCATTGCATCTCCTAATATCAGAGAGAGAGAGAGAGAGCTCTAGGTTTTCTGTGGCCTCTCTGACCTTTTCTGTCCATTCTATCTGTGTTATCAATTCATCTTTTTCCCACTCTGTTGACAAGTGGGGACTCTATTGCATCAGTTGACTTGTGTCAAGGATTTCCCCTGTGATCTAATCCTCTCTCTGCCCTGCTCGCTCCTCAGGGCTGTCATCACAGAGAAATGGCTATATGGCAGGACAGAGCTGATATCTCAAAAGGTGAAGGTTATGAATAGACTAAGAAAAAAAATGACTCAAAAAAAGAGGGCTGAATGGTTAGGAAAGTCAAGCTATTGAAATATACAATGTGCCAAGGTGGACCGTTTATTTTTACCCCATGCAATTTAAGGTTTCACGATGAAGATAAATAAAACTATGCCAAGCCAACGCATTACAGCCTGAAAAATAGCTTTTGCTAATCTTGGCAAGTTTAATAGGAATATAAAAGGGTTTCTTTTTTTTTTTTCTTTTAGCAAGATTAGATTATTTGCTTGCCAAACATGTGACATATATCAAATGTTACTGGAAACAGCAAACCTCTTGGAAAAAATACATTGTTATATCTGAACTGCTATCAAGCAGCAATCAAAACCAAATGGCCATTGAAAGTAAGTGATAATTATTGTCAGTCCCAAAAAACCACAAATGTTTTCTAAAAAAATAATATTTGAAAAGTTGAGCGAATAAATTTCATGAAATATAATATTTTTCATAAGGATGGAGGCTCAATTTTTTCTAGTTATGAATATTTAAATTGACTAAAACCTGTGACGTAAGGGTCCAAACATTAACTTAGTAACACTATTTTTATATACATTTGTATATATTTCAATTTAGACATGTTAATTTTTTTTTACTGTTTTAATCCCTTTTCCTATATTAATCATATATATATATATATATTAATTGTATGGTTTGAATTGTGAGCTATCCAGAGTAATTTGCTGAGTTGGTTTTCTATAAAATCAATCAATCAAACAAACAAACAAGCAAACAACAAATATTGATGCTGAAACTAAAGGTGTTGTGATCTTATAAAACACCTGGTGAGTCCATAGTATGGATATAGCAGTAGGTAAATTGCCCATGAGCACCAATATGACCCAAATGCCTTGGTGTTTACCAAGTTCAGAGAACCTCCTGATTTATTACTTAGTTTACAACATTGATGGATTACATCAGTCTGATTTCTTTGATGGGATATTTGAGTAAACCAGAACTCTGATTTGGCAGGAACTATTTGAAGTTCTGGAATAGCATAGTTTAAAATATAGGTACTCCCATGTGGGTGATAGTAGAAACTACTGATAGTAATGATAGTTCAGATATTAAGACTGATTAACTTTTTTTTTTTTTTTGTAGCATTAGATCCTCCCATGGTATGCATTATATCGGGCAGCAAGGGATCTCCAATATTTTCAGTTTGGGATAAATACTTCAGTGTCTTCCCATGTGATGCTTAAAATATCAATAGCACTTAGACTTATATACCACAGTGCTTTACAGCCTTCTCTAAGCAGTTTACAGAGTCAGCATATTGCCCCCCAACGATCTGGGTCCTCATTTTACTGACCTTAGAAGGATGGAAAGCTGAGTCAACCTTGAGCCTAGTGAGAGTTGAACTGTCAAATTGCAGGCAACCAGCAGGCAGAAGAAGTAGCCTGCAGTATCACATTGTAACCACTGCACCACTTCAGCTTAAAAATCTTAAGTCACCAATGAACGTTCTTCGCCATGCATTTCGAAGGCGTCCTCTTGGTCATTTGGCATTGGGGTATGTGTGTGCATTTCATTGCCACCTTGGAAATTTGATTGTTCTCCATATGGAGCATATGACCTGCAAGTTGGAGATTTCTGTGTGCAACAATGTTATATAATTAACAGGAGAATCTCAGTAACATCTTAGTAACATGGTCAAAATAGCAAATGTTTAGGATTTGGCGAAGGCATCTTTGTTGGAAGATGTTGCATCTCTTGTTAATACCTTTCAGGTCTCCCTGGCATAAATAGGGGTTGGATCACTATAGAGGCAAGCAAACAAGAATTTAAGTTTCAGTGATATAGATAACAAGGACCAGATTTTATTCATCCTCTGGAAAACAGCTGTTGCTTTTCCAATGAGGTACTTGACATCTGTCTCTGCATCTTCATTTCATGCAATTACACTACCCAGATAGGTAAACCTTTCTAGTTCCTCAAGTCGTTGTGATCCAAATGTGATTTTTCATATCTCTGCAGTGAAGCTTACATACATGATCTTTGATTTCATCGCACTTATCCTGAGGACAATTTTAGTTGCTTCTTCATCTAAAGCAGCCATCACTTGTTGCAGTTTCATCTTGTCTTCCTCTAGTAAGGCAATATCATGTGCAAAAATCCAGATGGCCAAGATGGTCTTGGTCAGAATAATGAATACCTTTCCCAGTGCATGATGTTCATTGGATAACATAGTTGAGGGCCATAAGGAAGAGGAGCAGAGATAGAATACAGTCTTTGTCTAACTCAGGTCATAATTCCAAAGAAGTCAAATGCATAACTCTCCTTAAGTTTTAAAAGTGCCATGCCAACATCTGAGAGAACAACAAACTAGATTTCTCTTGAAAGGTCCTGCTGTGAACAAATCTTCACCTTACAAAATATCATAGAATACAGAATATTAAGACTGATTAGATAATGTCTAAAAACCAGAATTTTCTAGTCTTCCTATTCTTCTGATGCTGCCTCCATTTTTTGGTTTCCAGAAATGTGATAATGGGGAGTATTCTAAGGACCCAAGCCTTAGTTCTCCTTTATCCTCAAGCAGATGGTTTCTCCTGTTTTCATGATACTGTTTTCAGTATCTTTTTAACTCACTTGTCAAATTAATCAAATTAAGAAGTTGTAGATACTTTTATATATTTTTATAATTTATAGTTCTCTTTTCAGCACAGAAACTGAATTAGCCATGGTGGTACAGTGGTTAGAGTGTAGTACTGCAGGCTATTTCTGCTGATTGTGGGCTACCAGCAATTCAAGGTTGACTCAGCCTTCCATCCCTCCAAGGTCAGTAAAATGTGGACCCAGATTGTTGGGGGCAATATGCTGAGTCTGTAAACCGCTTAGAGATGGTTGAAAAGCACTGTGAAGTGGTATATAAGTGTAAGTGTTATTGCTATTAGAAATTGTACAAAGTCTGACTAAATTATAGTTTTACATTTTATAAATAGACAACATGGAGTGCTAAATGTAACACATGATATGCATAGAAATAGCATATATATTCTTAAAGAAGCAATCACTAAAAGATGCTATAAAATGATGCAAATATTTTGTTTTTTTAACCCGCTGCCAGTTACACACACGCACACATATATACACAAGCTTCATGAGCAATATTTTACATTTCTATTCTGTATATATTAAGAGTGCAACTTAATTGCCTCAACTCTTTTTTTTTTCATTCCACAATCAACTCTACTCACAAGAGTACAAAAATAGCTCATAACTTCAACCACAGATTCCCTCTCTTTCTTTCTGACTTTCAACCATTCTGCCTGAAGAGTTTTTATGAACACAGAAATTTCCATTAAGTATTCCTACCCAGTTCGGTATTGATTGACTGATATCTAGAAACTTAAATTATTTCAATTTTTGTAAATAAAGAAATTTCCACCACCATTGTAAAAGGCTTTCTCCCACTTCATTTTAAAGATGCAAGCTAATATGAAAATACCTAATAGCATCAGATACAATTCCTCCAACTCTTATTTTTCAGACTTTTACCTATCTTACCCAGAAAAGAGTTTTAATAAACCTTTCAATTTTTATATTTTGGAGTTTCTACAGTATGGTAGATGTGTGTATGTGTGTTTAGGTGTGTAATGGGCTGGAGGACTATTTGATGGATTCTTTAAGATCATGTCTATGATTTCTTATTTTTAAAAAAATAGTGGTAGTGTTTGAGCTGTCAGTTTCAGCTACATTTTATATCACTTCAGTTAGACATCACAATCAGGGTAAATAACTTTATTTTTTGCTACACTGCACACTGTTCTTCAATATTTCTAGTTGCGGCTTGGAAATAAACAGACTTACATATCTCTACACCTGATTTGCTGAGGACATAGGAATGGGCAAACTGCCTGGCATTGCTCATCAAGTTCATCAAAACTTTTTATCAGGCTACTGGGGCCGCGGTGGCTCACGTGGTAAGATGCTGGGTCTGCACGCTGCTAAGATCGACAGCTCAGCAGCTCGATTCCCGTGAGCTAATAAACTGCGGAGGGACAAGAAAGAACCCTCCCCCGATTGCCTACCAGTATCCTGTATCCCGCGGGTAAAGATAACACCGCCTGAAAAAAAATCCTTTCATAGAGGCAGCCAGCCACCTCAGTGATCCCTGGCTAACACGTGCCATATGCTAAATACATAAAATCAGGCTACTCTTACAATTAGGGAACTTGAGCATCCAGACCAACCAGAATGGGCAGCAGATCAGGTTGTATCAACTCCTATCTATTACACTTCCAGTTTAGAAGGAAATTTAGCACAAAGCATTGGAAAGGACACATGGCATCTATAGTCTCATTGTGAAGGGTCCTGAAAGCAAGACATTGAAGCAGCTAATTATTTAAATATGTCATGCTTATTTATCTTGATGCCTTGAGTGTCTATCAGGGCAGGATCCCAGTGCTGGATTGCACTTCAGCAGCATCAATGCATCAGCAGCATCAATGCATCAGGACTTAATTGCCTCAACCAAAAAGGCTCCACACCCATTTGCACTACTCAGGTGGCCTGAGTACCGGGGGTGGATTTTTACTTACCTTTACTACCAGTTCGCAACGGGGCAGCGTGTGTGTTCGCAACGGGGCATGCACAGAAGCATTTTGGTGACGTCTGGGTCAGTGGGCGGGGCTTCCCACCAGTTTTACTACCGGTTCTATAGAACCGGTGTGAACCGGGGGCAACCCACCACTGCTGAGTACCCAGATAAACCTCTAAGTGGCCTCAACAACTCTCTAAAAGAATGCAAATGACAAGCTGTCTGCAAGGAATATAAATCCTTCCATTCCCCACTATCCAGTCAGAGCTGAAGAAGTTTCCTAGCTGAGAAGTGAAACATCTTCAAAGAAAAACAAGCAAGTCCAGTAGTCTCTTGAAAAAAGCACCTTTGGGACAACCATGACCTGGATGACTGAGAATCTCCATAGACATCATATGCATCAGGATATCATGTTGCCATGGGTCATTCTGAGTTGATCATGGCCAATCTTCCCCAAAGTTGACATTGTCTGGGAAGGTAAGTAGAAGGAAACGCAAGCAAAACAATAATTAAAAATAGATTTAAACAGTAGTAGTTTTTTTTAAAAAACAAAACAAAAACCCTTCTGGAATACTTCTTTGATAGGAAACATGAGTTGAACCTCATGCATTCTGATTCCTACCATTATTTACAGTACTAAAAAATATTTTGATGTTTTATTGCCAGGTCTCCTAATTTTGATAATGAGGAAATTTTGCTCAATTCTTAGGGCAAACATTCTTTTTTTCTTCTAAAATTTTGCTCAATTTTTAGTATTTCTCAGGTTTTATAAAGCTCATTTTATATCTCATGTTTTCCTCCTTCCACTGTGGTTTTTTTTCTTCTTCTTACTCTTGTATTTGATATCCTGGTATTACTAGTTGCTTTCTTGAAATTCTGGGCTGTTTCCAGGTAACAGTGATGTACAGATAGCTATCAAACCAAGGGTCTTGGTTGCAGAATTTTACACGATGGCAGTAATAACAATATTCAACCATTGTCAGTCCTTTTGCTCACTTTCCTTAAGGAAACAGATTTCTTCTCCCTGGAATTATCCATTGATATACTGTATTTTTCGTAGTATAAGACGCTCCGGACTATAAGATGCACCTACCTTTTAGGTGAGGAAAACAAGAAAAAAAAATCTGCCTCTGCCTCCCAGCAATTTTGCCTCATTGCAGCAAACAGCCTGCTTTACTTTCATTTTCATGTTCAGCATAGGTTGATTAGCACAAGAAAAAAAAAATCTGCTCCCAGCAATTTACCTCTTTGCAGCAAGCACCAGAGGCCCGCGCAGCAATAGGCAATGGCAATCCCTACAGCCTGAAACAGCTGAGGGTTAGGAGGCCAATCCAAAGACAATCAACTTGCGCTAATTAGGCTGTGCTGAAGCTGAAATGGGCTGTTTCTTCTTGCTGCTTGCTGCAAGAAGGTAAATTGCTGGGAGGCAGAGGCCAAAGGGTGGGGGCCAGTGTGTGGGCGGGGCTACATTCAGTGTATAAGACGCACACTTATATGGGGAAAAGGTGCATCTTATACTCCGAAAAATATGGTACATTGTGTGCTAAAGCAGTAGTAATAGTCACCATAAAGGCTTTAAAAGAATATTATGAATCTCACCTACATTTGATATCCCAATGTAATCTAAACATTATTTAAAGGAGGGAGAGGTTCAGAGATGACTTACCTATGATTAACAATTCCCCTTCTTAGTATAATGGAATATAGTAAATTTCACAAAATGAGAAATTCTAAGACAGAACAATGACATATTTTTATGGTTTCAATTTATTTATTGCTGCATTTTTTTCATCTTTTAAAGCATATTTTTGTACAATTTATATCCCACCTTTCTGCCCAAGGAAACAAATATTTAGTGCATCATGTGCACTGAATATTCAGCATACTTGCAATTAAGTGTTTATAATATTATTATTTTTTTTCACAGAAGACTCAAAGGATTGGTAGTGATGGGTAGTACAATGTTCCTTGGTCCAATTTTTAAGCAGTAGAATTGAATTCAGAGTACAACTGAGTTACTAGTAGGCAAGTTGTATTGTGTACTTCTTCCAGTTTTGTACTTGTACTTTAAAATTGCATAGAAAAGCACAGATATTGAGAAAGTCCTGGATAAAGAGAGAGAGAGAGGGAGATAGAGGGAGGGGGAGGGAAAGGGGAGGGGGAGAGAGAGGGAGGGAGGAAGGAGAGAGAGAGAGAGAGAGAGATTTTTACCAAAAAACCCTTCCATGTTGGGGAAACTTGTATTCAGATTATTGCAAAAAATAAATAAATAGATGAAGTGGATTAAGAACTGACAATAGTCCTGATATTGAATGAATCAAGCATTATTGTAGAATACTTCACCTACTATATCTTTCATAGTTCTCTATATTCAGTAGTAAATTGGTGACAGGCATTCACTTTGTTTTGACAGAAAAACTGGGGAATATAATAGGAGAGTTTTGCATTTCACTTCCATGTACATGCTTGAATGGCTCTAAGCAAATCATCTGTCCCCATATTATTTGTAAATAGGTGCACTAGCAGCATAGATTGTTACCAGCATCGAAAAAAATCATAATAAAAGAAAAATGCTCAGCTTTGCATCAGCCAAAGAATTCTCAGAACTGTGCAGTCTGAAGGTGTGTACACCTTTGACCACACTTTGCTGAATAGTGCATTAAATGTGCCTCCTGCATTACTTTAACAGCTGGGTTTTCACTGCAGTTTTTCAAACAAAGTTTAATCTACTGTATTCAGAACCTAAGGATATAGCTATCCTGCAAGGCAGGGAATATAAAAATCTGTTTTGTTCTATAAGCATCCTTGCTTTTTCAGGCAACCCATAAAGATGCATGTCTTCAGCTACAGTTTCAACAGCTACTCTTGGTCTTTAGGGTGGAGAATGAAATAGGTGCTTGGCAATTGTCACTGCATCCTAGTATATGTTATCACATAGCAGCACATGATGTACTGTGGCCCTTCTCCATACTTCACTTATAAACTTCTATGTGAGTATACCGTGCAGCTCTGAAATGTAATCTTAGTATTACTTGGAAAGATATATACATATCCAATTGCAATTGAAGTTCACCATATGACCACATTGGTTACCCTACCTTCTACCATCTTTAATTGCTGTTCTAGTTCCTCAACAATTGTTCATTTGATATTTTTTTAAAAAAAGTTATCCACTGACTGCCCTCTGTTAAAGACAAGATGGGGTCTTAACTGACTGTTTTTCCTTTTTAGGCAGATTAAATGGAAAGATTAAATGGAAAGGTGATGTCACTTGCACAGGGCAACAAAAGCAGCAACAACAAAATCAGCTGAACAGGATAGAGCCAGAAACTCGTACTATGTATTCACACATCATGCCTGCAAAGATTGTATTGAAGATGTTCCCATTGAAGTAGTATGCACAGTATATGTGCCTATTCATGCATCCATTCATACCTGTTATCAGGGGTGGGCTTCAAAAATTTTAGCAAGGGGTTCTCTGCCCACTTGCTGGGTGGGAGTGGCCATGGTGGGCGTGGCATAGGCAGTCTCCTGCACCACAGTGGTGGGGGTCATTTCTGCCATCCCCGGGCTCCGGACGCTTTCCTCGAGCCTCCAGGTGGGCAAAAACAGCCTCCCCAAGTTCCAGAGGCCCTCTGGTGGCTGGAAACGGGCCCATTTCTGGCCTTCCAAACTTCTGGTAGGTCTGTTTTTCACCCTCCCTGAGCCTCCATTCATGCCCTGCACTTACCTGCATCTAAAACGGGCTGCCTGGGGACTCCTGGGAGGGGCCGGGAGGAGTAGGTGGGGCCAGCCAGGAGGGGGTTCTCCAAACTGCATAGAATCTTAGCTAGAGGTTCTCTTGAACCCCTGCAAACCCCCAGCAGCCTGCCCCTGCCTGTTATTGTAGCACAAAAAGTTTTTGCTGCCTTGTTACTAAGACAAAACAGCTTATTATCAACAATTATTTGATTTACGGATTATTTATTTTCGAGGTATGATGTTTACACCACCTTTATTATGGAGATATATTTAGTTTCCCACTAAACATTCTTCTGACAATATTGTTTCATAATGCTAATTAGTAAGAGTAAAATAAACAGAGGAAAAGGCAACTGTGTGCAATCATCAGCTTAACCTGAAATCAATTGCAAGTATTTAAAGTGAGGAACATTAAAAGTCCCAGGAATATTGAAAATTGTCTTTCTTTCAACCTTCCATAAAATAATGCCCACGTGCACATTCAAATTGGGGGTGTGGGTGGGGAGGAAGTGGAGGTAGGAGAAAAAGTACACATATATAAATGACATTCCTCTTGATATCTTATCTTATCTTATCTTATCTTATCTTATCTTATCTTATCTTATCTTATCTTATCTTATCTTATCTTATCTTATCTGATTCACTAGTTTTAATCAGTGGTGGAAAGGCCATTTCCAAGATATAACAGGGACAGGGAGAAATAGTCCTTACCTTCTGCTTCTCAGTTTTGGGGATGTCTCACATATCACTGTGGCACTTACGTTTTAATTTTGGAGCATTTTCTCCTATGCAGTAGGACTTCTCCTATGTACTTCTATAAATTGCATTACTTGTTATATAAGGAAGGAGAGGTGAAACAAATTGACAAGGGTTGTCATTGGAAGTAGTACTCTTGTGCAATTTGCCCTGACAAGTGACATGGTGATAGAGAACAAGATGGTGATAGACAAGGAATGCTTTTTCTAGACTAATTTTTAAACAAATGTGTTCAGTCATGATAGTGATGCTTTCATGAGTTCTTGCTTTGAATAGAGAATACTTGTCTCATTACTGGTTGCTGCCATATTGTTCTTCTCTTTTCACCTGGGAAAAAAATCTTGTATTGAATTATCTCCATTCAAGATCAGAGAGAGAGAGAGAGAGACTTTACTTCACCAGCTGAGTCATTATGATTCCTCTGTTTGTTCTCAGCTAGCCACAGAGCAAATCATAATCTGCAGTTTATTCTTTATTAACAGTAAATTTTTTTGACTCCCGCACATTTATAAGAGACAAACAGCTGTAAGCACAGGTGGCTGTTTACCATGTGACTATAAGTAATATCTTTTCTACAGTTCCTGGATGCTAGGCATCTGTGGCAGATAGAGGTTGCTCTTCCTTTGAAGGAAAGGCATACAGGCATCCTACTCTGAAGTGAAAAAAAGGGTAAATACTTATCTGATAAATTAGAGACTTAATGCTGTGGAGGACATTAATGATACCACTGAGTGGAAATGAAAGCACTCATGAGAGAACAGATGGATCAGTATCATTAGCTACAACCACATCTTATTAGAACAAAATGTACAGATTGAAGATGGTAGAGAATTTTTTCCATGTATATGGAATTCTGTACTATCTTTTAATGGGTGTGTGCATGTGTGTATGATAGACATGTGTGCAGAGGAGAATGTTTATTCCCTAGCAAATAATAATAATAACAACAATGGCAACAACAAAGTGGAAAAAGTTATCAAAAATGAGATGATGAAGTTCTTGTGGGACTTTCGAATACAGATGGATCGCCATTTGGAACACAACATGCCAGATATCAAGTTGTCAAGGGCCGAAGTGTACTGTTTATTGACATCGTTGTACCAGGAAAAGCCAGAATCAAAGAAAAAGAACTACGAATTACGAATTATCGCAACCTGGCCATCGAAACTACACGGGTATGGATGAAACATGTAACCCATTGTCATTGGGGCACTTAGTACCATGTCCAAGAATTTTACAAAACACATCAAGAAATTGCAGCTTCCTGCAATAACACTAGCGGAACTGCAAAAAACTGTACTACTAGGAACATCATATATTTTAAGAAGATACTTGGTTGATACCTAGGATGCTGGCAACAACCCATATCAACCATTAGCACCAGTCAATGGTATTTGTGTTACATTTTTAAATATTCAGTTGACTGAGTTCCATATTTAATGAATAAAAGAGATAATAATAATAACAACCCTCTCCAAGTCTAATAAATGCACTATTTTGCATGTAGATCTACCATGTATAATATATCTATGTTACTTTGAATAGGCAGTTTTAAAAAAGCAACAAAAATATGTTACTGGAGGTGGGGAACCTGGGAATTAAAAGAATGGGAAGAGAAATGAACTGGGGAAGATCAAAGAAATGCTTTCATTTTTAAATCCATGAATTATAACAATTGGATGCTCACTATTTATAGTTATACAGACAAGCATCTGCCACGTAACACCGTAGTCTTAACAATTGCCGATAAGAAAGACAAAAAAGTGTGGATAATGGATGTGGGACTACCTGGAGTCAGTAGAATAGAATAGAAAGAACTGGAGAAGATCACAAAATACAAAGACTTGCAAATAGAAATAGAACAACTGTGGCAGAAGCAAGCAAAGGTACCAATAGTCATAGGCACCTTGGGTGCAATCCCAAAACAACTGGATCACCACTTGAACACCATCGGCATTGACAAATTCACCATCAGTCAATTGCAAAAGGCGGCTTTACTTGGAACAGCTTACATCCTGCGACAATATCTGTAACACTATCAAACATCCACATCTGCCTCTCTGAGTATCCTTTTAACTTCAAAAGTCCCAGATTTTTCCTATCTATATTGGGTAAAAAAATTGACATGTGAAATCTATTGTCAATTCAAGGTGGAACAAAAATAATGTTATTGTCCAAACTACTATATGTAGTTCCTATGCTTGCTCACTTTTTTCCATTGGAGAAAAGCCCAGTTTTATTAAAGAGCTCACATCTGTTCTTTTCTGCACACAGTGTAAACACAATCTTAAGAATCTGATGGAAGCTGATAGTAAATGTCTCCAGAAGGTAAGGCTGGCATAGCAACTTTCCTAGAAGCCCAGAAAAATCTAAATTTGCTAAAAGAGAGAAAAAGATGGATTTTTCTTTGAACTTCATGTGAACCAAGGCAGACGTCTTCCTGATGTCTGTTTATTGCTGTAAGGAGATCTCAGAAAAGGAAAGGCTGTTGATATCAGTACCAGTAATGTTTATTTAGTCAATAACCTGCAATATTAAAAAATATATACAATACAAAAGTGCAATCAGGTAGGTGAAATAAAATTCCGATATAACAAGGAGTCCCTATAATAAAAGTGTAACAAAGGTACTGCATACAGTACATAAATAGCAAGTATCGGTCTACTCCATCGGTCTTATGGAGTAGAAATGTGTGTCACCTAAAGCAAGATAGCTAACCTAGGTACAGGATCTACATATTTGAATATGAGGGGTTGCCACTATACACCAATATTTGAGGGGCTGCCACGTAGATGAAGGGGTCAAGCTCTTTTCCAGGGCACCTGAAGGCCAGGCAAGGAATAATGGATGGAAGCTGATCAAGGAGAGTTTCAACCTAGAAATAAGGAGAAATTTCCTGACAGTGAGAACAATCAACCAATGGAACAGCTTGTCTTCGGACGTGGTGGGAGCTTCATCACTGGAGGCTTTCAAGAAGAGATTGGATTGCCATTTGTCAAAAATGGTGTAGGGTCTCCTGCTTGGATGGGTGGTTGGACTAGATGACCTACAAAGTCCCTTCCAACTCTATATTGTAATCTAGTTGTATTAAATCTGAAGTAATGTATAAGACAAAACTGATTATTCCTGTGATCAATTTTACCTCATCTTCCTCACAGCAATAGAATTCGGCTACTGAATGATAAAGGGAATAACATTAATGAAATGTTCTTGAAGAACGTTCATGAAATGTTCTAGAAGGTTCACATAAAAATTCTCTGGCTTTCTTAAGACTCTGCCTAATAGGGGCAAAATGTAAGTTGGCCTAATACTGTAAAATTTAGTGTACGACGATATAAGTAATGGATTCAATTTTCCTGTCACCATATGGACAGTGCACTTGGTTAATGGTGTTATGTGTTTTGGAGTAACTGCCTTGTAGCAATGCAGATATGCCTAGCTTTGAAAAATGCTATCCTCAGCCTGCAGAAAATTAGGTTCTGTAAGCAACTTATTAACTGCAGCCTGGAATTTTATATCCTTTATTTTTTGGGTGACTGGTTGTTTGGCTTAGTCCTGTCCTAAAGAAATGAAGAATAGTGCAGAAAATCTACACAAAGCCAACTTCCTCTTTAAGGCATGTTTTCAGGGGGCCATATTTGTTCTTATTCTTTACCTGCTCAAATCCTGGATTCTTATTTTTGCTGGAAATACAATTTTCTCTATAGCTCTTTCCAGATACACACAAACCAGTATTCATACCATCTTCAGTAACTTTCCGTTCTCTCTCAGTGATTAGTTACATGCTCTCTACATCTTTAACACTTAAAAAAACACCCCTTGAGTAGTGGGGAAAGAATGAGCTAATATCAAGACTTCACTATATGTTGCCTAAAAATTTGAGGTATCCCATGCATAGTTTATGAATGGCATTTTGGTAAACGTTATGTTCTCCTCTATGAAATGTGACTGTGAGTTATACACCATAATTTCCCTGTATTTTACATACCATAAGAAGATGGGGCACAGAAGATTGCTTGTTCTATAATATTGATCTCATTATGAAAACTTTGATATTCTTCTAAGAAATTCCAATGGACCCTAGTCACAGACTGAAAAAGCATGTTATAATTCACTAACATTTTCAGTCTGAGGTTATTACAAAACGGATACCAAATGATTTGATACAAGAAATGATTAATAGCTGCTTTTGAGACTGGCTTATCATACTTCTGAAGTTGGTGGCTTTATTGTCCTATCAAGAAGATGTAGATTTTAAAAAAAACCCGTTCATCTTATTAAATTCCTGTTCAGCATGTTAGTAAGCATTTAATTAAATCCTCATACAGTTCATTAGAATGGGCCTGTTTATTCTTCTAGACAAGTTATTAAAGTTTGAATTGAATTGAAATGCTTCATTTGGAGGAGGAATATGGAATATGGAAATAGTGTATCTTCTTTTTTATGTGATACCTTGTAACAAGGCTTATATCAGACCTACTCTGAAGATTATACACTGATTTCTGTGTGTGTTTTTTTTTAATCTTGAGATAGGATCTATGTTCTTTCTGTAAAAATACTGCTAGCCACTACTTTTTTATCTTGATATGAAGGGCGGTATAGAAATAAAATTATTATTATTATTATTATTATTATTAAACAAACCCACTCTATTTTTCTTTGGAAATTTGAATTATTGACAATAGGTTAAAAGCAAGGAACAGATAAAAGATGTAAGATGAAGTTTTCCCATTGTTGTTTTTAATTCTCCTTTGTTCCCCACGAGAAAAAACAGAATAGGGATAACATGAGAATTGTGCTAGATACGCTAGAGTATTATGAGGAACACCCCGGAAAACAGATGGCTCTGATCTTTGTCGATGCTCAAAAGGCATTTGACAACCTAAATTGGAAATTTATGATAAAACAAATTGAGATTATGAAATTCGGAACAAATTTTGAAATGATGATCAAATCCATCTATAACAACCAAAAGGCGAGTATCCTGGTGAATGGGGATAGGACTAAAACATTCCAAATTAGTAAGGGAGTAAGGCAAGGCTGTCCCCTATCCCCTCTATTGTTCATCCTGGCCCTAGAAGTCCTTCTACGGAAAATTAGAGCTAACAATGAAATAAAAGGATTGAAGATCAGGAAGGAGACTTATAAGATACAAGCATTTGCAGATGACGTTGCCCTAATCCTTGAAGACCCTATAGAGTCGGGACCTAAAGTACTGGAGGAATTAAGTAATTATGGAGAGGTGGCAGGCTTCATATTGAACAAAACTAAAACTAAAGTATTGATTAAGAACACAACTGAGAGTCAGCAAAACGAGATAGAAGAAGTATTAGGACTACAGGTTGCCAAAAAAATTAAATACTTAGGAATTTGGATTACATCAAGATGTTCGACTCTGAAAGATGATAATTATATTCCCCTAATTAGAAAAATAAAACAAGACCTAGATAACTGGAAAAAAATAAGATTATCACTTTTGGGCAAGATAGCCACAATTAAAATGAACATCCTCCCCAGAATATTATTTCTATTCCAAAATATACCAATAAATTTAGATAAAAAATTCTTTCTAGAATTAGACAAAATCATTAGAGAATTTATATGGGAGGGGAAAAAACCGAGATTTTCCATTAAAATTTTAAGAGGTAAAAGAGATATAGGTGGATTTGGACTCCCGGATTGGGAAACATACTATAGGTCAGCCAAGCTAGTTTGGATAAGAGATTGGATCACCCTGGAAAATGCGAGAATTCTTACTCTAGAAGGCCATGACTTGCAAAAAGGCTGGCACGCCCACATCTGGGAAATGGAGAGGAAAAAGAAGACACATTTCCATAGACATAAAATTAGAGATTCCTTGATACAAACATGGACCCAGATCAGACAAAAACATTACAAGAAAATCCCAAATTGGCTCTCAACGATGGAGGCCCTGACTCACCCAAATAGGTGGGAGAGGGAGAAAATGGCCAGATATAAAGATATTCTAGATGAAGGAGGGAGGCTTAAACCAAATGATACCTTACGAGAGCAAGGAATAACCTTAGATTGGTGGACCTACTCACAAGTAAAATCCAGATATCAGAGGGACAAAGAACAATATGGTATAGAACCGGGACCAAATGGATTGGACAAAGTTCTGATGGGAACAAATAAAAAGATTCTGGCAAAATTATACAATTATCTGCTAAGCGATGAGAAGTTTGAAGAGGTTACAAAGAATCAAATAATTGCATGGGAGAAAAATATAGGGTGCAATATAAATTTCGGGGAATGGGAGGAGGCATGGAATAGAAATCTTAAATTGACTAGAGCGGTGGCATATAAGGAAAATCATTACAAAATGCTTCATAGGTGGTACCTAGCCCCGGCCAGACTAGCGAAGATATATCCCAATATACATCCCAATTGTTGGAAATGCGGCCATGGCCAAGGCACCTTCTTTCACATGTGGTGGACATGCCCGGAAGCGAAAGGATATTGGAGTAAGATCAGGAGATGGCTACACGAAATAATTGGGGAAGATATTGAACTAACACCAGAGATTTTCCTCCTGGGAATAATAAAGAAGCCATATAGAAAGGAAATGACACATTTAATGATCCATATAATTACAGCCGCTAGATTGGCATATGCACAGTTTTGGAAAGAGAAAATTCAACCACCAGAAGAGCTTACAATTAAGAAAATACTCGAGTGCGCAGAGATGACTAAATTAACTTATGAATTAAATGATGAAAAGTCAGTATACTATATGGTGTGGGAAAGGTGGTACAAGTGGTTGCATGATAAAATGGAAGAAAGATCAAAGGTGTGTTAAATATTGGTTAAAAGTGAGTCAAAATATCAACAAGTATTATTTATGTAAATAGTTAAAACACTGCATATCCGATACAAATTGAAAAATGTTTATTATATTTATGTGTTTTATGTTATTGTTTGAATGATTATTTTGTTTGTTTGTTTGTTTGTTTGTTTTTCTCATTTTTTTTCCTTTTTGTTCTGTAAAAAATCTCAATAAAGTCTATTAAAAAAAAAAACAGAATATTTTTCTATATTTCTCAAAACTAAGCAAAATAATGCAATTTTTTTTAAAAAAATATGATCTCTGTACAGTTGTCTATATCAGTAAGATAAATGGAAGCTGCATACTGTATAAACATAGCCACAAAGTTTATTCAGTCCATTTTATTCAGTTCTTTCAACTAAGAAGATTATCATTTTAATCAATCTTGTTTCTGATTCCCAAACCAATTAGTGGCAATCAGGGGCACTTTTGTACATTTGTAATAAACCTAGAATAATTTATGTAAAAAAGCACCTCTAATGACCCTGTATGATGATGGAAACAGATGCTAGAAGCTTGAAGGAAACAGTGCAGTGTCAGGATGAATCCTCAAAATCAGATTCTATTTCAGAAAAGTGTCACTGTCTACTAATTTTGAAGGATGGGCAGTAGAATAATTATTTTAGGGATTCTGAAAAGCACTTGGGACCAAGATGTTTCTCCCCCCCTCCCGCCGCCAGTCTTCCCCTCCTACATAGACAAAGTCAGCAACTACAGATTTAAATGCTAATAGTCATTTATGAAGTCAATTATTATTCTGAGAGATTGGCAGCCTTCTGTCCAGGATATAAAGCTGGCTGGGTGCTCTGGTCAATGTTAGGATAATGTTGGTCTTGATTACTGTATGGGACTGCTGTCTATGGTCCTGAAGCTGAAACACAGATATCCTCACTGTATGCATATAAGAGTTTTAAAATAAGGGTAAGTGGAAAGAGTAGAAATAGATCTTTAGGATATTAGGGTTCTGAAAAGATCTTTAGATATTAGGGTTCCGTGAGAAGATCTAGAAATTTTTCAAATCATTACTGTTTATTTTTATATGTGTAAGTAAATCATATATTTAAAAATATTAGAACCTATTGTCAAGACAATTCAATTCATGAGAAGCATTTTTAGCTGACAGATTATCATTGCATGACAGAAGAGTCTTTTGTAGATTAAAAAAAAAAAACTTCCATAAAATTGGGGGTCAGATTTCAGTATTTTATTTAAAAAGGGTCTGGACTTCTACTCCCAAATAATAAGCAGAATATTATTGCTTCTTCTTCATAGCCCTTCTCTATTTGTTTCTCAGTTTCTACTTATGTAGGCTCAGCCATAGCCATCCACTGATTTTTCCTTAGGTTTGTAATTTTTCATTAAGATAATACTAAAATCTATAATAAAACATGGAAATCATCAAGCCAACCCAAAAATAACATATGAACATAGGGTCATAATAGAACACATGGGCAAACCACTGAGATAACTCTTAGAAGCAAGTCAATCTGTGTGCATTAGAGGGATCGGTTTTGTCGATTTCCCCTAGATCCTTTCAGACTATTATCTCATAAATTATATTGAATGGTCTTTCACTGCCAGTCATATAAAATAAAAATAATTTGTATGCGATTATTAAAGCTAAGCTATAAATCATCAGACTCTTGTTGCCATCTTGACAAACTCTTATTGTTGATGAATTTTATAACAAATTATATTATACCAGCTGTTGGTTGAACATATTTTCACCCACCCCAACCATCAATTATTTATTTTTTAATTTTTGAAGTTTTATATCTGAAGGCTTCCAGTTAATTGCTTTGTGTTTTAATTGGGGACTGGTATGATACTCTTTTGATCAGAGTTGCAAGCTTTGCTCAGATAAATCTTCAGGGTGTTTTTTGTAACTCACTGGATTGCTTGGGGGCCTCCTCTCATTTCAGGGATGTGTCAGAAGAAATCAACTCAACTTCAGAGACAATAAGTATGTTACAAGATACAGCAGTGTTACAGTCCTCTGTTTCTTCTTTGATTAAAATTCAATTGATAGCATGCATGCAGTAATCACCCAACATCTTCAGGCTCATGTAAACACAAAGTGCAGCTCAGCAGCTTAGAGGGATTCATGTGGGGATTTTATTATGCATTGCCTACATACACTGTAATCCTGTACAGAGTGGTGATTATAAAGAATTCCAACACAATGCTGCTGGGATAAAATTGGGATATTGGCTCTATGGTGCTAGTTGGAAAGACATATGGCTAACTTTTAGTTCTACCCTCACACACCAAAAGAAAAGGAAAAGCAAAAAAGATGAAAGGGGAGGGAAAGGAATTTGTGCTGGGGGTGGTTGGAAGATTGCACTTGTTTTTTAAATTTTATGAAGTACCTACTTGGTTCTTGTTCTTACTGTGTGAGTGTGTGTGTGTGTGTGTGTGTGTTCAAATGAATGGTGAGAGAAAATATACATACTGACTTTCTTTTGAGACAGAATATAAGTAATTTTTTTCATTGTTCAAGTAAGTATTATACATACAAATATGAATTTTTCCACAGTTACACACACTACATACACTAAAGGACTAAAGATTTTAGGTAGAGGAAAGATCTTTAGATACCCATATAAAATATGTAAAATATACTGGTAAACTTTTGAAGAATGGAATCATAAAATAACGGCCCCAGTATCAACAATGTTAGTAATAATGTCTGCTGGATAGACTAGCAAATACAAATATAAAAAGATCATAATAATAAATACCATAAAAACCAACATCTTAAAGAACTGCATGATGGACAAAGAAGAAATGAATCAAAGCCTATGACAATGAACTTTAGAAGTAAAATGAAGGAACATAAAGTTGATTTATCTGATCAATTTTAAAACATATGTTATTTCTGGCAACCTTTTAAGATGTTCTGTTGACACCAGGACTGAAAATATGATATTTTATTATTTTGTTTATATGGGATGGGATATGGGATGAAGAAGTAAATGTTTGTAACTTTAGAGAGGATGAAAAGTTCCTAAATTTGTTTATATTTGTGATGAAAATTGGAAATCACTTCTTTATATATTTCTTTACTCTTTTCCTGTTGTACTTTTACTTTTCTCTTCTCTTTTTCTTTTTTCAATCTCTATCATTGTACTTTTTACTCTTTTTCTCTTTTCCTTCTTTAAGTTTAGTTTGCATAAGATTTTATTATAATCAAAATTCTTAATAAAAATTCTATATAAGACACTTAAGCCACTGCTCCAAAGAGCTTATTTAGCTTTTAAATAATTATGATTCAAAGTGCACTTGAAACTGGGATTTGGTCAAACCCAGGTCTATTAAAGGTCTATACAAGCCTGATCTTCCTCATCTCCTGCTGCTCTATTCAATAAGTGTCTGCAGAGCCTCTCTGGACCCTGCAAATTTTGTTGTGAACAGCTGTCTTCTGGAGCACAAAAGAGTGATCGCTTCCATTTCTCCTTGCCCAGAGAAGATTTGCTGGCCTGGACTCATTGTTTAGTCACAATTATAGCCTCTGCATCATCTATACAATTTTGGAGACATGTCAGTCTACCATTTTCGCTCAATAGTTCCTATGTTTGGATGGTTTCTATTTTAAAAAAGAAGATGTTATAGAAAAAAATTGCCTGGAAGTTGGTATGCAAACTTGTTCTAGTTTTTCAGTGTAAAGAGATTTTTCCTACTCAGGTCTTTAACTACTCATTTGCGAGTTTGATAAGAATGTACAGGGGAAAAAATGTTACCATTTATTCTGGTCCCTAGATCTCTTAAATGCATCAAAACTAACCAGCAACAATGTTAAAATGATATGTGAATTATTTGATTGGCTCTTTCTGGCAGTCCACACTCTTGCATACAGATAAGCACACATACCTAGTGTTCAACTAATCTCTAAAACAAGATTGCAAATGTTAAGCAACATAGTTTGCCGGTCATAAGCATAGTTAAGTTGGCACAAATTTCTCAATTCCACACTGCAGTAGCTACCTCCATACTTACTAAATCAGGGTACTAGAACAAATTGAATAATATAATAAAATTGCCTGCTCAAAGACCATTACATTATTCAGAATGATCCCACAAGAACAGCAAGACATGAAAAATTAAGCATCCAATATAATCTGTATGTTATTATTAGACAAAGAGTGCAACATTTCTTTTCTCATTCCCTTTTAAACAAAATTTCTGGCAGATTATTTGGCCGATGAAAAATGCATCATTCAGTTTTCTAAATACACATTTTCCTGTGTGAGATATATATTTATGTTGACAAACTGCATCTAAATGCAGAATTGCCTTTTGTTATTTGTAGGCAAGACATTTCAAAAGGTATTAGTCACAATCAGAATTTATTTGTTTTTTTAAAATAAAAATTTAAGTCTGAAAAAAAATCTGTCATGTGAGTTAGATGAAATGAACAGACATAGAACTTCTTTGAATATACTATATTATAATTATATTAATAGTTAGGCATCACTATATCACCAATATATTTCCCTACCTCCAATTCCTTGCTTAAATTATTATAGTCAAAAGTATACATATTCCAGAAATAGCTTTAGTAGTACTTACTATATAGTACTTCTAAAGCTTAAAATTTACACTTTAGTAAAATAGGGCAAGTATATCTGATACACTTTACTTGGCACCTTATGTGTCGTAACACTTAAAGGCAATAATAAAAATAAAAACAATAAAATAAACTGCACCAGTGATTATAATGTTATCCAACAACTATCTCAATATATCTTCCAAAATAGAAAGAAAAACACCAGTCTTTTATTGTTCCCATATATCCTCTGCTTTCTCAACTAAGTTGTAGTTTAATTGTTGAATGTAAGTAAGAAAGCAACGTCATCCTTTAGCTGTTCTCCATTTGCACCTCCCCAGCCCCTCACTGACAGGAGCAGATTGATGTTTGATCTCTCTGAAACAGTTTTTGGTGATTGATGCAGAGCATTTTAGAAGGGCTGGCGACATCTCTTGTAATTACACTGCTCAGACATCAAGATTGCATAACCTCAAATTGCCATGAATGATGTAAATTTATCAAACGTCCAGTGAGTAGTTCCTCCTGGCTTTCACTTCTCTCTGTTAGGCTCCTTTATCTAATAGAATAGGGACCAGAGGGGATTATATAGTTACACTTTGTCAGCTTTAGTCTCTCATGATTCTGCTTGACCAAAGTGGGGAGGGATAGGGTAGAATGGGGGAGAGGGACGTCTTCCCACTGCCTTGTTTGTTTTATCATCCCTTGCTGCTTCACACACGTATTCTCTGCAGTGAGAAGAAAGGATGCATAATGTGATTTGAAAGCCCAGGATAGTTGAAGCAACAGGGTTTCAACCGAGCAACAGCAATCATGTCTGCTTAGTGAGGTAAAACATGCCGTTTGTATTCCAGACAGAGGTTTTCAATTATGCTTGTTAAAGACCCAAAGATTAAAGAGCATAAAGATTCATTTCCTAAGGCACTATCTTGAGGAATGCTTAATAATCATCATCATAATAATAAATGAATAGCATTTCCCTGGCATTTGTTCTTTTATTGTTGACAGTTCTTGTGCTGAATGGTAGGGAGGTGGACAGGATTAGTTTATAGACAAAGTAACAAGAGATAAGTGCTCAGAATTTATTGTACATTCCTGAAACAATCAAACTATTTCAAAGACCGATTAGCTGGGAAATGCATTTCCATGTGTTTTATTAAATTTGTTTGTTTAGCTGATAAACAGCTTTGTCAGGGTTTCCTACTGGGCTATACCTGTGGGTGTCCTCATTGCAATAGTTCCATCAACTGCGCAGTCCACAAAATAACAGTAGTTTTCTCATTATTTAAAATTTAGAACAAGTGAACTAGAAAGAGGGAGCTTTCTGATATTGCTGCCCCATGAAAAGAAATCTGTTGTTCTAAAAAAAAAAAAAAAAAAAGAGGTGACAAGATAGTTCTGGGTTTCCAGACAAAATCATAAGGGCTATATATTTTGCCTAGTATATCCTGCCCTATACTTTGTTTGCATATATATTCACAAACACATCCATATTTATCTATTTATAACTCCTTTTTTATGAACCTGTACACCCTTAATAAGGGGTAGAATCGAGATGACTGGATGGAGCTAAGCATTTATTGGCCGGATGCCCTTCCTGATAACATGCAGAGTTCACAGTAGATTTTTTTCATCTTTGTGCCCTAGGACAGAAACATCAACTCTACCTGGGATTGAACTCTCAACTTGACAAGCAGAAGACAAGCATCTTCACCACTAGGCCACCATGCTTATCATCTGTCTGCCTATCTGTTTATCATTATCTATCTTTTTATCTATCTGTTAGTCTATCTATCTTTCTATCATCCATCGATCTGGAAAATAATTAGCTGATCAGGATTCTTACAACGATTCTGTTTTTTTTACTTGTGGTCAAGGAATAGGACATAAGATAAAACCAAGGGACAGAAAATAAGGTAGACAAGATAAAACTGAAAGTGCATCCTTTCTGTTGGTGCAGTGCAGGATAACATGATGCCAATTAAATTGTGACAAAAAATTCTGCAAGAGTTAGGAACTGGGCCATTTATAGGCTTCAGTGTCTGAGGTACACATTCCTCCCCAATATTAACTAATGAATGACTTTAATAATCACTTCAAAGGGAATTTTAACTTAAGAAATACAATATTCAATAAGTTCATACATTTTTTGTAGACTTAGATGGAAAGGAATTCCTATGTTGGTTAAAATGTATGTTCTTTAGTTGACACAATTTCTTCCAGTTTTTGTCTTATATTAATGATGCTTACTATACATACATGTGCCCAAAAAAGTGTAAATGATCTGAAATCACTTTTAATTTTATACATAAAATTAATATAAGTCTCGATTTTGGTTTGCTACATTTTCAAAACTGAGATACCTGTAGTCCTCGACTTACGACCACAATTGAGTCCAGAATTTATGTTGCTAAGTGAACAGTTTGTTAAGTGAGTTTTGCCCCATTTTATAACTTCTCTCATTGTGCCACATTTGTTAAGTGAATCACTGAAGTTGTTAAATTAGTAATTCGGATAAGTGAATCGGACTTCCCTATTTGACTTTGCTTGTCAAAAGGTCGCAAAAGATGATCACATGACCCTGGGACACTGCAACCATCATAAATGTGAACCAGTTGTCAAGCATCCAAATGTAAATCACATGACCATGGAAATGTTGCAATGGTCATATATATGAAAAATGGAAAAATCCCATTGTAATTCCAATGGTCACTAAGCAAACTGTTGTAAGGTGAGGATTATCTATATTGGAAGGGGGAGTGGTATGACTAAATCAATAGTGACAGTAATATACTGAATTGTTTTTATAGGAAAACAACATTTAGGAATTGTGGGCCAGACTATACAACACTTTGCATGCATTTCTTCTAATTCTTATTCAAATATATAGGCAGGAATGTTTATCTTGGGTTCTTCCCTTTAGCCTAGTATTACATCTGTTAAATCAGGAATAGGTAACCTGGGGCAGCCAATACTCTCTTTTTTTGGAATAATTTTGCCAATGTAGCTGATACTTCCTACAATTTTTAAAGATGAAATACTTAAAAGCTAGTAATATATGCCATAAATTGAGAAGAGGAACTCATCAAATGAAAATCCACAACCTGCCTATGTTTATCCAAGGTTTGCTATTGTAATTCTATCCTAATTTCTGATTCGCAAAAATATTAAGTGTGACCCCTGGCATACAAAACTTTGAGGCTAATAGAGGGAAATAATTATTTTTCTTCTCAAATTTTTATTTAAAAAAAAAAACAAGTCCTATGTAATGCTACTAGAGTAAACTGTCTGCATATCATAACTCCAATTCTAATCTATTCATTGGTTTTGATATGAAAAGCAAACAAACAAAAGAACTTCCTCAGCTGGAAAAAGCAGTAAGCATTCCAATTTGTAATCCCTAAATATTTTACATGAAAAGTCTCTTATTCATTAAGAAGATGCTTTTATTTCTTGACATGAGGAAAATGAATCCGTAACTCATTCTAAAAAAAATAAAAGTCTGTTTAAATGTAGATTTTGAGTCGCTGCCAGGATTGGATAAAACCCATACTGTACATTGCAATTGCTATAAAAATCAATAGAGCTCTTTCCAGGGAGATACATTTCTCATGTCAAAACTGCCTTCATTTTTGTGTGACACTTTTCCATGGTTCTTATTTTTCCATGTTATAAATGAAAAGCTTAGAGCCTAATAACACAAGCAGAGCTAACATAATCATTAATAGGGCATACTCAAAAGGCTGTTTTATGATTATAATGTTTATAACAGGGAAAACATAGAGTAGAACTTGAATTGGACGAAGTCTTACTAGCCTTTCCAAATGAAAATTCATTTATCTTAATGTTCTACCACCTGGGGTACATGTATTTGCTGTTTTTCATGATACGTTATTTTGATAGAAGGACAAAAATATACATTAGTTGAATCCAGACCAAACCCAAGGTGTCTTATGTGGTAGGGTCAAATCTTCTCCTAACAGTTTTATTTCTATTTCCTACCATACCGCAGACTAATTGGAATTTATCTGTTAGAAGCTTTTCTTTTTAAATTTCTGCAAAGGAAAAAAAAATGAAGAATGTAATGGGTGTGGGGTGGAGATTTATTCCTCTTTCTTGTTTGCAGAGGCCAGTTCATATCAAGACCTCTCATTCCCTTTGTACTAAACAAAACAAATTAGTAAGGTCTAGGAATACATGGGATGCAGTGACTCAGTGGCTAAGACGCTGAGCTTGTCGATCAAAAGGTCGGCAGTTCAGCGGCTCGAATCCCTAGTGCCGGGTAATGGGGTGAGCTCCTGTTACTTTTCCCAGCTTCTGCCAATCTAGCAGTTCAAAAGCATATAAAAAGTGCAAGTAGAAAAATAGGGATCACCTTTGGTGGGAAGGTAACAGCGTTCCACTGTCTGCCTCTCTCCCTCTCTCCCACTCCCCCCCCTCTCTCTCTCTCTCTCTCTCACACACACACACACACACACACACCTATCTATCTATCTACCTACCTACCTACCTATCTATCTATCTTTACTTTAGGAATACATGTCCAGGAATACATGTTACCAAAAAGTTAAAATCATGTAATTGCATTTCGCTTGTTTTGGCCACATGATGTTGGGGAAATTCACTGGAGAAAGCAATTATGTTTGGAAGAGTTAGCAATAAAAGTCAACCAGGCCATCAAAAAACATGGCAGGACAACATTAAACCTGACACCAGCCAGAGTATAGAAAAACACAAAGAAGTAGTGCAAGATCGGAAGATGCGAATCACCAAAAGTTGGACACCATGACTGATTGGCTAATATCTCCATCAGGAATACCAAATTCAGGCTGCAAAAATGTAAACCAATGTAATATTTTAGCGAAGAGCAACAGGCAGCTGTCTCTTTCTTCCTAGTAATGAAGTGATCGACTAGAACTTTGAAACCCAGATTGGTGATCAGCCTTCATGTAGTCAAATTCATTCAATATTAAATATAACTTGAGTTTTGAGATTATATTTATGTAGTCATCCTCTGGCCCTGTTCCTCCAATTTTATCTATGAAATATTTGGTGAACCAAGAGACTAGATAAAATAGGGGGGCATCTGGTATCCCCTGAGCCAGAGGACTAGTTCAAGACTTCATGATATTGTTAACTATTACCCTTCTGGTACCAGGTAGCCAGCAATAGGCAAGGCTTCACTGCTGCAGTCAATAGGTGTTTAGTTGAGGGTTTTCTTTCCAGGTCTTGACAGTGAATTATGTAATGGAAAGGACTTTTTAATTGCCTTTTCTCTCCAGGCTTGGTGGACTAAATAGGAAAAATGGAATAATTGATTATATGTGGTATTCATGCAATACACATGGCTCATTTGAGTTAATCCTAAAGAAACTTGAATTTATTTTTGGTTCAGTTTAGGTCAATTACTCCTTGATCCAGTTAATCATGTTCTGGACAGAACACCACTTTTAAATATAACAGGATTCCTTTTTATGTATTCTGTCCTCCATTTGGTCTCATTTCTTCTGCTTGATTATACCTTAGTTATGTCATCTTTTCCTCCTAGATTTGGTTTCTATAACTCTGACCACCTCGATTGCCTTCTTCTAAATTTAAATACATTTTAATTTTTTTCTGCACATCATCAGACTCACCAAATCAGATTTGGGATTTTGATAACAAATATAAAATATCAAAGCTACCACTAGTTAATAGAAATAAAAATCTTCTGTCTCTTTGTTTCCTTCTGTAACTTTGTTACAGTCACATAACAATTACACCAGAATTAAAGTAACTCAGAAAAGGGCAAAAACCAGGAACTTGCCAAATAAAATTGACTTTGCTAACCAATCTTCTGATTAAACCCATCAGACACAATGAATTTATATATCCAGGAAACAAAGTGAATTAGAAGAATGTTTCGGTAACAAACTCCACTTTTTTAAATAACCAAGTTTAATTCCAAATTTAGCATAATTTATACCTTTGAGATATTACTGGAAAAAATACACATGAATGCACATTTGTTTTCTGTCTAAAGCTGAACAGACATTTTTCTCAAAATGGTAAATCTAGTTACTATAAATACATATACATACACACAGACAGACCTACTTGTAACACAAAATGGGGGCTTATCTGTTTTTTTAACCCGTAAAGTTGAACAAAAACAAATCCATGTGATGTTTGCATCATCAGATCAGGTACAACCTGATTTAATCTCAATAAGGAAAACAGAAAATAAAAAGCTACTAATCACCCCTACAACAAATTATTAATATAATCCTACCCCTTATCCTTATGGATTCAACTGAAGCCTGGCTAAAGTGACTCATTAAGGGAATCCCAAAGCATTGCAGTTTGGAAGCAAAATCTATTTTATGTATTGTCAAACAAATAAAGAGGTAATAATTTTAAATTTTGTGGCGGTTTTAAAATTAGTATTTTAGATGCAAGAAAAAATAACTTTTTTTTTTTAAATCGCAGTCTAATTTTTTGCCTTTTCTACAAGGTTTCATTCGTGTTAATTTTTTAAAAATCATTCCCTTGAATGTGGGGAAAAATAATGTTTTAAACTATAACCTGCTTTATCTTTTCACAACATCACAGACACATAAATTTGACAAATTTTAAACAGAAACATGCACACGCTGTTACACATGCACAACTTTGCACATAGCTCGGTAAATTTTAACCATGTATGACCATCCACAGACATACATAACATTCCAAAGTTTTACTGGTAATACAAATGTTGTATACTTGCAGACAACAACCTTTAATAGCAAATCCAATGTATGCATTTTTGTAAGAAAGCAAGCCAAGGTTCCCCCCACCCCTTCCAGCAAGCAATGAAAATTAAGATAGCAACGTGCTTCTGTTTGAGACTTTCAAATAAAAATAAATTCCTAGTGTGGTGGTTTAACTAAAGGTCTGCAATGGAGCAGAGACACATCTTGCCTTCAACGGTAAAACCATACAATATTTTGAGGTATTTGAAAAAAATACCATCAGTATGTTTTAACATTTGTTTTATCAAGAAAGTGGATTTCCCAGTTTTGAATGCCAGATTTATAACATAATAGAAATGTTGTATTTCCCCCTTCCCCCATCGAGTATAAGAATTATAAGGTAGTGCACAGTAGTACCCATCCCTTAGTGCCCATTTATTATATACTATTTTTAGAATTTTTCTAAGTACCTGCATTTCTCTCAGTATATAAGGGTTCATGAATTGGAATAGACATGGTAACAGGTCAGCCAATGGGGACTGTTTGGTGACTCAGACGGCCTGGAGCCTGGGCATGGCTTAGGTTCACTGATCTGTATTTATATGAGTGCTTCTAATATTCTATAGCTTCTGTGATTATTGATTCTGTACTTCTGGATTCTGAGTTCTGGTTCTGGCTTCTGTTGTATGGTATTGTATACTGTATATAAATGAATCCTGCTGAATTATTTACTTGTGTGCTGGTTGGATTGCTGCAAACCCTAACAATTTCTAATGCCAGGTATTCTATATTGTGCACTAGTGTGCTTGTGGGACAGATACCAAAAAAGGATGCTTACCATTAATAAAGAATGCTTACCATTAATAAAGATTTATTAAAAAGGTGCCCTTACTGCAGAAGCCTGTCATGTGCCAAATTCCTGATGAGGAAGAAGTGCCAGAATCAACTTCCTAAAAGGTTGCTTTTATTAGGCAAGTTTAATAGGCTTCATCCTCTCCCCTCCAACCCCTGGAGTTGCTTAATTTAGGCATCAGCAAGGGAAAGTTGCGCATTAGTGAGGATTAGCTACATTGTTAAGCAGCTAGCAGGTATTGGGGTGCTTAGTTAAAACAAAAATTGGAAATAATTATCTGACTGGGGTTAGGGCAGGAAATTTGCTCTCTCACCATTTGCTGAAATAAATAGGTAGAGCTAGCTTGTTTAAGCAACAACTTTTTCAGCTGTTAATTAAAAAATGCAGGTCAGTCACAGAGCAACCTAATAGCCCCAGGCTATTCTACCACTGTATTTTTTTGGTACCTTCCTCCTCTTCCTCAGAGAGAAAGTAATCACCCACCAAATATGTCAGGCTTGCCAATTAATGTTATCACAATGAGTGCTGTTCAGATCTTTTTCTCTCTAGCACCTTTTTCCATAAATATGTTTTCAAGCCTGCAAACACAAACTTGGTTATTGTGATATTTGGTAGGATCTCACTTGTCAGCTACACTAAGTTATTTATTTATATATTTACATAATGTATATGGCCACCCATACCACAATAGTGATTTTCAGAAGCATATAAGGAGTATAGCAACAGCTATAAGCAATGACCTGTGACTTCCAAAGTAAGCAATATGTGCCAATCATAAAAAACGTATCAGTAGCAGAGTTCATCTAACCTCTCAGCCCTAATCCCTGGGGAAACAAGCAGAACTTTATGAAAAGTTAACTGGGTTGGGGCCGTCTGGATCTCTAGATGATGCTGTTCCTGATTGTAGTGTCCATGTTCCTAATCTATTAAAGAACATGATCAAATTGAAGTGAGGGTATAAAACCTCCTGCCCAATCATTTGATCAAGGAACTCACTGACCTTTTGCTTTTATCTGAGATGTGTGATAATATTTCCTGAAAATAGCATGTTTGTGTTTTGATATATTTCATATCTATAGATTTCAGCAATTCTGTAATCTTTTTTCTAAAGTTACATTCAGTTCTACGATACACTATGTTTTAGTCTGGCCTCTTTCTTCATTGTTGTATTTAAATTACTTTGCTGTTTTTCTGTGCAGGCTGCACACAAACTAAATGTAGATTCACTCTCTATTTGATAGAGTAGGTCTGAAAAAGAGATGTGCCTTCGGAGCTATACTTTAGCATGTCCAAATATTGGTTTATGTTCTCAAAGTTTTAACAAAGACTTACAGATGATCATCAATCACTCCCAGTTCTTGTAAACAAAGGGATGCAAACAGGTGAAATAATGACAGGTTTCAGTTAATAGTCAGGCAAGCAGCATTTTTTTCCTATTACCTCATACAGCATCTCATGGGTTCAAAGGAACTGGGACCATATTCTGGACTAGAAACTGTGTGTGCCAGTCAACAGCAAATTATCCTATTCATGTGCTAGATGCTTTGTGCATCAACAGTAGCAGATGGGAAAAATGATGAAAATGCCACAATGCAAGTTTCTTATAGGTACGGATGGAGCTGCTGCTGAGGTGACCAAGATTAGTGTACTGACTCCTTCCAGTATATTATATTGGCCTCTGACTGCCTAGCTAAGTATTGCTTTGTGTAATTGGATAATAATTATATTGCATTAGTATCTTTGGTTGCATTATATACTGCACTGTCTTCCTGATATATTAGAATATATCAAGAACCTGAATATCTAACATGATCTGCCAGAGATACAAAAAACAAGAAGGTGATTTTTTTTTTATTGTTATGCTGTCATAAATAATAGTTCCATGACCTTAGAATTAAACTTTTTTCCCCATTATTCCTCAGTCACCTACTCTGGTAAAGGACTTTAATAGCTTACACAATTATTCTGTAGTCAATGGAACCAAGCACTATACTGTACATGTTATTTTCAAAAAGGCAGAGACAGAAACAGTCTTGATGTAGGAGAATATTTGTAGCTTGGGGTTGAACTGTGGAGTCCTTGATGTGGAGTCCACATCAGTCCTCAGACTGTGGAGTCTGAGCTTGGTTGTTTTCTTGAAGAGGTTCCATTACCAAACAAGGTAACATCAGTGGTGCTAGAAGGGAGTGGTGTTTGCAGTAATTTTATATACTAGTTGCTTGCTCTGTCAGCATTGGTGGGAGCGGTCTTGGAGGTTATTTGATTAGGCCGTTTACTGTTTGCATGTTTGTCTGAGTTGGTGGTTCCTTGATTGAGCATTGTTTACTTCTTGATTGTTGATCTAATGTTAATCTTGGTGTTAATCTCTGATCATTTAGGTATTGATTGCTAGTGGGAAGGTATTTTGGTCTTATTGTTTTCTCCTTTGAATGGTATATAGATGTCATTTATGTCTATCATGGTCAATATGCAGAGTGCCAGGCTTCAAGGTATTCTCTAATGCTTTTCGACTTGGCTTGGTCTAGAATGCTCTGTTCTGACCCAGCCTTAACAGAAGCAAGAAACAGACTTCTTGTCACAAAAAAACCCCTCTTTATTTACCTCTTGTGAATTAATTGCATTCACCCACCAAAAAGTCCAGGCAATAGTCCTTCAAGGAGTTAACTGCAGTACAGACTTTATCAGTTCCTTGCAATAATTGCAAGGCTGTGAGCTCCAGCCGAAAGGCTGAAAATTAAGTTCTGGCAAGCAGTCTTTGTGGCATGAAACACAATGAGCAAAATCTTCAGAAATACGAACTGTTGTCTCCTACAACAACCACTCCCCTTTCCTTCTATTTATTTTCCAGCCAGGGAGGGGCCATTCTTTGCTTCCCGAGTCAACTCCTTGTCCTCCATTGCTCACCTCTTCTAACTGCTCTGCGCATATGTGCATCTGGAACAGACTCCAGCTGTTCTTCCTCCTCACTCATATCAGCCTCCAAAGGCAGCTGCCTCTACAGTGGCTGGGAAATGTCGGACGGCCCTGGCTCTATCTCTGCATCCAACTCAGAGCATTCATCAGAGCCTTTCCCAGACTGCAGCACTGGCCCAAGTTCCTTCCCAACCTCCTCTGAGTCTGCTGCCAGCTCCATTGGCAGCTGGTGGGCCGCAACATGCTCACAGTTTCCCAGTTAAAACTATAGTTAAATCTGTCCATATGTTGTGAAATTAAGGATTTTTCATCATGTCTTCTGACTACTACTTGCTGTTCATGGATGCAGTCTGCTAGCTTTCTGCCTGTTTATCCTACATAGGTAATGTTGTTGATGACTTTTTTTTTTTCTGCTTCTGGGTCTTTTGATTTACTGCAATGTTTTGGAGGGCTTTAGCTGGTTTGCATGCTGCGGTGATGCCATATGGTTATAACTAGTACTAGTTCATGGTGGTTTGATGCATGGCTGTGTTATCACAGATTGTGTTGGTTGTGGTATATTGGGTTGAATGGTCAGACACTTTTTGATAAAGTTGCATGGGTATCCATTTTGTTGGAAGATGTATAGATGTTAAGTTCCCTTTTTCTGATGTTCGGGGTTGCTGCAGTGTGTTTGTGCTCATCTACATAGCATTCTTCCCTGGAATTCCCTAGAGTAGGAAGAGCCATAGTGGTGCAGTGGTTAGAGTGCAGTACTGCAGGCTACTTCTGCTGACTGCCAGCTAACTGCAATTTGGCAGTTCAATTCTCACCAGGCTCAAGGTTGACTCAGCCTTCCATCCTTTTGAGGTGGGTAAAATGAGGACTCAAATTGTTGGGGGCAATATGCTGACTCTGTAAACTGTTTAGAGAGGGCTGCAAAGCACTTTGAAGCGGTATATAAGTGCTATTGCTATTCTTACGCAGTTTTTCTTGTGGGAGGTTGGGTGGTTACTTTGGTAATGTAGCACTTGGTTGCTGTGGGTGGGAAATATTAAACAAACATAATTTCTTATTCTTATAATGGTTGCTTAATTGGAACTTTGGAAATAGAAATACAGCATCATCTCTATATTTCACAGAGAGACAATTGTCAGTGGAATACTATAAAAGCTAAAGGACTCTTGTGTCACTTGTTGCGAAAGAAGAGCAGAATCTTACTATCATTTCTTCATGCTTTTACATGTTGTGGTTGATCTCTAGCAGCAGCTGCTTTTGAGGGAAAGGTGATTAGAACTTGTAAAGACAGGCTGCTCTAAACCACATCCTTTTCATTTAGTGAAAGGCCATAATTTTTTTGATGGTACTGCACTGAGGGAGAATTTTGCAAGAAAGCTCAAAAGATTAAATGGAATGAAAAGCTTAGGAGGGCAATGTTTCAGGACTTGTGGATATTATAGATCAGTAGTGATACCTAAATATAGACACGTAGTTGAACAAAGCTTCCTAATTTTCTGAACAAGCTGTATTTAATCTATGGTTTCCCCTTTCTGCATTTGTCACAGCAGATGCAGCAAATGAACAAATCACCCAATTTTCATAATTAATGTGGGCAGCACACGCAGCAAATGAACAAACTATCTAATGTTCATAACTAATTCTGTTTGTAAGCCAAACTGGTATGCAAAGGGAAAAAAAAACAAAACCCTAAGATCCTGTGTACTATGAAAAATATTTAAAAGAAGCAACATAAATGCCAACTTATAATTATAGATGATTTAAACATGTATAAAATGCAAAGTTCCCTAGAGTAGGAAGAATCTGCAAAATTGAGTAAATGTTAATCTGGTAATATGATTGCATGCCTACTCATAAGTAATTTTTACTAACTTTAGTGAAGAAGATTGCAAATAAATGAAGATTCTATGAATATCATATAATAGAAAGTATATCCCTTCTCCTCATAAAACAGGTCCTTCTGCCCCTTCCCACTGTTTTGTTTAAACCTCTGGTTCAAAGTTTCCCTGCCCTTTAGAGTGATTTTTTTAGCCCTTGCAAAAATTATGAGAGTAATCCTGTCTTCCCAGTTCCATTGATACATTACATTCACACACTCTGATATATATGAGCATACATTCACTCATATGCCAATATATTTACCCAATTGGATGCCCTTATGCACACATTCAAATCCTACCCTTTTCCTAAACAATCTTAGGCACATTGAGATTGGTGAGTGAAGGAAATCAAATTTGTAGCAATCATCCAGATTGATAAAGGTTCTTTCCAGCAGTTCTCTTGGGTAGAAGCCAAAGGATTCCTTCACATATTTGCTGGGAGGGAGATATTTTTGCTGGACCTTACCAAGAAGGACTTCCATAAAATGGATGACTATAGCAGCAGGAAGTGATGGAGAAAAGGCTCTGAGTGTGAGGTGACGGTGATATACTTTCTACCAAAATAAGAAGTATAGAAGATGTGTTCTCCAGTAGCTTTTTGTCAAATCCTTGGCAACTGTTCACAATACCAATGTCAGTTTCTCACAAAGTTCTTGTTTTGCAAATAACCATCCTTTTTCCTGGGTCTAAGCAGCCCTTTATATGTATTCTGTGGGCACAGATAAAATCCAAGTGGTCTCAAGAGCGACCACAAGAGAGAGTCTTTATGACAAGATGACAGCAAAGAAATATCATCCTTCCAACCCCCACTCCATCCTTTTGGAATTAATCCAGTGATGGGTTTCTACCTGTTTGCCCCGGTTTGGGTGAACTGGTAGCGGAGGCGGTGGGAGGCTCCGCCCACCCACATGGACATCATCACGGATGCTCTGTGCCTGCGCATGAGCAGGCACACGCATGCGTTTACATTTCCGAACCAGTAGTGAAGGCAAGTGAAACCCACTATTGAACTAATCCTTCCATCACCCCCACCCATCCTGCCAGAACTTATTAAGCTTTTTGGAAGAGAAATGTAATGTCTTCCTCAAGGAAAAAACAAACCAGATCTTACCTACATCATTTGCATGACCAATGCATATAAACTCTTGTCATAATCATTAACTCACTTACTTGTGTGTTTGGAGACCTATCAGGTTTTTCATACTACTAGAGACTTCGTATTTTCAGTTTCCTTTTTCTAATAAATAGTATGCTTCAAATATTTACCATTGCTATAGAAATAGAGAAGATTATCCACAGGCTCAGAAAAATCCAAGCAGCAATGGAGTAAGTTGGAAAGAGAAGACAGTGACACTATAAATATGGTTTCCAATATGTTTTAAGGAAACATCTTTCTTAAGGAAAATAAATATAGAGGTTTATTTTTAACAAGGGATTCTGATGGCAGATTTCCACTCAAATTAAAAAAGAAAACTTAAACTGGGCTTGCTAAATGATGTAAGCAAGGAGAAAGAAACAAAGAGAAAAGTCTAGTGATAAACAGATACACACATACACATGTGTTTATGGTGTGTGTGTGTGTGTGTGTGTATTTGTGTGTTAGGACAGGAAAACATCTGTAATGCATTACACTTTATAAGGTGTTTCCAACAATAGCTTAAACATACAAAATGATATTTCTCAGTAATTGTTAAAAAAGGGACTTTTTTCTTGTAATCTCTAATCATCATCTGTCAGGGTTCCATAATGCTTCTGTGTTATTGTTATGGTTGTTAGAAAATGTTTAAAAAAGTGCAACACCCTGAATACTGCAACTTTTTCTGAAATGATGTTTATAGTTGGAATAACATCATATAGGAAACTGACAAGAGATGTCACTGTTCTAAATTGAAAGAGATCACATTTGTTTATGGATCTGATATTGTTGTACTGCATTGTATGCCATTGCATTACATGATTAGATTAGATTAGATTGTAATCTGTTTTTATTTTTTCAATTGGGAAAACAGCCCAATTTAAATTAGAGGTGAAACTAAACAAACCGAAACATAGTGGTTTGTTTTTCCCATTGATTGTCATGTGAAACCCACAGACACATAGATAAACATATATGTTAAACTACATATTGTGTATTTATTAGGATTTATAGCCTTAGTTCTTGAGACACTTTGTAATCACAAATATACTTAAGCACAACACCAATTCATATTAAAACATATACAATAAAACCAATTAATATACAAAACAACATTAGCATACAAATTAGGTAGCAGTAAGGTGTCGTCAAACTCTAAAACAATGCAAATTAAAATGCAAATAAAATACAATTAATTGGGAAAATAAAAAGTTTCTCCACCTGGCACCAAAATAATACTAATGGGTGAGCACCTGTTAAGCCTCTCTGGGGAGGACATTTCATAAACGTTTACCACAGAAAAATTGCTAGAGACCTATTTCATCTTCATAAGTGAAGAGAAACATCTAAAGGTCCAGGTGGGAGAAGGGGATTCTTCAGGTAATTTTATCTTAAGGTGATTAGGGCTTCAGATGTCAAAACCAGTACTTAATATAACTTAATAGATTGGGATAATATCAAAATATGCACAAGGATTTTGATGGTTATGAAAAAAATCCTATATTTTTTGTATTTGCCTATCTTGCAAGCAAAATTGAGGTTAAAGTCAGTTGAAGTTCATTTGGATAGGTGTTTGTGCAATCTGGGAAAACTATTTTATTAATTCTACTGTAGACAATTGAGAGGCAATTTCTAAGAAAAGGCTAAAATATGTAGAGCTATTTTGTGTTAAGAAGTTCCTTTGATATAAATCAGAAAAAAGAAGAAAGGTCGTGCACTGGAAAATTGAATTTTGAACAGAACGAATATTAAAAAGAAAGCCCCTAAATGTGATTGAGCCTGGGTATTTCACTAACACCATTGCCAACCTATGGACGTTAACAAAAGATGAAGATGATGCCCATCCCTCTTTGTGACTAGATCTAAAAATGATCTTAAGTCCTTGAACAATAGTGTGAGTTAAGGACTTTTTGTTTTGAAAGGGTGGATCATGTTGCAGTTACAACTAAAGGATACAACTAAAACATGCAAATATCTTGTTTCTGAAAACTAATCTATGTTGGTTTTGAGGATTTTGCATCAGAAAAGTGTAAAGTCTTCTTTGGCAGTATCCTTTTTACCAACTTGCGATCTGTTGAGTTCCCAAGGAAATGTTGCGGTCCCATTTTGTGCGTTCCCTCTCTCTGATTTTCTTTGTGTGACATAACCCATGCATAATTGTATGGCTAGTTAAGTTATGACATTTTGAGTCTTGTGTGGTATAATTGCTACATAAAACTTCATGTATAGAAAAATAACTCTCAGATGGTATAAAATTAGGCTAACATTTTCAATATTTTTCAACATTTTCAAGAGCCTTGGTACTACAGTGGTTTAAAGCACCCTGTTATTAACACAGCTGCCTGCAATTTACTGCTGGTTCGAATCTCTCCAAGGCTCAAGGTTGACTCAGCCTTCCATCCTTTCTAAGGTAGGTTAAATGAGGACCCAGTTTGTGGGGGCAATAAGCTGACTTTGTATAAATATACAAAAGTATGAAGGCTATTGCTTAACGCACTGTAAGCCGCCCTGAGTCTTCGGAGAAGGGCGGCATATAAATCAAATTAAAATATATATATATATATATATACAGTATAAGAAATTCCCCCCTCTAATAATATAACAGACTACACTTATGCATTTTGTCTAAAATGCTCTGGTAATTCTCTCTATATATTTCTTAAAAATTATTCTGCAAAATATCAATTTTCCCAAACAGCTTGAATGTAATTCAAAGCTAGTTCCATGATCCAAGAGAAAAAATTTTGTGAGAAAAAATTTTGTGAGAACAAGTAAAAGAATGTATGATAAAATGGGACAAAACCTTTAGTTATAATATACAGATAAGAAAATATGTGGCTGACAAGACTGAAATTTACCTCTTATAATCATAAATAGAATTTTTATAATTTTTTAAATAAAATATTCACCAGAGAAACGGTTTAGAGTCACTTCAAATTTATGTTGGAAATTGGGTGGACATGTCAAAAAGCTAGAAAATCCTAGATTTAAATCAGATTATTTTAAAGATTAATATACCATTGAGAGGAGAATGGTTTTTTGGGGGTGGGGCAGATTAATTGCTAAACAGTTGAGAAAAAAATGAAACTTTGTTTTTCACATAACTGCAGTGAGATTATTGTACACACAAAGATGGAAATATTTGGCATCAGTCACAATGGAGCACAATGGTTGGTGAAGATGATGGAACTTGCTAAGGCAGCTAAATTGACTTATTTTATTAAAAAAAAGACAATATCGATGTTTATTGCTGACTGAAATAAACATTTTGAATGAAACAAAAAATGAAAATTATGTTGTATGGCTTGATGTTTAGGTAGGATAGATTATAGAAAGAAAATGGTTATATTGAAACCATACAGTAAGATGTAAACTTGTAATTGTACTTATAATTGCTGCAAAGAAGATCAGAAATTATGGTACTTATTTGTATAGTTTTTTTCTTTTATATTTTTATTGTACCCTATTCCCCTTCCTGTACTTTTAACTTTCTTATTTTTCTGTTCTTTTTTATGTAATTTGTGTTAGTTTTAATCTTCCTTTTTTAAAAGATTAAAATAAAAAAAAAATCTGTGTTTCTTAAATTTTGTTACAGGTACATGAAATTACAGAACGGTGATAACAGAGACTGGAAATGTGTGATTTTTAAGGAACACCTGGGAGGAAATTTGACCAGGATTTTTCTATTGTCAAACAGTGATCATTTAATGGAACTTCGTCTATATGTTGATGGTTTAGCTTATTATTTGAATTTGTATCCTTATCAGACTCAAATGGTAGCATTCAAACGTAGCATTTCTTTTAAATTCTTATATTCTGCCTCTTGCCATGAGAAGGAAGTAAGGGTGGAGAATAGATAAAATTAATAATACTGAAAACAATCTTAATAATCTAGTTAAAATGTAATACAAGCAGCTTTCTTTTTCATGAAATGGAGTTTTTTTTTTTTAAAAAAAAAAAAAAGCTAAGGTATTACCAGGCAAGGGTAAACACGAGGTTTTATAGAACTGTGAAATCTTTATTGGAGGGGAAAATCTAAAAACAATACAGAAATATTATTAATCCATCTGCTCCTTAGAATCTAGCGCCAGTTTCGCCCACTGTAGACTTCTGTTCTACCTGCCAAAGGTTGTGTTTTTTAACATATTTTTTTCCTCATAAATCAGTGACCCTTGGAAAAAGGCCTCATAGGAACAGTTTTTCCACTTGAATACTCTATCACAGATACAGAACAATAGTCAACCTTGAACTGCTCCTTAGAGTAGAATATGCGCCATTTTAGTCTACTGAAACAAACCAATAGAAAAAAGGACCTGTGTGATACGCAATGTCTGATATTCTTTTTACTACCGCACAACTCAGGCATGCTGCAATATATTTGTTATCCTTTTATGTGGCACAAGACAGCTTGTCATCTCAGTTATTATTTGCAGCAATCCTTTCTAATAGTTCTTCCCCCCATTGGCTACAGAGAAGTGATGACAGTTAGCACAACAGCGTTCAGTGTCTGTATGAGCAATACATTTCAATTCCCACCTTAAATACAAATCTGTTTCTAGCACAAGGACAAACCTCTTCCATTAGCAACTAATGTTTGCAACTGCCCATGCAATTAACTAATGGCATTTTTAAAAAATTCCATCTGGCAGCTATTATCATTGATAAGTTACTTTTGCAAAGCTTTTTTTATGATGCATCAAATTCCTGCTACTCATTACAACTCCCACATTCTCCATTTGTTAGATAATTCTTTATAGCCAATTGTGAGGTGGCAAAAGTAATAAACCTATGAAAGAAGATCAAAGTCATTCTATTAAACTTACTCATTGATTTTCCTTTCACTCCCAATACCCCAAAGCCTCCAAGACTGCAATAACCCTTGACTTTATACAATAAAGCTTTATTTACCTGTACTGCTAGAATCCAGATGTTTCATTCATTTGTATGTAGCTAATGTTGCCTTGCTAGATGAGTCATATTTCTTAAACTGATTGCTAAATTAGTACTATGGTACAAATGAGAGCTGTAACAAAATATTGCAATATGGAATATTCCTACTCATGTTCCAGTTATCGAATTTTACTTCTTTTTAAAATCTATCAGAATAGATATACCCTTCACCTTTCCTTAAGCTCTTGGAGCACAGAGATACATATCTTTTTTTATTTTATTCATTCAATTTACATCCCACTTTTATTTTGCACAACTCAAGGCAGCGGGCATAATATTCCTGTCTTAATACGTTCTCCGTAACTACAATCCCATGAGATAGGTTGGCATATTAAGGTCATGCTCCAGTCTATATATTACACATTTATACATTACATGACTTCCACACACATACCTCTTGGAATGGGAAAAACTTTTTTTCTGTTTTTACATGGTGCATATCCTGTGTGGTGTTTTCTGTTACATTGACATTACAGAAGCACTACTACTTATCCGAGGTGGGTAGTCAGACATTATTCTATAGGGTTCCAATCCTCTACCAGGAAGCAAAGTACCATAACTTTGTACTTTAGATGCAGTATGTTAGTTTTAGAAGCTATTTGAGTCCTGCTGCCCCACAGGTGGCATCGGTGAAATCATATAAAACCCCATATATCTGGGAATGGCATAATGTAACATCTGTATCTCTCTCTACTCCAAAACTTAAGGGGAGGTGTATATACCATTCTGATAGATTCTATATATCCCTTCCTGAAATGCTGAGCATCAAAACCTGGATAGCTCTTAAAGCTAATGTGTTTTGTGAAGTCATCTAAAGTGTGAATTTCATCTGCAATTTTGATCTAGAATACCAATACATTGCATTGAATGTGGCCAGTGGTTGGTTTCTGATAATTTTTTCTTTTAGCTACATTATTGATCACTATAGTAATGTACATATTTCAAGTCATTTCTCATTTGAATTGTATTTGTAGTGGTTTACCTGTTTCAAATCTTTTAAACTGAAAATTATTAAGTTACAAAAGTGTCTTTTAAATGCCATTCTAGCAAACATAAATCACTCCAAGTAAATATTGGTGACCCAATTTTCTTTAGACAGTCTTCTATTCTTTTCAAAAAGGCAGCCCCCACAAAAAAGAATCATTTGCCATTGTCAGAAATCTAACATTTGCTTTTTCAAGTGAGCTATGCCCTTTATTGTTTAGTACGGGTCAAATTCTTTCTGAATTGAATTATTGTATGACTTTATCCTGCTCCAGCAGTTCTGAAGTCCAGCTTCTGCTGACTTCCACAGCTCATAAATGGCACTATTGGGCAATATTTCAATATATTATCTCTTGTCTCTCTAGTTAGTCCCTGAGGACTTCAATCTGCGAGACCTGACAGCTCTCATCTCTCATAGAGAGAAGAAAGAAAACAATCAGAAAGACCTTAATGCAATATTTTTCAGCTAGGGCTGGACCTTAGACAGGAACATAGGAGAAGACAGCATTCAAGACCAAAGGGTATGGCCAGTCCCTTATAAACCTACAGAGACTAAGGGCATTTGGCTTGGAATGACATAAGAAGAAAGATGATAATTTTTTTCTAAACTAGGTAGGATATGGGTAATATATAGAGAGAAATGTTTGCCCCCTCTTTCACTATTTGAAACTAAATGCAGAGGAGTTCAGGACCTTCTGCAGAGGTGGACTTCAAAAATTTTAGCAAAGTGTGTGGCCATGGTGGGCATGGCTTAGTCGACCTCCTGCACCATGGTGTGGGGGGAGTGTTTTTGCCTTCCCTGGGCTCCGGAGGCTTTCCTTGATCTTCTGAGAGGGCGAAAATGGCCTCCCAGGCTCCGGAGGCCCTCTGGAGGCCAGAAACGGGCCTGTTTCCAGCCTTTCTGAACTTCCAGTAGGCCCATTTTTTGCCCTCCATGCCTGAGCCTCTGTGCGTGCTCTCTATGCGCGCCCTGCATTTACCTACATCCAAAACTGGAGTGGGATTTGGGGGTTCTCCAAACTGCACAGAATCTTAGCTAGAGGTTTTCCCGAACCCCTGCGAACCCCCAACAGCCCACCCCTGGACTTCTGTATAAAAGGATGTATAATTTTTCACCTCAAATATTATATGGTGGAATTTTCTGCCATTAAATATGATTGTGGATACTTATTTCACTTAAAAAGGGATTGGACAAGGTCAGAGAGAACAGCAGCTATTAGAAAATATTCAGCACTTCGATGTGATGGTGGTAGTGGTAGTGGTGGTGGAGGAGTGCCATCAAGTCATTGTTGACTCTTACAACCAACTAGATACATTTTCTCCATCATGATCTGTCTCCAACTAGGTCCATGAGAAACTATAATAATGCACTCACCAATACTATAACAATCTACCCACCTTGCTGCTGATTGCCCTGTTCTTTCCTTTCCTTCCACCTTTCACAGTATTACAGCCTTTTTCAGAGAACTGGATCTCTGCATAATGTGTGCAAAGTAAGATAATTTGAGCCTGCTCATTTGTACCTCAAGAAAGAACTCTGACTTGGCTTGTTTTATGATCCATTTGTTTGTATTTTGGGCTGTCCAGGCTATTCGTAACACTAACTTTTCCAACACTCATGTTCAAAATTGTCAATATTCTTCCTACATTGCTTCTTCAAAATCCAGGGTTTGCTTCCATAGAGGGACAAAGAGGGAATACTATGACTTGCATGATTCTGATCTTTGTAGGTATAAAGAGATAACAACATTTGAATCTCTTTTTTCAAGGCTTTCATGGTTGCTCTACTAACTCCCAGTCTGCAGCTGGCTTATTTATTTATTTACATTTACATTTACATTTTGGTATTAGCTGCCAATTGCAATGGACTCTGAACAAAAAAATAACTAGAAAAAGCATAAATGCTGCTAAAACATAAGGTAGGATGTACAGAGACTAAAATAATCTAATAAACAACAAAACCAACAAAACAGGACTCTTGACAAATAATAAGCATCAATCACAGGCCTAGGATTAAGGCTAGTTTTTTGAAAGATTTTTGCAATCCCAGGAAAAAGGCCATTCTTATCACAATTACATAAATTAAAGCCTGGCTGTCAAGAGATTTTCTATTCCATGGTTCTAGACATGATAGTCTCAAATAGCGTATCAATCTATTTTGCTGTCCCAGCTTCCATAGTTTTTTTTTTTTAAAAAAATAATCTTCTAGACTAACTTTCTCCAATTTAGTTTCTTTCAGATTCCAGGTTTCCTAGCCAGAATGGTAATGAAATTACAGTTGCTGGCTCTTAAAAGCTCTATTAGTCTGATTCCATTAATTGACCTAACTGTCCAAAAAATGGGGGGGAGGGGAGAAATGAAAAACACATTGTTCCCATATTCTTACAATCTCAAAGAAGTTAATTTTCTTATCCTCTACAAAGGATAGGAGATGTTTTGAAAGAGATTCTGTTGCCATTTGGAAAAGAAATTAATGACATATTTGGTAATGATTACAAATTGCATGATGATTTAATGACTTGATCAGTCACTCAGGAGATTTTTATTTTTATTATTATTATTATTATTATTATTATTATTATTATTATTATTATTATTATTATTATTATTATTATTATTATTATCACGGCCCTACTCATATGGGGGGACACACTCTGGACTTAGTTTTTATCTCTGGTCAGTGGTTGAGTGGCCTTGATATAGGGGATGTAGATATTGAACCTTGTCATGGTCTGACCACTCGCTCCTTCGACTTGACTTTCTGACCGCCGTACCCCATCGCAGGGAGGCAAAACCGACCAGGTGGTTCTGCCCCAGGTGCCTGATGGACCCTGATAGGTTCCAGACGGAGCTTGGGCCATTTCCTGAGACTCTAGCTCATGACTCGGCTGATGACCTCGTGGCCGCCTGGGATAGGGCGGCTGCCGGGGCTTTGGACCGGGTCGTGCCTTTGCGGCCTCTGACCCAGCACCGAACTCACTTAGCTCCTTGGTTCTCCGAGGAGCTGAGGGAGATGAAGCGCCGGAAAAGACACCTACAGAGCGGTTGGAGGGCCAGTCGTTCCGAGTCTGACTTGACACTGGTAAGGTTTCATATTAAGACCTACCTAGTGGTGATAAAAGCAGCGAAATCTAGCTATTTTGCCGCTCTTATCGCGTCATCAGATAACCGCCCAGCCGCCCTGTTTAGGGTGACCCGCTCCCTCCTCCATCTGGGAGCACGGGAGGACCCCTTGCAGGGCTGAGCTGAGGATTTTGTACAGTATCTGGATGATAAAATAACTCAGATTCGGGAAGACTTGGCCGCCGACTGGGTTAGTTCAGATGAGATGACTGAGGCAGGTCTTGAGAGTGTTATCTGGGAGGAGTTCGATCCTGTGGCTCCCGAGGACGTGGACAGGATCTTGGGATGACTGAACACAACCACATGTTTATTGGACCCGTGTCCCTCCTGGTTGGTGCTGGCTTCCTGGGAGGTTACACAAGGCTGGCTCCAGGGGATTATTAGCGCTTCTTTTAGTGAGGGTTTCCTGCCGGCTGCCTTGAAAGAGGCGGTGGTGAGGCCTCTCCTTAAGAAGCCATCCCTGTATCCAGCTGTTTTGGCTAACCATCGTCCAGTCTCCAACCTTCGCTTTATTGCAAAGGTTGTTGAGAGTGTGGTGGCGTGACAGCTTCCCCAGTACCTGGATGAAGCTGTCTATCTGGATCCGCTCCAGTCCGGCTTCAGACCTGGGTACAGCATGGAAACGGCATTGGTCGCATTGGTGGATGATCTCTGGAGGGCCCGGGATAGGGGTTATTCCTCTATCCTGGTCCTATTAGACCTCTCAGCGGCTTTTGATACCATCGACCATGGTATCATGTTGCGCCGACTGGAGGGACTGGGAGTGGGGGGCACCGTTCTGTGGTGGTTCTCCTCCTATCTCTCTGACCGGTCGCAATCTGTGTTGACAGGGGGGCAGCGGTCGACCCCAAGGCGCCTTGTTTGTGGGGTGCCGCAAGGGTCGGTCCTCTCGCCCCTCCTGTTCAACATTTATGTGAAGCCACTGGGTGAGATCATCTGTGGTTTTGGGGTGGAATTCCATCAGTACGCTGATGATACTCAGCTGTACATTTCCACCCCAGACCATCCCAATGATGCCTTGGAAGTGATGTCCCAGTGCCTGGAGGCCGTGCGGGTCTGGATGGGGAGAAACAGGCTTCGACTCAACCCTTCCAAGACCAAGTGGCTGTGGCTGCCGGCGTCCCGGTATAGCCAGCTGACGCCATCGCTGGTTATTGGGGGCGAATCATTGGCCCCCACAGAGAGGGCTCGCAACTTGGGTGTCCTCCTGGATGCGCGGCTGTCTTTAGAGGGGCATATGACAGCCGTGGCCAGGGGGGCTTTTTGTCAGGTTCGCCTTATACGCCAGTTGCGCCCCTTTCTGGACCGGGACTCCCTACGCATGGTCACTCAAGCACTCGTCACTTCTCGTCTGGACTATTGTAACGCTCTCTACATGGGGCTCCCCTTGGGGTACACCCAGAGGCTCCAACTGGTGCAGAATGCGGCTGCACGGGGGATTATGGGAGCGACGGGGCGCTCCCATGTGACTCCTCTCTTGCGCGAGCTGCATTGGCTTCCGGTGGACTTCCGGGTGCGCTTCAAGGTGTTGGTGATCACCTTTAAAGCGCTCCATGGCTTAGGGCCAGGGTACTTACGGGACCACCTTCTGCCACCAATAGCCTCCCACTGGCCGGTTCGCTCCCACAGAGAGGGCCTCCTCAGGGTGCCGTCGGCCAGACAATGCCGGCTGACGACCCCCAGGAGGAGAGCCTTCTCTGTGGTGGCACCTACCCTATGGAACAATCTACCCCCAGAGATACGAGTGATCTCCGACCTCCGGATTTTTCGTCAGGCCCTAAAAACTTATTTTTTTTCAGTTAGCCAGTCTGTCCTAATTTTAGGGTTAGTTTTAAAATTTTAATATTTATTTTAAATTGACAAGTTTTAAATTATGGGCCAAATTTATAAATTATTTTAACTTTATTTTTTAACTGTGATGTTTGTATAGATGTTTTTTATCTGGCTGTTCACCGCCCTGAGTCCGAAAGGAGAAGGGCGGTATAGAAATTCGAATAAATAATAAATAAATAAATAAATATTATTTCAATTTATATGCCGCCTTTCTCCGAAGACTCAGGGCAGTTTACAATGCATTTAAAAAACCATTATAAAAACATTTAAAATAATAACATTTAAAACATTAAAATAATAAAATAAACATAAAAAATTATTTACTTTTAGTTCATCTAGTGTCAGCAATGGAGGCTGAAAGTTTTTCATTACCCACTCATCCTGCTGTCTTTTAAAATGTGTTTTATTTACCTTCAAATTAGTATAGGTTATGTCAGTGTTTCTTAAAGTGTGTTCCTAGGACTCTTAGGATCACTCAGGAGCCTGCAAAATCAAAATTATTTGACAGACAAAAATTTGAAACATCACTCTTCTCACTGTAATTTTTTATTTATTAAAAATTATAACAATGCTTCATAAAAACATTTTATTTATGTTAATATCAGATGGCTTAATATTTTAACACGATAAATATAGAATTTATCGTGTTATTCATAGAATAAATATTCTATGAATGCATCAATTTTAATTTTTAATATGGTAAATTTCAAAACATAATCCAAGCTCTTTTGGGGTCTTCCATAATTTTTAAAAGTGGGACAGGGCCCTGACAGGAAAAAAACAGTTTGGGGTCAGGTCAACACCACTGCACACTCATCCAAGGAGTAGCCCTGGGAATGAAAACCAAACAATTGCAGTGATAAAAATCCATTTTTTAAACATTGTCTTCCTGATAACTACACACCATAGTCATTTATTTTTCTGGTTAGAGTTCAAATGACACAAACAATGTATACTTGATGGTGGGGAGATGGGAGTTAATTTAACAGAGTTTAGGACTGGGCCAATTTCGGCTACTATCTAACCTACTATCATAGATCAGGCTTTAATTAAGAAATTAGATTTAAAAAAAAGAAGAAGAAATGGGAAAAATAAAGTGATATCTTTATAATTCTGATCATAATCTTCATCCTATGGTTTTAATTCCTATAGTTTTTTTCACCTCATATCAAACGTTTATAATCTATGTAATGCTTCATGTGTTCTATACCAATTTACATATTCCTTAAAAGGGTCTATGACAATTCGTCACAGCCAACTCACATTGGCCAACTCACATTGGCCAACACGCCACAGTCAACTTGCCATGGCCCACTTGCCGCATCCAACTCACCACGGAACAACTTGCTATGGCCAACTCGCCATGGGACAATTCACTTTGGGACAAGAGTTACGCTAATATCAAAGAAATGGTGGAATGGAATCATTAAAGAAAGGATGCAAAAAGAGGGACAAAGAAATGTGAATGACAAAAAATAAAATCATTATTTTATTTTGAATAATTAAATTGAATTGTTGGATGTGGCAAATTGTCCCACGGCATGTTGGCTGTGGTGAGTTGGCTATGGCAAGTTGTCCCATTCCATCCTAAGAGTGAGGTCCTTTATGGCTCACAGCTATTCTTATTTACACTTATAAAATCTAACCTTCTAGCAGAGGAATAAGTGGTTCCTATTAGTCCTCAGTTTATATTAAATTCAAAACTATTGCAGCAATGAAGGATGATTTGGCAAGCATGGATAGAAGTCCCACATTGGGACTATTGTATCAAGGTCAAACAGTCTATAGATAAATGAATAAAACTGTGTTGTTGTTTTCTATTTCCTTCATAAAAGCAAACTCTTCTTCAGACTATGCAGAAAGTAGTTTGCCATTGACTGGATCTTTGGAAAGCTGTCCAATTCAAGCTACAATCCTAAGATTTCCTGGATGTCTCTTATACAACTATGAACAACTCTGACCCTACTTAACTTTGAACAAAGTTGACTAGATGCTACCACTGAATTGATAGTTTGCCCTAAAACATTATTACTACTCATTCTATAACTGCTTCTATTCTGATTTTTCTAGATGGATTGTAACGGAGAGTATTATTTTCCTTTGATTCCACTATCTGACCTTAAAGGAGTCATTTTCATATTGACACACTAAAAATCTGAACAACTTCAGCTCCCTGCATATGAGAACATAAGGCTCAACCAAACAAATACGATTCTGTATGACAACATGAGAAATCTGATTCTGTTCCATAACACTACCACCACAATTACTCTTGGAACATATGCTTTACTTTCCTTAGGCTATTAGTGCCAAGGCAGATTTCATCCCATCTGCTCATGTTTATTTGGGTACATCATCACTGACACCATCAAGCATCATCACAAGCTGTTGGACATGATTTAGTGAGCCAGAGATATGCTGTAATGCATAGATCTGGAATACATAGATCTGAAATTCGTAGATGTGTAGATCAGAAATGCGTAGATATGGGGGCTAAAAGCTGAAGGTTATAGGATGAAAGTAGGATTGTTAGCCAGATGAAAATAATGGTAGCTAATGTTGGGAATGTTTCGTTCTAAGACATAGCTTGCCCTCATTTATCTCAGAACAAATGTTACCATATCACCATTGGCAAAAACAATGAAATTGGATTGGATTTTATGGTTGCAATTGGAAATTCCCTTTTAAGGTTGAACTTTGAATATTTGCTGGTCATTATACATTTTTCCACTTACTACAGGAGTCCTCATGTAACAATAGTAATTGGGACCAGAATATAATGTCATGCTCCACTAAGAAAAACATGACATTACATGACTATGCTACTTAGCAATGAAAACTCCAACATTTCTAATTGCCATTATTAAGTGAATCACTGTTTAAGGTAGGACATCATTAAGTGGTATGGTTTGTGAGTGCCATTTTTGTCCTCCTGCTAGCTTTCCATTAGACTTTACTTGTAGGAAGCCCGCAAAGAAGGTCACAGATGGTGACGCATGCAAGATGTTTGCTGTCATTATGGTCTGGATACTGAGAGTCATGTGACCACAAGGATGCTATGGCCAAGCATGAGAATTGAACATAACTGCTGCTTGTTCAGAACCATCATAAGTTTAAACAGTTGCTGAACAAACAATTGTTAAATAAGGACCATCTGTACCTAGACTTCAACTCCATTTAAGCTGATTTATAGAAATATCTCCCATTTATTTAAAATACAGTAGTTTCACCTCAAAGAAATCTAATGGAGCTTTAAATCAAAGGACCCCTAGCATTGCCAGTCAAAGTTTACCATACACCTATTTCTTAAACCGTCTTTATTTCTGAAGAAGGTAAAACATGACAGAAAATAGTTGGAAAACCTGGAAGTTTAGAAATGGAAGATATTATCATTCTACTCTAGAATTTCAAATCTGAGATTAACTGTAGATTTAAGAAAAACTCAAACTTTATGTTCATGTATAAATGAAACTGCCAAAGAGTTTTTATACTAGGATGTTTAAATGGGTTGCCTTTGATTTGAGGTTCTGATCAAAGTTTAGCAAAAATGCTGAGGTTTCATTCAAAGTTAGGATATAACTCCCCAAATGTGTTGACTGAGGTCCATGAATATTAAAGTGATTGAAATCAATCAAATATCTGCATTTCTAGCGACTGCATTTCCTAAGGGCTAAATTACACCCTATGTTGTGTTGAAGTAAAGATTCCCACACTGGTTCACTCCTGGCCATTGTCTTTTTTTTTTTACCTCAATCCTTCACAAGTTTCATTCTCTGCATGAAAGAAAATCACAGCGGCAGACTTTTGTAGGATCATTTTCTTCATTTGTACAGAATACCAGGCTCTTGCAGAGTTTGTGTCTTACCTGTATCTTCAGAATATACAAGCTCAGCATGGGGGAGTAAACAATCACCCAGACAATATAGAGATAATCTTTAAAGTAGCATCAGTTCCCTCACAGTAACTGCTTACATTAGCAGCCCTCCACCCATCCTCCTACATAATCTGTGCCAGCCAGCTGCAAAATAAAAGATGTCTCTCTTCTTTGATGGATAAAAGTATATAGGCCAGTGTTTCTTAACCTTGGAAACCTTAAGATGCATGGACCTCAGTTTCCAGAACTCTCCAGCTGGCGAGTGGAGTTGAAGTCCACACACCATAAAATTGCCAAGGTTGAGAAACATTGATCTGGGCTATTGCTTTCCACCTATTAGACTTGGCAGATCTATTAGTTAGTAGCCACCAGTCAAAGCCATCATTCATACTGTGCTACCAAATTCTGCTCATGGTACTTCAATGGCTCTTCACTTAAAATTACTATGCTCTGTGAACTTTCATGCAAAAGTCTGGAGACCATTGTTTTAATTCAATTTCTAAACAGTCATCAACCAACCTTGTCTCTTAATTTATGGATAGAATATGGAACTAAAGGTTTTGTCCCATTTTATCATACATTCTTTTACTTGTTCTCTTTTGAAGTTCAATAAAAGTTTATACACTTTAGCAATTAGATGTTCAATATTTGTATAAAATTATATTTCAAACTCAGATGTATATTGTTCAAGCCCATAAATTCTTTTCTCTACTTTAAATTTTTCTAGTAATTTGAAAACTAGTAATATGAAAACATATTTCTAGTAATATGAAAACAACTGACAACTGTATCCCTCTGCCACCAGTTCTTCACTAGACTTTATTTTACATTCTCCTTGACAAAATTTTAGTATCTGATGATAAATTATCCATTTGTATTTCCATATTATTTCTTGTCTATAAAATTCTCTTCTGCTAAGATTCAAGTTGTTTACAGGCAATAAATACCAGGTTTGTATCTATTCAATATTCTCAATATGGCATGTCTATTATAATGATATTTTGAAAAACTTTTATCTTGAATTTATCATACCACAAATATCCAAAACTCAGCCATGTCGTTCTAACTCAAATAGATTGCTAGTTTTCAGCAACATCCATTCCTTCATCCAAACCAAGTAGAAAACTACAAAATACAATTTGAAATGAGGTAAACCCGTTTTTCCTCTTTACTTTGCATGTTGTAATATATTATATTTAAATTGTGGGTTTTCCCTTCCACATATATATATATAATCTCCTTCTTTCTACTACAGTACCAATGGTATATCAGTTATCAAAACAGATATCGCTTCAGTGGTGGGTTTCCCCTGGTTCGCACTGGTTCTATAGAACCAGTAGTAAAACCGGTGGGAGGCTTTGCCCACTGACCCCGACGTCATCAAAATGCTTCTGCGCATGCACAGAAGAGCACACGTGCAAACGAAGCAAGTGCATGTACATGGCCCCACTGCGAACTAGTAGTAAAGGTAAGTAGAACCCACCCCTCTATTGCTTGATACAAAAATATCATTCTAGGCATTTATTCCTGAAGTTCTCTGCAATGACAGTTGTATTTTCTCCCATTTTAACGTATCTTTTTTAATGTCATTCCATATATTAACATAGTTATTTTGAATATAATTCATTATTTGTCATATATTTGTCATATTTGTCATATATTTGTTATATATATTTGTCATATATTTGTCATATATATTTGTCATATATTTGTCATATTTGTCATATATTTGACACCCAGATATTTTATCTCCTTCTCAACTTTAAAATCCATTTTATTCATCAGTTCTATTTAATATTCAAAATTTTGTTACCATCTTCCTATTAAACCTGAAACCTGCCCATAATCCTCTCATCATGTATTCAAGTATTTCAAAAACAAAAATAAACAGGAGGGTGTCAGTAGGCATCCCTGTCTTGTTCCTTTTTTATTTTACAAAAGTTTGTTAAATCTCCATTAACAATTATTTGTGTTAATATTTACGAGGTGTAATTCATTATTACTCATTTTATAAAGTTCTGTACAAAACTGTTATCTTTCAAAACCTTTAAAAAGGTTCCAACACATTTCTAACATTGTCCTTTAACTGTATTTTAGGCAAAAGCCCAGTTAATCCTCATGAATACATTCTTGAAAAATTATTTTCAGTCTATCAGCTAAAATCTTGCTGACTAACTTGTAGTCATTATTCAATAATGAATTGGCCTATAGTTTCTTATTAAAGCCAAATCTTGTTTCTCTTTGGGTTTTAATACGGTATTGGCCTCTGTCTCACTCTCTGACATCTTTCCTCCCTGCAGTACAGAGTTCATTGTGTTTTGTAAAAGTTGTAAAAGTTAATCCTCAAAACATGTATAATAAGAACCTAATAATCCATCTGCTGCAGGCACCTTTCCTAGTTTAATCTTTTTTATAGCTTCAGAAACTTTCCTTAATGCTATAGGTCTATTCACATTCTGTCTCTGCTTCTCTGTAATCCTCAGTAAATTTTATTTCTTTAGATATTTATCTATTTTTTTCCAGAGAGATGTCACTTCCCTTATACAAAGTAGAATAATATTGATGAAATGTTTTTATATGATCACATTGCCCATTAATACAGTACCTCCCTCTTGTAATTTAAATATCATTTCATTTTATTTTCATAAGTTATATGCTAGCCACTCCCTTAGCTTATTTGCAGACTCAAGGGCATTTTGCTTCATTTATATTTCCATTTCTCTTACTGTTAACATAGATCATTGTCAGTGCAAAATATTAATTTATTGAAAAATACTTCCCTGGCAATTTTTAAAATTCTTCCTTTCTCTTTATTTCCTCCAAAATAGCTGGTGTTTTATCTTCTCTCTTATTTTTAAATTCACTATAATATTGAATAATCTAATAATAACTTCACTTGCCTCCCCAACATTCTTAAATTAGTGCCTTTAACAATTATTCTAAAAAAATTCTTTTAATTCTTTTTACCATTGTAGCATCTTTCTGCAGCAACATTTTGTTCTGTTTCCATCTAAAAAAAGAATTATATTAGATTTTCTTTTCTAAACCAAACTCATATGATTATGATCCAATAATGTTTTGGTAATATTTCTACTTTAGAAATCCCAATAGCCATGTTCTTTGAAGTCCAAATCATGTCCTTTCTTGAAAATTGATGTCTTCCAGAATAGACATTATACTTTCTTGAACTGCCACCTTTCTGCCATCAGTCAGGCCAAAATTGTCCATCCAGTCAAAGAAAACTTTATAATTTGCCCTCACTAAATTTAATATTTTCCTCAGAAATTTTGTGGGGAAATTACTCCCCATACCAATCCCCCATCAAACAGCAATTTTCCCAATATAAACTTATTAATTTCTCCATTAGTCGTTTTTAATAATAAATTCTCAATATCAAAAGTTTTAGTTCCATTCAAATTAACTTCTATCTTTAAAAAATCAACCATGCTCAAATCAAAACCTACATATAAAATATGAATATGGATGCAACAAAATTAATTTCAATAAATATAAATGGACTTAATTCGGCTGTGAAAAGAAGAAAGGTTTTTCATAAATTAGAGAAACTAAATTTTGATATAATTTGTTTGCAAGAAGTTCACATTAAAAAGCAACATGAACAATTATTGGCACAAACTAAACTTTGAAAAATTTTTTCATCATTATCACAAAACAAAAAGAGAGGCGTTGTTCTATACATTAAAAATTCAATAAAAGCGGAACAAATATATGCAGATTCAGTGGAGATAATTGATAATAATATGAAGATTCTACTAGTTGCAATATATGCACCAAATAATCAGAGTGATTTTTATCAAAATTTACACATGAAAATAATTGAAATGGACTATGATAATATATGTATGATGGGAGATTTTAATGGAATAGTAGATGAAAAATTAGACTATAAAACAACAAAAACAGGAAGGCATAATAGAATAACACTGCCAAATTCTTTTTTTAAAATGACAGAAGAAATAAATTTGAAAGATATATGGAGAGTTAGAAATGAGAAGAACAGACAATACACTTTTTACTCAAACAGGCACTCATCATGGTCCAGGTTAGATATGATATGGACAACAATGGACTTGATTCTGAAAATTGAGCAGGGGGAAATAGACATTAATTTATGGGCTGATCATAATCCAGTGATAGCAACTTGAAAAGGCCAAAAAAGGAAAGCTAGATGGACTTTGAATAATACAATTTTAAAAGAAAAAGAAAATGCAAAGAGAGCTGGAGTTTTTTTTAAGGAGAATAAAAAGGAAGATACATCAATACAAAATCATTGGGATACAATGAAGGCCTATGCTAGAGGTATAATAATAGATTATATAAAGAAAAGGAATGTGAAAAAAAGACAAACTTTTACAATATTAAAGAATGAATATAAGAGATCTGAAAAGGAACTCCAGAAAGATCCACACAAGAAAGATGTAAAAATGAAAATGGATATGTGGAAACAAAAAATGGACTTACTGGAGAAGGAAGAACTAGCCCAAAAGATAAGAAGTGCTAAACAGAATTATTTTGAAAACACAAATAAACAAAGAAGGTGGCTAGCATATAAATTGAAAAAAGAAAGGGAATAAAAAAAAATGCAACTGATTGATGATCAACGACAAAGTAAATTTGGAAATAAAGAGATGGGAAAAATAATACAAGAATATTATAGGCAACTTTATAAAAGAGAGCAGGTTGAAGAGGGCAAAGTTAAAAAATATCTACAGAATGCAAAATTACCTCTGATCCCCAAGAACATTGAAGAAATGCTAGATGGGCGTATAACAATGATGAAATTAACAGAAGTAATTAAGAAACAAAAAAATGGAAAAACACCAGGACCAGATGGTTTGCCTGTTGAATACTATAAGACATTACAAGAATCCTTATGCCTTCCACTTTTGGATGTTATGAATGAAGCAATGATAAATAAAACAATACCCCAATCATGGACTGAGGCTTATATCACACTGATTCACAAAGAAGACACAGACCCACAGCAAATTAAAAACCATAGGCCTATATCCCTCTAAACTCGGACTATAAAATTTTTGCTTCAATACTGGCAGAAAGACTTAAGAGATACTTGAATAACTTTGTACATTCAGATCAAAATGGATTTCTTCCAAAAAGACAAATTAGAGACAATATAAGAATAATTTTGAATACCCTAGAATATTATGAAACGCATCCTGAAAAACAAATGGCTTTGGTATTTCTAGACGCACAAAAAGCATTTGACAATGTGAATTGGTGATTTATGATGTTACAAATGGAAGAGATGGGCTTTGGAAGGAAATTTATTCAGGCAATTGAAGCCATATATACGAAACAAACGGCAAAGGTAATGATTAATGGAGAATTGACTGATGTTATTGAAATAGAAAAAGGTACTCAACAAGGTTGTCCCTTATCCCCATTGCTATTTATATTGATGTTGGAAGTGTTGAATAGAAATGTTAGAGAAGAAAAAGAGATAAAAGGAATGAAAATTAGAAAGGAAGAATATAAATTACAAGCTTTTGCTGATGACCTGGTTTTTATTATTGAAGAATAATTCACATCAATAAATAAATTGACAGAAAAAATAGGTGAATTTGGGGAGGTTGCTGGTTTGAAAATTAATAAAGAAAAGACGAAGATAATGACCAAAAATATGTTAAAAAAACAAAAAGAAGAATTGAGGGAGATTTCAAAGATGCAGATCACAAATAAGGTAAAATATTTGGGGATTCAACTAACAGCAAGATGTAGTTCTCTTAAAGAAAATAATTACAATAAGCTTAAGCAACAGATAGGACAGGATTTGGTGAAATGGGGAAACTTGCAGTTATCTTTTATTGGTAGAATTGCAACTATTAAGATGACTATTTTACCTAGAATCTTGTATCTTTTTCAGACAATTCCTGTAAAGCTGGGTAAGGAATTCTTTGCAGACTTAAATAAAATGGTTTTGAAATATGTTTGGCAGGGAAAGAAGGCAAGAATAAAACTCAAACTGTTACAAGATGCTAAAATGAGGGGTGGTTTTGGATTACCGAATTTTGAATTATACTACCAAGCGGTTTGTTTAATGTGGATTAAAGAATGGGTAACATTGAAAAACACTAGATTATTAAATTTGGAGGGACATGATTTGCTGATGGGATGGCACGCTTTCTTATGGTATAAAGGAACTAAAATCCAGGGGTATTCTAGAAGACATCAGATATGTGAAGCTTTGTTTTTGACATGGGAGAAGATAAAAAAATACCATTATTTGAAGATTCCAGTCTGGGTATCTACAATTGAAGCTTTTTCTTATCCAGTGGTATTTAGAGGGGAACAAATTGTTAGATATAGTGAATTATTGGATGAAAAGGGTGAATTTAAATTGAAACAAAACTTAGAAGACCAGGGAATTAAGATAGATTGGTTTTCATACATACAAATACTTTCCAGATATCGAGAAGACTTCAAACAAGAAGGTATTTATAATGTTTCAACTGGTTTAGATAAGATATTAATGGGTTCGGATGACCATGTAATTAAAAAGTTATATGGATATTTATTTGAAGTAAAATTGGAAAAACAAGTCAAAGAATCAATGATAGCATCGGGAAAAATTTTGGTTATAGTATTGATTTAGAGCAGTGGGTCTCAACCTTCCTAATACCGCGACCCTTTGATACAGTTCCTCATGTTGTGGTGACCCCCAACCATAAAATTATTCCTAAAACCATTGAAAATATGTGTTTTCGGATGGTCTTAGGCGACCCCTGTGAAAGGGTCGTTTGACCCCCAAAGGGGTCCCGACCCACAGGTTGAGAACCACTGATTTAGAGAAATGGCAAAAATTGTGATCACATAATTATAAAATGACAATGTCGACAGCATATAAAGAGAATTTGTATAAGATGTTTTACAGGTGGCATTTACCCCCAACGAGGATAGCCAGAATGTTTAAGAATAAATCAGAGAAATGTTGGAAGTGTCGTCAAACTCCAGGATTGTATTACCATATGTGGTGGACATGTGTGGAAGAAAGGAGATTTTGGACTAAGATACATACGTGGTTAGAAAAAATGACAAAGAGACATATTGACTTTAAACCAGAGATATTTTTATTAGAAATTTTACCAGAGACATTTCATAAAGAATTACAATACTTAATTGTGAACATTTTAACAGCAGCCAGAATTGTATTTGCCAAAAACTGGAAAGGAGAGAAGATAATTACTGATGAAGAAATTATTATGAAAATGTTGGACTGTGCTGAAATGAGTAGATTGACATTTGAAATAAGAGAACAGGAAGATAAACAATATCACTTGATATGGGAGATATTTTATCAATTGCTTGACAAAAAAGTATGGAGATGAGATAACATATATGAAATGTTTAAATATTTATCCTCAGTTCAAGTAAAGAATAATTGTTATATGATGAGATTTGGAAAATTGTAAGCACGAAATGATTTTAACCGATTGAGATACTGTCTATAATTGTTTGTAAGGAGGATATTTTTATGTTGTCTTTTTTTTATTCTAATCTAAAATAAAACTTTTTTCAAAAAAAAACATGCTCATAATATAAATTCTGATTGTAGTTCTGGGGTTTATATACAAAACAACTTCATTGTTTGAGACACAAAACAGCACTAGTTTCATTGGAGCAACACAAAAATCATCGGCCACGCAACCACCTGCCACACTCGTGAGTTCATCAAAACTAGGCATTCCACAAGCAATTCCATCAACAGATACACTGATCTACAACCAGCCTATGAACCCCTCAGAATCAAAATCAACCCTACAGCCAACCAGAGACAGCATCGATCCTTGACAAACCCATGCAACCCCCCCCACCCACAGTTCACCTCCCAATGACCCTGACTTAATGTAATCTCCTTATACAAGACCCATCACAAGACATACAGATGACTATCAGCTGACTCATCACAAGACCCTCACTTGAAGCCTTTATAAACAGAAGAACACTGACACTGACATCCCCTAAACTCTGCAGAAGATGTTACCTAGCCTGGTAATGAAACATTCGAAAACCTATCCACAAGCTCAGAGAACAAACTTCACAACTTCATTGTGTTTTTGTTCCTGATGAAATCAATTCTTCATCCAATTTTTTACAAGTCAAATATTTTGTCCTTTTACCTGATATGTGTCTCTTATGGGCAAATTATATCTTTCTTTAATTTTTCAAATAATGATTTTTTTTTCCTTTTGAGAAGCATTTGCTCCATTTACATTCCACATTAAGCATTTGTAATCCATAAAGTCAAAAATTTAGAAAAAGCAATACCTGTACCCCCTAGTTCAGTATAATCCTTTTGAGATTTTTGTTGCAGTTTCTTCTGACACCTCTATTTGAATCTCCTTCAATTCTGTTTTGATTTTTTTCTAGAAATATCATTGTTTTCTAAATTTTATTTCAAATTAAATTGAAATATCTGCTGTTTAAGAATAAAAATCACTCCTTTCATTTATCCCATTGAAATGGTCTCTTTTTATGTTTTAATCTCTTAGTCAAAAAAGAACACTATTTTCTCTTATGCAAAATTCTAATAGAAATTTCTTTAAGAAGAATTATATCTATTCCTTCAGTCTTACATAAAAATGCTGCTGCAAAACTTCTTTTCTTGTCTTCTTCGTGACAAGTATATCAAAACTTCATTTGGAACATTTTTTATTCTTGAAAGTCTCAAATTTATTATATAGACTTTATCAAGTTGTTTTGCATAGCTTTCCATCTTTTAATTTAAGTTACTGCCCAGTTGCTCAAACATTTTTTTTGAAGCAAATCTGGTTAATTCTTCTCTCTGCAGGTTGTTCTACTGATCTTCCCTTCCCCTCTATAGTTTTCTGGTGGTTGCTATTATTATATTTTAATAACTGTCCCTTTTATCCATTTTAAACTTTTTATAATGATTTCTTGTTAAACTTTTTGCAAACATTTTAAGACCATTTTTTTCTTCATTGCTTCATAATCCAGGAAAAAACAATAATTTATCATGTAGAATTTCATCCTGCCACTCAAAAAAATCTCTCTTTAGCTATAAATTAGTTACATCCAAAAGTTGCTAAGAAATAAGGCTCATGTGAACTTTATGTCTATATACCGTAAGCTGCATTACAGCTGTGAGCTTGAGCCTTCTGTTTTCCAGAGAGTCTTTGCTGGTCAGAATCCACCATCTGTCCATTTATCTTTGTTTGAATGCCATCCCTGCTCCTTCAGGGACATCTAGTTTGCCATGAAATCTCATCAGAAGCTGTTCCTGGCGTGATTTCCAAAGTAGGTATTTCAGTGTGGTGGTACTGGTCACACTACCAGAAAATTGGCACAGAAAAATTACAAAGTGGTTTGTGCCTCCTTCCCTTTGGTGCATGATGCATACAATTTTATCTAATATTATAGTTTCATATAATAGTTCAGCATTGTAGTGCAGAATTAAGCATTTATTTCAGTTACTAAATAAAGCTACTGGGATTCGAACTTTGTTCTGCCTTGAATTTGATGAGGTACCTTGTAAAATAGGATTATTATTCTTTCTCCTCTTCATTTCTGTCAATTATAACAGGCATCTCATTGTTAGTTAATATTTTTAGTAGGATCAACCAAAATTATACAAAACATTATCTAGATGTCCTCCAAAACTCTGTATCACGTTGTTAAATGCACATGCACATACGAATAGGATTGGAAGAAAATACATTAGCCCAGATATTCCAATTATGAGATGTACTTCAAGCTGTTATTTTCAAGTGTTATTTGCAAAGATGTGTTAAGAGTCACAGCATTTAGCAATAGCACATAGACTTGTATACCATTTCATAGTGCTTTACAGCCCTGTCTTAAGTGGTTTAGCATATTGCCCCCAACAATCTGGGTCCTCATTTTACTGACCTTGGAAAGCTGGAAGGCTGAATCAACCTTGAGCTGATCAGAATCGAACTCGGGGCAGTGAGCAGAGTTAGTCATGTTTTACTACACATTCAAGGGAAAAAATGACACTGGTATTTTAATTGCTTTTTAAAAAGTTCTTGATTTTGAAATCTGCATATAACTGCTAAACATGGAAATAAGAATTGGGAGCACATAAGCAGATCAGGAATCTGTTTTGTTTGTGAGTTAAACTATGTATTCTGAGAAATTATTTCCTCCCTTTTCTTATATATTCAGTGGATTTTAATTTCATTCTCCTCCCCTCCCCAGAAGTCTGCAAGTATAGTTCCCTATTCCCTAATTTTTCTCACAATAACAACCCTGCAGGAAAGGTTGTTATGAAAAAAAAGTGTTTAGCCTAAGGTTTTCCAATAAGCCCATGACTGAGGTTAGAGTTGGGCCAAATTTCCAGGCTCCTAGTCCAGATCTCAGTCACTGCACCACCCTCACTCTTCCAATTGTCTCCTATGATACTTGTCTGCTTGGATTATGAACCTGCTGACAGGCCCTTTCTCTCTAATTACCATGACCCAGTTTGAGAAACAGTATTTGTATGAATAATGGAATAAAAATGCAACCAATCAATCAAAATGTGCAGTGATTAAATTACTGAGCACAAAATGGAACCCTGCACTGAGATTTCCTTCAAGAGTTCGTGTAGTCTGATAGTCAGTGAGGAAAAAGTAGGCACGCTCAAATGTTAGCATGACATGAATTTTACTGTTTATTCAGGGGCAGAATGTTGGGTTAAGTTTATTTTCATTAAATAGGCAATATGAAATTAGTAAAATAAGCTCAAATACTGAATGCCTTGGTATGGGTTGACAGTTTTGAGAATTCAAAGTTGAAAGCCATTTGTAATATCTATGTGAATGTGATATAATGAGAATAAACAAGGAGACCGAAGCCCTAATTGTACTAAGCCTACAACCAGAATACATGCCTTGTTTAATATGATTTATATATAAGCAAAATTCAAGCTTTGTTTTTTTGTATTGTGTTTAACTTTTTCATTAAAAATACTGCTTAAACATTTTCCTCACGTGAAACATAAATGTAGATGGCAAGAGTAATTAGGTTGCAAATGAAAATGACTATAGAAATTATTAGGAAGAATTTTTAGTGGTTTTTATAATATCATAGCTGTTAAATTGCTGTTCGTTGAAATTAGTGAGGATATTTTTTTCCTGTTCTGTCCTTTTCTTACACTATTCCTTAAATTTTACATTTATGGATAAGCACAAAAGTATTTGATTCTTAGGCATGCACCTTCCCTTGGATTATAACCAGTGGTGGGATTCAAATTTTTTTTACTACCGGTGGCATGGTGGGCATGGCATGGCTTGGTGGGCGTGGTTTGGTGGGCGTGGCAGGGGAAGGATACTGTAAAATCTCCATTCCCACCCCACTCCAGGGCAAGGTTACTGCAAAATCCCCATTTCTTCCCGATCAGCTGGGACTCAGGAGCCAGAGAATAGATGGGGGTGGAGCCAGTCAGAGGTGGTATTTACTAGTTCTCCAAACTACTCAAAATTTCCGCTACTGGTTCTCTAGAACAGGTCAAAACCTGCTGAATGCCACCTCTGGTTATAACTATTTGTTCAGTGTTCAAAGTCATAATGACAATGAACAAGGGAAACTTACAACGGGTCCCTGAAGTTCTAGGTTTTGCAGTTGTCCCTGCAGTCATGTGATCCCAATTTCTGATGTTACCTGCTGGCTTCTCACAAGCACAGTCAAAATATCCAGCTATGGATTGTGAGATCCTGGGAATTCTGTATTCCATAGCAGCCCCTGCCTGTCAACACTCAATAGTGCATACATGCCTGAAGCCTCCCTTGCCTTCTTACAGCCTCTGCTTGTTCTGATGTCTCTGTCAGCCTTCTCACTGCCCCATTGCCCTGCCTGCAGCTCTTACCCCCTTTAGCTCCTGGCATATGCACATATGCACACATATACACATACACACACACACTTTCACTTGGATTATCGTCTCTTCCTACTGATCTGCGCATCCTGAGGTTACAATGGCAACCAGAACTGCCAAGGTTGCTATTGCTAAATGAGGCAGTTCTGTAGTGTAGTGCACTTTGACCATATTGCTTAGTGATGCAATTTGAACTGTCCTGAAAACTCCCTACAGATCTTATTCTATGAGAAAAAAAAGCACTACTTGTAATGGAGCTTCAATATTTTCAATAATGGTTGGGTTAAATATAAAAAGAAGCCATATAATGTTTTGTGGAGGAGGAAAAGAGGAGAAAGAAGATAACTAGAGGTCTAAATTAGTTTCAGGTAGAGAGATAGGCCACTTAGTATATCAAATACCTGCCTACCAACAACGCAGCAAATGAGAGTTATAAGAACTGAATTTGGTACAGATTCATTCAGATTACGTGTGGATTTGTTTAACTATGATTCACTTATTAATTATTCAAGAACTGTTTAAATTACAAAAATCTGATGCTACAGTACACTAAACGAAAATCAAAATACTATTACTACTACTCAGTGGTGAAATCCTCCTTGGATTATTGTGCGCACATGTGCGGTGCACGCCAAACATGCACTTTACATGGAAAAAGAAGACTTCCCTAGGTAAGTAGAACAGTGGGGGGCAGGGAACAGCTGTGCCGTGCAATTTAGCTTTGCTAGAAAGCAGGATTTCCTGCTTTCAAGCAAAGCTAAACCATGCAGCACAGCTGATCATCGGAAATACCAGTTCAGACGAACCGGTAGTTTTGTTTTAAACTACCGCTTTGACCGAACCAGTAGCATTTTTTTACTACTGGTTCGCTCGAACCGGTAGTTTTTATCACTACCAGTTCACTCGAACTGGAGTGAACCGGTAGCATTTCACCCCTTCTGTTGCTACTACTACTACTACCAATACTACTACTACAATGACGCCAGTTGTGTCCCTACTTGGACTGAGATGCCCTACACACAGTTACTCATGCGCTGGTCACCTCACGGATTGACTACTGCAATGCTCTCTACATGGGGCTGCCCTTGAGGACCACTCGGAGGCTTCAGCTGGTGCAAAATGCGGCCGTGCGGGTTGTGACGGGGGAATCCCGATACTCCCATGTTACACCCCTCCTGCGCGGTTTGCATTGGCTACCGGTTGCCCTCCGGGTGAGATTCAAGGTGCTGGTGTTGACCTATAAAGCCCTACATGGCTTAGGACCAGGATATTTGGCAGACCACCTACAACCAGCAACAACATCCCATCGCCCGGTTCGCGCCCATAGAGTGGGCCTACTCAGGGTGCCGTCGGCTAGACAGTGGCGGCTGGCGGCCCCCAGGGGTAGAGCCTTCTTGGTTGGGGCGCCCACCCTCTGGAATCAACTCCCCTTGGAGCTCTGACTAGCGCCTAACCTTCGCACCTTCTGCCGGGAATTAAAAACTTGGCTTTTCAAATCCCTTGATGATGGGGTTTTAAGGGGTTTTAAGGGTTTTAATGGGTTAATTTTAATTTTTTTAGATTTTAGTCTTTATTTTTATTGTGGCTTGTGTTTTATTGTTGTTAGCCGCCCTGAGTCCATTGTGAGATAGGGCGGCATGTAAGCCAAATAAATAAATAAATAAATAAATAAATAAATAAATAAATAAATAAATAAATAAATAAATAAATAAATAAACTACTACCAATACTACTACTACAACTACTACCAATACTACTACTACTAGAAAATAGGGGTATAGCAAGGGATGCACAGTGCACAGAGGCTTAATGATTCTGGATGTGCTGAACAATTACCCGCACTCTGGTGGTTCAAGTCCAGTTCCGTGGGACAGGGTGAGCTCCCATTTCTTGTCCCTAGCTCCCGGTCATCTAGCATTTCAAATGCATTGTTTGTGAGTAAATGGATAGGCACTGCCATTTAGGTGGTGGGAAACTGCTGGTTGCATTCTGCATGGGGAGCTGGAACCAGTGTTGGTTCTTCCTGGTGGAGGAGAGGTGGATGACCTTGTAGCCTCACGAGCCTTGTATGCCATATGCTTAAATAAATAAATAACAAATGACAAATCCAGTCTATATATCTGGCTGACGGCGACCAACCATAATAATTTGATCTTCTCAAAAAAGTATATATATTTTTTGTACTTTATATTGAAATTAGAGTATAAAGTATAAATACTTTTTTGTTTTTTGAGAAGACCAAATTATTATGGTTGGTCACACCATCAGCCAGATATATGGACTGGATTTGTTATTTTTATCCACCTACCTACCTACAGATTTGCTAATATTTTGTGCATTTCGGTAATTGGAAACTATTCCTGAGATTATATCCAGCTCAGCTGCTTTGCCGTATAAAAGATCGTGAAAAAGTCTACTTCTGTTGGAATTATACCCTCATAATTTTGAGAGTTAGTGTGTCCAATTGCTCTATATTTTCAGCATGTAGTTTAATAGGAAAGTACACTAATATTTTGTGCTGATTTGCTGTGATTGAATTGTCTAGGTTCTTTATCTTGAAGAACTATTCTTTTGCGGTTTTGTTCTTTTCAGTGTTTGTATAAGCTGCCAGTTGCATTTTCTAATATCGTCTTTGATCACCTTTGAATGATCTTGTTTAGTGCAATACATTCTGCATTGATTTTAATAAACCATTCATACTTCCATTGTTGTTGCTTCTGCATCATTGTTTATTTCTTTTCTGTTGTTTTTTTTTTAAATTTTGATTTGGTATCATCAATATCCTTGGCTAATTATAATAGAGTTTCGGTTATATAGGAAACAACTGAGCTCTCATTCAATTAGCTGAGTGCTCTGAAACAATTGGATCATTTCAGCTGGAATGCATCCGTCTGATACTTGATAGTCAATGCAAGCTGCTTTATTTATTTATTTATGAGATTTTTGAGATTTATAAGATGCCTCAATCTGTTATGACTCTGGACAGCAATTTTCTTCTCTCCCATTTCATATTGATTTTAAATGTTATGTGTACTACTTGATTATCTCTTTCAATGCTGAAGTGGTTGAAAATTTAACAATCCATAAAAATGGGTCAATTATCAGACAAAATATGAGAATAAGAAAACTTATTTATTACAATTCTTAGAGTGATCTCTTCAGCTAGGTAAACAGTATAAACACCAATAAGGCAAAATTATAGCAATTTAACTCTGCCGCTGAAACTGCTTACATAGTTGATATCCAGTACTTATTTTTTTTAAAAAAGGACAGAAAATAATGGCTAATTAGTTAGCAAAATTAAAAGTGAAACAGCAAAAAAAAAAAATAATAATTCTGTCCTAAGAGGTGAATTTACATGTATTTGTTTGTTTGTTTAATTTCCTTGGATTAGAATCAGTTTGATCTAGTAGTTAAGGCACCAGTCTAGAAAGCAAAAGACCATAAGTTCAAGTCCCGCCTTAGCCAGGAAAGCCAGCTGGGTGACTTTGGGTCAGTTACTCTTTCTCAGCCCAACTCATCTCCCAGAGTTGTTGTGGAGAAAATAGGTAGAGGAAGTTGTGTTGGATATGTTTGCCACCTTGAGTTATTTGTGAAAATAATAAAGGCAAGTTATAAATTATTATTTTCAAAATCTGCTTTAAGAGGGAGAGAAAAAAAGGGGGGGAATCTTCAAGCTCAGAAGTGGGGGGAAGGGACTCTTAGGGCTAACTCTCAAGGGAGTTCTCATTTCCCAATCTCATACATATTAGTAAAATTTCCTTCCTTCCTTTCCATTGTTTTTTGGTTTGCAACATGGTGCTTACAATATCTCACAATGTATTCCCAGAACGATATGTAGAATTGTCAGGTCTGGGGTGATTTATTTTATTTTATTTATAGTAAGTTCTGTGTGGTCAACAGTGATGACAGGCTGCTGCTATAACTGCTTGATTTAACTATAATGAAGGGAGGGTATGGTGCAGGAGTGGGTTCTACTTACCTTTACTACCAATTTGCAGCAGGGCCGTGCCTCTTCTGCGCATGTGCAGAAGCATTTTGATTATGTCGGGGTTGGTGGGCGGAGCATCCTGCTGGTTTTACTACCGGTTCTATAGAACAGGTGCTAACCAGGGGCAACCCACCACTGGTATGGTGGTCCCGCAGTTATCCTCTTTGTATTGTGTTTAATCTTAAAGCTGGCTTAGCATTTTATAATAAAAAGTTTAGGGACCATGGGGGATTTTTGTTATTTATTTAGTTACAAGTTTAGATGACCATCCAACTTGTAAAAAATATAACTCCTCTAACTTCCTGGCCCCAACATTTCAAGTAACAACTTGATCATCAAAGCCTCTGTAAAAGCTAACAGGATCAGGATTAGTCAAATCTAGAGGAGGGGGGATGACCAGTGGTGGGTTGCTCCCGGTTCACCCCGGTTTGGGTGAACTGATAGCGGTGGTGGCGGGAGGCTCTCTCCCCCTACCCAGATGTCATCAAAAATGTTCTGTCACGCTATGGATAGCGAACCAGTAGCACCACTATTTAATCACTCCCTAGAGTAGATGCAACAACCTTCTAGGTCCATCAGAGGATTTCAATTCAAGGAAGATGCCCCTTCTGATAAACTGTGTGGAATAGGTAAAAACAACTGGAGACAAATCTTCCTGTGCTATAAAGGACTTTATGGGTGATAACCAACACTTTCAATTGAATAGCCTACTGGGAGCTTGTAAAGCAGAAGTGTTACATGGGCATACAGAGATGCACATGACTGTATTCATACTGTGACATGATGAATATAGTACGCTTAAGCACTGTTGTTAATAAAATGTGAAAATCCATAACTTGAAATCAGATGGCAATTCCATTCCAGAAATTTTGGCTCCAAGTTAACTCATGATTCATATTTTGTGCTAATTATTCTGGCATGTCATTTGCATTTCTGGATAACATTTAGGGCATGGAAGGATGCAACAGATGGATAAAAAAAAGCAGATTTGCTTAATAGTCTGATGAAGGTCCATGTTTTTGATTTAAATAATTGCTACTACAAGTATCCGTCTGATAGAGTTGCTAAACTGATGTTTATAAAATCATCTGGGAAGAATATCAAAGGCCATTTAGTGATATATTTAAGTAATGCAAGCTAAGCACTCCAGAGACAGAAGAGCAAAATTAAGTACACATCTTGTCAAGCAATATATCCTAAATTGACACTGTAAGTTGTGGGCATCTTCAACTAGCATACTGAAAAAAAAAAAGGCCTCTCATTGTTTTGAAAATAGTTACTCATTTGTGATAAAAGAGATTGATTCCTTCATTTTAGCCAGAGAATGCCCCTCTTCCTCAACAAGACATAGCCTTCTTGGCCAGCGGTAAAATACTCTGAAATCTGCTACTGGTTCTTTGAGTCTGCTACAAAGCGCGCTACGGAGGTGCGCCCAGCAAGCACTAAAAAAGGAACATTTTGAAGCCTTCTGAGTCTGCAAAGGTAAGTAGAACAGTGAGGGGGGGGAATCCGTTGTGCCACATGATTTAGATTAGCTAGAAAACAGGAAATCCGATGATTCTAGCTAATATAAATCGCATGTCAGAGCTGATCGTCGCCCAGCTGATCATCGCCCAGCTGATTGTCAGAAATACTGGTTCACCCAAACCGATAGCATTTTTTACTACCGGTTCGGGAGAACCAATCTGAACCAGTAGCATTTCACTCCTGTTCTTGGCTGACTTGGGGAGGCCGAGTAAGAAGCGGCCATACTTTGTTGCAAGGGTTTATTTTGTAGATCTTTTTTTTTAATTCAATTATTTAACTAGGACTTCAATGATTCCACAAGTGCAACCAGACCTTGTTATCTTTGTCTTCCAAATCTTTTCCCCAGATTATTGGCATAATAACACCTTCTTCAGTTTGTTTGTTGTCAGAAGCAAGTGCACCAACAATGGCTTTTCTTTTCAGACCCAACTAAAAAAATATCTAGAGCTGAAGATGATTCCAAAATTGCCCAAGGATTTGATCAATGCTGAAAATATAAAGAGAAGGGGAAAATTAGAAGTGTTTAGGATATTACTATCGGTCTTCTTTAATCTTTTGTTGTTTCTTCCGATTTCGCCTTCTGTATCATATGTATTAGCCATCTAATTCCTTAAGCTTAGCAAATGTACCTGGTAAACAATAATGCTCCTGGTGTTTTCATGCAAACACTTGAACAGCCACAGAAACTTTTCTGCATACTCACTTGTTCATATCTAACCCCCAGAGATTCATGCTATTCAGCTTTCTTCCACAAAGGATAGGGCAAAAGTGAAGTCTGTTTACAACCAATCATGAATATAGATAGATAGATAGATAGATAGATAGATAGATAGATAGATAGATAGATAGATAGATAGATAGATAGATAGATAGATATTCTACTTATATATTCCTGAATTTGGAATGTCAATTATGAAAAAAGGTCAATGGCCAATATAGAATATGATGCTAAAGGGAGACTGGAAAAACCCACTATCACAACTATAGCAGATAATGTCAGGTTATATTAGTTCACTACCACTTTTTGAACAAAGAAAGAGTTCTCTGTTTATCATTTATGAATATAGGTATTAATTAAATATCACCTTTCACATCAAGCACCATCAGTTGTGACACATCAAACTTTTCTCCTTATATAAAACAAGGTACGAGTCTATATGTAAATAATAAACTACATTATCAGTGGGCATGAGTATTGGATCAATTGCCCTACCCCATGAGCCACCAAATACCAATATCAATATGTATCTACAATTATCCACCCACCAGAGGGATGCGAGACAGTTCCAAATCAGCAATTCTGACCTTAAGACAAGTGGAATGGCATAGAAAAGGGAAAAAAACCTTCAATGTTAGAGCCAAATAGGTTTTCCCTATAACACTAGTGAGAGCTAGTGTTTTTTTTTTTGCCGAGAGAAAACAGTAAAAAAAAAAAAGGATAAAACCTCCAGTCTAAATAAACCTATTCTCTTTCTATAACTGTTATCTATAAAAATAATAAAAGGGCCAACTCCTTGCACTAAACAGAAGTAGAATGCTTTGTGGCATTTTCTCAAAGGAGATGACGCTTTTGTACTTCTTACAAAAAGTGTTTATAAAAGAGTATGCTATGTAAAGACTTTTCTCAGAACTTTTGTGACCAGGCAAGCAAATAAAAACAAATTGGGTTGACCTCGCCTTGGCTTAGTGCATATCTGAAGGATTTACCAATATAATATTTGGCATAGTCTTTCAAGCATAGCCACCTTAAATGATTTCAAAAACAAGTCTACCATGAACCCAGGAAAGATTTAATTTACTAACTAATCGGGTGGGAGGAATGTGTCCCTCCAAATTATGGAATGAATTGACCTCGTTTACACAGAGAGAGGAGTGGGGGAGAAACTATAAATTGTACTCTACCCTTTCTCCAGATTTTCTGTATAAAGTTCAGTGTTGGAAGGGAAATTTGGATATAATCAGAAACCAAGGACCAGTTGAACTAGAAAGAATCCATGTTTGAATGGAATTTCTTTGCAGTCTTGTCTGGCAAATGATCTTTTCTATTGATCATGATGTAGATAATTATTCATAAGATAAATACTTCCATCCAATCACATAGGGAGCTGAAATAAAAGGTACTATGTGATCAACATGCTATGATGGAATAAAACAATGAACTGCCAAAGCCCAAGATCAAAGGATGACTGATGGATAAAAGTACTAAAAATTAGGATATAAATTCCCATAATTGAGAACTATCCAAGAATAGCTAGAACTCCCCCCCCCCAAACTGCTTTCTAAATTATAACAGTATCCCATGAGGAAAACAAATGAAAATCAGCTGTCCAACACCTTTAGGTTATAAAATAAATGAACAGAAATTCTGGGTCAAGAATGTAAGGTATATGAGGATGTACCTGTATTGTACATGAACTTCTCCATCCTATAAGGATGAGTGCTGAAGCAGAAAAGACTCTCTTTTGGGGTCTCACCAAACAACAGCCCTTCACAGACAAGACCCATAACATCCCCTTCCTGTCAGACCTGATAGACTGAGTAGATGTGATTGGAGAGAAGCGGTCCCTCGAGGCTTTTCATTGTCTCTTTTTGAGGTGTTTCTTCAATTTCCTAGTCTACTCTACAGATGTAAGATTTCGTTTCAGCCTTCTATTCAGACTTGATCCAGTTAAGCTTTTGGGAGTTTTGGGTGTGTCAGTTAGGAGCAGTTATTCAGTATATGGTCTTAAAAGCGTTGATGGCTGAGAATGATGATGAATGATTCCTGGAAGTATAAATTTTAGACAACTAGTACTCTGTAAAATAACCAAACTTAACTATAAGCCTAAGCATACATTCTTGAGAATATTTAGAAGCAGACATGCTTAAAACTGGACTGCAAGTTTATATAACTACATAAAATTAAGCATGATTAGTAAAGATGCAGCATGCTGCTATTGCTTGACATGACTTTTTTGTTACTTCCATTTTTTCCTATCACAACTCCGAGCAATACTGTGATAGAGAAAGTGTTCCAGACATGAATAAGAATACAAATACAAATAAGAATAGGAGGGCAGGGAGAAAGAAGAATTTTTTTCAGGAAGTTCCTGAATTTCCTTTGACAGATTTTGTTAGCTAACTGTATTGTTGCAATAGCATAGAGAATTGCTGTAAATTATTTTGTGTTGCCTATCTCTTTATCCTTTTATAGGTTCTTTCTGTTCATGATTCAATAACATTAAATGTTTGGCGAGAGGAATTCCTTTAAAATATGTTCACTTTGTATGTGGGAAGTCATAGAGGAGGCAGCTTATTAGGCAAATGATTATACAATCAAAATAAACCTTTGCATGTATTCCTTAATACCTTTGAGGGAAGGTATTGCAATTATTGATTAATATACCATCAACTTTCTTTTTCCAGAATATTAATGTCATTATTAAATAGAGCAGGACCAAGAAATTAGATACTCTAATGAGCAACTTCTGTTGCCTGGATCTGTTAGAAGTTAATCTGCTATTCTTTATTTATGGTATTTAAAATACTTTTCAGTCCATCAAGTTGAAACAAGTTCCTTCCACCAAACTAAATAATAACACCAAACAATTTCCCACAATTGCTAATATTTACCAGTGTAATTCCTTTGTCCCATTTGAATGAATGGGAGGACAAATTTCTAAGTTCCAATTCAGTAGGGATTTAATTATTGGGGAGATCAAAATGAGCTCAAAGTCAATGATTATTCCACAGTGATTAGCAATGTTTATGGAGGCCATGAAAATGCAAGTAGTTAAAATGGTCTTACATTGACCCCTTTATGTGGTCAGCAGATAACGCACAGCCCCATTAACAATGTGAATTCTTCAAGTCACAACTTGTTCACTTTTAGCAGGACATCTCATTACAAAGCCAGCATGAAAACTGCATTAACTTTCTTATTGCATTCAGGTTACATGCTGGCTGCAGTCTCATCTGCAAAACAAGGAATCACATTCTTTTTCTCCATTGAAGAAGAAAAAGAGAGGAGATATATTACTTACCCCAGAGGCAACATTTTGTATGGTAAGTGTCCTCATAAACTGTACAAATAAAAATATTTATATTGGGGGATGATATCTAATAGGGCTGTGCAACGTTGCATTTTATTCCACTGGGATAGAATCACAAGTCAAAACAGAAACTGAAGTAGGTGATTTCCAGGCCAGATTTTATGTAACAGGAATGGCTGTTATATAAAATATAACAATTGTTCACTATCAAAGCCACCAAGTATTATCCTAAGTCTATGTAGTAATTCAGGACAGAAGAATTGTTCACAGTTTAAACTCTCATGCCAGCCATTTACCCTCTTCTCACTGCCAGTAAGCAATCAACTCTTTGTATGGCTTCCTGCTTGTCTGTAATAAAGAACCAAATATAATCTCTGTGAATCTTCTGCTGGTCAAGTTGAAGAACTAAGTTAAGCTGTGAAGTTTCCGAAGATTTGTGAGCAAGGTGGGTTTGAATCATTTTGTAGCTTTTCAAAGCCTTCAGATTTATTGGCTTTTTGCTGCTTCTGAGATTGCTACAGAAAATATACAATGGTACAACTTCATTTCTTCGTATGAAGAATGCTGATGGATGGTTGAGTGGCTGCTCTGAATTGACTTGAGTAAGGGGCCAAGAGCTTTTATTACCTTATTAATGCATACAGCTATATCAGAGCTCTTTTGGGGCAGCAAGCCAACATTGATTTAGCCTTGATTTACTTTTCTCAGTTCTTGACTTCCTTACCATTAACATATACTAATGGATTGTTCCATTTCTGTGCTGATCATGCCAACTTAACTGGGAATTCAACTTAATTCTTAGTATTCCAAATGTGGATTTAAGGTTGATCAGTCTCATCTGTCCCCTGGGGGGGGCAGGGGGGGTCAAATCTAAATTCTGAATGAGTGGGGCAAGTCTAAATCTCTCAAACAGTGAATTAATCCGGCTAGGAGGCCTCTACAGATTCAATATTTGGTCAAAACCTCAGAATGAGCATTGTAATGTCACAGCACAAGATGTACCTTTTATTGTGTATGCAGTGTCATTATACATATACAAAAGAGGGAGAGCCTGCATCATAAAAACACAACAATAATTCCATTATTTGCATTCTTGGCCTCCAGCCATACCAGAGACGGGTTTCAGCAGGTTCTGACCAGTTCTGGATAACCGGTAGCACAAATTTTGAGTAGTTCGGAGAACCGGTAAATACCACCTCTGACTGGCCTTGCCCCCATCTATTCTCTGCCTCCCGAGTCCCAGCTGATTTGGAGGAAATGGGGATTTTGCAGTAACTTTCCCCTGGAGTGGGGAAGGAATGGAGATTTTACAGTATCCTTCCTGCCACGCCCACCAAGCCATGCCATGTCCACCAAGCCACGCCCACAAAACCGGTAGTAAAAAAGTTTGAAACCCACCACTGAGCCACACCCTCTCCATTCTAATTGTATCTCTTTTTACTGCTTGTAGGAATAGAGAGGAAGAAATAGTAAGTGGAAAAGGGAGTGAGATCTCTGCCCTGCTACCGGAACCATCAAACATCAAACTTATTGTTGCATTTGTATGCAACAATCACAAATATATTTCTAAATAGCTTTTTTAATTAATACATATTTTGAGGCAGAACAATAGACTCCATGAATCACATGACTTTTGATAGATTCCATTTTGGCATATTATATTATTTTACTTCAAAAGAAATCTGGATGGATTTCTCCAAGCTCACTACTTTTGAGCAGCATCTCTAAGTTCCTTTCCACATTTTCTGCTTGTTAAACAGTCAAGTAGTTTATTTCTCAAGTTTTCCTCTTCCTCTATTCACTTCCTTTTAAATTGAATTTAAAAGCAGAGGATTAAAAATATTTTCTTTTAAACTGGGTTTAATATCAGAGGGAATCCATGAACACTAACTCAGACAATACAATGAAAACTCCTTAGTGTTACAACAGATGGACAAACTTAACCATACTTTCAACTAGGAAATTGTTAGAACTCTACACCAAGTCAAGGTCAAAAATGCTAGGGAATTCCTGGAAGTTTGGAATTCAGACAAATCAGCCATCAATAGACACATAAAAATAAATCAAATTTACCTCCCCTCCATTCAAAAGAGACAAAACAAAAAAAAGCTAAGAAGAAAATAAAAATCCTCTCCAGAAGCCAAAACTAAGATAAGGAGGGAATAATATCAAACAGACAGAATTAAGGATTATCAGTGAGAAAAACCACATCATCCACAACCCAGGCAAGGCAAGCTACAATACATAAACAGGGATCAAACCCCACACCAAATGACATTATCAGATAGATTAATGAAACCTCTGCAAACAAACAATCAAGACAGAGAGCGCCAAGGACTCAACTGTGAGCTACATATATTCTTTTTTTACTGGATTTAAAAGCTTGACAGTAAATGACTTTGAGCCTAATACTTTCTATTTTTTTTTATGACAAAGTAGGTTTTAGATGAAAAACTGAGAACAGCCACATATCTTTCCAAGTATCTGTTACAGCCATCTGTCAATAACATTTTAGCCTGTGATGAAGTGGCCCACACAAGAAACCTGCTGCTCCTTAATTTTCCTGGGTGTCCCTTCCCAGCAATCAATGGGACATAAATGTAATTAAAAAACCCAAACTCAGGCCGAATATGAAATGTTTGGCCCTCTGTGACCTACAGTTTCAGATTTTCATACCTTCAGATGTTTGTTTAGGAATGAATCATCTTAAGAAACCAGCTGGAAATGAAGCCATTTTAAGAAGATCCTTTCTTGATTTCTTGATTTATTTATTTTTTACTTTGACCATATTAGTGGACTTCCCAGCTTCCTTTCCCCAGTCCCATCCATGCCGGGAAAGCAAGCATCTATTACTTTCCTTTCTGGGATTGTTATCTTTTGAGGATGGTGAATTTTATTTCATTTTATTTTAAAAAGGATAACAGTTTTATAATTCTTCCTATCTCTTCAGCTAGGACAGAACACTTGTCAAATGTCCCCCAGTTTATGGCTAGTTTAGCCGTAGATGAAAAAGCAGCATTTTACCATTTCATTGTTAAGCAGGTTTATATATGTATATATCAGGGGTGGGTTCTACTTACCTTTACTACTGGTTTGCAATGGGGTCGCGTGCACGCAGAAACTTCGCTCGCACACGCGCGCACTCTTTTGTGCACATGCACACTCTTCTGCACATTCATGCACTCTTCTGCGCATTCGCAGAAGCGTTCTGATGACATCAGGGTTGGTGGGCGGAGCCTCCCTCCGGTTTTACTACTGTTTCTATAGAACCGGTCCGAACCAGGGGCAACCCACCACTGGTATATATGTTTTTTATATATCTATAAAAAAGTTTTTCTTTCTAGCAACGTTTCAACAGGCTCACAAACCTGTCATCTTCAGGCTCTGCAAACATAGAAAAGCGACAGCTCCGACCTCGCAACACACCCATAGCTTCTAAACTAAACAAGAGCCTGAAGATGACAGGGTTGTGAGCCTATCGAAACGTTGCTAGAAAGAAAAACTTTTAAGTACTGGTAGGATTTTAACTAAGTTTTTAAAGGACCTTGGAGAGTGCTCTGTAAGGATTTTTGGAAGATTCTAAGCTAGGATTTTAACCAGAATTTTAAACATTTTAACTAACTTATTTAACATAATGCGGGAAAACACCCGAGATTTTTTGCATATATATATATATTAGGTAACATAATCAGTGCTAGTAAGGCGTGCTGTTTGCTGTCAGTTTATATTCTGCTGTCTTGTCCTGACAGTATGGGTGGTTTTAGAGATTCTTTGATTGGGCTGTTTTACTGTGGGCTTGTTTGGCAGTTTCTTGATTAGGGTATAGGGTATTGTTTATTTGATTGTTCTTGGAATTAATCTATGTTCATCTGGCTGTTGGTTGCTGGTGGTGAGGTTCTTTGGTCTTTTTGTTCCCTTTTTGGTTTGTTGATTGTCTCTTTGCACAGTATATAGATATTGTTTCAGTGGTGGGTTTCAATTTTTTTTACTACGGGTTCTGTGGGCATGGCTTGGTGGGCGTGGCATGGCTTGATGGGTATGGCAGGGGAAGGATACTGTAAAATCTTCATTCCCTTCCAATCAGCTGGGACTCGGGAGGCAGAGAATAGATGGGGGCGGGGCTAGTCAGAGTGGTATTTACCAGTTCTCCGAACTACTCAAAATTTCTGCTACTGGTTCTCCAGAACTGGTCAGAACCTGCTGAAACCCACCTCTGTATTGTTTATGTTTATTGATGGCTAATTTGTCAGAGTGCCAGGCTTCTAGAAATTCCCTAGCATTTGTTGACTTGTTTTCTGCAAGAAAACAACCAGGTCAGAGAGAACTCATAACCACTCATTTCAACCCTAAACTACAAATAAGATCCCTTTTATGACCTTGTAATCCCTTAATTCAAGGTAGAGTCGAGATGACTGAATGGAGCTGGCCATTTACTGGTCAGATGCCCTTCCTGACACCCTGCAGATTTCACAGCAAGGATTTTTTTTTCTTTGCACAGCAGATATCTGTTACTACCTAGGATTGAACTCTCAACCTTATGAATAGGAGGTGAGCGTCTTCACCAATAGGCCACACACCACTCAACGCTGAGCTACAAATATTTTCCTTTATTGGTATCAATCTGCTCTGCTTGTTCTGGCAGTGCTATTTTTGATATGAAGCTGCAAAACCCAGTTGAAATATATCCTCCCTTTTTGCCCTCCAGCATTTCTTATACTGAGGCAATATGCATTAGCCCTTTGACAACCCCTAGAATAGTATTAAAATATTTAAACTGTTCCAAGAGCTTCTAGTTTAGAGAAATGAATCTTACTAACTTTAAGATATATGAACTATAACCTCCAGAATTCACCAACCAGCTTACTCAATCACTGTCTGTTGTTGCAATGTTTTGCAATCATTCTAATGAACTATCTTGCAAAGTTGCCCTTCGCCACTTGTATTGCAGCAAAAATTGAACAGCTACAAGAATAATCCTTGCTTGGGACTGGGAAGGGAGAATGAAACTGGACTGATGTTGGGAATGTTCTTTTCCTGAACAAATGGTGAAACCTCTTTGTCTACATAGAGTAGAAAAGTTTGAGAATTAATTTGTGCATAGCTAGATGCTGAAATCTCTTTAAAAAAAAAACACTATATAAATTACTTGTATTATTTTCAAACTGTGGCCGAAGTTAAATTGAAGATGACTGGAAAGAGAAAATAATTGCAGCTTGGGCTGGATCTTACTTCATCCGAAGAAAGCAATTGGACGTGTGTGTGTGTGTGTGTGTTTGTGTATGTGTGTAAGAGAGAGAGAGCTTGCAATATAGAAGCAACTTTTTGTAATTAGAAGTAAGAATGACTTTCAAACAGTACATCAACAAAAACAGCTCAACCATAAAATGTGTCCCTCTACATCTGTGTAGATTTTATGTTTGCCATGACCTGTAGCTTTGAAATGAAAAACCATTTGACCCGAGCATTTCGTACTATAAAATGAAATAAATATTGAAGGTCAAAAGTATATTTTTTTCTCTTTATTTATGTGTTTATTTTTGAAGTTTAACCATGAGAAACTGCCATCATTCCTCACAGATTCTGAAAACATGGCACATTATCTTGAAATAGCACTATGATTAGTTTCCATGTTTACTGCTTAGAGTATTTTCCGAGGAATAATAAGTTGGGAAAGGAGGATAGAAATTTAGGTCTGGTATAGACAAGCAACAAAATGAAGCAGGAAGAGTGGACATTTCCAATATTTCAGAGGAAGGCGGAAGAAATGAAATATGTATATGTATCAGAGGTGGGGAATAATGGCCCCTTTGTGATTTGTGGACTTCAACTCCCAGAATTCCATGGATGGCTCAGGAATTCTGGGAACTGAAATCCACATGACATAAAAGGGCCATGATTCTCCATTCCTGACCTATATGCTTCCTAAGTAGTAAAACATACATACATACATACTGTTCTTTCCCCGTCTCACACTCACACACAAACAGTCAGCCAGGAGTTAAATAAAACTTGCAGACAATAAATTCCTTTGATAACAGGATTGGCAGCAACCCAGTAGCTGCTTGCCAAGAACTTTACTCACAGAAGGAGGTGTTCCTCCTCCGTCAGATAAACCAAAACAAATATACAAAACCACAGAATTGTCAAGTCCAGTCCGTATTAAATCCAAGGCAGGCAGATAACGTAGTTTCAGAGATACAATGCAACTTGCTAGTTGTTTAGTTTTGTCTGTCACAGAGCCTGAATGGCCACCACATCCCCTTTTATCCCCTGTGGGGTGTGGTCCAGTGACTCAGCTTAATCTCTGGCACGCCTCCTTTTCTGCTGCGTGCCTCTCTCCGTGCTTGTCTCTCCGACACTGGCGTGGATCCAGCCAAGACTTATCTCCGTCACTGTCCGACTGCGACTGTTCGGAGATACCTGGCTCCTGGCCAATCTCTTCTCCTTCAGGAGACACCTGAGGCATTGCCAGAGAAGAGGGTCCTGGAGGGGGAGGCCTGGCCAACTCCTGTCCTTCACCTTTGGAGTCTTCTCCCTCTGATAAAACGGGCTCGGGGTCGGAGTCACAACACATACATACATACAAGGGGTAAAATTCAAATTTTTTCCCTACCGGTTCTGTGGGCATGGCTTGGTGGGCCTGGCAGGGGAAGGATACTGCAAAATCCCCATTTCCTCCTCACTCCAAGGGAAGGATACTGCAAAATCCCTATTCCCTCCTCACTCCAGGGGGAAGGATATTGCAAAATCTCCATTCCCACCCCACTCTGGGGCCAGCCAGAGGTGGTATTTGCTGGTTCTCCAAACTACTCAAAATTTCTGCTACCGGTTCTCCAGAACCTGACAGAACCTGCTGGATTTCACCCCTCATACATATACATACATACATACATACATACATACATACATACATACATACATATATATACATACAAACCCTACCTTTTTTGTATAAGCAGTCATGACATACATGTCTGTACAGAAGGGGCAGAGCCTACACTGCAATGCTGCATCACTGCTGTTAACCATTCAGAAGACAGCAATGAAAACACTGACTTGGGGAACTTGTGATTCCCCCAATAATTTAAGATGGTACAGTACATCAACTCAGCAGTCTGACATCTCACCACTTTCTTATCACTTCTTTCAGTGCTTTTGTGAATTATAAGCACAAGGAGTTGTTCTAACCACAGAAAGTTTCTGATCCAGCAGCATAATCTCGCTGGTAGAAAAGTGTAGCTCTTTGTAGGAATTTCAGATTTGTTTCAGGGGATTGGTAGGCCCGCTGGAACTGTGTGAATGCGAACAATGAAATTGTCAGGAAGAGAGAGAGAAAAAATTGCCTTCCTTTGTGTTCAATAACTGGGGCATTTTAAAGAAAGACTCCACTCAAGGAATTATAGTGATGAGAATAATATAACTTGAATCTAATCCTTAAAAGTCCTAAAATAACTGACCTCAAGCAAACAAACTGCCTGTACTTAGTCACATCATTTAACTGCAATATTACTTGTAATTAAGTTACACAAATATTTGTAATTTTTAATGAATACTTTGTGAAGTTAGCTGTGAAGTTGCTTTCTGAATTCACCGGAACATGGCATAAAATAATTCACTAAAATAAAAGGTTGGTATTGATTTAAATATATTTTTATTAGTAGATGTGTTTCCAAAATGTAAAATATCTGCCAACATGTTCTGATAAAAAGAAGAAAATATTTTAATGAATAATATTTCAAATAACATGGTTTTGATGAAGAAAAGATCAAAAGGTACCATGTTGGAGAAAAAAGACTAGTGAACTCATTACTCAGAAAACATCTTGATATAAAAGGAATGTGAGGAAGCAAATTTTTGTTCACTTTTAAGGTACATCAAAGAAAGGACACTCATCCTGCACATTGTTCACACCCTCTAAATATTTTATTTGGAAAAACCAAATAAAATTTGGTAAGCTTCCCGTTAAATAATTGAAAAGTCACTATGCATACCTTTAATAAGAGGATAGACATTAAGTTGACATGTAATATTTATGAGCACAGTATATGGTGCCCAGACTGACACAAAAATTTCCTTCCTTCCTTCCTTCCTTCCTTCCTTCCTTCCTTCCTTCCTTCCTTCCTTCCTTCCTTCCTTCCTTCCTTCCTTCCTCCCTCCCTCCCTCCCTCCCTCCCTCTCTCCCCTTTTCTTCCCTCCCCTCCCCTTCCTTTCTGTTTCTCATGAATCACAATCCTTTCCATATAACCAACACTTCAGAAGTGTCAGAATGACGTGCAACATTATTTCATTTCATTCCCGAACGCCATCACTCTTCTAAACAAATAATTCCCTCAACACTGTCAAACTATTTACTAAGTCTGCACTACTATTAATCTTTTCATCATTCCTATCACCCATCTCCTCCCACTTATGACTGTATGACTGTAATCTTGTTGCTGGTATCCTTACGATTTATATTGACTGTTTCCTAATATGATTTGATTACTTATTTGTACCCTATGACTATCATTAAGTATTGTACCTTATGATTCTTATTGAATGTATCTTTTCTTTTATGTACACTGAGAGCATATACACCAAAGACAAATTCCTTGTGTGTCCAATCACACTTGGCCAATAAAGAATTCTATTCAGTTCTGTTCTGTTCTGTTCCGTTCCGTTCCGTTCCGTTCCATTCTGTTCTATTCTATTATTTCCTTCATAAATTATAAGCTTTGCCTAAGCAGAAACCTCCCCATTCATTTTCAGATATGCACTTCAGATTAAATTCAGTAGCATTTTAGGATAAGCAGAAGATTCTAGCAGATTTCATCAATTGCATCAAAAATCTACCTTGACCAGAAAAAATACTAAAAATTGACCTGAATTCACTGGTGTTCACCTCCCAGATAATCTGTTTTAAATTAATGAGGGGCCTTACAACCGCTTCCTTTAATGGTTGCGAGAAGGACCCCTCCCTCAAGGATGCGTTAACTAAAGCCTGGAGCCAGCCTCGTGTCACCTCCCTGCTGGCCGAAACCAGCCAGGAGGGGCACGGGTCCAACAAACTCATCGCACCTACAGCCTTGTCCACTTCCTCAGGAGTCACCGGCTCAAACTCCTCCCACACAATAGGACTAAGACCCGCCCCTGTCATCTCGGTCGGTATTGCCCAATAAGAATCCAGGTCCATCCTAATCTGAGCGACTTTACCCTACAGAAACTGCACAGACTCCTCAGCTCTACCCTGCAAGGGCTCCTCCGCTCCCCCTACATTAAGGAGGGAGAGAGTCACCCTAAATAGGGCGGCTGGGCGAGAATCAGCGGATGCAATAAGTTCAGAAAAATGTGAGCACTTTGCCGCCTGTATCGCCACTAAATAAGTCCTAATAAAGGCTCTCAAGAGTGTTCGGTCAGATTCAGATTTTAAGCCTTATGGGAGGAGCCAATCATCTCTTGGCCTTACTCCTGAGTTGTCCTTTTTGCTTTAGCTGCTTTTGCTTTCTGGCATCTCTTCTCATGCGTGCACTAGGAACAGGCTCCTCCTGTTCCTCTGCCTCTCTGCTGTCAGCCTCTGGAGGCTCCAGAGTCTCCACATCACTCACAGATGGACCTGGCCCCATCTCTGCCTCCGACGCAGAGCCCTCATCCGGGCCTTCCCCAGCCTCCAAGACTGGCCCATGTTCTTCCTCAGCCTCCTCACTGCCCGACTCCGCTGCCAGCTCCACAGGCTGCAGGCGGACCACAACACAGAGATCATATTTGATGATGTCCAGGCTGGTGGACGGAGCCTCCTGCCACCGCTGCTATCGGTTCGCCCAAACCTGTAGCCACCCTCCACTGATGGAAAAGTAGAAAGATAGCATCTTGATCTTTTCTTCCTGCAAATAAACAGTCCTAGCTAATCCTACCTTAACTGCTTTTCTTTTCCTTATATTTCTGTCACTATTCTCTTTTGATCACTCACCTCCTAAACTAACAAACTACTAATTGAATTGAGATTTGCAGTAGGGAGAGTCAAGATGGCAGTTGAGTCAGTGTGACTTAAATCTCTGCCACTTTGTGTGTGCATACAGTATATACAAAAGGAATTGGTTTTTAATCATGCTATTGGCAACTGTCATCTTGACTTTTTGGCACTTCACCTCACCCATACCCATACACACATAGCATTGATGATTTGATTTAATTCACTGAAAACTTTGTGTAACCTCACTTTTTTTGCTTCCATTGTGTTATGTCTGATATTTGGAGACTGCCTGGATACATACCTGTCATTTTCTTGGAAAGGTTTTTCAGAAGTGGGTTGCCACTGCCTTCTTTCTAGGACTGAGAGAAAGTGGTGGCCCATGGTTACCCAACGAGCTTTGCATTTAAGGCAGAACTAGAGCTCACAGTCTTCCCAGTTTCTAGCCTGATGACTTAACCACTACCCCCAAACTGGCCCTTAACTGCTAGCTACTTAGTATTGATGGAAAAAGGAAAGTTGGTACTGAAGAAAAGTTGGTATTGATGGAAAAAGTGGAGACAGCTGGAGTCTTCCCTTCATTTACACATACATATTGGAGTAAAAATACATTATTTCAGAGCCCCTAAATATTTTCTAGGTTAAGGTCCCAAAGAATAATTATTCTGGAAGTGAGTGTTTGTAGGAGTGAAATCCAGAAAGTTCTGGCAGTTTCTGGAGAACCAGTAAAGGAAATTTTAGTAGTTTGGAGAACTGACAAATACCACCTCTGGCTGGCCCCAGAAGGGGGTGGGAATGGAGATTTTGCAGTATCCTTCTCTTGCCATGCCCACCAAGCCATGCCCACCAAGCCACATCACGCCTACCAAGCCACGGCCACATAACCGGTAGTAAAAAAAAAAATGAATTTCACCGCTGAGTGTTTGGCTGGAAAGCTGGTGTCTCTGAACTTCTATTCTGCTCATCCTGATAGAGAAAAGGACAAGAATTCTAGGTCTAAGAAAGTCAGTCTTCCCATCAGGGAAAAGGATCAGGGAATGACAGAGACTGCTCACCAAGTCTTTTTAGTATTCCTAGTAGACTGGGGCAGAAAGTCTGAAGAATTGATGCTTCTGAAGCTATATCTCCAATATACAATATGGACACTGTAAAGAATGATTTACTCTCACCTTGCATTTTTGAAACAGTCCAAACTAGGTCTCTAAAAGCAGTATTTAAATAATTCCGATTTTAACTGAGTGCAAATTTTGCCTGCAGACCGAAGCACTTGATTTTTGAAAGCATAGAGGACATTCCACTGAATAAATGCCTCAGGGTCATATTAAACTTTGACAATCCTTAGCCTATGAACTGGAATTAAGTAGCCCAATTCTACTCAAAAGCTTTGTGTGATTTCAACTCCAGTGGTTTACTAATGAGCAAGCCGAGGAAGATGGCTCAGATTTACAGTCTCTGGCAAAGCCACACAGAGTTTCAGAAAATACGGGGGTAATTTTAGCTCTGCCTCAAAGATTGTTTCATAACCAAACTCTGTTTTTTTTTTTCCTGAAGAAGTCTACTCCAATCCCACTAAGAAATGGAGTATAATCAGAAAGACCCAGGTTCAAGGGCACAATCCACCATGGAAATTCACTTTAGATCATTCAGTTGCTTTCCCCCCCACCCCAACCTTCCTCAAAGGGTTGTTGTGTGGATAAAATAAAGGGAGCCTGGGGTTCTGATACGAGTTGAATCAAATGAATAATGAAATAGGAGTATGGCAGGCTTGCTGAGTCATACTTATTCCCTAGTTGCATTGCGGCTTAGAAGAGAAGGAAAGAGGGCTATAATATGACAGATATAAATTAAGCTTTTATCTCTGTTAAACAGCTTGGTGCATGTTTGTCTCGGAATCAAATTATGCTTGTGGTTCGGCCTGAGGAGTAAAAACAGGGAGAGGGAGACAGAACTCCCTTCCACCATTGCAGGAACCAAATGCTAATTGGAACATATCTTTTCCCAGCACAGCAGAAGTAAAATGAAGTGTGTGTCACTCAAATATTGATGCTACTGCTGTTACTCATATTATTATTATTATTTTAAAAATAACATTTGAAAGGCTTCGAAACAGAGGAACAACATCAGAGGGATTGTTTGTGCAAGATGGATTCACAGGCGACAGGACTTCGAACAAGCCAAAAAAGCCCTTTGCATTTATTTTAATATTGCTTACTGCAAATATTTATCTTCTTAAAAAGGGGAGAAATTTAAAGGCTTAGACTCATTCAGAGGAATTTACCCTTTTTATTACAGTTTCAAGGCTTTTTTTCTATCCATGCTCAGTTTTCTTGTGAAGGAGAGAAAGGGATCCTTAAGATTTGCCCATCTTTTTAAGAGTCTTTAAATACATACGATGCTGAGCTTGTCGATCAAAAGGTCAGCAGTTCAGCGGTTCCAATCCCTAGTGCCGCATAATGGGGTGAGCTCCCGTTACTTGTCCCAGCTTCTGCCAACCTAGCAGTTCTAAAGCATGTAAAAAATGCAAATAGAAAAATAGGGACCACCTTTGGTGGGAAGATAACAGTGTTCCCTGCGCCTTTGGCATTTGGTCATGCCGGCCACATGACCACGGAGACATCTTTGGACAGCGCTGGGTCTTCGGCTTTGAAACGGAGATGAGCACTGCCCCCTAGAGTCAGGAATGACTAGCACATATGTGCGAGGGGAGCCTTTACTGTTACCTTTATACATCTGGTATTCAATCTTCTGTACTGCCTGCCTGTCTGCTGCCTGCCTGCCCCCCCCTCTCTCTCTCTCTCACTCACTCACTCTCATCTATCTATCTATCTATCTCTCTATCTCTCTATCTCTCTATCTCTCTATCTCTCTATCTATCTATCTACCTACCTACCTACCTACCTACCTACCTACCTGATGCATTATTCATTCATAAAAATGTGTATGGCCATTCATCTTAATAATTTTCAGCTGATCACAATTTAAAACAATAAAAACAGCATAAAATTACAATAAAATATAATAAATATAGAATGCAAAATACAAAAGACCCTTGACATATAAGCAACCCAATCAATTGATCAACACATTTACAAGCATCAGCCTCTATTAACACTAAGGCCCTAATTCTTTTGGGGAACATCACCATATATATCCTTTGGAAACCCAGCAGGACTGTGTCTGTCCAGATCTCTGGAGGGAAGACTATTCCTCAGGTCAAGCGCTTTTCCTACATTACAGCTAAAATGGGGCCTTTCACCTCTTTGTGAAGTGTGATCCATTTTGAATGTCTCTTTGAGTTAATTCAAGTATCCTGCAGACAACTATTTGGCCATGATAAAACCTTTCATATTTACATCTCAATAAGGCTACTATAACTTGTTCTACATGAAATGGACTCTCAAAAATGTTTGAGAATATTCACTCCAGAATATTGAGGTCAATTTATTGACTGGGATCAATTAACAGAGAACAGGTTCAGGGTGATATTCTCGTTAAAAGCTTTCTACTGACTATGGTCTGCTTTCATATACAATTCAAAGTGCTAGTTATAAAATATAAAACCTTATACTTTTGGGGAGCAGGTAGATTGAAAATCTGCATTCTTCCTTAGATGTCTGTTTGGCTTTAAGACTTCAAAAGAGGTCCTTGCAGACCTACTATTATCAGAGAGACACTGGATGGGAAAGTGAAATAGGATATTCTCAATGGGTGTTTTCCAGCTTTTGAAGTTCCTACCATAGAAGACTAAGTTTACTCCATCTATGTAGTCTCTCTGTTCTTTGCTGAATTCATTTTATGTTGCTAGTAAACTCAAACATTGCTGATTTGTAATAATGCAGGATGTTGGTTAAATAATGAAAAAAGTGAATACATAAATTGGATTGACTAATTACAGAGAGACTGGCAGAAGCATAATGAAATTGCCACATTGCCCCAGTATTATCAGGAACTATTGTAATGTGTGAGTAGAGAGTGCACTGGATGAACATATGTATGTAGCCGATAAAGAACATAAATGGTATGTGAACAGATATCTATATGGCAATTACACTGCCATGGTAAACGTGACATAAAATCTGTGATTTAAAAACCTATGATCAAATCTGTCAGTTGGTATTGAGCACAGTTCCTGAGCACCCAAAATCTTTCAAATTCTACCATATATTATTCACCGTTTCAAGCAAATGTTGATATGAAATGCTGTACATTTAAAGGGAAAAAACACTCAAAATGAAATAGGTTTATTTTTAAAAGTGAATGTATGAAATGAAAAATGACTTCATTGATATCTATATGGAACAACTATTACAATGACTAACACGGTGCTTTGATAAGTAGGAAATAAGATGACAAGTCTTTGCCCTGAGAAGCTTACAAATGTAAAGTAGGATGCAATTTACAACAGAATAAAACCACTTTTATCAATACAATCCACAAATCAACCCAGAGAGCTTATTTGCCTTTAAAACAGCTTATTCCCATTAGTTTAATATAATGTAGTTAGGCTATTCTGAGTGCAAATGCTTTTGTGACTTGCGGTGCATAACCTTACAGCATTTGGCTGGCTTAATGGAATTTCTTCATGAATTTCTTTTAGCATCATCCTTTTCTAATGAGTGCTCTGCCAAATCTGATGTGAATAATTTGTAAGCCTGTGGCACCACTACTAATTCCCACTCATTGCTTTCAAGAAATACACTATACATTGTTTTCACCTTTCCAATAGAGATGAGTTTCTACCCCTAGACCAGGGGTGAAATGCTCCCAGTTCGGACCGGCTCAGGCGAGTAGGTAGCTATGGCAGCGGGCAGTTCGGAGAACCGGTAGCAAAAATCCCTGCCCCATGCCTAGCTGAGCCGCGCGATCATCAGAGGCTTTTTTTCTTTTAAATGCCTCTGACGAGCCAAGCTCTGACGATCCAAACTCTGATTTTTTTTTTCTTTTAAATGGCTCTGATGATCCAAGCTCTGATGATCCCAGCTGAGTTTTTTAAAAACCTTCTGAGGATCAGGCAACTCAGCTGGGATCATCAGAGCCTTTTGAAAGCATTTTTTTTATATGGTTTTACATGTAACAATGGTTTTAAAAGTAAAAAAAAATTGGCCACGCCCACCCAGTCACATTACCCCCACCACCACCAAGCCACGTCCACAGAACTGGTAGTAATAAATTTTAGATTTCACCACTGCCCTAGACTTATTTTAACTTCTCTACTTAGCTCAACAAGATGCATAAAGTACTTAATATATATCTTCTCATGCTCATTGCTATATTCTAAAAGATTCAGGTCTGTTTCCAGAGTAACATGTTCAATTCTAAACTATCTGGATTATGCAACAACTTCTTGCCAAGTGTTTTCCAGATCTGCATATCTAGGGCCAAGTCAAATAACAGTGCTTTCTGCACCCTTATTTACTGTATATGAGAAAATTGTGCTTTGGAAACCCCTATTCTTAGAAGCAATGACCAAGCAAAGGTTTAGACTTAGGTCTAGAATGTAAAGATTTAGTCTTACCAGATCTGAGGGCCTGACTTGAAATTTCTGATTTAGAGAATTGATCAGGAGATCAGTCAAAGATATGATCTTGTTGTTGTTGTTGACAACAACGGGCAACATTGCCCATGTTGACAATGGGCAATGTTGGCTAATCATTGCTCCCCTACCTTCCATATTTTTCTTCCTCACCTACATCCCCTATCCAGACACCATTATTGAGTTTCTTTCATCACACTCTATTCCCATGCATTGTGGAGGTCCTTGTTTTTTTCTCCTGCTTCTTTGTTATTCCTCATAGAAGAGACAATTCTTCTTTAATTGGAGATGGGATTTCCATTTAAATTTGGTACCTATTTACCAAAATTACATAGCTGAGGAATAGGCCATTTAAGTTTCCCACTCTGTTGTCTATTTTGATTGGGCTCAACAAAAGCTGTTGAGTTTCTGAAAACTCAGACTACTGTGGGCATCATATATAAAAAAGGAAGGAAGGAAGAAACGTGCACCTGGAAGTCTCCAAGACTATCTTCAAAACAAGCATAGAAGGTTAAATAGCAAAACCAGACCCACAGTTTTGGACAACAGTGCTAAATCATCAGACACTCTGTTGGCAAATAAAAAGCTATTAGCCTACCCCAAACTGTAATGAGATCATGATTAATAAATGTCTTTCAAAGGTCTAGATCAAAGTCAAGGCTTTCTAGTGATAAATGTAAACAGGACGCATTTTGCCAAAAGCTCCATGTCGCAGCTACGGGGCTGCCCTGATTGATCTGTTCATTACTTTAATAAATAATTTATCACCTCCAAGAGGACAATTCATTATGGAGATAGGATGAACAGGTAATTCTCTAATTCTACAACTTTACGTACTTGAAGCTGCCAAGCTTCCCTCTCTCTCTCTCTCTCTCTCCCTCCCCCCCCTCTCTCTCTTTATGATTTTTTTTTTAAAAAAGCCTGTGCCCTTCTGTTTTCCTGCATTATCTGATGCACTGAGGAGACAGCACCAGGGTTACCTTATAGAAAATTATTATATTTTCCTGAAGTACTTAGCTATAGGGCAGAGGCAGAAGGCTGCATTTAAAATGCTATCCTGTGGTCTGTGAATCAGCAGAAAAGAAAAAAAAAGATTAATAGATGAACCTGTGCTGACTTTGTTGCTGATCCCTTTTCTGCCTCAATAAATAAGGCTAGAGAACAACACTATCGTTCCTATTTTCATGCGGAAAAAACTTTGTGGATTCCCCTAGCTTTGTTTCATCTCCCGCTAAGTGTCACTTGCCAAAGGCAAAACAACTACCAATCATTCTCCTAATGTGATGGGGCAGGGATAGGCTACTCTAGATGGATCCTCAGAAGGTCTAGTTTAGCTACTTATCAAATGATACAACTAACAGAGCACAGGTGTGGAGCCAAAAAAGGGTCATTAAACCAATATGCTACTCAGAAAACAACAGCAGGATTTAGCTAGCTATGACTTAAATCCTTGAAATCAATGGAGTGGTAAGTTAGCAAATAACTGTTTGCATCTCTTTGCTAGACTCCCTAGATAAAAATCCACAGATGGTGATAGACGTATGTTGAGACTTTGAGACTGATCTCAGAGAGGTTGAAGAATATGAAACTATTCCAATATAATTGCCTGCAGCAATGCAAACTGTCATGGGATGATTGTTTCCACAAAATCATCCTAATATTTTAGGTACATCTATGTTTTTGGTACTGCTCTCCAATCAATGCCATGCCTCCACTCCAACATTACCCCCTGTGTTGGGTTGATTTCTTTTGTGTTCAGCTGAAATGCAAGAGAAATAAGAAACTTCCTCTCAAAGGTCCAAGGCCAGACTGGGGCCTTGCAATAGCAAAGCAAAGGAATAGCAAACCAAACTTTATTCTTCAAAGCTGGTCAGAAGCCTCAGTATGCAGTGAGTAAGGAACAACAGAGTCCCTTGCAAAGTCAGCGCTGGGCGCTTCTGCCTCCCAGCGCACTTTATAGTCCAGGAGCCACACCCGCATGCATCCAGTCACCCAACATCTAGTAGCCAGGGTGTGCAGCATTCCCATTCTTCCAGTGGCAGCAGCACATCCTCCCTGCTGGAGGCATGTTTCCGCCTCTCGCACTGTCAGCAGCAACCACAGTTCCTCCTGACCATCAGAGACCCGACCATCAAAGCGACCAGCTGGCAGGTGATCGGCTGGCAAGCACATCTTGGACATCTCGAACCTCTTGATGCAGCAGCAGCCTCCCCCCCACAACCAGAGGCCCAACCCCTAAGCAATCAGCTGGTGAGTGGTCAGCTGGTGAGCAGCAGTGCAGTGCAGGACCTGGAACTCCCGCTGCAGCTGCCACAGCCTCACCCATCGCTCCCGTTGCTCCTTTGGCTCTCTCAGCTTCGTGCTGCTGCTTCACGGTTAAGCGTGGGACCCTCCCCCCCAGGTATGGTGAACCCCAGATTGGGGCTTGACAGGCAGCTTCCCCCCTACCGGGATCACATCTGGAAGACAGGAGTCATTAAGCAGAGCACCAAAACATGTATCCCCCCTCCTCTGGTTTGTGAGGGTATTTCTGGTGGAATTTCTAAGCAACTGTGGGGCCATCACATCCTGGTCCCTCACCCATGAGGCATCAGTGGAGGGGTATTGTTTCCACCGTATTGGGGCATCCATGACAGAGCATCTGCTAGAAAATGTTTACCCGCTGGGACATACTTCAGTGTGAAATGGAAACATTGGAAGTACTGTGCCCACCGGACCTGCTTCGGGGACAACCAATGTGGGGTTTGTAATGCTTCAAGATTTTTGTGGCCTGTCCAGACCTTGAATGGCTCTTTGGGCCCCCCCAGTAGATGCCACCATATCAGCAGCACCCATCGGACAGCAAAGGCCTCTTTTTCCCAAACTGCCCACCCACATTCCATCTCTGTGACTTGTGGGAGATATACACACAGGATTGCATCTGACCCTGGCAAATGATGGAATGAATTGCTGATAGAAGTTGGTGAAACTGATGAAACTCTGCAATTGCCGGGGCATTTTTGGCACTTGCCACTCCAAAATGGCTTGCAATTTATGTGGATCCATTTCTACTCCATTGTTGGATATGTGGTAACCCAAATAGTCTAGCCAGGTTCGGTGAAACTCACATTTGGACAGCTTCACATACAGCTTGGCCATCAGCAACTTCTTCAATACTTTCCGTACCAAGTTGGGTATGATCCTCCATGGAGGTGGTATAGATAAGGATGTCATCAAGATACACAAGGACCCACGATACAGATGTTCATGTAACACATCCTTAATTAGCTGCATGAACACAGCTGGGGCCTTGTAGATCGAATGGCATCACCCGGAACTTGTAGCTCCCCAACAGACAGTTGAATGCTGTCTTCCACTCATCCCCTGGTTTAATTTGGACCTGGTAGTAAGCCTCCCACAGATCCAACTTGGTAAAGATATGCCCCTTCACTAAATGGCAAGCATGTCTTTCATAAGGGGAAGCAGGTACATATTTTCCCCACATACTCCATTAATTTCCCTGAAATCAATGTATAAGCACAGGGTCCCTTCTTTTTTCTCCCTGAACAGCAGTGGAGCCTCAACTTGCAAACGGGCCGGTTGGATGAACCCCCTAGCCAAGTTCATCGACATTTCCATTGCTGAGCACAAGGGACTGGAACTCCAAGGAGACTGCAGTAAGACAATTTCTCATTAGAAGAAGCTCTTGTTTTGTTCTGAGTCCTGGGTTTTTGTCAATGATTCCCAATTGAGACATTTTATCACAGCAGCTTTTCACTTGCTTGCTTAAAGTGAAGAGGGCCAACTCGTAATGTCCAGGTGTTTTTCTTTTCATTTTAGCAATCTCACTTAGACTTATAAACCACTTCATAGTCCTTTACAGTCCTCTCTAAGCGGTTTACAGAGTCAGCATATTGCCCCCAACAATCTGGATCCTCATTTTACTGATTCCAGTGAGGATTGAACCCCTGGCAGTCAGCAGAATTAACCTAAAATGCTGCAATCTAAGTACTGCACCATCACAACTCTTTCACTTTGCCTAATGTTGAGTAAAGATAATGGTAGTGGTAGAGGTGTTTTACAGAGCACTTTCTGGCTGCCATTTTTTTTCTATCCACTTTTGGATATCTGAATGCCTTCTCTGTTGTTTTCTGGAATTGTTTCTTCCTCAGCAGACTTTCCAACAGCCCTGAGTTCACTTCCTTTAAATGAGACTTGAAGATCTGACTTTTCCCTCCTAGGCTTGTCTGCCTGTGGGCGGAATGAGATTTATTGATGTATTGATTTATTGATGTATTGATTTATTGATGTATTGATGTATTGATTTATTGATTTATTGATTTATTGATTTATTTAAAAACTGACCTATTGTTGGGTTGCTTTTTCATTTCTATACCATTGTCATGAGTAAAATGACAATGTAAAATGAATAAACTAGGTAAATACTGAGATTCCCAAATATTAAATGTATTTACTATTTGCTTTTATATAACTGTTTCTATGGTTTACGTACTTTGTTAATTAAGCCTATAGCTGGAACAAAGAAATGAAAATAATTAATTGAAAGAGGTTTGCATTAAATTACATATTGGCCAAGCGTTATCTACCCCAAGAAGTAGGATAGACTTTTTGTGAGAAACTAGTGTTATTGATTTTTATTGCCATTTAGGTTAGGCATTTATTCATCTGTTTCATTTGATCATCCATTCCATTAAATAGGAATGGATGAGAACTCCCATATTGTTTGGAACACGTTCCTTATTTATCTACTTGAAAGGGGAAAAAATGTTTTTATATCATTGCAACAACAAGATTTGTAGGCATTTCTCACCAGATAGGAATTTAAAACTCTTTAAATTGTTAATTCATTTTAAATCAACTTTTTTTTCTCCAATCTTCAATAGAGAAATATTTTACTGGAATTCAGAATAGATAATATGATACATATGGGGAAAGGTGAAAGCATACAATTAAGGCAGCCCTGTCTTAATATGGTATCTCTGGTATCTCAGAAATTCTGAGTCCAACACCTGTGGAAGACAAAAGAGAATCAGACAAAAAAAAGGATATGGTTAGTTTCCCATGAGAATACTTAATAGGAAAATTCCTAAGATTTTCCATCGATATTCCTCAGTTTTACCTGATAAATTTTAATTTTCTTCATTTGTTGGTTACTTTAGGTGAGAAAAAGTAAAAGGAATATCTGTAGGCTATCAAAATTCAATGAACCTGCAATTAAGGATAGAAAAATAACAATTGCCTAGTTATACATAGGAAGTAAAGATGGTTAGGGAGAATGTTCACATTGAATACTGCTGTTTTTAAACATAGAAGTGTTTCCCTATCTATGTATGTGATCTATAACCTTATCTATAATGGGTTTATAGTCATTATGGACTCTCTGTGGCATACATACCTGACATCATAAATCAGTTTGAAACAATAGCAATAATTACAATCATAAAATATAAAGCAATAACATAAAATAAGATATCTATAATACATCAGGGAACCCTCACATTAAGAGAAAAGTTCCTAACTCCCCCCCTCCCCCGAGAATGAAATATGACTCTTTTCTTCCTCCTTCTTTCTTTGATCCTTGCAGATTTGTTCTTGGGTGACAAAATACTTAGGAATAGTATGAAATATGAAGTTGAGGCAGCTAGAGAAATTGCATCCATATTACATGACTGAAGAAGCAAGATCATTATGAATGAAACGAATATAAGGCTCTGCTTGCGCTTTCCAAAAAGGATACTGGATCTCTCCAACAAAGATAAATGTGACTTTATTGAAGTGTAGTTGGCTTGTTGTCATAATAGTGCCTGGAGAAGATATGCTATTAGATTATTTGCAGGCTATTTGGTAAGTGAAGCAGATAGCTATAAGTGCTGGTGGAGGCCATGGAAAAAGATGGGAGAAAGAGAGACAAAGAGCTTTGCTTCAAGATATTAGAGTTGCAACAACATTAATGGGTTTTAGTATACCCATAGATTTACTATCCCCTTTAGTATACCTATAGATTGTATTGTTGTATAGTTATTTTCTATCTTTTTATATTGCTTTTTAATTGTTTTAATACATATGCTTTAGTATTGCTTTATTTTTTTAATATTATCTTTAACTGCGATGAGCTGCCCAGAAACATATTTTTGACACGGGAGACTGTATAAATTGAAATAATAAACACATAAATAAATAAATGGCAACAAGAGATCTATAATGTAATGTTGGCTGAGCCAAGATGAAAAAGAATTTTGTCTCCTATGCAGAAAACAGAGATTCATAGCATTCATATCAACATTCATTAGGCAATTTTATCAAATAACTGTGCAATCTTTACTCAGTAAGACTAATAAGTATGAAATGTAAGAAAATACTTAGGAGGAAAGAAAGTAAGAGATGGAGAGGGCAGTCTAGAAACACAAAATATAAATAAAATAAAAACAGCAGTTTTACTCTTGTACTAGTAGATTCCTATCCATGAAATTCACATTTTCTACATTGTTGTAGAAAATCTTCAGTAGAGGAGATTTTGTATTGGGTGTGCCTGCATACTGATGGGTGTGTATGTGTGATAATTGACTGTGTTTTATTTCCATTTCTGAGGACAAAGGAACATTTTTTTTCAAAGTCCATTTCTTATTTTTAGTACTTCAAAAGATTGCGGCCTCAGAATTATTATGGAATTATATATGCTTCCAGTGGAAAGAATACTGATGTTGGAAATTTCAGTGGCTATTCTATCTCCAGACATCAGGAGAAAATACTTTACTGGAGGCATAGTTCCCCACTGCCTACTCCCCTAAATTTTTCATTTTATATATCATGATGTAAATATGGGCAGGGGTGGGCTGCTGGGGGTTCACAGGGGTTTGGGATAACCTCTAGCTAAGATTCTGTGCAGTTCAGCGAACCCCCAAATCCCAATCTTGGCTGGCCTTGCCCACCCTGCCCCTCCCTTCCCAGGAGTCTCCATGCAGCCCATTTTGGATGCAGGTAAGTGCAGGGTGCGTGTGGAGGGTTGGGGAGAGTTGGTGAAAAATGGGCCTATCGGAAGTTCGGGAAGGCCTCCAAAGCCTGGGGAGGCTGTTTTCGCCTTCCCGGAGGCTCGAGAAAAGCCTCCAGAGCCTGGGGAGGGCAAAAACACCCCCCCACACACCATAGTGCAGGAGGCTGACTAGGCCACAACCACTTGCTAAATTTTTTGAAGCCCACCCCTGGATATCCAGTGGGTTAAATGATGTACATGTGGGGCCAGTGGTTAGGCATGTTCACATGCATGTGGAGAAATATTTTACAAACACATCTTATAAATGTTTTGCCTCAAAAGGTCCAGGCTTAATTGCTTTTCAGTCACCATTCTCTGGATTGTGTGGCACTGCATTAAAAGGTGCTTCTCCATCAAATTATGAAGTTCTGGCCTTGTAGAGAAATTAGATCATTATAATGAGATTCTAATGCAAACAGTGGAAGTTTCTAATTCTCCCTCTTGCAGAATATTAGCTCAGGCACATGCCAAGCATTTGAGAATGTAAATATTCAAGTAGTCTAGTTCCAAGAAATTAGTCATTGGGGGGAATCATTCAAACAACCTCATGAGCCTAAAACACTGATACTGCCACCAATTAGGCTTCCTCCCCCTAGGTGCTCTGTAAATTTAAGGGAACTACATTAACAATTCTGAAGTGTTTGACAATGTTGCGAAATGCAACATAGGAGAGGACTATACTTCATTGTGTTTGGATTGCAATATACAAAGGTCTCTGAGGAGTGAACATTGTGGAAAAGAAGGAATAGCCCTCTCATCTGTGTCAGGTTCCAAACAAAAACAAAAAGAAAGAAACACAGCCAAACACAAACCTGGTTTGTTGCTGCCTGCTTTACTTCTTTTTTGGCACGCAGTGACAATCGCAAAAGGAACTTCTTGTTAGGGCTAACTGCCCATGCTCCCCACCACCTTTTAAACTATAAGCACCACCCTCATGCACGCAGTTCCCTCCCACGTGACCCTGAAATGAGCAGGAGATAATACATGTGAAGAAACCAGCATCCACCTTAAGTCCAGCCTTTCTTTTTCTCCTCCTCCACTGCCAGTAAGTTTTTAAGGAGGACAGGTCTCCTCTTCCTTCGCTGCCAATTAGCCTTTACTGCCAGTCAGCCTTTACAGGAGGATCCTTCCCAGCCAGTCATCCATGACATTTCAGGATGGCCAGGGAGAGCGGTGGCTGCCTCCCCTCCGAATGGCAGCTCTGGGTCAGCCGGCACGCCGGAGCTGACAGTTTGTTTAATATGGTGCTTTGTACCAGGCCCGCTCACCTTGTCAAGTTGCTTTGCTGCAGCTCAGTGCTCTTCTTACTTGTCCAATAGGAGGAAGAAAATTTGGGTTTTGTTTTCTTTTTTATATTTTTCATTTTAAAACTATCCTGAAATTGAAGGACAGCTAAAGCTTCAAGAATATAAAGCAAGCATAAACTGTTGAGGTACAATAGGCTCCAAGTAAATATACATACATACATGCATGGACACATACATACATACATATGTGTATGTGTCTTCAAGACAGATTCAGTTCCTAATAACTTTCTGGACTAGCCCCAGCAGTTTTCATGGTAAGGTTTTCAAAGTGGTTTGCCCTTGCCTTTTTCCTAGGGCTGAGAGAGTGTGGCTGGCCCAAAGTACCTAGCTGGCTTTGTATCTAAGGCAGGCCTTGTTTCAAAATCACACTGGCCAAATAGATTCAAAGCAACTGATATTGATTTTGGTATCCTCTAGTAAAACACTGAATAGAATTGCAGATTGTATTTTATTTATTTAAAATATTTGCATAGCCGCCCACCTTAAAACCCATTCTAACTCTGGTTTTATATGTGATGAAGCAAGTTATATCAGTACAGACAGCAAAGGAAAGCAAATCCTTTGCTTCTGGTTGCTTTTGCTTAAATCTGCTCCCTTAGCAACTTCTCAGATTTTGGCATATCACTATGAGAAAAAATTAGCATGTCTTTAATATGACCTTCTGTCATACTTAAAAGTATGTATACCTTTCCAAATCACAACCAAGATATTCAGAAATACAATCTCTTATCAGCTCCTCCAATGGAGTTAAGGTCAAAATGCTACTTTTGAAAGGGCAATAGAGTAATCATGTCTAGTACTGAATTTTACAGTCATCTTTAAAAAATAAGATTTTAAGAGTTACACGATGAGGCAAAACCAATATGTTATTCTCTCTGCTCTAAAAATAGTTGTACCCATTGGATTTATTTATAATGATGAAAGGAATTTTAATTTTTAAAAAAATAAATGTGAGGAAAAAGGATGTGAAAAAAAAGGAAAAAGGATGGCTATCATTTTTCATTGCATGTCTAGTTACAATTTAAAAACAATCCAAATAAAAAAAATGACTACTGTGTTTCCCCAAAAATAAGACCCTGTCTTATATTTTTTTAAACCACAAAATAAGTGCTTGACGTTATTTTTGAGGAGGTCTTATTATTTTGGGGTGCATGAGTAAGACGGGGCTCCTCTTGCTGTCTTACCTGATTTCCAGCTCTGTCTCCCTAACCAGAGGAAATGGCGGGGAGGCTGCGCATGCATTTAAATATTTTTGGGGAGGGCTTAGTTTGAGGGAGGGCTTATTTTGGGGGGAGGGGCTAATTTTAGTGCATGTGCTGAAAAGACCGATTGGTCTTATTATCAGGGGATGTTTTATTTTGGGGAAAACAGGGTATGTAAGAGAGCTTTCATCTTTCTTTCCTTCAGCAGCTCAGTCTCTTCCTCCACTCACCTGCAGGTCAGCCGTTCAAAGCATCATTCATACAAAGTTAACTTGAAAAGTTTGGAAGGTGGAATGAAAAATGTCCTTTGGCGAAGATGAAAATAGCAACAACCATGGTATACAGATGCAGTTTGTTAGGCACATGTTATTGGTCCGCTGAGAGCCAGTTCAGTGACATGATAATATATGATTCCAAGGATAATGGGTAGAAAGTATTTTCCACAAAGGTTAAAGAATTGCTATTGCTTATGATTGCTTGAATTATTTCAGAACAAAGTCAGCCCAGGATATTTACAGGAAATATGTTGCATCAACGCTATTCCATATTTCCATCTCTCTTGGGTTTTTGAGTCTGAATGAAAATTTCATTCTGTCTTATATTAAGCACAAGTTACAATAGTGTTTATCTGGCATAATATAAATTGTCAATATATGAAGGGCCATGAGCCCCTCAGCTTGCAGGACATAGGGCCATTGATCTATTATATATTTATTCAATAGTTGTGCAATTTACGGTATACTGTAACTCCAATATTTTCCCCCCTCTCCACTTAAAGACTTAATAACTTATTTCTGAACTTTTTTTTCTCCTTTCACTGAAAGCCATGTTCCACTTTTTAAAATGTCTCTTGACTTTTTACACTTTGTAAAAAGAGTTTTGTTTTGTATTTTAAATAGGCCATTGGTATACACTGGTGGTTTGGTTTCAAAATTTCTTAATTTGGGAAATCTGTACTCTAGCATTATGTGTAAACATTGTGTGTGAACTGGACCAATTTGTATTTGGGCGGAATCGTATTTTTCAGTATTGATCAAAGGCCATGACCTCAGTTTTTGTTTCTGATAGCTCCTCATTTTTAATTCCACATTGGAGCCATGGTGCTGGAAATAACAGCATCTGTTGAATTTGAGTGATCTAGATGAGCATTTTGATAAATGTAAGAAAACAACCTGAGGTTTAAACAATTTGAAGAATTAGAACTAGAATACATGTATCCTTATTTAGAGGTTAGATACATTGAAAAATTGTGTGATGTCCTTTCTTGATCTAGAATGATCAATCTCCAGGGATCTGTCTTTCCAGCAAGGTCAATTCTTCACTGCTACAGAGAATTTCCCCCTGCATTTTATCTCTGCCAATTGTCATTCAATTTTATAAAATGGAGTGCACTTTAGAATTTACGTTAAGAAAACAATTGTGAAATTCTTGATGAAATGTCCATGCCCTGCATGTGGTATTCTTAGTTTCTTTAGCTTGAAGATGACCAAGCAATTTTATCTCATATTGAAGAATCATCTCTGCAGTCACCTACGACTGCAATCTAGCTAACTAACCAACCTTTATTCTTCCTGAATTTCCTCATCAAAATCCTACAGAAAGATATTATGATAAAATGCCACCATTGGGTTTTTTATGCTACTGTCATTACTAAGAAGAAATCCTGTCTTTTACAAAATTTTAGAGAACATAACTTTCTCTCAGAGACATTTTATGTCCATACATGATGAGAAGACACAATGTTAATGATTGAGAACTAGCTTAGAATAAATGAATTCATACCTATAGGGCCAGATGAATTACACCCTAGGTACTGAAGAAACTGGCAAAACTAATAAAAATAATCTCTGTGAACTTCTGGAAAACTGGCAAGATTCCAAAAGACTGGATTAAAAGAAACATTCCTATCTTGGAAAAAAGGAATAAGGGAGACTCAAAAAGTTACAGCCTTGCCAATTTAATGTCTATTTGCCCAAAATACTTTGAACCAGGGGTGAAATGCTCCTGGTTCGGACCAGATCACCTGATCCAGTAGCGATGGCGGCGGGTGGTTTGGAGAACCAGTAGCAAAAATCCCTGCCTAGCTGAGCTGCGTGATCATCAGAAGGTTTTTTTTTACTTTTAAAAGCATTTTTTCTTCGGCCGAAAAAATGCTTTTAAAAGTAAAAAAAAAAAAGCCTGTGATGATCATGCGGCTCAGCTGGGATCGTTAGAGCCTTTTAAAAGCATTTTTTCTACAACCTCTTCTAAACCTCTTTTAAAAGCGTATTTTTTTTGTTTTTTGTTTTTTGTTTTTTTGTTTGTTTTTTTGCTTTTAAAAGAAAACAAAAGCCTCTGACGATCAGGCAACTCAGCTGGGATCGTCAGAGCCTTTTAAAAGCATTTTTTTTTTTTTACAAAAAATGCTTTTAAAAGTAAAAAAAAAAAGTTGGCCACACCCACCCAGTCACATTACCCCCCACCAAGCCATGCCCACAGAACCGGTAGTAACAAATTTTACATTTCACCACTGCTTTGAACTACTCCTGCAGTGAGCACTGGGTTGAACTTTAGGCCCTCTGAGGTCACTTCCAATTTTACAATTTTATGAAATAGGATGAAAAATTTCAAAGGATATTTTGTGTCCAATTATACTTCAGGCAAAGCCAACTGAAGTTACTAATTTCCCCATAAGTAACACAAATTCTACAAGTTCACATGTCTCCATGTAAATTAGGTTAATTAACTCTTAGCATTGTGACACAGATGAATAAGAGCATCTTTATCCAATTATTGAAATTTGGAAGAATTTGCCAATCTAAGAAATCTCTTAAGTACATCTTATGCTGAAAGGAATAAATTGGCAGGTTTATGTATGCAGGCCACATATGTACACACATAAATTACTAGGAATTAAATATATTTCTATTACACAGCTTCAGCAAACATAATGTGTGGTGCTATATAATTGTAAAGTGGAATCAACAACCACAACCAATAACTGTTCTTTCTTTCCTCAGACATGAAGTTCTGAATAGATGTTGCACATTATTAACAAGTAAACAAAAAGTGCAATCTAAATCTCATTGTTTTAATGAAGGAATGATCCTTATGTAATTGCTTGGCTTCTTGAAGTATTATGCAAAAATTCTGGAAGCTCCATGCCAAATATTCAAGGCTACTACAGGAGCCAGAAAATTACAGTTTTAATACTCAGTGCATTACGTGATCCCCTAACCCAATACCATGACTAGAGAATCCTTCTATTCCCTTGATTAGGATCATCATTCTCCAGCTGTTCTCCAGGTTTGCTCCAGGTCTTTTTGAATAAGAAGGATATTAATTCTTAAAGATAAAATAATCCCCCTCTTTTTTAAGCCGTTTGCGTGTGCATGTGTGTGTGTGTGTGTGTGTGTGTGTGTGTGTGGTGTGTGTCCTAAAATCGTTATCACTTTTCACTTATTAAATAATCTCTATTCAAGCTTGGAAGGCAATTTAGGTAACAACACGCAATGCTGGAAGGCTAGAGAATACGATTTGACTTGCTAAAGTGGCACTGGAAACAAATAAATTTTAAAAATAAAACACACACCCAAAGACACAAAAGTTAAAGCCTATTTGCCAATTTATAAAGCAAATTCAATCACTCTCCTTCCCTTACTTTGAACAAGCATGAACTGGACTTTATTCTGGGCAATGTTCATTTCAGGATGATTCTAACTACATGAAAAATGTCCACATTGATTATTTTAAAGATCCAATGAGCCTGTATTGAAGTTGTATTGAACACCTAAAAGGTGTTTAGTAGATGTGGATGTCACCTAAGTAGGTGGCAATTTAACCAGCATTACAGAAGAAGGCTGAAAGCACACTATCTCCATGTGATGCCATGAATAAGTCAAGGCCACTCTTTCGAAAAGAAGTTTCTTCACTTTGGCAAAGTCAACCTGGTTGCTTCTAATGGCCTGAATCTCTATATCAAAGTGAAGCTTAGTTGCATTGTACAGATATATTAGCTATTTGTTCAGCATTCAGTTTCCATTTCGCAGTCAAGTTTTTCAAGCATAATTTATAACTAGAATTTTGCATTTAACTGCTCCATACTTCTGCTGCCCATTTTGAGATAAGAGCAGCCACTTGACATTCTAATCTTCATATATGATTCCCCCCACTGCATATTATGTAGCATGTATTTTCTACTATACACAGAAATTTAGTTTAATGCATATATGCATTGTTCGATTTCTACTCCACACATATGTCCTAATTTACAGTTAAGAAGTGGCTTACAGGCACTGAGAGCAATTTTCTATCATGGTTTTCCAGACTAGTAAAGCATGTGACCTTCCATCATCTTCAACCACCACCAAGGGGTATGTCTGTTAGGTAGCCAACGTCTCATAATATATCCTCCTCTTTGTCTTTGGCAGTTTTCCCCAGATTTATCCTCCTCTGTTATATCACACTGTTCTCAACAACCTTTAACCAATGTAAACATTGTTCAACATATACAGGTTTGCCAGTCTGTTTTTAATCATACCTCTCCAGCCCCATCTTAGCTGCCAAAACTTATCTCCTTTTTCTAGTTCTTCCCAGAGTTTGTCTGTTGAGATAAGACTCCACTTCATGGTAGCAATGCTTCCTTCTCTCTCTTTTATGGGAAAACGTCCTGTAAGAAACTAAGCTATGGGGCATTGGTCCTACCTGATACGCCCCTTCTCGTTGAGTGGAGACAGCAGCCAGACGTGGGTTGTGCTCATTGGTCAGATGTTGGACTGAGCCTGGAATTCTTTTTAAAACCGCCCCCTGTTGCTAGGGCTCCCAGCTTTTGTCGAAGGAAATCCAGACTCGGTGTGTGGAAAGAAGACAGTAAACAACAAGTCAAAATTACAATGACATAGATGACCAGACTGCAATCAGGGTGGGGCTGGCTGCTGTCTCCACTCAATGAGAAGGGGCGTATCAGGTAGGACCAACGCCCCTTCTCCCTTGAGGGTGGAGACAGCAGCCAGACGTGGGACATACCAAAGATCACTGCCCCATATCACGGGCGGGGACAGTCTGGGCAGAACACCCCTCCCGAGCCTCAACACGGTGTAACACCCTCCTCCCAAAATCAGCCTCCGCAGAGGCGAACTTATCCAGTTTATAGTGTCTGATAAACGGGGAAGGAGATGTCCAAGTCGCCGCCCTGCAGATCTCGTTCAAAGAGGCGTTTGAAGACCAAGCCGCCGTGGTCGCCGCACTTCTGGTAGAATGGGCTGTGACATTGGGAGGAAGAGGCAACGACCGAAGTTCGTATGCAGTCGAAATCGTCGTTCTGATCCAACGCCCCACCGTGGAAGAAGTAACCCGTAGACCTAAGGAAGACGGTAGAAATGAAACAAACAGTGATTCTGTTCATCGAATGGCCGCAGTCCTCTGGATGTAGAGTTCGAGCGCCCGGCGGACATCCAGGGTGTGTAGCTGGCTATCCAATGGGTTGGAAGGACATGGGTAGAAATCTGGAAGAACCAGTTCCTGTAAACGATGGAAAGGAGAGTTAATCTTAGTCACAAATGTAGGATCCAATCTGAGGACCACACGATCCCTATGGAAAACACATAAATCTTCCCTATGGAGAGCGCTGCTAGTTCGGAAATTCTGTGCGCTGAAGTGATAGCCACTAAAAAGGCTACCTTGCCGGATAACAGACATAAGCTGACAGAAGCAAGAGGTTCGTATGGTGATTCCATAAGGGAATCCAAAACCAGGGCGAGATCCCAGGAAGGATATCGATGTAATACGGGCGGACAGAGGTTAGTTGCTCCTCGGAGAAAACGTCGGATCAGCGGTTGCTGGGACAATGAATGAACCGAATTATATGTCAAGATAGAAGAAATAGCTGCCACATATCTCCGGAGGGTGTTTGGAGACAGCCCTTTGTCCAAACCCGACTGTAGAAAACGAAGGACCTGTAAGATGGAAGCCTGGAGAGGGGAAAACCCTTGAGTCGTACACCAAGAGGAAAAAGACCGCCAAGTAGCGGAATAAATCCGTTGGGTAGATGACCTGCGAGATGCCTGGATGGTATGAATTATGTCAGAAGGGATGAGGTCCCGCTGCAGAGCTTCCCACTCAACCGCCAGGCGGTCATCTGAAGCCACTGAGGGTCCGGATGTAGAACCGCCCCTTGGCTGAGACAATCTGGAGTATATGGAATTCTCCAAGGAGGGGACACAGAGAGATGTATGAGGTCTGCAAACCACGACCTCCTCGGCCAGTGTGGTGCCACCAGGATGATCTCTGCCTGTTCCCGCAATAGTTTCCGAATTACCCTCGGGATGAGGGGAAATGGAGGGAAGGCGTACAGTAGGCCCTGTGGCCAGGGAGCGCGCAGGGCATCCACCGCTTCCGCTTGATTGGAGGGAAAACGGGAAAAGAAGCGAGGTAACTTGCTGTTCCGATGGGAGGCAAACAGATCTACCTGCGGATTTCCGAAATGAGCAGTTATTCTCTGGAAAAGGAGAGGATGCAGGCTCCATTCTCCATGATCTATCTGTTGGCAGCTCAACCAGTCTGCTGTCACGTTCGAGACACCCGAGATATGGTCCGCCTTCAATGAGGCCAGATGCTTCTCCGCCCAAAGGCCTAGTCTTTTCGCTTCCCGCATCAGCGAAAGTGATCTGGTGCCGCCTTGGCGATTGACGTGCGCCTTGGCGGAGGTGTTGTCGGTGAGGACCAACACATGCTCGCCGGAAACCAGAAGCTGGAATGCTCGAAGCGCCAGGTAAATTGCTCGCAGCTCCAGCCAATTGATGCTGCGGGTAGATTCCACGTTGGACCACGTCCCCTGCGCGATCTGAGTTCCGCAGTGAGCTCCCCATCCAACTGTACTGGCATCGGTGGTCACTGTTACCCACTGAGGGTCCAGGAACAGACAGCCCTTGGAGAGCGTTGGAGAGAGCCACCAGCGAAGGGAGGAAAGCACCTCCCTTGGAACTGCCACATTGGCGAGAGAGGATCCCCTGCCCGTTCTCTGAAAAGGCAAGAGAAACCATTGGAGGTCTCTAAGGTGTAACCTGGCCCAGGGAACTATCGAGATGGCCGAGACCATCCTCCCCAGGAGCTTGGAAAGAAATAAGGGGGAAGCCCTCTTATGCCTCAGGACTTTAGTTACCATGGATCTCAATGCGGCCTGCCGATCGGGGAGAGAAAAACTCTACCCTGCTCTGAATCAATAATAGCCCCCAAATGAAGAATTCTGGTCGAGGGTGTCAGGTGGCTTTTCTCTACGTTAACAGAGAAGCCGTGAGATGCCAGTGTCTGAATTGTAAGACGGAGATCAGACCAGGCCTGCTGATGGGAAGATGACATAAGGAGGATGTCATCCAGGTAACACTGGAGGCGAACGGCTTGAAGCCTGAGGTGAGCCGCCAAGGCCGCCAAAATCTTAGTAAAGCTACGGGGAGCAGAGGAAAGGCCAAAGGGTAAGGCCGTGTACTGGTAGTGAACCCCAGCATAACAAAAACGGAGGAACTTCCTGTGGGAAGGGCGAATAGGGATATGGAGGTAAGCCTCCGTAAGATCAATTGAGCAGAGGAGATCACCCCTCCGGACACCGTCTAGGATTGAACGTAAGGATTGCATTTTGAACCTTCTATAGATTACGAACCAGTTCAAACGTTTAAGGTCCAGAATAGGTCTCCACCCACCCGATGATTTAGGGACTAAGAAGACCCGGGAGTAAAACCCCTGTCCCGCCTGATCACAAGGCACACGTTGTATGGCCTTGATGGCCAGCAGATGGTTGATAGCCGCCTCCATGAGGGATCTACGCTTGGCTATCTGGGACAGGGGACAGCGTATAAAGGTCAAAGGAGGGGTGGAAACAAATTCAATGGCCAATCCCGATGAAATGGAGGCCAGGACCCAGCAATCCGAAGTAGTACTCTCCCAAGCTTTGGCGAAGAGGCCCAATCTTCCGCCAATGGGAGGATCGCAGGTACCACTAATGACGGCGACGGATGGAGCGACCTCCTCCCCCTCGAAAGGGCCGCCGGGAACCGAAAGCTCTCCCCCTTGGAGTTCTATCCTGGAAATTCCTCTGTCTAGGGTCTAGATATCCCGTATGGAAATTACCAAAGGAACGGGAGGGACCCAAACCGCCTTCCGAAGACCTCATTGGGGGGCAAGGACCATAAGGGGAGAAATGGGGTTCCCCTCTACGAAAGACTGCAGGCAAGATCTTTCGTTTGTCCTTGGTTTCGACCAGGAACTTGTCCAAGGGATCACCAAACAGCTTTGAGCTGGAGAAGGGAACAGAGGCTAGGCGCCACTTGTGCCTGGCATCCGCCTGCCAGTGACGAAGCCAGACCAATCGGCGGGCGGCAATGGAGGAGGCCATGGACTTTGCTGCAAACCGCGTAGCATTTAAGGTGGCATCAGCGGAAAATTGCACCGCAGCAACAATCTTGTTGAGGTCTTGTTTCAACCTTGAGTCCTCAGAGGCCATCTTTTCTTGCAACTCGCGAAGCCAGAGGAGTGTAGTTCTATTGAAGAAAGAAGCCGTGGCCGCTGATTTAATGGCCCAAGCTGCTCCTAGGTGGGCCCTCTGCAGGACCTGTTCAGCCCTGCGTTCTTCCGGCCTTAGACCCTCCTCTGGATCCCCTGGCAGGGAAGAAGAAGAGAGTAAAGCTGCCACCGGGGTATCGACAGAAGGCACCTGCAGCAGGGAATCAAGGTCCGGAGACACAATGAAATTTTTCTTGTCCGTGGAGGACGGTACAGGCATCAAAGATGGCGTAGACCATTGTTTATGTATGACCTCTAAAAAGAGAGGAGGCGTAGGGATTGCTGTTAAAGGTTTTGGTTGCTCAGCAAACAACGGATTTAAGGGTCCTACTGCAGAAGTAGGCTCTGGAGGGTTGGAAGGGCCCAATTGGGCCGTATTCACTGCCTTGAACAATAGAGATTTAAATAAAGCTTGAGGGAACAGGCCTGTAAAGGCAGGCTGATCTGGAGGCAAACCCTCATCCTCTGATAAGTCCGGTTCTGGGACTCCGGTTTCAACCTGGATGGAGTGGTCGCTAACACAGGAGATTGCCGGGGAATCTGATCCTGCTAGCGAAATAGCATCCTCCATATTAAAATCCTCTACATGCTCCTCATAGGCAGAAGGTGCGGGCTGGGTAGGGGAAGGAGTACGAGCCAGGAAACCACGCTCTGCCAAGGATTGCTGTACAGCCACAGCAATCATGCGTTGGATGTCCTCAGGCAGCCAATTAATTTGGGTTTGGTTGCCAGCCGGTCCGACTTCCGTAGAGGTTCGGACCGGAACAGAATTCAATGGAGCCTGAAGCCCCGAGGGCGCGGGAGCGCAAGACTCCACAGGAGGGACCATGACCCTGGCCGAAGAAGAAGAACCCCACATATCAGTGGCTTCAGCGGACAACTGATAATCCTGAAGTGACACCTGATCAGGGGTAGCAGAGGACACACGTCTAGGTTCGCTAGAAACCGACCTGAGCCCCTTGGGGTACGTCAGGTCTAGCCCAGAAGTTTCCCTACGTTGGTCCGTGACCGGCCTGTCTTGACCAGTCCCCTTAGAGGGAGGCTTGGTTGCCCGTTTGGAGCTCGTGCCTAGGGTGACCGTCTTATGAGCTTGTGTCTGGTCCTCCTTGGTTAAGGCCACTGACTGCGCCACAGACTGCGTCTGCACTGTGGCCCTACGGCCATGTTTCGATTTGGCCAAGGATTTGGGCATAATGAGCTTAAATGTCAAACGCAATCCCACTAATGAGGATAAATCAGAAAGACTCAGCTGCTCAAGGGGCAGTGGTCCAATTGATAGTTCAAAGTGTGTTGGCTGTCAAAATGGCCGCTGGAGGGAGAAGGCACAATAGGGCAAATGGAAGCCCTGAGAGAAGCAGGAGATACAGTCTCTCAAAATGGCACGGAGGCTAAACTAGGCTGGGAGCGTAGATCTCCTCTATGCCTTGCAGGCTACTGCGCCCCAGCCGAACTCAATTAGTGCCGAGAGCCTCGCGAAACTGCCTAAATTGACAGGGGCAGTCAGCGCTTTGCCCAAGCGCCGGCAATAGCGCCAGACAGCTGAAACTAATTAGCGCCGGCGCGCACACACAGACTAGCAAACAGGAGGATATCAGGGAAGAGAGAGGCTCCACTGCTGAATGGTAAGTTGCAGCCACGTAAGGGCTTTGCTAGCGTGGTGGGGCTCTCAATAATGGGCAGGGGCTGTGAAACCCTCTAATCCACACTCCGGCACAATCGCGCTGTTCACAGTCAGAGAAACTCCCGGAGCCGACAAGCGGCGTTTTAGAGAGAGCGCAAGGCTCTATTAATGACAGCAAAACGGCCCGAATACAAACGGAGATAAAATGGCCGCCAGACAGTAAATGGAGGGGGCGCAAGGCTCCTCTGTTCGTTTTATGGCGAATGGCCTGCCAGATGGCTGAAGGCCAGGAAGGAACAACCCCCCCCCACGGGAGCGCTAAACTCCACTATATAAGTTAAATTACTGACCGTAAGTGATGAATCTGGAGGGAAGAGTGAAAGTAATAGGATAAGGAGAAAACCTCAGAAAGTAAAGGGGCCTCTGTGAGGCCTGAAGGAACAAATCCGAGTCAGAAAACCTAGAATAGTCAAAAACAGTCCAATGATCAAACCTAAGAATCAAAGAGAAGGAATAGCTCTAAAAACCAAAGTCACTAGAGCCACAATCCACACAACTGTCCAGTCTGATGACTGAGCAAAAAGCTGGGAGCCCTAGCAACAGGGGGCGGTTTTAAAAAGAATTCCAGGCTCAGTCCAACATCTGACCAATGAGCACAACCCACGTCTGGCTGCTGTCTCCACCCTCAAGGGAGATAAATCCCCAGATTTATCCTCCTCTGTTATATCACACTGTTCTCAACAACCTTTAACCAATGTAAACATTGTTCAACATATACAGGTTTGCCAGTCTGTTTTTAATCATACCTCTCCAGCCCCATCTTAGCTGCCAAAACTTATCTCCTTTTTCTAGTTCTTCCCAGAGTTTGTCTGTTGAGATAAGACTCCACTTCATGGTAGCAATGCTTCCTTCTCTCTCTTTTATGGGAAAACGTCCTGTAAGAAACTAAGCTATATTCTACTTAACTCCTCTGATCAACTAATTGTCATTGTCATTGAATTTCTGTATGGATAAAATGATTTTTTTTTTCTGGAAGTCATGGTTGAAGGCAAGTTAAATTGACCTTTGACTTGTCAAAAAAAGTGATTTTACTAAATAATAGAATAGAATAGAATAGAATAGAATAGAATAGAATAGAATAGAATAGAATAGAATAGAATAGAATAGAATAGAATAGAATAGAATTCTTTATTGGCCAAGTGTGATTGGACACACAAGGAATTTGTCTTAGTGCATATGCTTTCAGTGTACAGAAAAGAAAAGATACATTCATCAAGAATCATAAAGTACAACACTTAATGATAGTTATAGGGTACAAATAAGCAATCAGGAAACAATATCAATATAAATCGTAAGGATACAAGTAACAAAATTACAGTCATACAGTCATAAGTGGAAGGAGATGGGTGGTGGGAACAATGAGAAGATTAATAGTAGTGCAGACTTAGTAAATAGTTTGACAGTGTTGAGGGAATTATTTGTTTTGCAGAGTGATGGCGTTCAGGAAAAAACTGTTCTTGTGCCTAATTGTTCTGGTGTGCAGTGCTCTATAGCGTAGTTTTGAGGGCAGGAGTTGGATTCTTAAATCTAAATCTTGTGTTCCTACAACCTGCCTAGCTTTAAAAAAATTACCTTCAAATAGATCTTCCAATTGTATTGGGCTCAGTTCCTGTCATTCTCAGTTACCATGCCTGGAGAACATTATGGAAATTATTATTCAGTGCAACTGAAGATTGGAGAGTTGCCATTTCATTCAAGCTCAGTTCAATAATAAGAATAGTCAAATTTGCCAGCAACCATTGTCTCTCAAAATCATAAATCTGAAAGCCATATAAAAACATACAGTAATTCTCATAATGCAAATGGTTTTCTTTCCTAAAGTGGACAGTTAAATATTTGAAAGTTAGTTGATGCTTTTGTTCGCTCTAAAAAGCACCCTACTTTGGCCTATGGGTGCAGTCCAGTAAAGTAAAAAAAGCAAAAATGTGAAGGTCAAGGTTTGTAATTGCCCAAAATTTATATCTGATTGTATTTTTATTTAATGCTATACTTATAAGATGCACTAAAGAATTATTAAGATGGTATGAGTATTGTCATTATTGAGCTGTTCTCTCCTGTTCCAGACATCCACACAGATACTTTTTTTTAAAAAAAAAAATTTGATTTGTATGTTGTCCTTCTCCGGAGACTCGGGGTGGCTTACAATGCGTTAAGCAATAGCCTTCATACTTTTATATATTTATACAAAGTCAGCTTATTGCCCCCATAATCTGGGTCCTCATTTTACCTACCTTAGAAAGGATGGAAGGCTGAGTCAACCATAAGCCTGGTGAGATTTGAACTTGCAGTAATTGTAGGCAGCAGATGTAAGTGGATGTTAATTAGTCTGCTGAGGCCCCCAGAGCTCTTATACTTCTAATACTCGCTTCTTTTCGGAGGTGCACTAGGCTTACACACTAAAATCTTTACAGCAGAATAGACTGCTGTGACATAATCTGGTAATCGCCTTGGCAACTTCTAGATTTCAGCCTGGATGATTGTTTAATGGGTAAAATTACATTAAGCAACAGCAGAAATGGAAGCAAAAACTGTGCATAATTGATATAAATACCTATAAGAAAAAGTTTACTGCATTATTGTTAGGATTTCTCATTATTATTGGTTATTAGACAGTGATGTATTAAATAGTTCACATTTGAAATTTGAAATTTGACAGCTCTCTGAAGTGTACAGGGATGAGGTTCTAAATTGCCAAATAAAAATTAATTGTAAGGTATAGGTTACATAATTGAAATACACTGTGGTTGGGCTGAAAAAAAATCCTATTCTTTTCATATCTCCCTCTAATGAAGAAAACACAGACTGCCTTCTCTTTCATCATGAGTTTAATGCTAAAACAGTTGCCTTTATTATCAGGTTTTCAATTCTATCAACATAAAAAGATCAGACTTGGCAAATTGGATTTGTACTGGGCTGATTCTTCTGTGAAAGGTCTACAAACTGCTGTATGATTAAGGCTCCTTAAAGAACTCAGTCTTTGTCAGTTCCCATCTGAACTGATCAATATCACCAGGCCCAATGTGTGGAACAGAAGGCAGTTAATTAACCTGCAGGTTTTGCGATCCCTGAGACTTCCAACACAGTCCTCCAGGTCCACAAGCTATCAAATTCTCCATCCAAACAAACTGTTCTCCACTGAACTAAAATATAATAATAAAGTGGCATTTTGTCACTCTTTTTTCCCCAATTGGGCTAATTTACCTTGCATATTGGTTGGGTCAAGCATGCTGATAGGCTGCCTTTGTCTTGTTGATTGTCATGTCCTACAGCCCTGAGCCTGAATCAATGTTCTTGTCATGAATCAGTTCTGATAAAACCAGTATTTTTAATGTTTCATTCTGGCACCCTGGTTTAATATTTCTTGTTCCGTCTTCCCTTCAAATAATCAGAATGAATGAAACAGCACACTAAAAAGCTCTGGTGGAGGAAAACAGATAACATATTGCTCCCAAACAGAACAATTACAAATGTAGTCTTGTAGGAAGAATATATTTAAGAGTTCGTTGGAATTTTCCCATTTGAACTGACAAGAATTAATATGCTGGCATATTTCAAAGATCTCTGAAGCATAGCATGGATTTAAGGCTCGTCTTTATGGCTAAGATTAAATGGAGTCCACCAATACTTCAACTTTGAGAAAAGTATGTTAATTTCAACTGTACTAGCCCATTAATGATACATATTCTGCGGTGAAGTTGGGAGGTGCTGTCCTTACTTACCTATTCCTTACCTATTAAGGAAAGAGAATAGTCAATTCACCCATCTTCATTGCCCCCCTCACATGAGTGTTGCAGATGTCCTGGAACAACAGATGTCCAGGAAAAATAATACATTGCTTTACCTGGAAAAAGATATAGTTGCTTTAACAATTCAAAAAGACATGCTGCATATACACTTTCAAATTTTCTAAAGCACCTTTTTTTGAAAGATTTCAATTCATTCAGAAAGTCATGGTGGCAGATATAACATTCTCTCCAATTTTTCCCTATATTAATAACTCTGTAGTTTGAAAGATTTCATGGCTGATAGTAGACTGGGATCTTGGTCTCTCCACTTGTAGACCAACCTTAACCAATTGTAACCCAATCTTATCAAATACATCACACTCTTCTGACAATACAGAATTTATATACAGAAATCTTAGATGAAGATGTAGATTTTGTAGGTACCTCATATGTTTCAAGGTGGAAACATGAGTATCTGCTTACTTGATATAACTGTGTGTGGAGATTTGGAGATGCTACATGAAAATCAAACAGAGGAAAGGAAGAAAATAACTTTTCACTTTAATGACTACAGTAGCATTATTTGTAAGAGCTACTGATGTAGAATGAAAAAAACTGAAGATGAATTTGACAAAGCAGTGATAGGCTGTAATGCTAATTTTCATTGTTATAATGGCCTCCCCAAAATTATCAAGGTTAGCATTCCACAGAGATTTAAAGGATGGATGCTCAGGATGGAAACTCAGACATTATTCCCTGTCCATGACAATTTACGAGACCCAACACATTATTTTTCTTCATGTAGACTAAACTGACAACAATGAAAAACTGATAGGATTGATATAAAAACATGTATGAGTAGGGAATGAATAGACACAATATCAAACATAATTCTGTTCATCTCTTTCTGCCTAAAATCTACTAGCCCAAAAAAACAGAGATGGAAAACTCATCAACTTTGAAGCTATTATTGACTGCAAGCTTCTGCACATTCATCCACAATGTCATATCAAAAGTCTATCAATCACAGCCAGTGACATGAAACAGTTGTAAAGGAATAAATAAGAAGTCCAGTACAATCCTCCAAGATTGTCCCTTAGGAAATATTTATTGCTGGCTTTAGAGTACAGTAAAATAAAGTCAGTGATAGATCACTGGATAAGATATTAACATTCCAAGAATTACAATAGACCGTTTCTGTCACCTTGCCATGTTTCTGTGAGAGCCATTCGCATTATTGAGCCATTGCAGGCATTTTTGTGTGACAGCACAAGTTTTGTGTAAAGGTGAAATACAACAGTTAGAAACTGAGAGTCCGTAAACCACGTTTCCAAAGACCAGTCACTCTCTTGCAGCCCTAGCAAGAAGACAATGGCCAACCCTCTCAGAAAAAAGGTTGCCAAGAAAATTTTATGGATTTATCCAGATAATTGCCAAGAGACAAGACTGATTTGAAGGTATAACATAATATAAAACATAACATAACATCATAACAAAATAATTGCATGCCATTAAAAATGTCAATTAAGTGCATAACAAGATAGTATGTGTCTATGTAGAATAGAATAGAGTAGAGTAGAGTAGAGTAGAGTAGAGTAGAGTAGAGTAGAGTAGAGTAGAGTAGAGTAGAGTAGAGTAGAGTAGAATAGAATAGAATAGAATAGAATAGAATAGAATAGAATAGAATAGAATAGAATAGAATAGAATAGAATTCTTTATTGGCCAAGTGTGATTGGACACACAAGGAATTTGTCTTTGGTGCATATGCTCTCAGTGTACATAAAAAGAAAAGATACATTCATCAAGAATCATAAGGTACAACACTTAATGATAGTCGTAGGGTACAAATAAGCAATTGAATCATATGTATACATGTAGACCATCTAAATAAAAAAAAAAGGTGCTGCAACTTCATGACAGCTCACATGGCTAGTTTCATCAGAGGGTTATGTAGATAGTTTCTGGAATCCCAAAGAGGAATACTTGAAACATTAACATCAGACAACTTGCCATTTTCTTGCTATGCCTCTTAAAGGAATACATAGATTCAGACCCAACAAGAAATCCATTGTAGATCAGTTTCCATGCTTCCTACTTCCCTTTTCTTCCACTCCAGTATGTTATGGAACAGAGTGGAAATATTTGCTTCTGATCTTGATGAACCACAATTCTTCATGGCAATCCCACCAGAGATACATTTTTGGTTTTTTAAAAATATTATTATAAGTAGGAATAATTTTCATTCTGGCTTGTCCTGAGATCATATTGCAAATCAAGCACTGAAATGAATACTTCTAATGTTCTACTCTAGAGGGCAGAATCAGAAGCAAACTCATGTAGTCTAATATGGACATTTATTTTATGTCCCAACAAAACCATCAAGGATAATTTGCCAGAGAACTCCCCATCCTCTCATTCCAATTCTGGTCAATGTGTTCTGCAAATAGATGCATATGTACATCTTTGTGGAGGACAGGTAGTCCTCACTTAATGACCCTAATTGGAAATGGAATATATGTGGCTAAGTAAAGAAGTCACTAGGCAAAACATTACATATTGTTTAGTGACAGCAGTTCCAGTAGTTCCAGTTGTAGTTATGAGGTGAGGACCTCAAACAATCCTCCACAATTGCCTCTGCTTCAGCTCCCATCTGCCTATCTCCTCCCATCCCTGCCTTTTTTGTCACTCTACATTCCACCGTTGTCTACCTCTGCTACAGCCTTCAACCTCCAGATGACTTTATTTGTCTTTTCCTCCCACTGCTGATGAGGCAAACCCTGCTGAAGCATCTGGGGGCCCTTTGTGAGGCCTCATACATAAGGTGACCAGATTTTAACATTGGTAAAGAGGGACATTGTGGGCGTGGCTTATTTTGTGGCCGTGGCTAGCTGGTCATGTGACTGGGTGGGTGTGGCTAGCTGGTCATGTGACCGGGTGGCCATGGCTATGTCTATAGGGTAAGGTGAACAGATTTTAACATTGGTAAGAAGGACACCATTGTGGGCGTGGCTTATTGTGTGGGCGTGGCTTGGAGGCCATGTGACTGGGTGGGCGTGGCTACCTGGTCATGTGACCGGGTGGCCATGGCTATGTGTATAGGGACTACTCAGAGGGCTGAAAAGTCATTTCTGACAGGTCCTCACACTTTTGACTGGTCCTCACACTTATGACCATCCTCACATTTATGCCCGTGCAGCATTCTTAACAACCATGTCACTCATTTCACAACTGCTTCTCTTCAACAAGGTGACAAGATAGGGCAAAAATGTAAAATGTGAGGACAGTCGTAAGTTCGAGGACTGGTCAAAAGTGCGAGGACCAGTCAAAAATAACTTTTTCAGCCCTCTGAGTAGTCCATATGCACAAAAGGACTAACCAGAGGGCTGAAAAAAGTCATTTCTGACAGGTCCTCGCACTTTTGACTGGTCCTCACACTTATGACCATCCTCACATTTATGCCCGTGCAGCATTCTTAACAACCATGTCACTCATTTCACAACTGCTTCTCTTCAACATGGTGACAAGATAGGGCAAAAATGTAAAATGTGAGGACAGTCGTAAGTTCGAGGACTGGTCAAAAGTGTGAGGACCAGTCAAAAATAACTTTTTCAGCCCTCTGAGTAGTCCATATGCACAAAAGGACTAACCAGAGAGCTGAAAAAAGTCATTTCTGACAGGTCCTCGCACTTTTGACTGGTCCTCACACTTATGACCATCCTCACATTTATGCCCATGCAGCATTCTTAACAACCATGTCACTCATTTCACAACTGCTTCTCTTCACCATGATGACAAGATAGGGCAAAAATGTAAAATGTGAGGACAGTCATAAGTTCGAGGACTGGTCAAAAGTGTGAGGACCAGTCAAAAATAACTTTTTCAGCCCTCTGAGTAGTCCATATGCATTAAAGGATTACAGCAATAGAGAGGGATGAAGGAATGGAAATTAGAGTAGGAGTGAGGGTAAGAGAGGGAGGAAGAGAGGAGGAGAAGGAGAAAGAAAGAGGAAGTAGGGAGGAGAAAAAGAGGGTGGGGGGAAGAGAAAGTAAGAAGGAAAGAAAAGAGAGAGGTGGTAGGTTTGAGGAGAAAGATTGCTGTACAATAAAAAAGATGAAAGGGAAGAAAGCCAACCCCAAGCAAATATAAAGATATTAAGATAAAGAATGAATTGTTAAACTTTAAAGAATAAAAGAGAACAAATATGAATAAATAGCAATAATTAGAAACACACATACAAACATACAATGTATTTTCTTTGAACAGAATATTTGGCTGGTTCACAAATTTAAACAGCGTTTAGTCATTTCAATTAAATTTACAATTTCTATATTTCCTTTTTGCCATATTTATTCCTCATCTATTTTTTAAAAAAACCAATATTACCCTTCATCCTCATCTCTAATCTTAATCAAATTCAATTTTTCCCTTCTATTCTATATTATACCCCTTCCCATTGTCATCTATTTTTATATCCATCCTCACATTGTTTAATTATGTAATTATGTAATACAGTTGTTTAATACAAATTCAACATTTTAATATAAATCAATTAGTTATAAAACTATCTTTTTTGTATATTAATCAATATGAACATGAATATTCCAATTATTTCCATGCAATCCAATTTCTTACAAATCAATTAATTATATTTACCAATAATAATAAACCAAATAATTTCTCCCATATATTCCTCCGAACCACAACTTAACCATTTCTGCTTTCAACACAATATACAATTAATAGTATCTCAATTATTACAATTCCCTAGTTAAATACAGCTTTTTTTCCTTTGTGTTTTAAAATCTTGAACTCTCCTCCTAAATTTCCCATTGTTTGCAGTTTTTCACCTACCTTTTTTGGGGAGGAAAAATAAAAATAAAAATAAATCTCTCTCTGCCTCATTTTGTCACGCTGCACCAAAGACCCTGGTTTCGGTTTCGTTTCTGAAGCTTAGCTAGGGGAAAAAAAAACTGCTTTACACTAATTGCCTGTAGGGCGGCCCTTTGAAGCCCCGGGCAAGAGTTTAAACAGTTTTTTTTTCTTCTAGCCATCAGCTGGGGCTCAAGAAAAATCGGGACTTTTTTGAAACGCCGCAGGACGCGGGACAAATTGCTCAAAAGCGGGACTGTCCCGCCAAAAGCAGGACGTCTGGTCACCTTACTCATACATCATCATGTATGCACCACATGTATGCCTTGTTTTAGCTTTCCTTTTTGAATAATGCTACTGTAAATCTATATAAGAATATTGAAGCTTTTAGGAAATCACACTTTGAGTTGATTCAACATCCATAACTTCTTTACATTTGCAATGATATATTTGTAACTATAATTTTTTAATGAGTGTTAGGTTCTTAAATTTTAGAGTCACATGCTTTACACCACCAGATGAATATGCATGTGCTGATAGGGGACCAGGTTTAGTATTTACAGAAGTCCCTTCTGATGAAGTATAGAAGTATTTTGCAAATAAATCTGTATCTGCAGTTGAGGCCTACATGTAGGGTTACCAGATATCTGAATAGACAAAGAAGAATTCAGGCAATTGGAAAGGAGAACTAATGGTGGAAATTGGAGGAAACACTAATTGTTTAACTTACTTGGCATCCACAACAGAAATTACAATGAAAAACTGCAAAACGTGTACTTGGGTCTACGTGTATTTGAAATTACTTCTTTCCAGAATCATAAATATGTTTTTCAATCCTAGGAATGCGTTACAGTTGATTAGAGGCAAAAGTCTTCAGCATGCAATGGATTAAAGTCTTGTCAATTTCAGGCAGCAGTGCAAGCTGGCTGCAGGTTTTTAGAGTAGACCTTGTTAACTTGTGGTTAGCACTTATTAGGGAAGCACTGCATTGCAAAAAAAGAAGAAGAAGTGCTTAGAAAAGATACTAAATATTTAATTTTAAAGTTATGCCTGACAGACGGAGGACACAGTGATAAAAAGATAAAAAGAACATGTCCTCTCTTTGTTGGGCATCTGGTAACTCACTATGCATTCAAGTTTAAACACTGTATGCATTATGCACAATGATTTTATCTATACTTCTTTGTTGTTTTCCATAAAGGGTGCATGCCATTAAGTCTGAATGAACCAACAAAATTTATGCACCTGAAATGTATCGGTATTTCAAAACCAATAGTTACCTCCTGAAGTATTTCATGATATTACTCTTTGTATATCAATGTGTGTTCACATTTGTCTGCGTTCATTAATTTCTTAATTTTCCTGTGAAAAATTATTTTAATTCACTACCCTGTTTTCTCCAGAATAAGACATCCCCTGATAATAAGCCCAATGAGGCTTATTTCAGGGTTCAAAAAAATATATGACAGGGTCTTCTTTTTGGGAAAACATGGTAGTAATACAAAAAATATGAATGTTATTCTCAAAAAATAAAAACTGTCCACTTTTTAGCTTCTTCTAAGGAAATATTTTTTGTCTCATTAAATGTTAAAAGTTGTGAATATGTTTCTTAGAAGATTATCTTGAAACAGAAATTTGAGAAGTGGTAAATTAACAGAGAAGACAATATAAAATACAACATAAGATGAAGAAGGAACATCATAATTTTTTTCAAGAATCATACAATTGGAAGAGTGAATTTAGGTCATTGAGCCCAATTCCTTAAATTCCTTTTTTTCTTTTTTGTAGCCACATATTCTGCTGACCAGGGCCGGATTTAGATGAAAAGAGGCCCTAGGCTATTCCACTTATGAGGCCCTTTCACCTATAGTGAAAGTGTAATTTTAATTTTGCTAACAATTTGAATGTAGGCCCCTCTTGATCTTGAGGCCCTAGGCTGAAGCCTAGTTAGCCTATAGGAAAATCCGGCCCTGCTGCTGACTCTCCTTTAGTTTGCCATCAGACATTATACCAAGATATTTTTTGCTGGTACCAAGCTGGGTATTCCCTATCTTATATCAATCCAATTGTTTACCATTCCAATATATTTTTCATTTTTCACTGGTACCAACTGGGTATTCTCTATCTTACATCCATCCATTTGCTTACTATTTCCTCAGTGCAGAATATGGCAATTATCTCTGTTAAATTTCATCCTATCACTTTCAATCTTTTACTCTAACATATGATCCTTTCCCTATTGATAATTTACAGAGCCTTCTAGACTCTTCAAATTATTTTCATACCAAAATAACAGGGATGTGGACAGGCTTCAATGGTGGTGTTTTAGGTCACTAGTAGAAAACACTAAATACATTTTTTGAATCGAAGTGGTGATGTTTTGATTCCAGTAGGTGCCAAGTGCTTTGCAGAGTTAATGCAACTCCTTCTGGAGTTATTACTAGCAATATGCAGCATTGAGACTTCATTACTGTGTGGGGGACTTGGGTTTTCATTTGCTGTAAGGCCAGTTGATCTAAAAATGCAAGGTTGTGGCATGAACTCAGAAGGAAAGAAAGAGATGTGCAATGCCTGCATAACAAAGATAAAGGAAAAGGGAGTGTGGACAGGTGGGGCCCCTTTAAATGTAGAAAACAAGAGGTGACTGCCAGGCATATCATACAAGACACAATAACTTATAAGGCTAAGACAGGACCAACATAAAAGTCTTCTAGGATGCCAATTAGTTAACTTTTAGGAATACGGTTGAAATAGAGCCAATAGAATATGTTAGATAACTTTTGAAGTGTTTATTAGTTAACACTTAAAAATAGAAATGGCATGGAGCCAATAGAGAACACTTTAAATCAGGGGTCACCAACTTTTCGGATCTCAGGGGCCACTAAATTCATAATTTTAAATCCCACGGACTGCTAATATGATCTGCCTAATGACTGGCTGGGTTGGCATGGCTAGGTGGTCATGTGACTGGGTGGGCGTGGCCAACTTGATGTCACTCACATCAAGGGGCACCTCGCTAGCCTCTACTTGCCCCCCCCCAGCCACCCCTTGCCTCCCCGCCTGGGCTCCTTAGGGCCCCAACAGGAAGCAGTTTTGGAGTTAAGCAGCCACCATGAGAAAGAATTGGCAAAACATCTCAATTCAAATTGGATCTGGCCAGGAAGGAGACTCAGCAGAAGCACCTCACTGAGGACTAGGAGCATAGGCTTTTCAAGCAGAGGGAAGACCTGCAGGAGTGCAAGGCCAGGTATAGGTGCCTGGAGGCTCAGCAGGCTGAGATGATCAGCTAGTTCCAAGCCATGACGCAGTCCCACTGGAACAAGGTCCTCCAACTCTTCGCGATCAGCGGCACTTCTTTCCAGCCATTGCCCAAAGCCCTACACCAGGAGGCTGAAGCAGAACCCGAGTCGGAATTTCTGCCCCCCTCCGACCCACACAAAAAGACTCCAAAGGGGGAACTCTCCGCAGCAACACAAACATTCATTGCATGTATCTGTCTCAGGGGTCATAGTTTGAGGACCCCTGATTTAGTGCAATATATAAAAAAATGCAAATAATTTTTCTGCGGACCACCAAAATTTTTCCACGGAGCACCAGTTGGTGACCACTGCTTTAGATCAGGGTTTCCCAACCCCTGGTCCATGGACCGGTTCATGGCATGCCAGCAATCAGGTCATGCATACAAGCAAAGCCCCATCTGTGGGATGAAGGCATCACCCAGAACCATGGACCCTTAGTCCGTGGGAAAAAAAACGTTCTCCATGGAACTGGTCCTTGGTGCCCAAAAGGTTGGGGGCCACTGCTTTAGATAACTTTCAGAATCCTATTAGACAATGTTTCTTTATCCCGCCTTGAAAAAATGTATAAAGCTTATTAAATCCTTTGTTCTGGGTTCTGGCATTTTGCTGGCTGGGACCCCTTTTGCTGAAGTGCTTCAATAAAAAGAAACAAAATCTGCACCTGATGTTCTTTATTGGCTTCTGCACCAGGCTCAAACCCAAATTGGAGACAACAATCTGGGGGCTTGTCCCGAGTGGTGAAACTGGCTCTCTAACATTGATACAAATAGATGGCACAATGGACACAAAATGAGTTTTATTGGCTCACTAAGCTCTTTCAGGATGAATGCTAATCTTGTTTTGGGCTTCATCCTGGATAACTCTCAGATTAATATTGAGAGATGCTAGTCTCTTGACTGCTTTCAAGAATAGGCAAGGGAGCTAGTCTAATGCCAGTTTGTATGTGGTCTTATACCGCAGTGTGTCAGAATGCTTTTGCCTCCTCTACACAATGGACTGTACAATCTGTGCAGAGGAAGCAGAAGCATTCTGAATATGGTCAGCAAATTACAATGCTGACAAAAGCGACTCCTTAAGATGAGGCCAGGCTTTGTCATTGTTCAGCCAGATAGTCAACTATCTATGCCAAGTTACCTGGCCCCAGTATAAAGAGGAAGCAAGATTACCCCATCCCATAAAGGATTTGACCGGGATGGTATAAGATCAGGGGTTGGACTAAAGGATCTACAAGATCCCTTCCAGTCCTATGTTTCTATTTTCTATGTTCTAAAGCAATGGGTATTCTTCAATGTTATACTTACTTACCTAGAACTCATTGTGAAAAATTAAACTTATTTTTTAAATGGTTTATGAGAGTATTTAATTTTAAGTTGGAGTAGGACAGAGGTGGGTTTCAGCAGGTTTTGACCAGCTCTGGAGAACTGGTAGTGGAAATTTTGAGTAATTTTGGAGAACCGGTAAATACCACCTCTGACTGGCCCCACCTCCATCTATTCTCTGCCTCCCAAGTCCCAGCTGATGGAGAGGAAATGGGAATTTTGCAATAAACTTCCCCTGGAGTGGGAAGGAAATGGGGATTTTGCAGTATTCTTCCCCTGGAGTGGGGAGAGAATGGAGATTTTTCAGTATCCTTCCCCTGCCACGCCCACCAAGCCATGTCCACCAAGCCACACCCACAGAACCGGTAGTAAAAAATTTTGAAACCCACCACTGGAGTAGGATACTTACTGCATTAATTCAATCAACACCACCTGGACACTTTGCTGATCAATTTAGTAGCTATTGTTATACTGTCCTTTCTTCAAATCCTCTTTGCTTTGAAAGACATACAGGGAGAATATTTATAATAAAAATATTATGGTAAGGTCCTTGAAGCTTCTTACTGAATTTGTGGTCTCTAAAGTCCCTACTGTTTCAGCTAACTTCATCCTCTTCTGTCAAAAAAAAAAAAAAAATGAAGACATGTTGATGCTTCTCTATTAATTAGTAATGGATATATATACATATATATATATATATATATATATATATATATATATATATATATATATATATATATATATATATATATATATATATATATATATATATATATTTTACAGATTGAATCTTGAAGTGGTTGCATGTCTGTTTGCCCTCTAATGTCAAATACTAGCCTGAATTGATTTGTGCATCCTTTGAATCTCAGATCTTCATTTCAAATAAATCTGTGCTGAATGGCACAGCCTTATTGCATATACATATTTAAAATTGTGATCTTAATTTCATTTAGGGAACAGAATTAAATCAGCAGGGCCATGAAGGCCTCTTACCTTTGTTGTCAATTTACTTACATTGTACATTTATTAAATACTTTATAAATAATGACAGGCTTTTGAATAATTCTCCCCCTCCTATGTTGGTACTTCAATTCAAATTGGTCTATAATGGGTCTAAAGAGGCTTGGTCAATCCATTACTATGTTAGAATGCCTAGAGGATAGCTGATCTGAAAGGCAAACAAATCACTCCATTAATCTTAGCCACTATTAATTACTATTATTTCATTATTGATTTTTTTAAGAGGCTGGATCTGAAAGGTCTGCATTATTAAACAAATAGAGTGAAGCCTAGAGAACGTGGGATAGGGTATAATTATAAATATTTTATTTATTTAATCATACAAGTGTTCTTGACTTTTTAAGATATGGAAGACCTCCTGTGTGTTTTCTGTCAGTCAAAGTCTACATTCTGTGGGTTTCCCTGTCTCAGCTGTGCCTAGTGCATAAAAGTTGAGCATGGCTGTGGGAAGAAGCTTTGCAACCTCAAAGCTGACATGTCCCTCAACCCCCTTTCATATTGTGATGCTGCTTGACATGAATAATACATTGGGAGAGGGAATTTGGGGAGTAGCTCAAGCAATAACATGCTTGTTTAAATGAATCATAAGAAAAGATACATTTGATTTCTGAAAGACCTGTACATAAATATTCTAGCTGTCCAGCAAGATACTTACAAAAACCCATAAGCAAACCATACAGGTAATATTTCTCAAAGTTATATCAGCATTTTGCTCTGATACAGGGGTGAAATTCAGCAGGTTCTGACAGGTTCTGGAGAACCAGTACCGGACATTTTGAGTAGTTTGGAGCAGGGTTGGTTTCTACTTACCTTTACTACCAGTTCGCAATGGGGCCGTGCGCTCATCTGCACAAGTGCAGAAGCTTCTGCACATGCACAGAAGCATTTTGATGACGTTGGGGTCAGTGGGCAGAGCCTCCCACCAGTTTTACTACCGGTTCTTTAGAACCAGTGCAAATTGGGGGCAACCCACCACTGGTTTGGAGAACCAGCAAATACCACCTCTGGCTGGCCCCAGAGTGGGGTGGGAATTGAGATTTTGCAATATCCTTCCCCCAGGAGTGGGGAGGGAATGAGGATTTTGCAGTATCCTTCCTCTTGAGTGGGGTGGGAATGGAGATTTTGCAGTATCTTTCCCCTGCCACACCCACCAAGCCACGCCCACAGAATCGGTAGTAAAAAAAAATTGAATTTCACCACTGCTCTGATTGTATGATTCTATCCATCTAATAGTTATGACTAATAGGCCATCAAGAATATTTTTGTCCATGATTTTTTCCAATGCTTCAAAAATGCTATTTGAAGCTCAGACCTTCCCAATGCTGGCCAATTAGAATAGAATACAATTTTTTTGTTGGCCAAGTGTGATTGGACCCACAAGGAATTTGTCTTTGGTGCATAAGCTCCCAGTGTACATACAAGCAACAAGTGATAAATCGTGATCATAATCATTAAATACAATCATTATAAATCATAAACTACAACACTCAGTGATAGTCATAAGATATTAAATAAAAGCAATCAACAAAAATCATAAGATACAAACAATAAAGGTAATAGTCATAAGATGCTAAAGGTAGGTTCTCTGTGACTTTTTAAAATTGTGTGACCAATGTGTGACATGTTTTCCAGTATCAGGGTTATATCAGATAACTGGTAAACATTTGCAGGCCAGTAGACTGAGCACATGTAGCACATTTTACAGTAGCCTATGAATTCCAGTGACTATATATTTTCTCAATTCACAAGAACCATTATATGTTTCTTTTAGGAAGTGTGAACTTTCATTCTTTATGACTTAATTCTTGGAGCCAAAATGTTGCTGCTCAAGTGACAGAAAACCATCACCTTCCACTTTCAGATTAGTAAGTTAAAAATTAGTCAGGGCATATAGTTATCTTGTGAGAAGTTAACTCACAAGGCCCAGAAGAGCTACAAAGACACACACAAGAACTGCACAAAGTAGGAGAAACTCAGAAAGACCAACTTGGAGACTAAAAAAAACCACACGCTTTTATGTAAATTTGTAGAACATTACGGTTGGATATTTGCTTGAGGATGCATGATTCCTAGATGGGGAAAATATAAATCTCAGAATTTATAGAAGTGAGGAAAAAGCCAGTCAGAAATATGCTATAATATCATCATCATCATCATCCATCATCCATCATCAACATCATCCAATATCATCATGCTCCAACGTTTTTAAGTTTTTAAGAAGAGAATGGATAACTCTCTTGTCTGAAATGGTATAGGGTTTTCTGCCTGAGCAGGGGGTTGGACTAGAAGACCTCCAAGGTCCCTTCTAACTCTGTTATTCTGTTATTATCATAATCTAATATCATCATTGTCATCTAATATCATCATCTAATACCATCATCATCATTATCATCATCTAATTTTCTCCTATTAATTTGGGGTGAACCTCTTCTCTGTGATATGTGATATGTGATATGTTTTTCACAGAGATACTGTTTTATTATGAATAAATTTATGATCAGTATTTTCCACTTGCCTAGTTTAATCTAGAGCTCTGACTTACATTTCATCACAAAAAATAAGACTGCAATTCAAATGTACCGCCCAGTGTGTATATATTGTACCTATAAAAATAATCATTTTTATCAAAAATAACAGCATTGACCTGTGTGCCTGCTCAGTCTGCTGGATTAACTGTACAAAGGTAAAGACAATCTGCATATCTAAATGAAGGATGTTCCTCAAATATTCCTAAAGAACAAATAACTTTCTACTATTTCACCAGGTTGCAGTTCTTGCTCTACAAATGCAAAAACCAAGATCTTTCTGCCAAGATTCGAATTTATATCTTTGCTTGTATGTTACAAAAGGCGCTTCCTCTCACCTGTCTACTTACTTTGACAATAAATTGGCATTATTCTCAGGGATTGCTTTTACACACAATCTAATGAATAGTCTATGCAGTGGTTACTAATGCTGGTGAGTCAATATATGAGGTACCAGAGAGGCTCACAACAGCCACTATAGGGTGAGTTTGAGCTTCAGCCATATCTCCCTGGGTTGTTGTAGAGAAAAATGGAAGGAAAAAAGTGTCCCATATAGAATAGAATATAGAATAGAATAGAATTTTTATTGGCCAAGTGTGATTGGACACACAAGGAATTTGTCTTGGTGCATATGCTCTCAGTGTACATAAAAGAAAAGAATCATAAGGTACAACATTTAATGATAGTCATAGGATACAAGTAAGCAATCAAATAATATTAGGAAGCAGTCAATATAAATCGTAAGGATACAAGCAACAAAGTTACAGTCATATAGTCATTAGTGGAAGGAGATGGATGATAGGAACGATGAGAAGATTATATATATATATGATATTTTTGTAATCAGGTTTTTTTTTTCCTATGTAGATAAAGTTGTTAAATGGCCATGGTGGGATGAAATCTCCAATCATCACTTTCAGGCCTGTCAGAGACTTATGGGAGACTGGGATAGCACTATTTCGGTTTTTTTGAACCTCTTCAGCCAGCCACACCCATATTTTATGACTCCTCCCTGTAAAGGGGTGTGTGTGTGTGTGTGTGTGTGTGTGTGTGTGTGTGTGTGTGTGTGTGTGTGTATATATATATACACACACACACACACAAGCTTGAACTTGTATACTGTGAATTTAAGAAATAGATCAATAAGAGATTTGAACTGGAACATAACTGCAAACAGCTTAGCTTTTGCTGTATATGAATGCTTTCCTCTTCTAAAACAAAATTTAAAACTGGCTGTCAGTCTTGTAATACAGACAAGAGCATACCCAGAAGCATTAGCACTTAACTTTATTGTATAGAATTTTCCAAATCTGAAAGTTCATCTCTGCCTTTTCCTTTCCCAGTCTAAGAAACTAGGAAAGTTCCTTTGGAGTTGTTTGCCACATTCCCATTTCTTCTGCAGTCTCAGCTGCAGGGGTGGTATTCAGCAGCTTCTGACAGGTTCTGGAGAACCGGTTACAAAAATTTTGAGTAATTTGGAGAACCAGCAAATACCACCTCTGGCTGGCTCCAGAGTGGGGTGGGCATGGAGATTTTGCAATATCCTTTCCCCATGACTGGGGAAGGAATGGGGATTTTCCAGTATCCTTCCCCTGGAGTGGGGTGGGAATGGGGATTTTGCAGTATCCTTCCCCTGCCATGCCTGTCAAGCCATGCCCACAGAACCGGTAGTAAAAAAAATTGAATTCCACCACTGCTCAGCTGCCTCTTATCCAACTATATCCAGTCTGTGGCTCTTCTTCCTGTCTCCCAAGGCCATTCCAACATACTATTACACTGGCCATGGGAAGGAGAAGGCAGCAAGGAGCCATGAAGAGAGAAGACATGGTAAATCAATCTTGAGAAGGTGGGAAGAAGGAGAACTTCCACCTTGATTTTGTTTGGGATAAAATGGGGCAGATAGAAATTCTGACAGATGTGCAAGATTCTGTTATTCAACTCTACAACAGTCAAGAGCATTTAGGAATCTCTGCTTTGCTCAGAAAGAGAGGGTCATGTTGGGAGAAAAAAAATAAATTGTCTACTGAGTATGCAGTAGCAAATGCTGTGTTATGAGAGGCAAAGCCTTTGTTTTTATCCATTTGCTAGCTACGTTGTTAAAAAAGAAAAGAAAATGCAATGTTTGTATGTTTGCCATTAGTAAATTTACTGAGCACAATGGATTATTCAATTAATAATGGACCTGGTTTAGGCATTTTAGTGAGATAATTAAAGCACCATGACACATAATCAATTCATTGATTGATCATCACAACTATTTTTTCCCTGATGGCAATAACTTAATTTACATCCTTTCACAAATTCTTCAATGCAATTTTCTCATTTGTATATTATAGAGTGCTGGTGGATGGGATCTTTTCCTAAGAATTCCTCCATCACCCTAAGCAGTCATTTCTTATCCATAGGTAGTCTGGATTGCTTTCTCAAATGTCTTGATCTAAGGACAAAGAAATTGTTAAGCCATGTCAAAATAGGTAGAATTACCTTGTCTCTAAATTGCATTCATGTAATTGATATGCATGTCTTTTCCCCCCTTTTCTTAATGGAACTTTGTTTGGCTTTGTTTGTTTTTGTTATCAAAATAATAGCCTTGGGATTGGGGAGGAGCAGAGAGGGAATTTAACTTTATTTGCTACTGCAAAAATGAGCACATGCAATTTGGTCTTGAGTATCACGATGACTTAGGATCTGGTTGGGGCCTGGAGGTGAGGATCTCCTTCTTGGGAGTTGTGCCCTGCTGAATTTCTAGGGCAGCATCAACTGAAAATTCAGAATAAGGGCAGAATATGAGTATTATTATCAGGAGAATCTTGCGGCTTTCAAGGGCATTGTATCATGGATAACTGGTTGACCCCAGGGGTGAAATGCTCCCGGTTTGGACCGGATCACCGGATCCAGTATTGATGGTGGCGGGTGGTTCGGAGAACCGGTAGCAAAAATCCCTGTCCACCCCCATGCCCATCTGAGCCCTGCGATTATCAGAGGCTTTTTTTTTAACTTTTAAAAACATTTTTTCTACAACCTCTTTGGCCGAAAAAATGCTCTTAAAAGTTAAAAAAAAAAAAGCCTCTGGTGATCCCAGCTGAGTTGCCTGATCATCAGAGGTTTTTAAAAGCATTTTTTTCTGCAACCACTTAAAATTGTAGAAAAAATGCTTTTAAAAGTAAAAAAAAAAAAAGTTGGCCATGCCCACTAAGTCACATTACCCCCCACCACCACCAAGCCATGCCCACAGAACTGGTAGTAACAAATTTTACATTTTACCACTGGTTAACCCTCATTGTGAGATTCGGGCTCTAGGGATTATTTGGGATTGCTCTATTGTACCAGTGGTTCTGTTGTACAGCAGCATCCCTGACAGTTTGTCTGGATTAACAATAACATTTCCTAGGAATGATCTTGGGAGAGTTTCACATGTTTTCCCTAGATGCAAAATTGGATAAAGCTCTTAGCTACCATGGTCCTGGCCCAGATCCCCAAGGACTTGACCTGCTTCCCCGGAGCAATTGTGATGTGATCTGGACATAGGTGGAATTAACATCAATCTCATCATGGTCCTATCTTTCTCTGTGTTGGATCTCCCCTATGTGATCCTCAGCTGCAGCCAGATAGGATCTTTTCAATTAATCCAGCCTAGGCACCTAATGAATCCAATTAGGTTCCAGAAGGAGCTTGGGTTATTCCTAAGGTTCTTGTCCATAATTCAACCAAAGCCTTCATCATCACTTGGAATGACATTTTGATTAAGATTTTAGATCAGATCACACCTGTGTGGTCTCTCTCTCTGATCATGGATTCCAGAAAGACTTGTGATTTTCAAAGAAGCTCCAGAAACTGAAGTAGTACAAGAAATGTCTGGAGCAGTACTGAAGAAAATGTGAAAGAAATTTGACTAAACATGGGTAAGAGATATTATTATGGATTATCTCATAGTAAAAAGTGTGACAAAATGTGACTATTTCTCTGCTCTTATTGTGTTTTCACATGTAGAACTGACAGAATATTATCCAGTCTGTTTTGGAGAAAGTAGGGGGAAGTTGAATATCTTTAGGGCCATTGCGAGGAATATGCTAGACCGGAGTTCCCCAATCTTTCTGGCTTTGGGGGCCGGCAAGGGGGGAGGGGATGGTTCTGCACGAGTGGTTGGCAAGCACACACATGCACAGCTCCATTTGTGAAAGCAGCTGACAGGTGTGCCCGGCACTTGCACAAATGAAGTGCATACGTGGTTGTTCACACAAGTGGGGATGTGTGTGCATGCATGCGCTTGCCTGCCATTTCTGCGGCACAGTTGCAAATGACTCATGACCTGGTAGTGGGGCCTGGAGGTTGGGGACCCCTGTGCTAGGCACCTATTAGATAAAGTCATTTGGTTGTGGAGTAGTGACTAAGGCTTGAGTGATTGTGAGCAAGACACAATTGATGCACAAGATAAATCTGTGCAAAGCATACATGCACCCCAGCCATAGTTTCCACCCATTTTTTTAACAGGAACTGAGGGTTTAGGAGGACCATAAACTGCATACCAGTTCTTTCTTGTTGTAATTAGCCCAGAGATGCATGTCCATTGGGTGGCCTAATATATAAACTAGTATATAAACCACACATTTATTAGATAGTTTTCCACTTAGTTTGGGGATTTAGGGGACAGCCCAGAGTTTGACATAAAATGGACAGCTATATAAATATTTTAAATTTATTTTTAACTGCATAAAAATTTGTCAACCTTTTCGTAGCATTTCTAATGAAAATAATTTCACATTAGAACTATGAAACTCATAATGGACACTAGATGGCAGAAAAAATTTGATAGATTATTTTTCTGTTTTTTTACTACCATCTACCATTGAATTTTGGCAGCTCAGATATGGCATACCTAGTTATTTTTGCAAGCAGGTTTGCTTACCATAAATTAATTAAATTAATTGAAAAGAGCAACTTTACTGGCTACAAAGCAGAGAGAAAAGCAAATAGTTATATAAATTTTCTTTGCTTACCGTATTTTCCGGCGTATAAGACGACTGGGCGTATAAGACGACCCCCGACTTTTCCTGTTAAAATATAGGGTTTGGGCTATACTCGCCGTATAAGACTACCCCTCTTCCAACGCACACCAAATAAAAATTAAAAAACATCAGATTTGATTTCAATATGGTAATTTTAATTCAAATGCTTATGACACGCAGGTACTTAGCAGGAAAACTGTCACTTATAAACATAAGGCTGTTTGTCATCAAACATGTCAACATAAAACAGTACAATTGGATTAAACTTTTCCTAATTCACTCTAAAGCTGAAAGGAAGGATAAGACAATAAACCCATGGGAGCTGCCATGCTGTTTGTTTTCTAAGCTGTCAACCAAACTGGAACTGATTATGATAGGAGGAAGATAACAAACAATAGAGAGCCAGTGCCGGGCAAGTCCCTGGCGAGTCAGTAACGCCCATCATAACTGCAAGCTATTTTTACAGGTTTTGCTGGCGTGACAGTTTCCCTTTAAAAGCCTTCAAAATCCTCCTGTTCGTCATCTGATGTCATAAGTACATCAAGGACATCTTGTGATATATTTGTAAGGCAGTCATCATATGGATCTAATTCCGTATCAGATGGTGTGGTCTCAGCTTCGGCTTCCTCTTCATCTTGCCACAAGTAGTCGTCCTCCATACCATCTAATGAATTTGATATGCCACACTTCTTGAAAGACTTGATTACTGTTTCTGCATCAATATCATTCCAGGCTTTTATGACAAACTTGCACAAAACATCCAACTGTGGAGCACGCATGTTTCCTCCTTTTGTGAATGACTTTTCACCGCTAACCATCCACTCATTCCACTGTTCTCGAATGCGATCTTTAAATGGCTTGTTTAGGCACACATCCAGTGGCTGTACCAACGATGTCAATCCTGCAGGAATAACTGCCGCATCTGTGTTTATTCTTGCAAGCCTTTGCTTGGTGCTGGGAGTTAAATGAGCCCTGAACATATCCCACACCAGTAGACTACGTTTTTGAATAAGTCCACCTGGTCGCCTGCTCCATATATTATCAAGCCATAGCTTTACCCCTTCTTCATCCATCCAGCCTTTTTCATTCACATGTACAAAACAACCAACAGGGAACTTTAGTTTCGGCATTGTTTTTCTTTTAAAAATAATCATTGGTCTCAGTTTGGAGCCATCAGCTGTGCATGCTAGTACCACTGTAAAACTGGACTTCTCATGTCCTGTTGTTTTAATTAAAATTGTTTTTTCACCTTTTGGATGGACAGTTTTATTTCCAATCATATCAAAATTCATTGGAGTTTCATCCATATTTCCGATACTACTTAACGCATAGCCATGTTTCTTGCGCTGTTTTATTACATATCGATGGAAACTATTTACTTTGGCATCAAGATCTGCAGGTAATTTTTGTGCAATTTTTGTCTTTTGCCTCAGAACCAAATTATGCCTTTCCAAGAATCTAGTACACCAGGATACAGTGGCCTTAAATCTGTTGCTGTGATCTGGGTTAAATTTGGCCCACTGAAGTGCAAACAAACGTATTTTATTTCGTGTAACTACATAACCGTTTTGGTGATGCTCATTCACCATGTCTGCTACATGTTTTTCGAGTTCTGGCCAATGTGGGGTGCCTCTTCTTAATGCACACTTACCCCTTGGCATACTCTTTAATGCTTTTACATTTGCTTTCCAGTCCCGAACCATTTTTTCTGTTACTCCATATTGTCTTGCAGCAGCACAGTTATTATGTTCCATGGCAAAGTTTACAACTTTAAGTTTAAAACTGGCTTCATATTTCTTTCTTCTTGCTGGTGGAGCCATGATGGGGTCTTGACTGTTATATTTGTATACTATACTGTATGTACTGTTGCTGTACTGTATGTATTGTTGCTGTACTGTAGAGAAAGGTAATGGGCTACGCTACGTGTGGTGGCAAGAGGGCTATTTTGTACCAGGTTTTTTTCCTTCACCCATGCAGCCTTGTCGAGATCTGCACAGCTTCATGAATCTGAATTGCTGGCACTGACTGATGACGCTACGGAAGCGCCGACAACATTGACAGGAAGCTGTGCCGATCTAGTCAAGGCTGCATGCTGCTGAATGCTGGAACCAGCTGGTTGCTGAGCGGAGCTTCTCCCAGGCATCTAGGGGGATATTACCGACGCTCCGACTTCCCCAGCTGACCCCCACTGATGGCGAGCCCCACCGGTCTGGGGAAGTCAGAGCGTCGGTAATATCCCCCTAGATGCCTGGGGGAAGCTCCGCTCAGCAACCAGCTGGTTCCAGCATTCCAAGGCGATTCCAAGGAGGTCCACGGTGAAAGCGGCGCCGCGGTCGACCTGGGCCAGCGCCTTGCACACCTGGCTCTGAGTCTCCATTATGAGAAGCCCCATGCGACTTCGCATGTCTCCGCCCCAGTCGCGCAGCTCTCGCAATCCGCTCACTGGAGGAGCCATGAAGTGCTCGCACCGCCTTGCCAGATCTTCCTCGTCCTCCTTTCCCCACAGCTTTTCCCGTTGTAATTGCTGCTGCTGCTACCGCCGAGGCTGCTCCTTCATCTCCGCCCACCGCACCAGACCCAGCCCGGCCAGCACCGCCGTGGCTCCCGCAGTCCAAGCGGATCGGCGCCCGGGCTCGCAGGCGAAGGGTGGGAGTGCGCAGCGATCGATGCCGATCGCTGCCACCCACCATCGCCCCAACGGGAAGAACCGCCCAGCAGCGATTCCAAGGAGCCCGAAGCGAACATCCTGGAGCAGCGCAGGCCAGCCCAGAGGCTTAAACCCCGGGAGCCCAGGTGCTGAACCCTGCACAGCAGAAAAGGCATGACAGCTGGTGCCCAGTTCCTTCTGCAGCCGTCCGGATCGGCGCCAAGCCAGGAAAGTGCGCTGCGCACTCCCACCCTTCGCCTGCGAGCCCGGGCGCTGATCCGGATGGCTGCAGAAGGAACTGGGCACCGGCTGTCATGTCTTTTCTGCTGTGCGGGGTTTGGCACCTGGGCTCCTGGGGTTTAAGCCTCTGGGCCAGCCCGTGCTGCTCCAGGATGTTCGCTTCGGGCTCCTTGGAATCGCTGCTGGGCGGTTCTTCCCGTTGGGGCGATGGTGGGTGGCAGCGATCGGCGTCGATCGCTGCGCACTCCCACCCTTCACCTGCGAGCCCGGGCGCCGATCCGCTTGGACTGCGGGAGCCACGGCGGTGCTGGCCAGGCTGGGTCTGGTGCGGTGGGCGGAGATGAAGGAGCAGCCTCGGCGGTAGCAGCAGCAGCAATTACAACGGGAAAAGCTGTGGGGAAAGGAGGACGAGGAAGATCTGGCAAGGCGGTGCGAGCACTTCATGGCTCCTCCAGTGAGCGGATTGCGAGAGCTGCGCGACTGGGGCGGAGACATGCGAAGTCGCATGGGGCTTCTCATAATGGAGACTCAGAGCCAGGTGTGCAAGGCGCTGGCCCAGGTCGACCGCGGCGCCGCTTTCACCGTGGACTGCTGGGAAAGGAAGGAAGGTGACCCGAATTCCGGGGTAGATTGGGGACGCGTTCCTTTTTCGTGGGCCCCGCACTGCCTGGCACCTCTTGTAGGTTGGAACTAATTCGGAGTACAGCTTCCCCTCAATGTTGCCGGCGCTCCCAAAGTGTCATCGGTCAGCGCCAGGAACTCAGATTCGGGTACCCGGCGTATAAGACGACCCCCGACTTTTGAGATGATTTTCCTGGGTTAAAAAGTTGTCTTATACGCCAGAAAATACGGTACTATTTGTCTAATATATGCATTTGTTTAATATATTAATATCTGAGTGCTTCCTCTCCAAATCTGAAAATTTGAAGGATGGCTGCCTTTCATTTCACACATCGATCTGAAAGTTAGAAATTAGGGAAGCTCATATTAAAGTGCAAAATCTACTGTTTCTAGACAAAACTGAGAGCATATAACATTAAATCAGCAAGAGAATAAATAAGTGAATAAATCAAACTTTTAAAGAATTACTGTCAAATCATTCTGCTAAAAATGTCAAAAGTCAGTAGTTTGGATTCAACTATGCATAAGTTTTGCATGCATATTTCAAGAATAATTTCTCTATTTTTCCTTTGGTTTTTATTAGCATAGTTCATATTGGTGACATTTGGTCTATTACATGGGAAATAGCTTAATGGGTTGCTCAATATGAATTGGTTTGATGTTTGGTTATCTATCTATTGCTGAAATGTTGGTAGTGCCAGATTGAAATTACCTAAGGTCCCTGCATTCAAAGAATAGATTTAAAACTGTGTGATTTTGATGTAGCATATGAGTTGATTACACTTGTTTACATCACTGATGTAACATTTTAGACAATGGGATGTTCCTACAGTCATCTAACTACAATCCATCTTCAGCATTCCTTCAAAACTGCTAGAGAAGGTTTCTCTCCTGTCCAGGCCATTTAAGGTGGATTTGCCAAGATCTGGAGGAAAAAATTTTACTTGCAACTCATTAATTCTGTTAATGAAAAGAATTAGACAAAAAGAAAAAGAAAGCTTACAAGTAATATATGGAACATTTGCAGAACACTGAAAGATTTTTTATGTAGATAATGCTGCCCTAAGATTGAGGAATTAATCAAAGGAAAATTCAATATTTTAAATACATTCAGATAACTGATGTGCCTAACGTTCTATCGTTAAGAAAAAAAAATGGGAATATTGGGAGACTTCCGGTTGGCGCCGTGGGGACACAGACGGGGAAATGGCGAGCTCTGCTGAGCCCTGCCAAATCCCCTCTGCTAAGCTGCTGCCGATAGGTCTGCGGACCTCCCCTGTCTTGTAGGGACAGGAGGACAAGAAGGAACACCTTGGGCAGCCGAGAGGAACGGGCAGGTTCCTCGGGGCCGGAGGCTTCTCCTTCACGTCGGCGGCAGCGGAACGGCAGCCATGACGGCTGCCCTGAAACCGTGGCAACCAGGAACAAGGATTGTGCTGGAGGAAGAAGATGAAGAAAGAGCAAAAATCAAGAAGCCGGGTGAGTGACACCAACCCAGGCAATATAATGTACCTATTTGGAATTATTGGAAAATAAGACCCCAAAATTAAAAGCAGCTGCTGGACTGTGGGGCTTGAAGATTGAAAAGAAAAAAAAATGGGTAAAAGACCCAAATTGAATTTTGTTGCAGTAAACTTAAACTGGATGATTTGGCATTAATAAATTTCTGAAATTTGACTGTGCCTTTAACTGGAGTGGAGAGGAGAAATGGATATTCCTGAGAATTAATGCCTCTAAAAGAAAATGAAGCTAATGAAGATAGACAGATGGATGGCTACAAAATAGCCATGGAGCCTGCAGTGATTAAGCAGGGAAGTGGATTGAAGAGATTTCCCTTTCTGGGTGGAAAAGAAACATGTTAATCGGCTTTTTACCTTGGATTACTTGAAATTAATATTGGATATAAGGATTTTGGAGATTCCTACTCTGTCCCAGATGATTTTAAGAAAGAAGAAAGAAGAAAGAAATAACATTTTGGATTTTAACAATGGAGACTGACAAAACTAGGTGTGGTGTAGTTAACAAAGACAGGAAGCTGATGTACTATGCTTGGAACAGACATTTTAAAAGTTTTAAAGGGACATACAGAAATTCTTTACTTTGAACTGATGAACCTTGAAATAGAGCACTTTGGACAGAGAGGAAAAGGAAGAAAAAGAAGAATTAAAGTGGATAAATTTAAATGTGACTAACTGAAATGTAAAGTTTAAAAGCCTATGTATATATGATAAAGTTTAAAAGCCTAGGTATATATGATTTTTGGATAAAAACAGGAAGGGTTGTGAAATAATAAAAATAGAAAATAAGAGGTGGCTATTAAAATAGTGGATGATATCAAGGGGATAAAAATAATAAAGAAGAATATATTTTGAGGCAGGAAAATTTTAAGAAAATGTACTGTTTGATGTAATACGTTTTAATTTTAATTTGCAAACAAATGTTAAACTGATGAATAAGGATTGATTGAACAAAATACAAGATACATAGATGCTAGTGATTAGTCTTGAATTAAGGTAATACAAGTTGGAAATGATGACTATTATGAAATATATTGAGATTTAAATTGAAAGAGCAGGATGGAAAAATGATATAAAACAGATAATTATATTACAGTTAAAATGTGTGGGATGGATACCAACTAAGAAAAAAATGGGAATATTTGATCCAGGATGAAACAATGTTAATTCTTGGGATGATTTGGGATAGTTAAGAAGCTGAGGTAAATTTTCTATTGATTATTGATATTGATTACAATAACACTTTGTTGGAAGAGGCTTTTGAAATTTTAATCTTGTCTTTTATTATTATTGTTGTTCTTTCCTGTTAATTGTCTTGCCATTAATATAGTATATAGATGACAGGTTAATAATTTGCAAATAGAATTAGTAGCTTGGTAGTTTAAAATTCTTTGAGCCTGTTTTGCAAGGTGTGGGAAACTAATATTGTTATAATATATTCATCAGTATTCAACAAGAGGGGTGGTGAATTTGTGTATATGTGTTAGATTTTTAATGAACTTTTTATGTCTTGTTTGTTTTGTTTTTTCTTTGTTTCTTTAAAAAATGTGTTTTGTATTTTAATCCTTTTTGAATAAAATAAAAATAGATTAAAAACATGAATACAGACACAACATTTTGGACTTCAAACTAATCACATGTCACTTACTCAGGATTGACTCAAGAATATATGGCATATCTGGGCCACATTGACTGAAGACACCATTTCCTGCCAATGTATACAATTACATTTTAGAAGGAGGGCAGCACTGGCATCTAACATACTAATAGAGTTGAAAGGGACCTTGGAGGTCTTCTAGTCCAACCCCCTCCCCTGCTCAAGCAAGAGACTCTATACCATTTCAGACAAAGAAGCCTCCTAACGTTTACTGCCCTAGGCTATTTTTATTCAGTTTTAACCTAAGGCAGCTATGCCTCTTACTCTATAATGAGTTTAGATTGCTGTTTTTCTCATTTACATTATTTTCCATTGCAAAATGCAGGTGTTTCCCATCTGGCCCTTAATGCTCAATAAGATAGGGTCCTAAGGTCCTATAGGTAAGGAGGCTGCCTCAATTTATTTCTGCATAATATTGGAATAGTCAGGAGTGGAACCTTAACAATTTGTATCGCCCTTCATTTGCATATATTATGAAGTCATGAATATAAAATCTTGGGAGAAAAGCAGTTTGCGGTTATTTTTCTTCATCAACATTCTATTAAAGAGATGGTTTATTTATTGTTTCCAAATGTTGCATAAACATTAGCACAGCAAAAAACAAAAAAACAAAAAAACTGTGATATTTATCCCCTATCAAGGAAAGCTATAAGGTATGTTGGGAACTAAATCCGCTGGCAATTTATTCATCTTAGCAAAAACTTGGTTAAAAAAAAATGTTTGTGGACAATTATTAATTGGAAAGGAAAAGAGCAACCCAAAGTCCTTTCCCAATCTGATTATTTCATTAGTCTTTCTGCTTCCAATTATTAATGAAAAATTGCAATTTAATTATATTTTTTTTCCTGGTTGATGATTTATGCTATTCACTACAATCCATGTGAAACAGTTACAAGAGAGTGTAGGTAGCTTTAAAAAACTAAGTAATATATGTATATAGCTGCTGGGAACATTAACATTAACAGTTGAAGGCAATCACCAAGAATACACACTCAGGTAAGTAATTTTGTCGTCTCATTGTCGTTCCAGATATAATTAACATGAAATGGGCATTCTGGACGTTGAGTTCCTCTTGTGGTTTAATGCATTTTTCATTTACTCCAAGAGCTTGACTAATTCCATCCTTTTTCCTTCAAGAAAACTGCATTAATATATCAAAGTAAATGTTCCTTTTGGAAAATAGAGAATCAGAGATATTTTTTTTTCATACAGCTTTAAAATGAGAGCCAGTTTGGTGTAGTGGTTAAGGCATCCATTAGAAACAGGGAGACCGCCATTTTAGGCACAAAGCCAGCTGGGTGGACTTGGGCCAATCATTCTCTCTTGGCCCTAGAAAGGGGGCAATGGCAAATGATTTCTGAAAATCATTGCCAAACAACAACAATAACACAACAACCCTGCAGGGACTTGTTCAGGCAGTCTCTAATTGAATGGAAGGAGAAAAATGATTTAGAATAATAATTCAAGAGAAATGAGGAACCAACGTCTTTGGAAATTTCTCAGAGGACACTGTCCATACCCTACAAAGAAAACCTTTACAAAATGTTCTACCGATGGCACCTCCCACCGGCGCGTCTAGCCAAGATGTTCCCAAATACATCTTCGATGTGTTGGAAATGTAAATCACAGAAAGGGACATACTACCATCTCTGGTGGCTATGCCGAAGGGCAAAACAATACTGGCACAAATTAAAACAATGATTGAAGAAATTACAAAACAAAAACTTGAAATGAGACCGGAAACCTTTTTATTGGGAATCATCACAGCAAATTATACCAAAGAAATAAAATATCTAATCATTCATATCCTCACAGCAGCACGTATACTCTTTGCCCAGCATTGGAAATCTGAACAGTTACCTACAGAAGACAAAATAATAACTAAAATTACAGAATGTGCAGAATTAGATAAGCTTACAAAAGAAATACAAGAGAAGGATGATACTGATTATTATTTAGTATGGCAAAAATGGTACGGCTGGCTGGAGGCAAAAATAGGAATACAAAGATAGTTTATGACTAATCAATAGAAATGTATAGAAGTAAATAAGGAATCAATTATATATATATATATATAACCGTGTAAATAGATGATTATAGACATTAATATAAATACAAAAATGGAAAATACTCCACCGTTATAGTAACTTCTAAGAGTCAGTCATTGGACTGAATCGATGTTTGTTAGTTTTGTATGTTATTTTATGTATTTATGTTGGTTTTGTTTTTTCTTTTTATTATTAATAAAAAAAATTTTTTTTTAAAAAAAAGGAAATTTCTCAGAGGAAATTAAAAGAAAAAATTATATAACCAACCGAGCTTCTGCTGTTAAATCCAATTTATGTTTTGATTTTGATTGTCTAAATTAATAAAATTGGTTAATATAAAATCTACTGTGTTTCCCCGAAAATAAGACTCTGTCTTATATTTTTTTGAACCCTGAAATAAGCGCTTGGCCTTATTGCCATGCGCTCAAAGGCCCAATTGGGCTTATTATCAGGGGATGTCTTATTTTGGGGAAAACAGGGTATTATCTACTAGAGGTCATCCATCAGACACCATCAAATAAGGAATGTATCATAAACCCACATCATTTCTATGTCTGGCATGGATAAAATGTGTGATTATTGCAAGAACCCTTTGAGAAAAGCTATATTCTACTTTGGTTTATACATGATTCACGACATATTTTTACCAATTAACAATAATTGTCAATGTGTACCAGTAACCCTCAGTGTTTATTATGTAAGGTTATATTAGCATAACAAAATAATACTCCCTGGAATGCTGTATTATGTTTCGAATAAACAGAGATTAATTTACTATAATTTTGCTATGGCACATATTATGGTATTATACTTGTATTAAGCGATATTGAGCATATTTAGATGAGAAAGTAATGAATATATTAAAAAGAGAAATTAATCGGAGGAAATATAGGCTGAGAATGATCCAATCAGCTAGTAAATAGCAAATGAAAATAGTGAAAATTTAGAAATCACGAGACACAGAAAAACATGAATAAATTGTTTTTTTTCATCAAAGACTTCTTTTGGAGAAAGAACATTTCTTCCTCAGAATGCAAATTAACACACACACACATCCTGGGGAAAAAAATCCCTCGGAGGAAGGATGAGCATTCATTCTCTAATAACGTCTCTAAAAAAATTTCTGCTGGAACAGATTTGTGTAAACAGCTGAAATCAATTATACATTATTATATGTTTCTCCATTCTTGGTACTGTTACATGTCATCTATTAAATATTGCTAAATATTTACTGTGACGCCACACTAGGTCTGAGAGTCAATTATTAATACTATTAATTGTTCATTTTACTGCATGGAATTTGCCAGATGTTGAGTACTACTGGTCTGTAACTACAGCAGACTATTAAGTATTATAGCTGTACAAACCCATTTGGAGGGGTGCCTGGCTTCTGGCAACAGCCCCTGCTGGATGCACTGTGGGGACTTGATTCCTGAAGACTTGGCCCTACCAATTAAAGGGCTGCCTGAGGCCATCTGTACAGAAGACAGATTGACGGCTGACTCTATTTTTCTTTTCTTAAAAATAAAAGTATTAAAGATTATCGTTCCAATTGTAAAAGAAGAAAGAAAAGAAATTAAAAGAAAGAATAAAGAGTAAAAAGTGTAAATGAAAAGAGAAAAGGAGCCAGTTTGGTCTAGTGGTTAAGGCACCAGGCTCAAAACTGGGAGACTATGTGTTCTGTCCTACCTTATGCAAGAAAGTTGGCTGGATGACTTGGGAAAGTCACTCAGCTCAGCTAACTTTGTAGCTCAGCAAACCTCATAGGGTTGTTGTTGTATAGAAGGAAAAAGGAGCATTAGATATATTCACTATCTTATGTTTAAAAATAATAAAGGCAGAATAATACATACATACATACATACATACATACATACATACATACATACATACATACTGGACAGTGGTGAAATGTTCTCAGTTCATACCGAATCAGGCGATCTGGTAGCGATTGTGGCAGGTGGTTCGGAGAACCGGTAGCAAAGGTGGTGCGAGGCTCCACCCACCCACCTGGGTGTCATTATTTCCTGCTTTTAAAAGGTAAGAAAAAGGCTCTGATGATCGCGCGCCACAGCTGTGATCGTCAGAGCCTTTTTTTAACCTTTTAAAAGCATTTTTACAACCAATTCACCCGAATAGGTTGTAAAAAAATGCTTAAAAAAAGTAAATAAAAAAAAGTTGGCCACGCCCAACCAGTCACATTACCCCCACCACCAAGCCACGCCCACAGAACCAGAAGTAACAAATTTTACATTTCACCACCGATACTGGACAAAAGCAAGAAGGAAATAATAAAGAAACAGACATTTATAAAGTGATGCCAAACATTCACCCAACAAGTATAAACAATTAAAGTAACTTTTCATTTCCTCTTAATTTACAACCAATGATCTCTTAATTCCATGATCCTTCTCATAAACAATCCATAAAGCATCATTTTTTTTAATCCTGGTATCAGCAAAATAAGAGTTGCCAGAAATAACAACATATATATTTTAATCTTGATCCAATAGACCAATTTTATATTCTTTACTTCTAACAATTTTAAATCTTAATCCATTCAAGTAAGGCCACAGAACTTGATTTCTTTTCATTTCTCTCCTTTGACACAACATTTATCCCAGCTATAATAAACTGTTGGCCTTCTCAGATAAATCGGACAGGAAATATGACCAGATGAGCTAAATCTACATTATTGTAAGGCTGCAGTAACAGAATCTTGTAAGTCTGAAAGTACAAATTTCCTCCTGCCCTTTTGACTGCTAAATCCATTAGGTTAGGCCCTTTCCAAGTTTCTTTCGGATGATTGTGGGTCCCTGCCTCTTTGTTCTGATGGTTTCCTAGGCAGCAGCATCTTTTCCCTTTCTCAAGGTTATTCATGCATTTCATTACATCACTCTGCCCTTCAGATTCAGATTCTCTTCCCAAATTCCCAAGGGAAATAGAAACACATAAGAAATATGTGCCGTGCTTTCCATTATAATACAGAGGATTATTATTCTATTATTTTTTCACCACCTTCCTATGCCATTTAACCAGTTTGTCATGGGTTGAAAACAGGAATTGTTCTTCAAATACATTATGTGAATTATGGGATCTAGCACAGCATCAGAATAGCTGGAAAAATGCACCATCTCATTATCATTGTTTTTTTCATCTGGGCATTAGACCATATGATTTGCTTATATTGTATCTTGGTAAAATATGCCAATACGTTTAGATGTTTTTAATGAAATCTATATACTAGAGTATTGATCAGCATTTTTTCTCCTGTTATTGAAACTGTTCTACATTGCTGGATCAAGGCAGAAATTATGAATTAGCATTTATATATATATATATATATATATATATATATATATATATATATATATATATATATATATATATATATATATATATATATATATATATATAATTATATATATATATATATAATTATATATATATATATATATAATTATATATATAATTATATATATATATATAATTATATATATATATATATATATATATATATATATATATATATATATATATATATATATATATATATATATAATTATAATTATATTTGCTGATAAAGAAATAATTTATTTCTTTATCAGCAAATATAAATTTGGTATAAAATGATTTGTCGTGAATGCAACTGCTTGAGGACTCCTGGATTGGGGCTGAAAGGCAAAAAGGAAGCAGTATGCTCCCTCCCATATTGGGGTAGACCAGGTGCTTTGATAGGCATGGCAAAATGGCAGGGGTGAAATTTAAAATTTGTTACTACTGGTTCTGTGGGTGTGGCTTGGTGGGGGGGTAATGTGACTGGGTAGGAGTGGCCAACTTTTTTTTTTTTTACTTTTAAAAGCATTTTTTCTACAACTTTAAAAGGTTGCAGAAAAAATGCTTTTAGAAGCCTCTGATGATCAGGCAACTCAGCTGGGATGGCCAGAGGCTTTTAAAGGCATTTTTTTCCTTACAACCTCTTCGGCCGAAGAGGTTGCATAAAAAAAATGCTTTTAGCAGCCTCTGACCATCCCAGCTGAGGTGCACGATCATCAGAGGCTTTTTTTTTTACTTTTAAAAGCATTTTTTTCAGCCAAAGAGGTTGTAGAAAAAATGCTTTTAAAAGTAAAAAAACCACCCTCTGATGATTGCGCGGCTCAGCTGGGCATGGGGATTTTTGCTACTGGTTCCCCGAACCAACCGCCGCCATCTCTACCGGATCAGGCGATCCGGTCCAAACCAGGAGCTTTTCACCCCTGCAAAATGGTATTAATTGAACAGGGTAAGCATGGATCTCACAATATTTTTCCTCTTTCCTGTGTAAAAATGAGAAAAAGGAGAATAAAAATATTTTGCTTATGTTTTCAAATTCTGCCACTAAACTTAAAAAAAAAATACAGCTTTTAGATAAAACTGGTAGTATTAGTTGCAGATAACCAAATCTTGGATTCACCTGATATCAAATGTTCTTGCCACTAAATCAGCTGGAAAACATGCATGGACTCATTATAAATGTTATATTATAAAAATGGAATGACTGTTAGTATCATGGAATATTCTACTCTCAGTGGTCTTGTTAACAGAATTTGAACATTGAAATGCCAACAAAACAGCTCTTAATAGCTGGAAGTAGTCAATATGAGATCTCTTTGTCACTTAGATTTTAGATTGTTCAAATGGATGGTAGCTTGTTTCTGTCATTTTCCTTTCACCACTCTCTGCAGAGGTTTCAATTCATATAAACTTGACAATTGACTTAGAACTCAAATAGATGAAGTCAATTTGGTGTGTGTGGCTTATTAGTATAATCATTAAAATTCATTATTTGTTTTTCCCGAGTGAGTAAGCATTACTTATTTAAGACTTGTCATATGAAACAACTCAAAATGATCTGATATCCACTATTATTCAGTGTTCCATAAATGATTTCCATCCAAAATGCAGACATGTTGCTGAATTAACAAATATAGATTATGTGCTTTGATCAGAAGACAAATATGCATGACAGGCCACAATGGAGGGAAAAGCCAGTTACAATATTGTGGCAATTGTTAATGCACAAAGGCATTAACAATGCCTTGTATGCATTGTTAACTATGGTATTTGGCCCATTTAATAAATAAAAAAAAAGAAGTTCCTTCTAAGTAATCATATCTAAAATGATGTGGTGGGATTGCAATCCTGTATAGATTTAATTCACAGTAATCCCAGTGATTTATGTAGCAGGATGCTTCTATTGAGTTAGGCATGTATTTGGGTTGAAATGGGAAAAAACAAATATATATTCCAGCAACTTGTAGATATAAAAAGTCCATGATGGTCATTGTAGGAAGAGAGCTGTAGCACCTTTTGTGACCTGCATGTGATGGAATGTGTCTATGAGGAGGGGGTGGTGATGTGAAGGACTACTATAGTAACAAAGCATGAAGGAGGGAGGACATTCCAAGGAGGGGGTTGAGGCAAGAGACAGAACAGTCTGACCTGGAACAGAAGAGACTGAGGACAACCACTCTGTAGAATCTTCCAGAATATATCCATTAGGTTAGAGTAGGGTAGGTTTAGTCCACCAGAATTCTGTCTATATCATGTAAGCAAATAAAGAACTGAACTTTGGCTGGATTGTGTTATGTTATTCTTGGGCTAGACCTAACATTGCAGCTCACTTTATGTTCTGACCCAGGCTCCCTTAACAAGCAGGAGGCAGGAATTATTGGCAAAAACTCTTTTATTTACACAACTGTGAATTATGTTCATTCACAGTCAGCTACGTTTGTCCAGACGGTTTTTCAAAGGAATATTTCTCAACACACCTTATCTCGTTTGGCAAGCTGCCACATAAATTGTTTCCAACCGCAGTACAAGGCAAAACTTGGAACAGAGTCTCTCAGCGTAATGGAATAAACAAATTGTTTCCTGCAAAGTCCACTCCCTGTTAGCTCCTCTTTTATTTCCTATGGAAGGGACCAATTATCTCCAAGGTGCGGCCTTACTCCCGAGTCAACCCTGCTTTCTTAATTGTTCTTGTCTTCTGGCAGCTCTATGCATGCACACACTGGGAACAGGCTCCAGCTGTTCCTTTGCCTTGTTGCTGTCTAGCTCCCTCTCTGCCTCCAACACAGAGCCCTCGTCTGAGCTTTCCCTAGCCCAGGATTACCCCAAGTTCCTCCCCAACCTCCTCAGTGTCCAACTCTGCTGCCAGCTCCACTGGTCACCAGTGGGCCACAACACTCTATCAGTTGCATAGATTAATACTGGATTTATACTGGAGTAAGGTGAGAAGGAAAGGCAGGGAAACAGGTTGCTATGCAGAAGCAGATTAAATGAAAGATAGATTACAAGTACTTTATTAATTAACACCTGTAATTGTTTTTTTTTTTAAAAAAAAAAAAACCACCACTGCATGTATCAAGACCTTCTGAAATTGCCTGTAACCTTTTGATATGCTGAATGTGACTTCAACAACCTCTTAGTGGTAAGGTCCAATTTTTCCAAAACAGTCATTTTTGAGAGTATTTGGGAGGCTGAACACTGTAATAATATTTTTCCTTGTTTTGATTCCCAAGGTCAAATTTGGTCCACTAATTATTTTGTGGAAAATTTGTTACATTTATAAATGTCTATGGAGATTCTCAGACATCCAAGTCATGGTTGTCCCAAAGGTGCTTTTTCAAGAGGCAACTGGACTTTCTGTTTTGTTTTTTCCTTTCAAGGCCATTTTCTTTGTTTCATTTGCCTTATATAGAAACTAGAGGAGCATCACTGACAGAAGATGACATATGTCACATTAGAGGAAGAATGTATGAAGGTGCCTCTATTGTGTATGTGTACTTTTGGGGACCTGTGATGATGCCGTTTGTATAGATTATGGGGGAAAAGTAGACATCTGGCTTTGTTGAAGGATCTGGTTCTGATGTTAGCATATCAATATCCTATTATTTCTTGTTGCTTCTGAGATACTGCTGAATGTTGGGTGATTGAGTGTATGAACAGTGGTGGGATTCAGCTGGTCCACACCTATTCAGGAAAACCGTTTATTAACTTTCTGAGCAGTTGGGAGAACCAGTTGTTAGAAGAAATCTTCCAACAGCCAATTTAATTTAATTTAATTTAATTTAATTTAATTTAATTTAATTTAATTTAATTTAATTTAATTTAATTTAATTTAATTTAATTTAATTTAATTTAATTTAATTTAATTTAATTTAATTTAATTTAATAATTTAATTTAATTTAATTTAATTTAATTTAATTTAATTTAATTTAATTATTTAATTTAATTAATTTTTTATTGTATTTCTATGCTGCCCAACTCCCAAGGGACTCTTTTTTCCCCCCAATTTAAAGGGCTAATCCTGTCAAGAAGGCAGGAAGGAAACGTTCTGGTGTTGTTTCTAGTCTAATCCTTATCTTTATTGCCCTGTTTACAGAAACTGCCTCTCCAGTTAAGTTTTATTACATTGTAACAGCTAAAGGTTCTTGGCAGTATGCCCAGACTTTCTGTTGCCTGAACTTCTCCTGAGGTTCTTTTTCCCCTTTGCTGGTACTTTGCTTTTCATTTGCTTTATTAGGGACTTGACTTTCTTAAAGGGGAAGGGTTGTTTTAAGATTTTTACACTGCCTTAGTGGCTCCTGGCACTGTCCTTTTGGGGTGTACTTTCAAGAGGCAGGATGCAAGCTTGGCACCGATTTTTTACTGTCTTTCTGGGGGCATGTGATCTTTCCTTAAATCTGGATTATTTCCTTAGGATATCCTGTGTGGTGAGTGAGACCAGCTGGTATCTTTAAGTGGTGCAAATAGATCTAAGGATTGCTTCTCCTGGATGTGAAAGGGTGCTTTGTCAGTTCACTGAGCACAGGAGTCTATGGGGATTCTTCAGTCATCCAGGTCATGGCTGTCCAAAAGGTGCTTTTTTCAAGCGGCAACTGGACTTTCTTGGTTTCCAGAAAGTTCAGTTGCCTTTTGAAAAAGTACCTTTGGGACAGGAGTCTCTTGCATTGCTTTGGAGTGGCGAAGGCACATGATTGCTCATGATTGCCAAGAAAGAATACAAGATAGCAGTTCAAAACAATAAATCTTGTAATTCAAACATAGTTTACATCTAATCTGGACATAAACTATTCTGTCATAATTTACATAAGAAGACTTATGTAAATTTTCAAAAGAAGACTTAAAATATTGTCACTCTTTATTGGGATGATAGCTCCAGATTAGTCAAAAACAGATAGTGGCTGTTGTGGCCCACCAGCGGCCTGTGGAGCTGGCAGCAAAGTCAGACAGTGAGGAGGTTGGGGAGGAACATGGGCCAGCCCTGGGGGCTGGGGAAAGCTTGGGTCAGGGCTCTGCATCGGAGGTAGAGAGGGAGCTAGACAGCAGTGAGTCAGAAGAAGAGTTTGAGCCTGTTCCCAGTGTGCACATGCACAGAGCTGCCAGAAGACAAGAACAACTAAGAAAGCAGGGTCGACTCGGAAGATGATTATTATTATTATTATTATTATTATTATTATTATTATTATTATTATTTTATTTCTATACTGCCCCTCTCCCGAAGGACTTGGGGCGGTACAGCCTATTAAAACAAAAAATATACAAATATCAAAATTTAAAATTATTAAAAATATTACACAATTTCGGCCCAGATTAAAACTCCCAATTTAAAATAATTACATAGTTAGCCCTGCCTGGCGAAACAGTAGGGTCTTAAGGGCACAGCAAAACACACGGTGGTCAGAGATCTTGCGTATTTCCGGGGGCAGTTTGTTCCAAAGGGCACACCTGGGAGGCAGGGGTGGGTTCCACTTACCTTTACTACCAGTTCACAACGGGATCGCATGCGCAGATCACTTCTGATGACCTCAGGGTCAGTGGGCGGAGCCTCCTTCTATAGAACCAGGGGCAACCCACCATTGCTGGGAGGTGATTAGCCCCTCCCATAGGAAACAAAAGAGGAGCGAATGGGGAGTGGGCTTTTGCAGGAAACAATTTGTTCAGTCGGTCATTACAAAAGTGGGAAGTTCTGTTCGTGACTCTAAGAGACTTTGTGCCAAGTTTTGCCTTGCCTGTGGTTTGAAATTAGTTATCTGGAAGCTTTCCAAGTGAGATAAGGTGTGTTGATAGTTATGCCTTTGAAAGACTGTTTGCAAAGCCGTGCTGACTGTGAATGAAAGTAATTCACAGTCATGTAAAAAAAGGGGTTTTACCTGGACTAAGACCCTGCTTCTTGCTATTTAAGGAAGCCTAGATCAGAACAGTGGCCAAAAAGATATGACACATGCCCTATTCCCTTTGATGTGTAATGCATGTAAAAAATGAGTGGGGAGTGATCACACTCTGGTGGCTACCATATACGCTTTTTTTCCTTCTTCCCCCACCTTACACACACACACACACACACACACACACACACAGAGAGAGAGAGAGAGAGAGAGAGAGAGAGAGAGAGAGAGAGAGAGAGAGAGAGAGAGAGGGAGACCCATGTACTATACTAAAGCAGAACAAAAGGAAGATATATGAATGAATAGCCACATTCTCAAAAAGTGTGGGAAAAGTGATGGTTTTGTAGCTAATAGTAGATGCTGTTTTAAAAAAGAAAACAGCGTAAGAACCAAGAGATACTTGCAAATGAATACTGTTCACATTTCCCTTTTAAGCCAAGCCAAAGTCATCAATATTGTCTTTTGTTTTAAAGTTTACCTGGGATTATTTGACTGAGCAAATGACAAACAGTAGGCAGGAGGGGAAAAAAAGGAACAATCTGTTCCTCCAAGGTAAATAAAATCAATTATACTTTGTCCTGCTCAGTTTGGTTAGCCATTTTAAGTAGGCCATATTTCTGCATGCAGCTATTGCATGAACAATTGACTTTGAGTAAAGCATACTGATTTCCAATATGCATTTATTTTGACTAATTAAATAGAGTCATTATCAAGTCTGAGACAAGGGTGGGAGAGGTCAGGAAGTCTTGCCTAGAATCAAAAGAGAGAGATCTTTTGATTATTATTTTTTTTTTTGCTTTGCTTTGCTTTCTTCTTCTTCTTCTTCTTCTTCTTCTTCTTCTTCGAGGTGGGGGGAGAGATCAGGCTGACTGTGCTGCTAGAATGTTTATTTGTTAAATTGATCCTCAGCAAGGATTACCAAGATGGGAAAATGTTACCTTCGATCTAAACAGTTTCATCCAATCTTAGTGTCAGCACATAACTACTTGCCAATGGCGATATAGGAAGAGAAATGAGAAGAGGAAAAGACAATTCTGAAAAATAAGGGGATTAGACACTATCTTGCTGGACAGTTGTCATCAAGCATTTGATCAAAAAGTTAAAGCTTGATAGACAAACATACAATCCACGGCACAGCATATTTGAGGAAAGAGCTCACTTATTCTTGACCTGCTTTCTGTCAAAAAGGGATTGCTTTTTAACTCATAGATTGCTTTTTTAAATTATGTCCCTCTTTCATTATGTGGAATCTCCTCCCTTATATAATGGTGGAAAGGATTTTCATCATGGCAAAAAAAAAAAAAGAAGGCAAAAAGTGGGGAAATTATAAAATTAAATGACAAATCTGGCAGGAATTCCTACAGTAAAATATCTGCATGTAATGCTAAGAAAGAATTAGACTTCCTTCAAGTTTGGAAGAAGGCATTCTATCAGGGTGTCTTCAGGATATGATAAAAAAAAAATCAAGTGGCAAACATGACGATATGATTTGAGCAGAATTTTAATTGCACCATCATGGCCACCATCTTGACTTATTCTGCAAACACCCTTACATTTTGTCCCTATTATAAGTGCACTATAATAGTAGGTAGAAATAGTTCTCAACTTATGACTATAATTGAATCCAGAATTACAATTATAAGTGTGGAGATTGTTAAGTGATTCACCAGATGATATGCCCAATTTTACAACTTTTTTGAATTGGTCATTAAGTGAATACTGTGGTTATTAAGTGAACATTATACTTGTTTAATAAACTTATTTTCTTCAATAGCTGTCTTTTTGCTGGAACCTGAAATAAACACTGGAAACCAGCAAAAAAAAAAAACCTGAAAATTGTGGTTACATGACTGTAGGATGTTGCAAATGGCCATAATTGTGAGATAACTGCCAAATACCCAAAATGCAACTGTGCGTTTTGTGTGTGGGGGGGGTATTGAACTTTTTTTTTAAAAAAAATTTTTTTATTTATATGCCGCCCTTCTCCGGAGACTCAGGGCGGCTTACAATGTGTTAAGCAATAGCCTTCATACTTTTGTATATTTATACAAAGTCAACTTATTGCCCCCACAAACTGGGTCTGGATAATAAATAGCCCCACTCCATCTGTTGCTAAGAGATTGGTTATTAAACAAAGACTACCAGTAAATGTAATTAATTACTGTAACATGGGTATTCTACGTCCACCCAAAATTTACAACTTGTCGGGATTTTCTGATCTGTTTCTCAGTGACGTCAGGTATTGTTGACCAATGTTCACTGAATTTGGATATTGTATATTTTCAATAAAGAATGGGCTAGATTGTACCCAAGTTGGCCATTGGCTCCTCCCAGCCAGAAAGACATATAGGAGAGTTTTCTGTTTCCGTTCAAGCAATAAAGTTTGATATTCCATGTCCCTGGTAGTAGTCATCTGGTATGGCTCTTGGTTGTCTTTTCTTGTTATTTGGTTTGCCCTTTGGGTCATATTGTCCATTACTATCTGACTATTTTCCATGGCTCTAAGCCTGTTGTCTCTTTAGGTCGGTCAGACAGTTTTCCATTAGTAGGGAAAGTCCAAAATAAGTACCATTTTCTACTGTAAAGCTATGCTATGCTTTAACTTAGATTAGCAATTGGAGTGAAATTTTATTGGTGCTTTGGAATCCCACCCTGCATTTTCTGTTTTGGAGGTAGAAAGGATAGAATTGTAATTACAATCTGTTCAAAGGAAGCAAGTCAACAGTGAGGTCAAAAGCTTAATTTTAGCTTCCTGAGGACATCCTCAGGCAAACAACGGACGGAATTGTAATCATCCTCCTGTTATCTTGCTGCAAAATTAGAAATAACCCAAACCTTGATGTGTCAACATGATCTGCTGAGCTCTGAATGTGCTATAGCAAAAGGCTAGGCATTTTTCAAAGCAATTATGAGAAATACTTCTTGATGGATAATATTCTTCCAGATCCAAAGAGACAGGCAGGTATTGGCCAATCAACCAAACATTTTGGTAATTAGACCAGGAACAGAAAATAGAGGTAATGATAGATATAGGATGCCAAGTGACACCAGTGCAGGAAGAAGGGGTATGAGAAACTGAGAAGTTCCAGGGTCTGAAGGAGGAACTGAAGGCGATGTGGAAATTAAAGGCCAAAATAGTACCAAAGGTGGATGGACCAGAAGAGGGCAGTATTACGAATAGCTAAGATACTCAAACTCAAATCCCCAAGCTTCTGGTAGAAGAACCAAGATTGAGGAAGACACGTATCACTCATATATGGAATTTTATATATCCCTCCCTCACACCATTATTGAAATTATGGGGAAATACACATAAACACACGCACACACCCCGACAAAAATAAAGCATGAAGAGAAGGAGCAGTACAGGAAAATAACCAATTTCTAAATCCTGTACATTCAGTCAATGCAATTCATCACTTTACCAAACTTAGAACTATCCTTATATATTGGGATATTGTTTTATTGAATTTCCCTTAGCTATCCGTTAGTAAAACCCAGCTTTCTCTCTGCTCGTCAACGCTGATCACAACTTTGCTTCCATCTAATTTATCTTGTCAACCGTAATGTATGTCCTAATCAGGTTTTCCCACTCACAACTCCATTTTTATTGTTGCATATTAGAAGTAGAGATACTTTTTTGGACTGTGATAACCCTACTTTGTGGTGTCTCTGTCAACCCTGAAGCTGACCTGGCTGAAGCCATCTGGGAGCTTCAGTGTTACCACTCTGGAGCAAGGGATAGGGAGGGATAGCTGGGATTGTGTATCCAAAATAAAATACTTTCCCCTGGAAGCCAAGAACATCCTCACACCTGGCCAGAGGAAGGAGGAGGAGCATGAGGATGCTACCATGATTGGACCAGTGACTGATTGTTTGGGTTTGAGGGGGAAAACTTTTACTTTTAATTAGGTGAAAACTAAGGGGTTCTTTAGAGTTGGTTTTCACCAGGTACAGTATGTGCCAATTTGCTGTTTCCAATAAAGCTATTCACCTACCTCAGAGTTTTTGCTTGCAATGGATTTATTACTAGGAACCCTGACAGTCTCATGATATGGAAATGGGTGAGAATAAGAAAGAGCTAAGTATTGGGAAAGTGGACGGGTAATAGAAAAAAGGATAAGAATTAATACTTAAGAAATTGAATTCACAATGAATTAAATAAAATCAGAAGCTATACAAGATTTAACAGAGCAGATTAATACAGGTTTACTTATAGAACTGCCACAACTATCCTATTTTTTTTCCCATTTTAAACTGAAAATACATTGCTCTTTACTTTCTCTTTGTGGGTAAGAACGACAGAATGAGAGCAAACATTTTCTTTCATTAAATAAAGGGATGGCTTTTGCAAGTTAAACAAATTAACTTGATAATGTTGCTGAAATTTAACCTCATGTAACATTCAACTAAATCTTAAATGCATCTTGAATATTTCACTTATCAACTTTTTTTCTTTAAACATAAACTGCATTTTAACTTATACTTAGAAACTGTTTTCAGGCCATTTTTGCTACCAGAAATTAGTAGTGCACCCTGCTTTTTAAATTTAGATGTCGATTTTTTTGGTTTATGAAGAAGGGGCATTCTGAAAACTGTAGCACATGTTTGAATGGGACTGCATATGGTCTGTAGATTGAAATTTATCTATCCCAGTTGGAGCCCTTCAATAGAATTAGGTGATTGCATGCAATTATCCCATCATAATGAAAAATGCATAATGCAAATGCAGTTTCATGCTACACCAAGTTGAACCATTAGGAGTCAGGTGGCATATAAATCTGATAGATTCTTCTTCTTCTTGTGCCATATCCATCATTGGACGTTGGCGATCATGTTGGCAATCCTATTTTTGTTAACAGCGATATGAAAAAGTGCTGCTGAGTTTTCTCCAAACCAGTCCCTTAGGTTTTGAAGCCATGATGTTCTTCTTCTTCCTGGATCTTGTTTGCCTTCAATCTTTCTCTGGAGGATTAAGTGAAGGATGCTGTATTTTTCTGGGTGTCGCATCACATGTCCAAAATATTCTAAGTTTAACTTTTTAATGGCTTTGATTATTTCCCTTTGCTTTCCCAGGCTGCTTATCACCTCCTCATTTGTGATTTTGTTAACCCAGTTTATATGTAACAGTCGTCTGTAAATTCACATTTAAAATGCTTCTAGTTTCTTCAAGTAGTTTTCTGTCAGAGACCAACTCTCTACTCCATAGAGCAGGATAGAAAAGATGTAACATCTGAGAAGCCTGATTTTCAGTTTTAGGCTTAAGTCGTAACTGCAGAAGACCTTTTCCATTTTGAAGATGTGAAAGATAGATAAATAAATTACAATCTAAATCACATGAAGCATTGCACTGATTCATTTAACATAGTATTCCATTCGAGGCATTATATTTTTAGAAGAATGAAGACAAAATGGAAGACAATCAGGGAAGATCAGTAAAAAAAATCAAAAGAAGCTGAAGAAAATGTGACTGAGAAGAAATATTTGATTATACTTTTCTATACCATTAAGGTTGTCACATTTCCATTATTTTATATGTCTTGTTAAGGCAGGGTTGTCAGACTTGTGGCCCATGGACTAGATGTGTCATACCCGTGCCCAGTTTAGCAAAGAAGAAAAAAGTTGTGATACGTCACATAACGATGCCATGATGATGCAAGTTTGACACCCCTGTGTTAAGGACACATAGAATAATGGATTTAATTTATTGTGGATTTCAATTGAGCATTAAGAAAAAAAATTCAGGGGTTTTGGAGCAATTTGACTATTGCCCAAAGAGTTGGTGGTCTCTCTTTCATTGGATATATTAAAGCCAAAAGCTGGGCAGTTAGCTGTTAAGGATGCTTTAATTTGAGTTTTTGCATGGAGTAAGATCTTGAATTTGATAGCCCAAATGGCTCCCTGCAATTCTATGATTCTGTGTGATAATTTGTAGAATGTAATTTCACTTTGAAAAGTAATAGGTGAAGCATTTTTTGGAATCTCCTTGATTATAGGTAATTTGAAGTTTCTGCCCCATGTTTAAAATTATCCCAACGTTCCTATTTATCTCAGTTTGTTTTATTGGAAAATGATAAGAGCAAACCAATGTCTCGTATCGAGCTTTGGAACATGATGCTAATTCAGTTCAAATACTTTACCTAATTCTGGTATTAATGATCTAACTCATTATATAATAGTCTTCTTCAATTTATATGTGAACTTCAGTTCCCAGAATTCTCCAGCAAGCTTATTCAATGCTGAGAATTCTGTATGAAAGTGGTATAAGACATATATTTCTATATGAATATACAACATATTATCATCATCAAGGTTCCAGGTTCCTTATAATATTGAAATGAGACTTTTCCCCCTCCTTTATTCCAATGATTGCAGGAGGTGACAGTTCTAAAATTACACACAATAGCATCAAGGTTACCACTGTGAAAGTAGCTTATATTTCTTCCTGTCCAACTGCTGATTGATATTCCTGAAGCCAATCTGCGTCCTACCAAGAGGAAGAAAGCAACACAAATAAAATCTTCCTTCTCTTTGTTGGTAGGCAAGAGAATGCTATCCCATAAGTTACAGGTGGGAAGAAAAAATAGCAGGGTACCGGAGACTCTCAGGTTTGTAATTTCTAGCTATGTGGCCTTGGCGATTACACAAATTTGCTAGTCTTTGCGGCAAGAAATAGGAAATATTTTCTATTAAATAGGGAATATATAAGAAAAGAAGAAAGGCAGCAAGTAAAAGACAAGAAAAGAGTTGAAGGAAAAAACAGGAAAAAAGAAAAGAAAAAAGATATAAGGAAGTAGCTTCAGATATTCTTCACAGCTGTTACAAGTACAAGTATATTTTAACTCTCTCTTGAAAGTTACAACATACATCTATAGATTATATATACGCTATCATATCCCCATGTAGTTGTCAAAGCCATAAATCACAAGTTTAATTTTTTTCATTTTTATGTGAAAGGTCCATAAGAATTTTCCAGTCACCAATAAATGTAGACAATGTTTTTTTTTTGTCTTTAATCAAAGAAGTAAATTTATCCATTTCAGCAAATTCTGTCAACTTCACCAACCATCTTTCCACCTCTGTGCATATAGTAAAGTTGCTATATATTTTTTTCTGTTTATCCATTAGTCCTAAAAGGAAAAGTTCTGTCTTCAATGAAAACTGTTCTTTAAAATCCTCTGAATCAAAGTATGTATTTGAATCCAAAAGTTTTTAGGGTTTTTTTTTTTTAACATATGCCAGTCTCGACAGCAGCCTTAATGATTCATGCATTTGAGAAGAAAATATGCTTGATGTCTTCACTTGAAGTCTTTGGTAGATATACAAAATTTAGCAAACCATTAATCAATTACAACCTATCTGAGCCACAGGATTGTCACATCTCAAAGTAGAACCATCTTTCGTGAATTTATTTCCAATACAGTGCAAAACAGAATAAAGTAGAAATCTGCTATCTAAAAATGAAACTAAAATCATTTTTAGATTGTATTTTCAAAACAAACAGAATAAATTTTGTTATTAAAAAGCATTAATATATATACATATACATTCTGTACATGTATTTATGCACACACATACACACACATGTGTACATATGTATATGTATAAATCTATATATATACCTATATGCACATACATATGTACCCTGTTTCCCCTAAAATAAGACATCCCCTGATAATCAGCCCAATTGGGCTTTTGAGCGCATGTGCTAAAATACCCCCCCCAAAATAAGCCCTCCCAAAAAATATTTAAACACATGCACAGCCGGTCCCTGCCATTTCCTCTGGTTAGGATTAGGGAGACAGAGCTGGAAATCAGGTAAGACAGCAAGAGGAGCCCCATCTTGCTCCACGCACCCCAAAATAATAAGATATCCCCAAAAATAAGGCCATTATTTTGGGGTTCAAAAAAATCTAAGATAGTGTTTTATTTTCGGGGGAAAACGGTATCTCTCTCTCTATATATATATAGATACCTATATACCTATGTGTGTGTGTATGTGTATGCATGTGTGTGCATATACATATATACACAAACACACAAAAAAAGCAATCCTATGAGGTGAGCTAGACTGAGAAATAGTGACTGACCTAAAGCGCCAAGTTGGCTTTCATGTTTAAGGTGGAACTAGAACTCACAGTCTCCTAGATCAGTGATGGCGAACCTTATCAGCACCAAGTGCCCAAATTGGAACGTGCATGTGGGCATGTGCGCATGCATGTCAGAGTGCCAGAAACCCAAAGACTAGGCATGAGTGTGCCGGCCAGCTGGTCTTCAAGTTTCTGGTGCTCTTGCGCGCCGGGAAAAACCAGCTGGCCAGCACGCATGCTCACTGGAAACCACAATGACAGCGTATGTGCCCACAGAAAGGGCTCTGCGTGCCACCTCTGGCATGCGTGCCTTAGGTTCGCCATCACGGTCCTAGATTCTAGGCCAGCACCTTAACCAATACCCCAAACTGATTCCCATTATCTGAAAGAAAACAAAGGGAGAGACCCAGGTTGCTGAGTCATTAAATAGCAATCTTCAATTCAAGTCCAATATTTTTAATTGCAATGTTGCTCTTGAGAAAATGAAGCATTGCTGGAAAGATGCACCAGGAGAAAGCTACCCTTAGTCTGCCTTTATGCGGCAAGCATGTTGCCTTGATGTACAATACAAAGCATTTGTCAGTGTCAAAGAAAGATTTCATGGACATCCAGTTGTCTCATTTAGCTCATTGGCTCAAAGTATCTCTACCTAACTCCACTGCAAAATTACAGGCAAAACTGACTTTGAAACACACAAGCTCAGCCTAAGCATAGCATGTGGCCCCACAACATCTAGGATATGGCTGCAAAGTCTGTTCAATGGATGCAAGTAAATATAAATTTGTCATGCATAAGGAAAATTAATAATTGGGAGAGTGATCCTATTAATTACATGCCCTTTAAACCCCTAAAATGTATTTATTCAAATGTAATTATACAAAGCTGTTGAGTGTTTTGTCCTGACTTCTCTGCTGCACTCCCTGCTGTGACAAATCCAAATGTTGTTCTTAGCGCTTTTAGCTTCTTCATTTTTTTTTTATTACTTTATCTATTTTGTAATCCCACCAGTTCTTGCTTGCAGGCAAATGACATTTCTTGCAGATATTTCAGGGCACCATTGTTGCTAATTTGACATGCCATTGTTTGTAGTCAGTATGCACCATTTTCTTGCAGCATCTAACTAGATGATCCAGCATTCTTTGGCATCTTTGCGGGGATGGTACTTGCTTTCTGTTGCTGTCTTTTCAATTCTGGATTTATATGTATTTGTCCTAAAGGTTTAGTCTTGTGCAGTCAGAATTAGCACCTTTGTCTCTTTCTTTAACTTTCCTGCTCTTACTAATTATTATTATTCTATCCCACAGTTTTATATATAATTCAAAGAGGCAAACATATCTAACATGTCCAGCTATCTTTGCACTTTCATGCAAAGGCAGAAGTGAAATAAGTAAATGTTGAAAAAATCATTCGTCAATCTGAATTCAGAATTTTATAGATTTTTATTTTGCATTAATGTGGCCAACAGTGATTTGATTTGTTATGTTAGGAAAGCCAGAAAAAATAGTAATTTTATTTGTGTGTATATTTTATGGCGTGGCAAAAGACGATATGCGGGTTGCAATGAATGAAAAAGAGGGAGAAATGAAAAGGTGTTCAGAAACTGCCTTCCAGAATGAAATACCATATGTTATATTCTTGTTCAATGTACTTTCAGATGAGTTATAATTATAATGCCCTGAAAAACAGGGTTCGTCATGAAAATGCTGACAGCTAACATAATGAAATGACACTTACAATGAAATAATGAAAATGCTGCTGCAGAAACATGTAAAAATAAGACAAGTGAATGAAAATCCATCATTTCTGTGTTTTGCAGTAAAATTGAACCAAGCCTAGAATATGGCCACCTGAAACTAATAAATTAGATATTGTTCAGTTCCCTGTGTCAAGTAGAAAATAGAAGTGGCATCTTTAAATATGTATCTTTCCCTCTGAAATAAAATCAGAGTCATAAAGTTGGAAAGGGTCACTCAGACCAATCTTCTGCTCAGTGCAAGAATTCAGATAAAAGCATCTTTGACAAATGTCTCTCTGCTTCGGTCAGCAGGGGAATTCTGGGAGTTGAAGTCCATGTAGCTTAAAGTTGTCAAGATTGAGAAGCATTGCTATAATCTATGATTAAGCATGTGCAATGAAAAAGAGAACTAAGGGCTTTTCTGTTGAGAAATTCCCAATGTTGAATTCTTCTTGCTCTTTATTTGCTAATTGATTTCCTTCTTGTAGTCAGGTCTTCTTGGATGTGTGTGTGTTTGTATATCCCAGACATATTATTATTATTTACTTATGTGCCAAGCACCTCCCAGACATGCAGACACATGCATAAGCATGTATGTGCAAAGTTCATGTTGCCAGGTTTTATGCAGCAGTGATTAAAATTCAGATGATGACTTGTGCTTTAAACCAGCTTAAACCAGTTGTCACAATTGGGCAACTGAGTGGAATGTATAAGTACTTAGCTTCCCCTAAAACCAAGAATTATAACATAACATGATCAGTTTCCCCCCAATAGTTCTCCTTCATCCATTTCCTTTTTGAACTTTTCTTTATCAGTTGCAAGCCAGGAATAGCTGATATTCTTTGCCTTCATCCATGTTGTGAAGCAGAAAAAAACTGTCAACAAGACAGGTATTTCTTAGGAGGGCTACGCTTGATAGAGATCTAAATATATTCCAAAATGCTGCAGGGTTGCAGCCTGAATAACTTTGATATGTGTGCTTTACAAATCAATAAATACCAGGCAACATAACTCCCAGGGATGTACTGTTTCAGGTGGTATTTAAATTTTAAAGATCCCTTACTTACAGAAAGTTGATACATCAAGATAGCAGTAGTCTAGAAACCTGAAATCAGTGCTATCAATAATTGTGAATATGGACTTTATAATACATGTTCCAACTTTGAAGGTTCTCACAACCAAACATTTCTTTGTATTCCCAGTTGGATTGATTTATTCCTCCATTTGTTGTAGACTTCAGATACATATAGTTTATTTCTTGCTGAATGAAGATGTTGAATTGAGTGGAGGTGCTGAACAGCGCGTCATGAACACCTAAATAGCCATAAAGAGATGAATTGAGAGCATGTGTATATTGTATATGGATCTCTGGCATCTGCAGGGAGTCAAAATTGGCTGACATCATAATCCAAGATTTGGGCATGTGTGCAATGCTTGTCTATGACTGTAATAAAGATTTAATCAATGAAAAAAAATCCACCCTCTTTTCTCTTATGTGGAATTCTCGGAATTTCTTTAAGGAAATTATATTTGCATTATCAATCTTCAGTCTTATATTAAAATTCTGCTGTACAACCTTATCCCTTGTCTTCTTCTGGACAAAGTGCACCATAATATCCCCTGGAATATTTTTTCTTTTCAGAAATTTTGAATTTATTCAATAACATTAACAATTCCTGCATCGGTAGCCTCCTTTTCCCAATTCAATTTTTTTTCCAGAATTTTAATAAACTTTTTTCTAATTTCTTCCTCTGAGATTGCTTTAAATCTCAAATAAAATTGCTTTCTCTCAATTCCAAAAGAGCCAGATTATCTAGTTTTCTTTCCAATTATCTATAATTTTTGTAATACTCTCTAAAATTTCCATTTTGTCATTAATTTGTTTTACCTCTTCAAGATATTTGTTTTACAGAGCTTTTCACCATTTAACTAGTTTCATTTTTACAAGTCTTTCATTCATTATTTTTCAAAACCTGTCAATGTAGCATCAAGTGATTTTAATTTATTCCCCAGTAACTCAAATTATCTCTAAAGCAAATCTGGTGTAATTCCTCTGTGTATACCTCTAGCAATTCTCCCTCCCCCACACACACACACACCTTTTCCATTCTTGCCACTTTTCTGGTGGCTGCTATTATAATATTATAAACCAAAAGTGAATTTTACCCTAAGCTTCTTAAGTCTTTAAGTCTTAAAAAAACAATAACTCACCAAATAGAATTTGACCCTGCCATTCAGAAAATCTCTCTTTAACTGTAGTTATATCCAAAAGTAGTTAAGAAATGAGCCTCTTGTGAACTTTGTATCCATATAGGCTACTCTATGATTGTGTGCTGGATTGAAATCTCTTTAGTACCAGCGGCTCAACTAATGAGATGATTGCAAAATCTTCAGTTCTACAGGCTGCTCATGAGGAGCAAATGCTCAGAGTGCAAGTGGGCAATCTCACAATCTATCCTTTTTCTGGAGCAACACCCCAGCCAGAATTCAATGTGTAGCTTCCAAGCTCCACTGCTTCTTTTGGGAAATCACATTTGTCATGAATTCTCACTGGCAGCCAGCTATCCTTGTAAATATTCATTCATACTATGAGTATATAGTAGACTAGGATATAGTTTGATATATTCCATCACAGTGGCATATTAATTGAATGCCCATGTTGACTTCTAATTGTATTCCCTTATGCTTTGGTTTATGGTCATGCTTTTACTCCCTTTTCTGTCACCCACCCACCCTGATCCCGAAGGAAGAATATGAACCTGAGAAGTTAACTTGACACCATAGATTTGCTTGTTTTCCTGTTTAATTTGAAGCTCTGGCTTCTAAAAGAGAAATCCTTGAGATGGGGAAGTGTGAGCAATCTCAAAGAAAATGATGCTGATGGGCTAAATGCTTTTACAGTGCGAACATCCACCTGCCAAACAAAACCTGAAGCAGAATTGGACATTTATGATTAATGGATGTAGCCTTGAGTCCTTTCAATAATTCTAGGCCTTCAGGGTGATGTGGTCATTTGGGATTTATTTATTCTCACTGTTGTGACAGCAAAGTACAAGCTAGAATTATAACTAAAACGCCAATGCTTTAGAAATGCATCTCATAAATAGATATTAAAGCATCTCCCCATCATCTTTTTAAAAATCAAACATTAAAATGTAATTCTAAAAACAGCCAATGTTAATACTGGTTATGACTGTAGCACAAATAGAATAGAATAGAATAGAATAGAATAGAATAGAATAGAATAGAATAGAATAGAATAGAATAGAATAGAATAGAATAGAATAGAATAGAATAACAGTTGGAAGGGACCTTGGAGGTCTTCTAGTCCAACCCCCTGCTTAGGCAGGAAATCCTACACCACTTCAGACAAATGGTTATCTAATCTCTTCTTAAAAACTTCCAGTGTTGGAGCATTCACAACTTCTGGAGGCAAGTTGTTCCACTGATTAATTTTCTAACTGTCAGGAAATTTCTCCTTAGTTCTAAATTGCTTCTCTCCTTGATTAGTTTCCACCCATTGCTTCTTGTCCTACCCTAAGGTGCTTTGGAGAATAGCTTGACTCCCTTTGTGGCAGCTCCTGAGATATCGAAACACTGCTATCATGTCACCCCAGTCCTTCTTTTCATTAAACTAGACATACCCAGTTCCTGCAACCGTTCTTCTTATGTTTTAGCCTCCAGTCCCCTAATAATCTTTGTTGCTCTTCTCTGCACTCTTTCTAGAATCTCCACATCTTTTTGTGGCGACCAAAACTGAATGCGGTATTCCAAATGTGGCCTTACCAAGGCATTATAAAGTGATATTAACACTTCACCTAATCTTGATTCTATCCCTCTGTTTATGCAGCCTAGAACTGTGTTGGCTTTTTTGGCAACTGCAGCACACTGCTGGCTCATATTTAAGTGACTGTCCACTAGGACAATAGGAGAAAACTTATTTCAGAGTATCTTCCCTCCATCCAAATACGTCCATCTAATTTTTTTATCAGAACTCTTTAAACTCTTTCTCTGTAGCATTACCTTTCTCCATTTATGCATAGTGGAGGTGGAGATGATTAAAACCTATGCCATAACAAATGAGTAGTTTGGTTCATTGACTAACAAGGCAAAGTCAGAAGCTCCCCATTCCTGAAGGCATCCCAAATGTCAACTTTGGACAGCATCACTTTCAACAAATCACCAGCTTACCAGCTAAGCCTATCCTAGGTATGGATTTATTCAAATCTTTGTTTAGGATTATATGAAAAAATAATTGTTTTTTTTTATACCTAATCATGATTTTTACCGGCTTTTTCATTCGTAATCCAATCATTTTATTTGAGATTTGGGCAGGAATGATTCAAAAGGAGAGTAAGTGCATCCACAACATATTTGTTCATTTTCTTCACTCTGGCTATATTACATTTCATAAAACATAGCCACACATTCAAGGCTGAATAAAATCCTCAAGTATCCATATGTGGCTTGCATATGTATGTCAAAAATGTTGAGAGGGTAGCAGTTACCATGCAGTTGAAGCCTGGACTATTATACATATGATGAATATTAAAAGGGCTCTTGATCACATGGTTGTGGCTGCTATCTTGATTGTTTTCATCCCTTTACCCTGGTAACAGCATTGGAGTACTCTGACTGGCAATAGATAATCCCATTCTCTCCCAAAGGACATAATATTTTCAGGTAGGACTGCTTTTTGCAAGAGATAGACAGCAAAATAAAGGGATGTGGTTGCTCAGTGGCTAAGACACTGAGCTTGTCAGTCGAAAGGTCAGCAGTTCAGCAGTTCAAATCCCTAGTGCTGTGTAACGGGGTGAGCTCCCGTTACTTGTCCCAGCTTCTGCCAACCTAGCAGTTCAAAAGCACGTAAAAAATGCAAGTAGAAAAATAGGGACCACCTTTGGTGGGAAGGTACAGTGTTCTGTGTGCCTTTGGCTTTTAGTTATGCTGGCCACAAGACCACAGAGACATCTTCGGACAGCACTAGCTCTTTGGCTTTGAAACGGAGTTGAGCACCGCCCCCTAGAGTCGGGAATGACTAGCACATATGTGCAAGGGAAACCTTTAACTTTAGACAGCAAAATAAGCTGCAGGTAGCTGCAAGATGACCAGAACAATTTCTAATTTTAAAATTAGAGATTTAGTTAGTTAGTTAGTTAGTTAGTTAGTTAGTTAGTTAGTTAGTTAGTTAGTTAGTTAGTTTAGTTAGTTCAAAATATTGCAAACTCCTATCTTTATTGTCATGGTTTATTTCTGATAGCAAAACCTCCCCAGAATTGGGAGCTAATTATAGATGAAATGGCAATCATTTTCCACCAAGAAAAAATAAAAATAGAAGAGTGCAATTATTAAGATGTCATGCTAAGGCTGGAATTATGCCCATGTTGTATCATTTTGTTCTACTAAGCTTCAATTTTGTATCTCCATATTTAAGAGGAAACAAACATTTCAAAAGAATCTTGACTTACAGAATTGAACCAAAATTTACAGCAAAGGTTTCTACCAGTTTTCCACACACACACACACAAAACAACCCCCAGTAACTCATATATCACATCTAGGAAAATATTAAAGTATGCCGAAAACCAAACATGGCCTAACAATCCCAAAATAACACACAAGCTTTGTCCAGGTTTTGTCCTATTTTATTCTATCCAGTTTTGGTTCAGAAATTGCATTGGCTTAGAAATAATGTAATGCTAAGTAATGGAAATTATGTTTTGCCATTTATTTTTGGCAACACATGTAACTGTTGGGCAAAAGTATATTTATAATTTTCAATTCAAATTAAGACACAGAGAGAATAGATGGCTATGAATCTGAAAAAGCAAATAAGTAAATATTGATATTGATATTCTGTAGATTGCATCATTATTAAATCAAAGCATCAATTACTTAGAAAGTATTTTTAACAGCTAAAGTGTCCATTACAAAAAACAGTAAATATTTGAGAAATGCAATATGAAAGGAACAGATTTACACAGTTTGGCTAGTACAGCAGTGTTCCTTGTTAAATGCAATGAAATTGTTTGATTCATGGAGAAAATCTATCCATGTTGTTGCTAAGAGTTGATACCACCTTGACAGCACATAATCAATAATTCAATATTAGGAGACATATATTAAATATAAATATGGTGGGGGACCTTTATATCTAGAAGTATATACTCCAAGACTTAGAAAGCTGGACATAATATATTATAAATGGAGTATTGCTTTAACCCAAACCTCTCTTTCCTGGAAACTGTGTAGATTCATTTACTCTGATGGTTCTGTTGTAAACAAGCCATTTGAAGTCTTTACTGAAATGCTATGGATTTTACATAGCTTTTGTCTCTCTGCTTTGCTTCATATCCTTAAAAAAACCCTGTCCTTATGAATTGCTTTCCTATTTTCTGACCTTCAACATTGGATCCTCCCAAAGTGAATAACGAACATGCTTCCCACATACTCTGTGATTTTGGAAGTAGAGATGTGTGCATCATTGCAGAATTCCAAACAATTGACATATTTTCAATGAATAGATTTTTCAAGCACAGATATTTGTATTATAAATCTATAATGTCTTGAGAGGAAAGGCAAACTTGGTATAAAGAGAGTTACCCGAAAATGACAAATGTCTTGCTTAAATAATAGCACTAGCACTTAGACTTACACCTTCACAGTGCTTTACAGCCCCTCTAAGCAGTTTTACGGAGTGAGCGTATTGGGTCCTCATTTTACCATAATGCTGCTTTTTAGTTACAAATTAGGAGTCATGTGAAGTTTAATACTCCTGATATTCCATTCTCCTGATTCTAATAATACTGTCCCTGAAACTGAGTTGTAATATTTTTATTATTTTTGAGTGAAGAAAAATGCTTCATCTTTGGAAGGTGCAGTGCTTCCAAAGATATTTGTCTATGCATAAATAAAAGCATGTGCCTATTTATGGACTTGGCTTTATCTTGCTTTCTTTATTTAGCCGCCAATGTCATCATATAACCAGATCTGCATAGCATCTTGATACCATTTTTTTTCCCCATCTAAACTCATTCTCATCATTGATCCAATGAAGCATCTCTTTATATTGGTTTCATTTGTCTTTAGAAACAAAGCCAACATTGATATGTAGCTGATTGAAGACATAATAAAGGTGTTTTATATGATGCCTAGTAGCGTATTTCTAGCATTGAATTTGCAGTATGATCACTGATTGGCTTACATCTTTCACAGCCCAAGTCCAACAAAAAGGAAAAAAAGTATAATTTGAGAGATGAAAAGGACAATGAAGCAGAGAAAACCATTACAATGGGCAGCTCTAAAAATGGGCATGAGCAACTGGTGCATATGTGTGTGTGTGTGTGCACACGCATGTGTGCCAGTGGTGGGATTCAAAAATGTTTACTACCAGTTCTATGGGTGTGGCTTGGTGGGTGTGGCAGGGGAAAGATACTGTAAAATCTCCATTTCCTTCCTGATCAGCTGGGACTCAGGAGGCAGGGAATAGATGGGGGCAGGGCCAGTCAGAGGTCACATTTACCGATTCTCTGAACTACTCAAAATTTCCACTACAGGTTCTCCAGAACTGGTCAGAACCTGCTGAATACCACTTCTGGTGCGTGTGTGGGTGTTCATTGATGTTCTCTTTCAAGTGAAGGGTGATAAATGATTTGGTGGTGCTGCTTATAAATAAAGCAAATAATATGCACAGATATTCTCCTTTATCAGCATTGATATTTGTTTATAACTTCATACACATTTTTCCTGTTATGTGAATTTTTGAAAACATTGTTCTTTGTACTATAAACTTTTTTCACAGATTTTTCACTAGAAACTTCACAGCTGTCCATATACACAATTTTAGGACAGGTTCATACTAATATATGCAATTTCATGGCATTTTTCTGATTTGTGAACTGCATTACAAAAATTAATACATTTGAAAAATATATTTTAAAGTCAGAATCTCATGAAATTTGGTTGGTCTTTAAGAACTATTGTAAAGGGAAGGTGCCTATGCCATTGCACAAATTGGTGTGATAGAACACCTGAAATTATTTTCAGTCACTTTGCTATTTATTCTGGAAGTCTGACATGATTTGGAAGCAATTTATTTCTGACATAACTCCACTGTAAAAAGTCAATACTCTGTCCTATATGTTTGATTTGGGGCTGAAAATTGAAAAGACAGACTATTCCATGTAATCGTACCTTTCACCATTTAGTAGATTTGTCTTCCTTGAAATGGCTGAACCAAATACAGATTCTTAACTAGTAAAAAATGCAAGCAAATGCTGATTTCTGTACTTTTTAAAAAAAAATTGAAAAAGGTTTTTTATTTTTTATTTTTCTCATAAACATATCTTAAATGTACAATTTCTTATCTAACTTTCATACTAATACAATCTTCATCCTAAACAATTTAATTATATCCGGGATTGCTCTTCTACCATTTCATCTCTCTTGTTTAACAACAATCGTTCTTCTCCCTCTCCTCTCTTTCCTTTCTCTCCCTTCTTCCATCTACTCTTCTACTTTCTTCTTTCCTCCTCTCCTTTTCCTTCTCTACTTCCCCTTCCTTTCCCCCAACCTCCCTTCTTCCTCCCTTCTCACCTTCTCTCCTACTCTTGTTTCCCCTCTCTTTCTTTCTCTCCTTTTCCCTTTCTTCTTTCTATCTCTCTTCATCCTCTCTTCTCTCCTCTATCCCTCTCCATTCTCTGATTTCTGTACTTTTGAAGACTGATTTTTCAAGTTCCATAAACCCATGTGAATCTCTGGATTAAGTCTCTCAGTTCAATTTGAGGGTTTAAATGTAGTTGATAGTTGAGTCAACCAAAGCTCTCTTCACATTGCTTTAAAATGTTCTGTTGTTTTATTTTGCCATATTTAACCTCAAAGAACACAGGGCTAAAAGTACATAAATATATATAAATAAAACATTAATGGAGTGGTATATAAAGGGAGAGTCTCAACAATGTCTTTAACAATGTTAAAATGTTAAATGTTAAAATGGCAAGCACAACTCAGTGGTCAACGACTCTTTTCCTCTTTTAACATGTATGCAAAGCATGTAATGAATTCCACTATTAGACAACCCTGTAATTCCTTAATTCTGGGTAGAGTCTGAATGACTGGATGGAGCATTTACTGGCCAGATGCCCTTCCTGATGCCACGTGGAGTTCACAACAGATGTAATGAACATTAATAAGAGATCTGGCTATTACTGCCAGTTTTAATCCACCTCTGTAGATGCTCGGACATTAAATCACTGACCTTTTTTCTTGATATCATTTGGAATAGCAGTTAAAATATTCCAATGCAATGCAGTGCAAACGATCTGCAAATTTTCATAATGTAAGGTAAACTATGAAGAGCACAGTAAAAAAAAACAAAACCCAGGGCTAAGGATAAAAATAAAGCTGACCAAAGTAATAATAATAAATACAACAGAACTCATAATGATGACACTAAAGAGGTGGATACCTTGTGCTTTTTAGTTAGACTGACAAAGTTGAGGCACTACCAATGGAGAAAGATTGATTAGTAGACTAGCAATCAAGCCTGGAAGATGCCATATAGTGTCTATCCCTATAAAAACCAGAGTGTGACACACTATGAGGGTGAAAGTTGGAGTTTGAAAAAGCAAAATGTAAAGAATATTGACACTTTTCAACTTTGGTGTGGGAGAAGACTCCTGAAAATATCATGACAGAAAAGAAAACAAGCAAATGGATCAAAGGACCAATGAGAGTTCTCACTCAAGACACAAATGACCAAGTGCAAATTATCACATTTCTTAGCTTTCTTGAGAAATCTATAATGCTGGAAAACATGAGAGGAAAAAAGTAGAAGAGGATGACCAACAGTATAATAGACTGATGTAATTGTAGCCATGAGTAGTGTACCATTGCTTCCAATTCAAGGACCAGCTTGAGAAAGATCATTCCAGAGAAGGTCTAATGTAGTGATGGCTAAGTGCCCAAAGCACGCATGCGAACCTCCAAAATGCAATGCATGCACGCACACACTCCCCCACATGCACCCCACTCTTCTGCCTATTTCCTATGCATGTGTGTCCCACCCCCCACATGTCCCCCGCCCCCCACGTATGCACGGCAGAGATCCAAAGACCAGCTGGCCAGTGGGAGGCACACACGCATGCACGGCAGAGCTGAACTGGGGTGACAGCTCGTGTGCTGTCAGAGAGGGCACTGTGTGCCACCTCTGGCATGCATGCGATCAGTTTGCCATCACGGGTCTAATGGATACTAGGTGTCAGTCCTGACTTGGTGGGGCAACATCATCATCATCATATATATACATTATATAATTTTCCCTCTCCACTCCCACTAGATCAGGGGTGTCAAACTCGCAGCCTGCGGGCCAGATGCGTCACGTGCTGGCCATGCCCACCCCCAGTTTAGCAAAGAGGGAAAAGTTGCAATATGTCACATGATGATGACATGACAACGTGAGTTTGTCATCCCTGCACTAGATGTACTGTATCTCCTTTACTAAGCACTCCATCTTTTTTCATATGTGATAACCTTATAATAAACCATTGCTATTTTTATATACTATACATTGTTCAGTTGTGAAAATGCAATTATAAAAATCATCCAGAGCAAAAAAAATAATACAAAGTATGTACAGGTATGCTTACTGTTCTTTATCGTCCTCCCCTTCCTCTTTAAGAGATTGACTAATTTTGGATCTGACAACAATCCTTTAAGTATATTGTATCACTTGGGAATTGTTTGCCTCAGGTCTCAGACCATGTTGCAATGTGACACCATTACATTGTCTTTGGAATGCTAATAGCTTTCTTCCAGCTGTTTTCAGGAACATCTGCTACCTGCAAACATACCCGAGGTAGCACCAACAGCACAACCCTTCTCATTATCTTCTGCTTGAGGTTTGGGTCATCCCCACCCCACAGGGCAAAGATGGTTCGTTCCCTGGGCCCTGGAGGATTAAATGTCTATGGTTTAAGTAGTAAAAAAAAAGTATGTCTCAGAAACAGTGTGATAGCATTTGCCACAGAGTAGATGTAGAATAATACAATGAAGACAATGAGAGTTACACAGTATGATCATGATGTAAAAGACCAGATTGATAAAAATACAATTAATCCTAGCCAATGGGAAATCTTCGTTTTTCAGACTTTGGCTGCAACTCAAACGAAACCTAGTGTCTACTGAATATCAAAATAACTGTTTCAATCACATAATGAGATACATACACAGTGTACTACCCACAATTGTGGCAATCCAAATGAGACTTCCAGTTTATAATCATTATAATTTAAACTGTTTCAATTTATGCCACACTATGTTCCAAAGGAACAAGGCAGTTTATAGTACAATAACCTTTCTTCAATCTTGTCACATCCCATTTCTTTGCTAATCTTTTCTCCAGGGATTCCTTTCAGCCTTTAGACAGTTTAACCATACCAACAAAAACATTGAAAGCAAATTGATAGTCAATCTTAATGTCCAATGTCCTTCAAACTAATCCATTCCAGCTGCTGTTTGCAAATGACCATCTTACAAAAGTATTCCCTAAAAACTAAGACAGCAAAAAGAAAAAGAAAAAAAAAAGGAAAGGCAAAACACATCAACCACCACACAGCCAAAGTTGAACATGGCAATATCTAATTAACGGTAATGTTACATTTGTGTAATTGCATCTTCCGGCATCAACCAGTAAAGCAAAGCAGATGTGAAAAAAGTAAGTAAGTTATCTAACAAGTCATCCAATTGCCTACATCTCTTCTTAATGCATATAATTGGAAGTTGGGTCTGCCAAATTTAGTTTTGTGAAAAAGAATTCATTTTATAAACATATCTTGGTCTCCATCATATAATGAGATATGATGTCATCATCTTTATTTCATTCTAACATTGCTATTTTTAAAAGGTATTTTTCTTTCATGTATCTTCCCTTTTCACTGCAACCTTTTAATATATAAAAAGTTTTATCATGGCTCAATGAGATATTAGTGTTAAAAATTGACTGGCGACCAGAGACATGCCTGCTCAGCTCCAAACCAGAAAATATAAAAAAGGATTTATGGTATTTGGCATTACATATCATTACAGTGGCGAGACTGACATACGCTCAATTTTGGAAGAACCAAAATATCCCAACAGAGGAGGCTATTATTATAAAAAAAAATTTGGAATGTGCGGAAGCAGATACGCTAACTAAAAAATTACAGGATAGAGAGCAAACACAAGTAGGTTTAGTTTGGGACAAATTTTATAAATGGTTAGAAAAGAGGAATTTATAACCCACATTAGTTGAGGACTGGTATTGGAAGAGAAATTTATACTATATAAGATAAGTGTGGTCAGACAGACCTAAGTGATGCATTAAGAGATATAAGATGTTCTGCCTTCTCCGGAATATAATTTAGAGTTATAGTACCAAATACTTGTTTACTAGGGTACTATATGGAAGTTCGTATATTTATTGTTGTATTGTTATGTTTGTCATTTTATGTTGTTTGTTCTTTCTTTTTAAATGAAATGTAAATAAAGATTATTTTTTAAAAAAAAAAAGAAAGAAAAGATAATAAAGCCTGCTGGTGCAAGAAAAAAAAAAGTTTTATCCACATAGCTTTGGAGAATGTAATAAGCAATTGGGAAAAATAGTCCAAATGCTAAAACCAACCCATAATTAATATCAAAAATATATTTGAGTACTCGTTTACTTTTACTGTACAGCATTTTATATATAACAAAGAAAAGAAATTGAAAAATTAAAAGATAATCCCCAAAATAAAACGAAATGAAATAAACCAAAAATAATCAGGGGGAAAACAAGGAAAAGCAAGCTGGTCTGGCTAAGAGCAAGTGTAGAAAAGTAAAATGTTCAAAAACAAATGTGTATGCAACAGAACTCAAAAATTAAATATTGACCATGTGAAATTATATTGATCAGACTTCTCACTATGTCAATAACAGATTAGTTTGAATATAGAAAGTCTTCCATCCAGACTATGGAAAGCTTTTTCCTGCTGTTCCCCAATGCCATAAATCTAATTGCTTTATGTTTGGATATGTTCAAAATTTTCAGAACACAATTTAACATCACATTCACATTTCTGACTCTTATTTATTTTCTCAACACCCTGTTTTTCTTTAAGAAAGCCATTATTTCTTTAGCCCATGTCTTTCTTATAACTCTACATAATTTCTATATAATGATCAGTGGTGGGTTGCTCCCAGTTCGCATCGGTTCACAAGAACCGGTAGTAAAAATTTGTAGTAGTTCTGAGAACCAGTAATAACATTGGCTGGCCACGCTCCTGAACCGGTCCCCGGCCCGGTCGCTTACCCCGCCTACCTCATCAGAGGCTTTTTTTCTTTTTTTTTTTTTACTTTTAAAAGCATTTTTTCTACAACCTCTTCGGCCAAATGAAAAGCTTTGAAAAGCTTCTGACGATCTCAGCTGAGTTGCCTGATCGGCAGAGGGTTTTCAAAGCATTATTTTCTGCAACCTCTTAAAGTTGTAGAAAAAATGCTTTTAAAAGAAAAAAAAAAAGTTGGCCACGCCTACCCAGTCACATTACCCCCACCAAGCCACACCCACAAAATAAGCCATGCCCACAGAACCGGTAGTAAAAAAAATTAGAACCCACCCCTGATAACGATGTTATTCAGATCTCAGTCTGGAAGATCTCCTTGATCAGAAGATTGTAGAATTGTCATATTTGTTTTTCTAAATGATAGGAGCTCATCTTGCTTTAAAAAACTCTCATATCAGCTCATGTCTATATGACACTCTTTAATAAAGCTGTTATTAACACAGCTGCCTGCAATTTCTGCTGGTTCGAATCTCTCCAAGGCTCAAGGCTGACTCAGCCTTCCATCCTTTCTAAGGTAGGTGAAATGAGGACCCAGTTTGTGGGGGCAATAAGCTGACTTTGTATAAAATATACAAAAGAATGAAGGCTATTGCTTAACGCATTGTAAGCCGCCCTGAGTCTCCAGAGAACGGCGGCATATAAATCAAATTAAAAAAAAAAATGAGAACATTTTCTGTTGCAGTGCCTGTCCTGCAGAATTTATCCTCCTATAAATTATATTGGCCCAGATCCTCTTGATATTTCATAAGTCCCTAAAGATATTTTTATGTTCCCATGCCTGGGGAAGCAGAATGTCTGCTGGAGCCTGTGAATTAGTTTTATTGAAATATTTGTATTGCATTGGTATTGATGTTTGGTGTTTTATTGTTATTGTTGTCTTGGCTAAAATTTCCCAATAGTCTATTTATTACTGTATGTTTCTTTGCTTTCCTCTTTTAATGTTCTTAGCTGCTTAGAGTCTTTTGCCTGACATTATGAGTGCTTTAAAATTTTCTCTCAAATTTAAACTATTCTTTTACACCTATTGCATTTGATACCGGTTTTCATTGTGTTTGGTCTTGGACCATGAATAAAATTTGATTACTTGATTATGTTCCATCAAGTCAATGTAGATTCTTAGTGACCACATAGATTGTTCTCCATGATGATCTGTTCCTAATCTGCTCCTTCAAGTCATCCAATCATGCACGCATCATCACTATAACAGAATCCATCTGTGCTGTTGGTTGTTCGCTTCTTCTGTTTCCTTCCACCTTTCCCAGCATTTACCAGACAGCTAAGTTTTTGACCACAATGTGTCCAAAATATAATTTAACCCTGGTTATTTACTCTTTGAGTGAGAATTTGGGGTTATTCAGTTATCCATTTTTTTTTCTTGACTGCTCGTGGTATTCTCATGAGTCTCCTGAGAATAACATGAATAGCCAAGAAAAAAAATTAATCAAGAAGTCTCCTGTAACACCAAAATCTAACAGCATCAATACTCTTTCCATCCTGCTTTATCAAGGTCCAACATTTGCCTTCATACACCATCAGGGAATACCCCCATGGCTTTCACTGTTCTAATCTTTGTATTTACAGATACATCCTGGCATCAGGGTATCTTCTCAAGACTTTCATTGCTGCTCTACCAAGTGTTAATCTGCAATGTATTTCTTGATTGTTTGTCCTTTTACCCTTGACCTTAAAAGACAGAAGTTACCTTCCATTTCAATACCTTCATTATAATTTCTAAGATTGTTTGGTGTACCCATTGCCATTCATTTGATCTTCTTTATACTTAATTTTAATCCAATTTTTCTCGGGACTCCTTAACTTTTATTACTACATCTTGCAGTTCCATTTAAGATGGACCACCATATGGATTGAATAAACAAATAAAATATTATGTGGATCCTTACGTATAAATATTTTGTGCTTTTCTGGAGGAGTACTAAACCTTTTTAAAAAAATGTACAATTAACACTGACCAGTGCTCTGGTCAGCTTAAACTGAGGAAGAAAATTGAGTTTTGCCTGGTGTGTGTTTCTGCTTCTGTCCTGAGCAATATATTATAGGTTTTCTGCTGTTTTTGTTATTAAGAGGCTCAATGTGGCCATACTTTTTACTGCTTTCATTATTGGAGGGTGATAGTGCCATTTTGCTATTCCAATAGTTTCACCTGCTCCATCAGTTACTTCTTAGTTCTGACAACTATAACATTCTCTGCCAGCACTGTTCTTTCTTTCTTTGCATCAGTTTGAGGTAAATGAGAGCTGCAATAACATTGGCAAGAGTTCTGTTTATTTCCCCTTGTAGCTCAACCACAGGTCCCAAGTAAAGTAGAAGTTGCAGGATAAAGTGGGAGAGAGATTACCCGATGCGCTGGGAGAGTTTAATTCATGCAGCACCCACCCACCCTTTGTTTTACAGGTTAATTTTGGACATAGGATTAATGGTCTTCCAGAAGATTGTAGAATTATAATGAAAAATAAGGCAGATGATAGATCACTACCACATCACTACTATTGCCCAGGCACCCACCCATAGTTGCCTAAACATGTCCCATCATGCATTAAGGACAATGAGTTAGGTTTATTTTCTCCTACCAACAGGTTTGCAGAATAGGAGGGGCAAGACTGCCCTTAAACAATCCCACATTAAAATTATAAAGAGAGCCTTATCAGTGAGACTGAATGGAGCTGAGCTGTGGGGGCAGTATAAATCATGCTGACGTACTTCTTTTTTAGTCAAAGAAAGGAATAACGGACACTAAGGTAGTTCTGAGGAAGATTCCCAGCATTTGAGTTAACAATGCTTAACTCCCAAACTTCCTTTTGGTGGGGGACTTTTAATCAAATATGCAACAACAACAACAAAAATCCTAGTCAGAAAGAGTCCAGAGAAGACCAACAAAGATGAGGGCAGGGCAAGAAGTAATGGGTGGATTGCTAATCAAGGAGAGAAGCAACTTAGAACTAAGGAGAAATTTCCTGACAGTTAGAAAATTAATCAGTGGAACAACTTGCTTCCAGAAGTTCTGAATGCTCCAACACTAGAAGTTTTTAAGAAGACATTGGATAACCATTTGTCTGAAGTGGTGTAGGGTTTCCTGCCTAAGCAGGGGGACTAGAAGACCTCCAAGGTCCCTTCCAACTCTGTTATTCTATTCTATGGAGTTGCCTCCTCCAAAAATCACAGTGTTGCATTAGCATGTTAATCTATTTTAGGGCTTCTGCCTGATGTGATTTTACAGGATCTATCATAAATGACATCAACTATTCTTCCACCTCAATCCTCTGCCTTCTTTTTTTTCAGGCTCTTTGACAGCCTCTATTCCTAAATGTGGGTCTAGCTATATTATATGCCCCCTAAGGAGAACTCTTTGACCAGGGATGTGTTAATATTTACTTTGCTTCAATCCTTTGGCCTCTATATGAGCTAAGGAGAACAAATGTACTTGTTAACTGGTAGGGATTCTGCTCTTCCATCATGTAAAAAGGCAGCCCAGCTGTTAATCTTTGACAGTCCGTAACTGTTTCCATTAAAAATACTCACAATTGTCCTGGCCCTAGTTTTATGCCAACAACAACAACAACAACAACAACAACAACAACAACAACAACAACAACAACAAAAATCTCTGGTACAAAATTGCTATTTAGCCTTGATTAGCTACAACCTTTTCCTCTTTCACAAAATCACCTAGGACCACAATAGTGCTGTGTTACATTTCCCACTGCTTCAGCATAGATCCATGCTACTTTATTGTTGTTTTCTTAGAGTCTTTACGGTCACACAAACCCCCATCCCAAAGGTTGAGGTGGAGGTCAATCAGTAGTTCTCTGATCACAAAGATTATTTTGAACTGAAGACAGACTTATTGATTGCTGAATCCAATACTTCATCTCTGTCCCTTCCCTGTCAAGACACTTTGCATAAGCATATGGTGAAAAGAATTTCTAAAATACCTTTTTTGGCAACATTTGGTGCCAGATGGCTTCAGAGACATCACTATCATACGTGCTGGAAAGCTTTACAGATATTTTAAAATTGGGACAGTCCTGTCCTGACTCAAAACCAGTTCTGAAGTGCTTTTGTTCATTCCAGATTCAGACTAAATCCCAAATCAGATTATAGACCCTTTACATGTAGCATTGATTCTATAGAAGCTAGGGGAGACAGGAAAATCACTGTAATTTATCTAACCTTTTCTCCAGTCATTTAAAAAAAAAAGAGGCATCAGATCAATGCTGTCTGCAGGTGACTCCAAAATTGGCAGATGTGTTAGAGATAGACTTTTAAACTGTTTTGATTGAAATGCCAAGTCAGAGACAGCTGCTTTCTAGAATTAAACTTATCCTTTGTCAAGACTGATTCCTCATCATTGTAGCCTTACAATTTTCTTGGCAGTCTTATGGAAGTTGCTTGCCATTGTATTCCTCTGGGATTTTTTTTCTTCAAATTTCTACTCTAGCCTCAAATCCTGGAATTACCAGATGGTCTTCCATGAAAGTACTAAGACCAACCCTGCATAGCTTCTGAGATGATAACCAGGCTTTGCTAACTGCTGAAGCTTTACAGAACTTGGCAACATCTGTTGGTTCTTTCTGTTACTATGTATTTATAGAACTGATAAGGATAATTGTTATTGCAGAGGCACTGAATTGTATCCAAGCATGGAGAAAAAGTAGCAATCTTTGCCCACAATGTATCAGAATACCAATATGAGACAAAAGAGGATGAATTCTTTAAATAGGAGAGGGGGATTCTTTTGCATATGCTGATTTACTGTTTGGATTGGATTGGATTGGATTGGATTGGATTGGATTGGATTGGATTGGATTGGATTGGATTGGATTGGATTGGATTGGACTGGACTGGACTGGACTGGGTTGGGTTGGGTTGAGTTGAGTTGGGTTGAATTGGGTTGAATTGAATGATCTAGTTTTTGTGCTTATTGAACATCTGGATGGACCATTTGCTGAATCTGTTACTAATAAACTTTATTGATTAAAACATACTTCATATACTGTAAGTAATGATAGCTTAAACTAAGAGTCTGTACAGCTCCATGGCCAAGGGAAGTGCTCTAGTTTAAGATGACCTTACACGATCTGAAAAAATTATAACCATTGCTGAAATGCATCCTTTGAATTAATATGTTCTCTGTGTATATGCATGTGTGCATGTTTTACTTTAAAACTGGTAAATATAGATCTCAACAGCTACTGATGGAAACAATGAAATAAAAATTTCATTCTAAGAATGCTGTTCTGTGTTACATTAACTTTAATCTAATATAGATTTATTTCAAAAGGATAGCTACTGGGGTCAAGCTGGGTGAGACATTTATTTTAATTAGAGTATAGGATTCTTTCAGTGGGTAGGGTTTTTTTTTTTTAGCACAATCTGTATGTTCAGAATAATTTGTGATTTAATGTCCATATCTGCCAGGATACTTTATGAAATTAGTGAATCTCCCGTCCTTTTTATGGAGCACTGATATTTATGCTTACTTTACTAAGTGCAAAACTAAATCTGATGAAAATGAAATATTTTAACCCATCATTATCCTTCCTAACTGCAAGTTAATGTGCATGCCACTTATTTTATTTTATTTTATTTTAATGCTGATATTCCATCTGGGGAAAAAAATCAAATTAATGAAGAGGTATATGGCAGAAAGCAGCATAATAAGAATTGCAAGATGCAGAAAATAGAGCTAAAATATTGAACTATTCAACTGAGAAGCCATTAAAACAAATGACCCATTTGAAAGCAAAAATAAACACCAGAAATCATGTGGCAATAAAGAACAAGAATATCAGAAAGACTTGCTCAAAAGTTTCCAAAAGTGGGAGACATCCCATTTGGAGGGTTTTTCTAGCAGTATTATATCCTTCTTGATCTATGTCAGAGGCAGAAAATGTGGTGCTTATCATCATTGGTGTGCTCCAAAATACCCAATTCATACCCACCAAGTTTCTTTTTTAAAGTATTTTAAATCATTAAATATAGTAGGAGACAACTGCAAAGACAAGCACCATCTTGTACCACCTATTTACTTGCAGCAATATCTTATGCCTTACAAACAACCCAATGAAATATTGGACAGCATCCTGGGAATCTAATTCATCTACTGATAAACAAGTGCTTTTGATTGGCCAGATTCACTGTGTAGCCATTTTCTTCACAGTCAACTTCCTTTCTTCCCCCTGGAAGAAATCATGCAGACATCTGGAGAAGTAACATCACCAATGTTCCTGTGACAGGAAGAAAAGCAGCCAAGATTTTCCCAAGGGGGAAAAAAAAAAGAGTGTTGGTGATAGTAGATTCAATTCTCAGGGGAACTGAATCAGCAGTCTGTAGACCAGACAATCAATTAAGGGAGGTATGTTGTTTCCCTGGAGCAAAAATCAAAGATGTGGTTTAAAGTTACAATTGCCAAAACATCTTACAGAGATATTTACATGAGGGAGATTCGAACATCTTGATACAATGGTTAGATATGGAGATTCCATTCTATACCATATAATGGACATATCTGCATTTTCAGAGGTAGAAGACTTGGCTCACATACTATTTGACTGTTGTTTGTATAAGAGGATGAGAGACAGGTACCTTGGTTCATATATTAAACAAATGATCCATTGGGAACCCCATATTAAAACAACATGTGTGGCCAGAATTTGAAAACAACATTTAATATGGCATAGTACTTGAGTAAAATGGTTCAGTTCAGATCGACATATGTGGGACTGATAGGGATAGAGTGTAGGGGTGATACTGAAATATAATTTTATCTTATTTTACTTATATTTATATTAAATTATTGTATTTTATTCAGATTTCATTTTAAACTGTTTTTATAGGATGTTATTAATAATTTGCTTTTGGAACTCTGTATTTTGGTATGGCCTATGGGATAATCAATAAATTAAACTAACTAAAAGGTGTGGCTGAGAGCCTTACTAAAATAATCAAGCCCACAGATCCCTTTCTTCTCTTTCATTTCAAAAATGAAATGAAAACAAAAACATAGCCAACATTTCAAAAATTTCAGTACCTACATATTGTTGCATAAGGATCTTGAAAGATCTGTGCCATTTTGTTCATTTGTTTTAAATTTGTATTATTTTATTTTATTTTCATTTTCCTTTTACAGTGTTTGGGAAATGTGTAACTGTGCAATGATGCTAACTACCTGAAAATACGGCTAAACCTTGTAAAAAGCTAAATACAGAGAGATAAATGCTATGGGATAAAGTGAAAACCTCGAAACATGTTCCCAACAGACATAATCTACAGGCAGCTGCCATGAAGTTACAGGAGGAAATACAGAAAATAATTAAGATCTGCAATCCAGCTGAGAAGTAAGTGGTTCACTTGAAACAGTTTGAAAAGGTTCTTCAGATCATTATGTATTTCCAAGGTGACATCCATGCAAGCAAGAATCCAATGTGATTATCAATCTATCAACACTTCCAGAGATAAACTTGGGATTTGCTTAGGTGACAAACCACCATCATTATCCCATCCTTGAGAATGAGGCCTGTGGGGAGCCAGGAGAACCAAGCCAGATATAGTACCCTGCCCTGCGAAAGATAGTGGTGCTGACTACTATTTTTGGTGCAGCAACAATATTATCAATTTGGCATATGGTTATCAAACCAAGCTCCTGATGTATGGACTCACCTTTCTGAGGTAACTTACATATTTGAGTTATTCAGTGACTGTCGCCAGCTAGATTTTTAAAATGTCAACTAGTACACTGACCTAGCAACATGAATCTTTGGTTGTCAGGTGAGGTGGCTCAATTACATTTTGGTATTCAAAAGCTGACTAGTGCTTCTTGCTCCTGTTCTCTTGTCTCCAGTAGTAGCCTGAACTAGACAATTTGCAGAAACTGCAGAAGAAGGCCACAGGGTTCCTTGTGGAGTCATCCATCTCCTGTCAGCCTATTCCCAGCTTCTGGCAATTTGAAGAACATCTTGAAAATGAAGTGCCATGAAAAGCCAATGAGCTAAGTTGGGGAAAGGGCACACAAATCAGAGAAGCAAAAATGAAATACTAAATCTTCCAGACGGGAATCTCTTTCAGATAAGAAATGTGGGGCCAATGTACCAATGTGGGGAGAAGAATTGTCCCAATAGATTTCTTTCTTACTTACTTAGGTGTTATGAAGCTGGTATAGAATTGAATAGATTTTTAAAAATAGCCAAGCAATATACTTTAGCAGTTTGCCATCCATTTGTACCACCAACAAGGCATGAATGTAGCAAGAACAGAAAGGAATTCTTTTTCATTTAAAATCTATCCCTTTTGATGAGATTTTTTAAGTTCTCAAGTACCATAGCTTGTTTAGTAGACCTATTATCTATTATCAGTTAATCCTGAATAGATATACCGCTGTGACATTAATGTATTAATATATCATTGAATGAGACTGTTTGAAAGGGGGAAATCTTCTCTATGGAAAATAATATTAATGTTCATACAGGCTTTTTTGTGCCTGCTGTTCAGCCTGCTTTTACATATTTCACAGAAATATTTGCTATGTTGTTATGCAGCTGTAAAGTTATGGAAAGGTTCCATTTTTCAGCTCAGCATTTGGCAAACTCTAAAACAGGCATCTGAGACCCCTGCACATATAAACTAATATATTTGACATTCCAATTTCTATAGTCAGTGTTTTCTGAAGAAACCAGAATTGCATCAGTGTTAGAAAAGGTGAATTGCAGTAAATATCCATTCATTAATGCAAAGAGTAGGTGGGCATTATAGCATAAAATTACAAGGGAAAAACACAATTTTGAAGGTAGACATTTTAGAGAAAAAGTGAAAGTTGCAGCACGTTACAGCAAACAATATTTCAGTCCAATATTAGGTATCCCATTCTATTTAATTTCTTTTTCGTTTTGTCCATCCGCCCTCCTAGATTTACCAAATGTTAAATAGCCACTGAATGTGTTCAATTTTTATTTGGCTTTTGCGCCCAAAATTGTTCTATTTATTTATTGACATTTAAATGAGCTCCATGATTCCCCCAAGTTGGGGGATATCCCTATTTGTAGTGCTGTTAAAACTCCATAAACTACAGAACTGTTGTGGCCCGCCAGCGTCCTGCGCGGATTGTGGCTGATCCCAACGACAAGGAGGCTGGTGTGGTGTCGTGCCAGCAGCCTGTGCAGCCGGCGCTCGAGTCGGACAGCGAGGAGGCTGGAGAGGATGTGGTGCCAGAGGCGGAGACTCAGCCAGGGCCTTCAGAACCTCCAGAGGCTCCTTCAAGTGAAGAGAGTGAAGTGGAGGAGCCTCTTCTCAATGCTCAAGCATGCAGGGCTGCCAAAAGGCAGGAGTGGCTACTCAGGAGGAGGTCTCCTCGAGAGTAAGGCTTGGGATTAATTGGCCACTCCCTTAGCCTATTTAAGTTCGCACACAGATAGCAAACGCTGCTGGCCAACATTTGGTCCTACACAGAGCATTTTGAGAGTGAGTTTTTTGTTACAACTTGGTTTCTGGGCTGATTGCCAACCCTTGTCGGACTTTGTTTAATCTCTGTAATTCATAGCAGGCTGATAAGGACATTTGTGGTTAAAGCCTGCATTTTGAAAGGGGTCTGTTTGTATTAAATGGAGTTTTTGGAGCTGTGTATGTGTGCTACACTTCTTGGGACCCGTAGCTGGGGCAAAACAAGAACTTTCAGACTGAACATTAGAAAGAAAATAATTTACAGAACCGTGCAGACATGATTTACCTCAATGTATGTTCTTTTTCATAGTTACCGAAAAACATCCTGCACTGTCATTGCTGGAGCTTCACCTAGCTTTGATGATCTACATCAGTATTTCTCAACTTTGGCAACTTTAAGATCTGTGGATTTCAAGCTGGCTGGGGAATTCTGGTCTACATCACCAATTCCAATGTTCCTGCATTACAATGTCCTGTTTATATCTTAGCACCCTTCATCTTCTTTTTATTTTTATTTATTTATTATTTATATATCAAATTTAGAAACTGTCCATCTCTCTCACATTTCAAAATAAAATGAAAATCTTCCATATTACACTCATAGCCTACAAATGTCATTATATATAATGCAACAATCTCTTGGAGACTGAGAAACAAAACCATCAGCTATGATCATCGATGAGACAATAGTGGGTTTTGGACTGTAACTTGATCACAATTTTATTGAATTGATGGTTATAGCTGCATATAAACTCTTGACAAAGGGGAAATGGCATTTTGGTGTACTAGTCACATTTATCCTAGAATTCCTTTCTTCAATGTATTTCTCCCTTACTAGACATTTTCAGATAACATAAGAATAGTTTCTCTGACACACTGGTTGGAAATGGGGGTCCAAAAGTCTATGTGGCACCCACAACTACACCATTAAAGCCTAACCCTAACCCTAGCCCTTACCCACCCCATTTTTACATGCATTGTGCCCACAATATAAAAAGGTATGGCTTCAATTGCATGGTCATCGATGCCATCTTAACCAGTTCCTCATGTGTAGACACTCATGGTTGCTAGGTGGACTGTTATTAACTTCTTACTCATGAGCCTTGACTTTCTTTTACTCTTATTTACTCAAATATCTCTTTGTTTATCAATAGAAGGTACTCAAGGCAATTAACTGAAAACAAACAAGAGATGACAATGTAAATACAAAACACTTAAAAACAGTGGTGGGATTCAGCCAGTTCGCACTACTTCGGGAGAACCAGTTGTTAACTTTCTGAGCAGTTTGGCAAACTGGTTGTTGGAAGAAATCATTAGGGCAGAGAACCGGTTGTTAAATTACTTGAATCCCACCACTGCTTAAAAGCATAATTAAAAACAGGTACTAAAAATTACGGAAATCCTGGCTTCACCTAAATTTGATTACACATGAAATGCCTACCTAAAAAAAATGTTTGACCAGTAAACAACAAGGAATACTTTTCATTAATTTGATTTATGTGCAATGGAATTTATTTTGCTGGAACATACAAATTTATTCCTCTAGGAAAAAAATATGAGATCTCTTTACCTGTCTAATTTAGGAATGTCAAGCTAGATACATAACATTGCAAAATATACATTATATTGATTCATAGCTAAGAATGAATTGCCTATGTAACTGAATATATGACAATTTCATATGCATTCTTATTCTTTTCTCATAATACTCTGATTTTTTTTAAAAAAAGTCATTGCACACCAAACTTTGCTTTTAAATATTTGTTCTCTATTGTCAAAAATATTGTCATAGAAAGATCCACATGTCTAAATAGATTTCATTTTAAAATAAACTGTGAATCCAGCTTGATGCATTCTTTGAGCCAAGACTTTCATTTCATTGGAGACGGACTAGTTTGCAGAATATATGTACTCTTCTCTGTACATAAGCAGCAGATCAAATCTGTTTATCAGAATTCAAAAAACTCAGATAGTATCCCTTCATCCATGTTAGGTGTTAACACACACAATAATCCCTGTGTTCTGTCAAACATGTACCTCTTTCTCCTCATAATTTTAATTTGGATATCCATATGAATGCCATTAATGCTTGTCTCACATATTGTGCATGTTTGAGTGTTGTATATTATTTACTTCACACTGTAGCTATCTGGTGATCTTACTTACAAACTGTAATCCAATTCTGCAAAATTATTTACAGATAAAATCCAGAGCTGATCTCTATGTTATTGTGTTAGCACTTTTCCCCTAGCAGAGCTCATTATAATCTGAAAACGACATTGCTTAAATTATATTTCTTAATATGCATCATTAACATATGTCCAGGTAAAATGACTAACCAATACCAGATGTGTATAAATTACAGCAGTACGTTCAGATGAATATTTTCTTGATAAAATAAGGCATCAAAGGTGTCTTCCACTTGCTGGGGTTGCTATAGAGAACTGCTTAGTTTGTGAGAAAGTTGACTTAGAACATTTTCTAGAAGAACCCAAAGAAACAGCAGAGCAAAATCCCTCAACAAGAATCAAGAAAAATGTGTAGCAATAGCACTTAGTCTTATATACCATCCCATTGTGCTTTACAGCACTCTCTGTGTGGTTTACAATGTCAGGATATTACCCCGAACAATCTGGGTCCATTTTACTGACCACAGATGAGTAGAAGGCTGAGTCAATCTTGACCTGTCAGGACTGAACTCCAGGTTGCAGGCAGAGTTAGCCTGCAATATTGCATTTTAATCACTGCGCTACCAGTGTTGATCACTCTAGACACAAATGTAACTGTTTTGGCACCTAATAACACATGCATTTCAAAGCTGCTGGTATTTGAAGAACTCTACAAAATGTATGAGCATAAACACCCAAAGTTAAAAACATTAACGGCTCCCATCAAATTCAACTTCATATATTAAAATACTTGGCTATTGAAATCAATCAACTTAAAATGCCTATTGTTCCCTGTAATTTAGGTTTTCATTCATCTCTGAAGGGCTTCAGATTGCTTGGAATGGAAGAGTGTTAGAACTATGTATTATTAAAGAATCATTCTTCATCCAGAAAAAGAAATTATGACCTTCCAGAAAATATTCACAAGCAAAAGTCATCTTCTGTACTGTTATACATGGATAGATTTTATTTCTCTATATGCATTTGTATAGCAGCTGAATATGTGCATTCCACCTGTGTCCATAGCTTCAGCCTGGACTTGATACATGTAACTGATTTCACACACTAATATTCAGACATAATGTAGAGATATTTTGTTCTGGCTCTGTACAATCTTATCCAGTCTCTGGGTAGATAAAGTGAATGACAAAAAATGGTTTGGTTTGTGCTCTGCATCACAAGCAATTGCCTAAAGAAACATGGAAGTCCTTTATTACTGAAGATACGTTATACCAGGGGTTTTATGAGATTGAACTGCAAATTCAAGTTAAATCAAATTGCAAATTCATGTAGGCTCTTGCCTGATTCATGCCTCATTATAAGTAAGTTTATAATCTAGTATCTATTAAATGGGTTTGACAGCAACTCCTGGACTAATCATGCTGGAGGTAAATGACAGCTGAACTTCATTGGGTTAGCAGATCGATAACAATATTTAAATCAACAAACCATAATTCAAAAGTGTTGTTTGTTAATATCCAAGTGACAGAAACCTAACTCACAAGTCAATCAAAAGTACAGTCAGAATGTATAAGAACAGATAACTGGAATGTTGAATCTTGGTTGATTAAGTAATTAGTTTCAATATTGAATTCTTTTGGAAACAGAGATGGATGGCAGGCAGACAAAATATGGCCACTTTGCTATTCTTATTAATATTGTCAAATCTATTTTTCATATTTGTCCTGGCTAAACTTCCCTTCAGTGAATTATATTTTCTCTGTCATTTCATGTGGAATTTTAGAAATTCCATATTTAGGAATTTAGGATCATATTTAGGGAAAATCAAGTGAGGTCATGTTGATGGCCGCTTTATTTTTTTCAGATCCCTTGCCTTTCTAACCAGCAGTGATTCTCCAATTTAGCTGATCTTCTTCCCACAAGATAACAAGACTGTATGCCTTCAAAACTGACAAAAAATAAAGCCACCCCCTTTCCTCTTAAATTGTACAGAACTTCAAAGATGCTTAAGATGGATGATGTTTTCAGTAAAACAACCTTTTAAATGTACATTATGGAACAATGTGTCCCTGAAAAGAAATGCCAGCTTTGCCTCTGACAGCCTTCCTCAGCATATCCAATAGTGTACGGGTGTCAAATTCATGGCATCACATTGTCGTCATATGATGTATCGTAACTTTTTTCCTGTTCACTAAAATGGAGGTGGGCATGGCCAGCGCATAACACATCTGGGTTGCAAGTTTGACACCCTGGCAATAGTGGATGCACAGAAGCCTCTGGTGATGATGGATATACTGAGAAAGTTATTGTGGGAAAGATGCAAGAATGCTAGTTAAGACAATCAATGCAATCAATCTGTATTGCATCAAGCTAAATAGCTCTGCTTATGATAGAGCAGTATTTGTGCTAAGAATAATATAGTTGAAAAAGCCATAAGAGATCAGGTGCCGAGCTCTATCAGTGAAATTGCTATAAAGCAATTGTTTACAAAGCTTTTTAAAAGATCCAAACATTCCTTAAAGGGAAAGAAACAAATTAACAAAAATGTGAGGTAAACATGATCTTGCTTAAATTCCCTTCTTCTGAAATATGAAATGATTCCTGTTAACTATAGACAGTGATGAATGTTATGGGAATCCTTTTCCCTTAATTTCTCAGTTCTCAGATAATGCCACCTGGCCAGTGAATGGTGGTATTAGGTCCCTGCCCCAACAACAAGTTGTGGCTATTAGATGACCAAGGTGCCTGAGCAGCTTTGCTTTCTAAAGCATGAAATGACATCTGTGAGCATAACAATTCTGAAGGGAAAATAAAGTTATAGAGGAACTTACAAATGCTGTGTGTAGTCCAACGGAAAGAAACGCCCATGCAGCATTTTTTAAAAAATGGCATTATTTTTATTAGACTGGTGCTATTTGGTATTTGTGATGCAGTTTTCTAGGCAGCTAGCAAAACAACAATCAATAAGAAAACTGATTATTTTTAAAGCAAATGCTCTCAATTCATCATAATAAAGTTTTTGCTGATTAATAACTGTATGGAAATAAGACTATGGCTAATTCAGATTATGATTACCAAAATTGAATGTTTTTCCAAATCCTGCCTTGACTTTGTTCCTTATTCTTATTTGAATTGAATTATTGAAAATATATTGCTTTTTCAAATGTTCAAATGGTGACAGAATAGAATAGAATAGAGTAGAGTAGAGTAGAGTAGAGTAGAGTAGAGTAGAGTAGAATAGAATAGAATAGAATAGAATAGAATAGAATAGAATAGAATAGAATAGAATAGAATAGAATAGAATAGAATAGAATACTTTATTGGCCAAATGTGATTGGATACACAAGGAATTTGTCTCTAGTGCAGAAGCTCCTAGTATATATACAAACAACAACGTAATATAATCATAAGATACCAATATGAGAAAGTAGTAGAAAAGATGAGAAGGATAATAGTAATACAGTCATGTTACACGGGTAAATAATGATAGAGAAATACATAAAACAACCCCCCAAAAAACCTACTAAGTTCAAATACACCATCTACAACAAAAGACATTCTAATGAAATTCTAAAGCATACTGAAAATGAGATAAGAGAAAGAATGAGGGAGAAAGCAAGATTTATCTACCTTATTTTGGCCAATCTAAAAAGAAAAGAAAAGTTTGAGTTGGATCTGGTTAGTAGTTGGATAGGAAACTTGTCAGGAAATTCCAAGATAGTAAGCTATTTCTGTCCGTCTAATCCCGTGATGGTGAACCTATGGCACGTGTGCCACAGGTGACACGCGTAGCCATATCAGTGAGCACACCAGCTCAGCTCTAGCGCGCATGCGCACACTGGCCAGCTGATTTTTGGGCCTTCTGGGCCCACCAGAAGTAGGAAAACAGGCTGTTTCCTGCCTCCGGAGGCAGTAGTGGGTTGCTCCCAGTTCGCACCGGTTTGCAAGAACCAGTAGTAAAAATTTGTAGTAGTTCAGAGAACCAGTAATAACATTGGCTGGCCATGCCCCCAAACCGGTCCCCGACCCGGTCACTGCTCGCTTACCCCGCCCACCTCATCACAGGCTTTTTTTTTTAACTTTTAAAAGCATTTTTTCTACAACCTCTTTGGCCGAAAAAATGCTTTTAAAAGTAAAAAAAAAAAAAAAAGCCTCTGATGATCGCATGGCTCAGCTGGGATCGTCAGAGGCTCCTAAAAACATTCTTTTCTGCAACCTCTTCAGCTGAAGAGGTTGTAGAAAAAAAATGCCTTTAAAAGCCTCTGGCAATCCCAGCTGAATTGCCTGATCATCAGAGGCTCCTGAAAGCATTTTTTTCTACAACCTCAAAAGGTTGTAGAAAAAATGCTTTTAAAAGTAAAAAAAAGTTGGTCACGCCCATCCAGTCACATTACCCTCCCCACCAAGCCATGCCCACAAAATAAGCCACGCCCACAAAACCGGTAGTAAAAATTTTTAGATCCCACACCTGTCTGGAGGGCCTGGGGGGTGGGGTGGGGAAGGTCTGTTTTTTTTTTCTCACCTGGCTTCAGATCCTCTCTATGCATCTGGGGAGGGTGAAAACAGCCTTTCCCACTCCCTCGGACGCCCTCCGGAGACCTGAAACGGCCCATTTCCCAACTCCCGGTGGGACAGGAAGTGACGTTTTTTGCTGTCCCCAGCCTCCAGAGACACCTAGACTGCCCTGCCCTCTATGTGCCCTGCCCTCCTATGCACAGGACAGGGTGCATAGAATTATGGGTGTGGGCACACTTGTGTGTGAACTTCTCCCACCCCCCCTCTCCTGGCACATGATGGCAAAAAGGTTAGCCATCACTGGTCTAATTTATCTATCTATCTAGCTATCCCAGAAGATAATGGCAAATCACTTTCATACTTCTGCTATGAAAGCCACTTGAAATTACTAGTTTAGCCTAACTCACAATGGCTTTACTGTATGTTAGGAAAAGAAACTTTTCCAGAAGTTGGAGAGCAGATGTCATCATCAGAATATCAGAAATAGCTTAATTTGAAACTGGGGAACTTTCCATTTTTTGTTACTTATTTTTAGGCGTCTGTATCACTTACAAAGACCTCTGTGGTTTCTGACCCATGAAGCCAAAGAAAGCCACTAGTCATCTACAGTATATCAGCCACCCAAAGACTTCATAACTTTTCTTACTTTTCTTCCTGTCTGGCATTCAAAGAAGACACAGTTACATGGCTGGTTGATTATGTTCAGCTTGAGGGTTACAAATTGTGCCACAATTGTTCACCCCCATCTCAGTGCAAGATATACATCATGTTAAGATGATGATGTAATACATATAATCAGGTATTTCCACAACTATATTTGACCAATATATATATATCTCAAGAACATGAGATGAGAAAGCATTTTGCAAGGTAAACTAAGATTCTCTATGCAAATGATAACAATGAGGAATATTTATCTTTACATTAGTGCTAACTGAATAATTATGGTACATACGCTGGACAGGAATTGTTCTAGGAATGTAAGGGGATTTTGTTTACCGTAAATCAGACCCCGATGCAACTAAACATTGTCTCTTGGCAGTGAAAATATTGTATTTGCATTAACAAGTCATAATATACCTCTGTTACAGGGGTGCTATTCAGCAGGTTCTGACAGGTTCTGGAGAACAGCTAGCAGAAATTTTGAGTAGTTTGGAGAACCGGCAAATACCACCTCTGGCTGGCCACAGAGTGGGGTGGGAATGGAGATTTTGCAGTATCCTTCCCCTGGAGTGGGGTGGGAATGGAGATTTTGCAGTATCCTTCCCCTGGAGTGGGGTGGGAATGGAGATTTTGCAGTATCTTTCCCTTGGAGTGGAGTGAAGCTATAATTGCAACAATGAACTAAAGGACCACCATGAGTGAGCTGTTGGATAGCATTACTTGGTCTGTTATGTGGATGTTTGGGGTGGTTTAGGGGTTGGGAATTGTGGTGGGTGGGAGTGTGTTTGGGGATTGTTATGTGTATTGGACATGGTCTTTGGGTGTTAAGTGAATTTCATTGTATGGGTATACTGTGTATACAAGTACAATGATAATACAGTTGTTGTTGTTGTTATTATTATTATTTATTGGTTAATCTTTAGTGAGATTCACAGCCTTTGAGGCTGGTTAATAGCTCAGCAGCTCGAGTCCTAACCAAGGACCTAGGAACTGTTAATTATTATTATTATCTTTATTCATTAAATATGAAACTCAGTCAACTGAACATTCAAAAATGCATCACAAATACCATTGACTGGTGCTAATGGTTGATATGGGTTGCTGCAAGCGTCCTAGGTATCAACCAAGTACCTTCTTAAGATGAAGGATGTTCCAAGTAGCTCAGTTTTTTGCAGTTCCGCTGGTGTTATTGCAGGAAGCTGCAATTTGCTGATGTATGTTATAAAATTCTTGGACATGGTACCAAGTGCCCCAATGACAATGGGTATCACTATTACATGTTTCATCCATAGCCGTGTAGTTTTGATGGCCAGGTCGCGATATTTCATGATTTTTTCTAGTTGTATAGTATAGTTTATTGAATAGCCCGAAGGCCTTTTCAAACAAAACAGAAAAGAAAAAGGGAAAAAGATAAAACAGTTACAAAAATAGCAATCTAAAAATATATGATAGATGACATTAAATTTTACAATATCAAATTTCAATAGCTAAGTTGCCAAGACTAGATAACCCAAATAGGATAGCTCCTCTCTAACTGAGCTCATCTTCCTTACAATCGATAATTTTTTTTTGATATAACTGGCTCGTATTGCCGTCATTCTTTTAAGGTATCGAGTGATCGCTCTTACCAGGGGAGGAGAATCAGCCCTCAACAGAAATGCTAATTTTTGGCTTATATTCCAGTGGGAAAATTTATTTATAATTGGGGACAGATATTGTTTTCTTACTTCTTGATAGAGACTACATTCAAATATTATATGCGCCGTGTCCTTCACGACGTTTACCCCACATATGCATATTCTTTTGTCATATGGGATTTTCCGATAATGGCCGAATCTAACGTTGGTATCTAGAAGTTCGAATCTAAACTTAACAAATAACTGTCTCTCCACTGATGGCATTTCTAAATGTAAATACTTTTCCAGAGTGAAAGTTGTTTTAACTGCTGTCAGCAGTTTAAGGGAATGATTAGTTGAAAGGGTTGCCATGTCCATTTGCCCATGTATATCTTTAATCCGTTGTTTAACTTGGTTCAGTGTGTCACACAACGGGAACCCTATGCCATATCGGTTCAATATTTCTGACAGCTGGGTTAGCCAGGAATACCTTTGAGGATTTGAAATCTGCTGTTCCTCTAGACATATTTTAGGGAGTCTGCTGGCATCCATCTGGATCATTTTTAGCCAATAGGCTACCGCCCTAGTGATTGTATAGGTGTACAGTGAGAAATGTCCCAATTCAGCTCTAACAGCTGGAGCTGAAGTGGAATTGTTTACCCCAAGCATCCTCCTTAACAGATTATTTTGAGTTCTCTCTAATATGGGGGCCGATTTTTTCCAGTTCTTTTTCTTCGACTCCGGCATCTCCTGGTACCGCAATGTCAATAAATTATACGTTTCGGTTTTCAACAACTGTGATATCTGGTGTGTTGTGTTCCAAGTGACAATCTGTCTGTATTATTATTATTATTATTATTATTATTATTATTATTATTATTATTATTATTATCGCTGAACTTGATATTCTTTTTCCAACACTTGTTTGGAAAGATGCATCCAGCTCAGCCTGGGAATTCAGCATAGTGTAGAACTCAGTGGCAAGTTGGTGGAACACAGAAATGGTCAATAGGGAGTCCTGAATATAAGTACCAATCTTGTTATGAACTCCTTATAAATATTGTCATTGGGGCTGGAGTACAAGGCAATCAAATTCAATGGTGTACAAATTGCATGCATGCATGCATGCATGAATGAATGTCAGCCAAGGTCTTGTCCTGTCCCTCCTCCTTTATCTCCTCAAAGCATTCTGGAATATCCCAGGGTGAAGGAGAGAAAGAGAATGTGTGATTCAGAAATGAGCAGAAGAAAAGCCCACTGAAGGAATGACAGAGTGCCAATAATCCACACCAGCTTTCAGGGTAGTCCCTTAATAAAAAATTGTATCTTTGATATATTAAAGAAATGGAAGAGGAACAGGAAAAGAAAAAGAATAATGACTATCCTAGCCACGGGGAAGGAGTGAAACAGCTGCCACTTCAAGATCAGATATAGGATTAGACCCTTTCACAGAAGGTTGCAGTTTAATCAAGACTGAAACAAATAAGAATTTACAGATCCTTATAGAATTTGATCTATTGTTGCATGGGTAAGAAGGTAACTAACCATCTGCTATTACAACATTCTTATTCAATACTAATCTTAAAAATTGATTTTACATACTTTAACACTGTCTCTGCTTTCTGCCACTGTGGCTCCATTTGAAACCAGTTATGTCCACAACAACAACAACAAAAGTTCTAGCTGTCCTTTTTTTCTTTTTTCCCCCTGCTCTGGAACTCAAGACTCAACCTAGATACAGGGTGTATGTACGTATGTATGTTGGTTTATTGGACCCTTGCTTGCAGAGGTGGGTTGCACATATTCTTACCACTGGTTCACTGTGCATGTGCATGCTTGCTTCACACGTGCCCCTTCCGCACATGCGCCAAGTTGCCACTGAGTTTTACGCTATGCGGAATTCCCAGGCTGAGCTGGATGCATCTTTCCAAACAAGCTGTTGGGAAAAGAATATCAAGTTCAGCGCTCATAATAATTAATTTAATAATAATAATAATAATAATAATAATAATAATAATAATAATAACAACAACAACAACAACAACAACAACAACAACAACCATCACCACCACCACCACCACCACCACCACCACCACCACCACCACCAACGGAACATTGAAGAAAGAGACAGAAGGCTTGATTCTTGCAGCCCAAGAACAAGCCATCAGAACAAATGTAATCAAAGCCAGAACAGAAAAATCTGCTGATGACCCCAAATGCAGACTCTGCAAAGAAGCGGATGAAAACATTGATCATATACTGAGTGGTTGCAAGACAATAGCTCAGACTGACTATAAACAATGTCATAGCACAGTCATTCATATGGTCCACTGGAACTTGTGTCACATACCATCTGCCTGTAGCAAAGAACTGGTGGGATCATAAGCCTGAAAAACTGGTTGAAAATGAGCATGCAAAACTACTGTGGGACTTCCAAATACAGACCGACAAAGTTTTGGAACACAATACCCTGGATATCATGATTGTGGAGAAGAAAAAAGTGTGGATCGTTGACATTGCCATACCTGGTGACAGCAGAATTGATGAGAAACAACTTGAAAAAGTCACCAGATATCAGGACTTTAGAATCGAACTGCAGAGACTCTGGCATAAACCAGTGCAGGTGGTTCCAGTGGTACTCGACACACTGGGTGCTGTGCCTAAAGACCTAGGCAAGCACTTAAAAACAATTGGCACTGACAAGATCACCATTGGTCAGCTGCAGAAGGCCACCTTACTGAGATCTGCTCACATAATCCGCCAATACATCACACAGTCCTAAATGCTTGGGAACTGTTCGACTAGTGATTTGGGATATGAAATCCAGTATGGTCATCTCGTTTGCTGTGTATACTGTCATAATAAAAAAAACATGGGCATGGCTTAAGATGGGAATCATCAAGAAAGAAATGGAAGGTTTAATACTGACTGCTCAAGAACAAGTACTACAAACTAATGCCATGAAAGCAAAGATACAAAAATCCACTGACAATCCAAACTACCGACTTTGCAACAACAAAGTCAAAACTGTTTCACATTTAATATGTGAATGCAGCAAAATCACACAAACTGATTACAAAGCTAGACAGGACTGAGTTGCTAAATTAATCCACTGGTCATTATGTAAAAAAATACGACTTTCTTGTATCCAAAAAGTCATGGGAACATAAAGTGGAAAAAGTTATAGAAAATGAGATGGTGAAGATCTTGTGGGACTTTCAAATACAGATGGATCGTCATTTGGAACACAACACGCCAGATATCACAGTTGTAGAAACCGAAGTGTACAATTTATTGACATCGCGGTACCAGAAGATGCCAGAGTCTAAGAAAAAGAACTGGAAAAAAAATCATGAAATATTATGACCTGGCTATCGAAACTAAGCGATTATGGATGAAACATGTAACTGTGATACCCATTGTCATCGGGGCACTTGGTACCATGTCCAAGAATTTTATAACATACATCAGCAAATTGCAGCTTCCTGCAATAACACCAGCAGAACTGCAAAAAACTGAGCTACTTGGAACATCCTACATCTTAAGAAGGTACTTGGTTGATACCTAGGACGCTGGCAGCAACCCATATCAACCATTAGCACCAGTCAATGGTATTTGTGAACCATTTTTAAATGTCCAGTTGACTGAGTTTCATTTTTAATGAATAAAAGAGAATAATATTAATAATAATTCCGCGCATGCCCTTTGCTCCGCCTTCCGCACATGTTCCCGGCCTCAAAACATGGCGAAATAGGATGATATTAACCTGGGGCGGGTGGGCAAGCCCACCCGCAGTTGCCGCTACCAGTTCGCCTGAATCAATCCGATCCAGCTGAATACCACCACTGCTTGCCTGATCTGGATCAAGGGCAGTTTTAGGAACCTGGGAAGTTGCTGAGATTTAAAGAGAAAACATACTAAAGGGATTACGTTCAATTCATGCAAGGCCCAGTTACCTCTAATTGAGTGGAGGCTTCTGAAAACCCTTTGCCCTCTTTGTGGGTTCCCAATGAATAGGCTGGGAGTAAGTAAGTTTTGCCCGCTAAGAAAAGCTGGTCTTGCATGAATCAAAGAGGTTCTCTTGAATAAAGAATGGCTTTTAAGGAAGAGTGAAACTCAGAGCGAACTGACTGATTGCTGCAGCTTCCCTTTGACTGACCATCTAGAGATTTTAAAAAACGATGTCAAAACGAATGTTAGTAATCACTTGCCTAGCAGGTTACCACCTCCCTAGAACAGCACAGAGAGATTGAGAATGAACATTTTCCTTAACTTCCATTATTTCAGGGAAAGCCTGGCAGAGGGCTTTAAAAACTAAAATAAAAAAGCTTCAAACAGAAACACAGCCTTCATCAGCTCCATATTTATATTTAAACATGACTTAAGTAAAAAATGGAAGCACAATTTTCTTTTTAAATAACTGCATATTCCTGACGAAAAAAGATGGAATAAATGTAAAAGTTAATAAAAGTGAAAGTGATGTAGACCAGTTGCCAATGAAAGTTTGATTGGATTTAATTAGAGATGGTAAATTTATCTTTCCCATCTCTCTGTTGCATATATCAGCCTTTGCTTTACATATGACTTGAGTTGTGATACTTCTCTAAATTAGTGTTTGGAGAATATTTGCTTTCCAGTGTCCACATTTAAAAGATTTTGAGTATATCTTTTGAGTTAAAAACCACATCAGAAACCCCAGGAAGAGTCCCAGTTGGAAGATGATTACGTTTAAATCTGCTCATTCATCTGGGAATTGAAGATGGGCCAAAAGGAAAAGCTGCCTTTGGTTAAAACTCAAATGCTAAGGAGTTCATGGGTACAACAATGCCATTTTTCTGGCAGCAATTTGGATGGAATTTGCCTTTGTCTTTTTTGGGAATCCCCCCCCCTCAGCTTTCCACTGAAGTCTTGATATTCCCTTGAGCCTCCTATCCAACTACTAACCAGACCCAGATCTTCTTAGTCGAGAAGGGTGAGTCAGGTGTCACAAATATTGAATTTCTTAGGCATTTAGAAATAAGTCTCCTGAATTCAATGTACCAGCAAATTCAGAGTAAATGCATGTTGGATAACAATTCCAAAGGGAAAGTAAATGTTACAGAGGAATTTAAAATGTTGTGTGTAGGCCAGCAGATAAACTTTGAAAAAAAAATAATGTATTTGTTCTTTTTTGAGAAATTATTCTACTATTTGTATATAAATCCACAAAGAGCCTTTTTTAAACCACAAAAACTATTCCCTGTTACTTAAAAGTTTTAATAAGACAATAACAATAAATATATGCTTATCTATAAGTGGCCACAATACAATAAATAATGAGCTTTCCAACTTAAAAGGGTACTGCAATGTACGTGAGAAGATATTTGGATTTTACTGCATCTGTTTCTATCCCCAATAAGATGTTTGTAAGTACAGTGATTAAAAAGAAAGGAACCTCAAGGCTCTTTAATAGTTATATTATGCACCAATAGCAGAATGAAATTCCTAATACAACACTACAGCTTACATTCCAACACTGACAACAAGCTTAAGACAAATCCTGAAAGATGATATTTCTCTTTCCTCCCCCTCCAAAAATAGTAATAATATATATCATGAAAGTCATTCAGAAGACTCAGGTTTCACTATGATGAAAAGCAGAAGAGAATTTTACATTAATGTGGTGTGGATCAACCTGCATCTATATATCTTTTTGTGCTAAAACCAATTTAAACATGAGAACTACATCTATCTGATTTTGTACCAGGCTGCTACAACAAGTCAAATATTACTATGAAAGCCATTTATATATAACAGTATGCACTCTTTGTGTATATGTGTACTGCAATGAGAAAGTAAATGAAAATATGTTTGTAAAATCTGGGATTTGTATTATATCAGATGATTAGCCTACTTTGAGATAAGACTGACCATAGGTAATTCCAAAAATAATGATTATAATAATGATCTTTGGTTTGAAATGTAAATTGAAAAGGAAGAATAAACCATGAAAAAGGCAAAGCCAATGTATTTTCACATAATTCCCAAGAAAACTACACAGGCATGTGAATGAAGACACTGTATTTGAGTTTAAGAAGCATTTACTAGTACTTTCATTTGGATCTCACCAATAGATTTTCACAAAAAAATAGAATTAGTGGATCATTTCCTTGGGGTTTCATAAATGGTTATTTCTCATTCAAAAAAAAAATCAGGGTTTATTTTCTTTATATCTGGAATACCCAGCTACACAAATTACCAATCCTTTATAAAGGACATTTATTTAATTAATTAATTCTTAAATTCCCAAACAGCATCGTTTGAATCATATCCACTAAACCTATCCTACTTGAAGATTAACATGATTAGAAGATGGGATGGGAAGGCATACAGTACAATACACTGACTTTCTTGGAAGAAAGGTGAATGAAAATGCCATGAACAAGTCGATTGAATAATTAACCAAAGCACGATCAGTATATATTCTCCCCTTATTAGAGAGATTGCCAGGGAGGGCAGATGACTTTTATGTAGGATTTCTCCTCCAGGACTCATGCAGTGGCAAAATTCTGTGTCCTGCAATGTCCATAAGAAAAAAAATTGGTTACAGAATTATAGCTGTCAACTTGTGCCAAAAAATCATGTATTTTCTTAACATGGATGTTATTATCTAATATTAATGCTGCTGCTGCTGCTGCTGTTGTTGTTGTTGTTATTATTATTATTTTAATATATTGTATGTCAATTGCTGGTCGATGACCGTAATAAAGTTATATTCTATTCTAACCGAAGCAGAAATCATAATTGGTTTTTTTTTGCTAGGGAGTGAATGGAACAGACTCCAAGAATCACAGCGGCCACAACAGCATTTTAAACAGTAGCAATAGACTTGGAATTTTAACTCACTTTGTTCCCACATGCTTCAAACTAACTTGGCAATGACTTCCATGAAAACAGTGTGATTCTGTTCAAATGCATTAGTGTGAGAAATAAAATGTAGGTAGATCCTGGGAATCCTGTTTCTCTTCACTGTCCATTAATTGGCATTTATGAGGATTGTGCACCTAGCAAAGAAGGGCAAAATAATAGGATGATGGCTCCCTAAGCTGACTTACTGCAGCAGAGCTTAACTAATAATAATAAAAAAAAGTTAGATTAAAAGTGGAGGAATGTTAGAGCCACCTACTGTGGCTTTAGGGGATGCTAAAGAATAATGATGAGTGTTCACTTTCCTCCACATTAAGTAAAGCTATTCAGTAATGGCTTAAAAAAAAAACCTTTTTTTTTTTTTTAGCAGTGGTGCATTAAGACAAAATTCTGCATGTTACAACAGAGCGAATAAGCTCAGGCAAAATCTGCAGGGGAGAATATTCTGCTGAAAACATTAGAGCAGTGGTTCTCAACCTGTGGGTCGGGACCCCTTTGGGGGTCGAATGACCCTTTCACATCAGAAAACACATATTTTCAATGGTTTTAGGAATAATTTTATTGTTGGGGGTCACCACAACATGAGGAACTGTATTAAAGGGTCGCAGCATTAGGAAGGTTGAGAACCACTGCATTAGAGAGATTCCTCACTCCCCACCCCTATGTGTACACACATACACATACAAACTATAGATGAGGGAAAATCAACTCTACAAAATCAGGATACCTTTCAGTAATAGAGGCCGGGGGGAGGGGAAATAATGAAGGGCCATTTGGCAACTATTAAATATTTTTCTTTCGCAATGGTTTTTTTTCTTTTCTTTCTGAAACCCCCTTCCTGTTTGTTCCCCGTGTTTCTGTCTTGAGAGAGCGGGATATAAGGAAAAGAACAGATGGCTCTTATTGGAGATTTGAACAGATTCCTTGCAGAGGGCTTTCAAAATTAAGCCGTAGGCCACGTAAAATTAGGCCTAAGTCCCCCTATGACAATAGGCTGCTCTTCCCTATTCCAAAAGGCTGCAAGTACCTTTCTTATTAACACTCTATAATCCACGGGGAAAGCAAGAATGGCATGTCACACAAATCAGTTTGATCTGAAGCTCCTTTGACTCCTTGCTATTCCTGGTCTCTCTGGGTGCTTGGTTACTGATCTGGCGAGCCAAGAATCTGCTCTAAACTTCCCATTTTTTCTATATAAACTGTACCTCAGGCCCACATATTTGGCTTAAGATCAGTAGCAGCAGTCTACCAAAAGTTTCTATCTTTTGTCTTCAAGGTAGTTCATGCAATGAAGTCTGTCAACTTGTTATTGTCCTGCACAGCATTTTAAAAGTTCATGTGTGTCCTTGATGGAATGCGTGTACTTGTATTTCATTTCATCTTTTATGTTAGCAATAGGGTGTTGCATTTTTAGATAACTGCATGGCGACTTTTGAATGTTCCTAATATAATGCTGCATGTGTACATACATTAATATATGCCCGTTTGGTGCACTGCCTTGATTACTGGACTAGAATGGGCTGTGCAAATTGCTTTGGGCCAAGAGCCATGTTTGTCCTTTGAGAGGAATGCTATGGCTGCACTCCAAAAAAAGCCAGGACAAAACTAGGCTAGAACAGAACTAAATTTAGTTTAATTTAAATTTAAATAAAAAGAAGTGGATATCATTATTCCCTATGTAATTTCATAATTTAGTCTTTCCATCTTGCTACAATTATAATTCAACCACAGTTTTGGTAGTTTTTATATACTTTGGGAGGTTGGCATATTGTGTACCCTTATACTAGAAAGAAAGAAGTATGGATTGACATCTCTAGTCAGCATTGCAAATATATATAACACTGGGCTGGTTATTCAATTTCATCTACTCTACTTTACCAGGTTGTTATAAAGTTAACATGATTGAGGGGAGAACCATTTACACCACTACTAATCCAGAGGTGGGCGTCACATAATGTAACAACCAGTTCACCCAGCACTGAAAATGTGAGCACGTGTGTGGCTTCAAAAACATGGTGATATAGGACAGGATACTACCAGAGCAGGGCGGAACTACTGGTTTGCCCGAACTGGCAGCAGCCACCTCTGAACTAACCCCCTGTAAAGAAAAAATGGAATATAACTACAATAATCACAGAATTGTCAGAGTTAGAAAGAATCAGAAAGATCATCCAGACTAGCTAACAACACCACTGTTTTTTAGTAGTACCATAAAATTATATATCAATGGAAATATAATTTAATCAAGAATGTAATGCAATAACTTTTATGAAGGATTTGATATTAGAATAGCAGTTACAGTATAAAGAAGAAAAGTGAAACAAGTAGAAAAAACAAATGATACCCATAGAAAAAAAACAAGATAGAAAAAAATTATCACGTCAGTTAATACTTAGTTGGGTAACCTTTAGTATGAATTATGGCCTTACAAAGTCTTCCCATGGAGTGAACCAAGCTTTTTAGTTCTGCAGCTGTTATAATGTGAATGATTGCTTCTATTAACTGGGTTTTATTGTTGGGTCTCTTCGGACTAACAAGTTTCTTTAGTTGGCTCCATAGATTTTCAATTGGGTTAAGATCTGGGCTATTCCCAGGCCATTCCAGCAGTGGAATATGATTATCTTGAAACTCCCCCCAAAAAAGTGGAGTTATTAGCCATCAAACCTCAAAAATACACTTTTCCCAAAAGGTTTCCACAATTTTGGCCACTGCTGTAGTGTATGTGATATAGCCACCCATCTCACATTTGTGATGCTTGGTATCTTACAATTCAAGTACAAACAGTAATAAAAAAAACACAGAACAAAAAATACAAATAAAGTTTGTGATAAGGTCCTTGAGGGAGCATAATAATTCACAAGCAACAGAGTCATTTTACACCACAGGTGTCAAACTTGAACACATCACGGGCTGGATCATGACGTATCACGACAGTTTTTGCCTTTGCAGAGCCAGGATGGTCATGGCTGTGTATGATGTATCTGGCCTACGGGCCGCCAGTTTGACAGGTCTGCTCTACACCAATCTTTCATCCCTAGGCTAGATGGCAAATCCAGGTCTTCTTCTGGAAGACCCTCAAAGTCAGGACTTCAAAAGGAGCTACCAGTATGGTAGCAGAAAAATCCTTCCTCCTAAGTGCTGCCAAATGATACTCTAATGTGACAGTTCGTAAATTTTTTAGCACCCGGGATGGTTTTGTCAACACAATTTTTCCACAGACTGAATGGTGGTGGTTTTTCGGTTTTGCTCGCTTGCCCGCCGTTCACCTCTAGCTGTGCAATGAGGTTCCTAATAGGCCACAGATCAGTACTGGTCTATGGCCCAGGGTTTGGGGACTCCTGTTCTAGTGGATGGGATCCACAATAATCCCCTTCTGCTGGATCTGCTTTCATTTCAGTCTTCAAATCTGTCCAGATTAGATTACAATCTTGTTCTGTTTTTCTGGGTTTTGGCCAGGCCTCTCAATTATCTAAGCATCCCATCAATCCAACATCAGACTGTTCATTAAAACGTCAAATAATACTAGCTGCAAGATAGTTTTCCGAAGGACCCACTGATGAATGTTCTCTAATTCAATGTAAAACCATTAATACTAACTCTTTGAAAACAGCCAGTCAGTCAGTTGTGGATCCACCTTATTATAGTGCCATACAAAGCACACTTTAACAACTTGTCAATGTGAAAAGCATGGGAAGCTTATCAAATGCTTTGCTGTAATGGAGGTAGTTTATATGCACAGCATTCCTTTTGTCTACTAGAATAATTGCTTTATCAAAAATGGAGGCATGACTTATCACACATGACATATTTTTGATACAGCAATGATGATTCTTGGCAATCACAGTATTATCTTCAAGAGGTTTAGAAATAGCTTGCTTTATTATCTACTTTAATATCTTTCCAGGTATTGATCTAAGGCTTACTGCTCAATAAATAAACAACCCTTGCCCTTTTGAGTACCATTCTCCCAAGACACTTACAGCTCTTTCACCCTTCAAATATTCTGGAAGTCTCTTAAATGTCTGTCTCCATTCTTGTCATCAGGATATTTTGGGATGCCCCTGACAGTAGTTTTCTAGATGTAATCTATGTGATTTTGTTTGGGCAGTTAGTTTCCTTTTTTAAAATTATGTATTCTAAAAATTGTAAAATGCCCGGAGTCTTTTTTGGGAGTTGGACATTTTTTAATTCCAAAAGACAAACAATAGTAAGATCCATTCCCCCCTCCCCTCATTTTTCTGAAGATAGGAAATACCTAGAGTGACCAAGTTGTATTCATTCCCTGTGTATGGTACTCAAAATACCATTTCATTTGGGTATTTTAAAAAAAGAGAAAAAAATAAGAATTGAGTTATGGGTTTTTCTGGGTCATCTATTAAGATCTGTTAAAATTTTATAAATAAATAATAATAGAAGGTTAGGTTAGAAGTTGGAACTGGTTGCCAAGATCTGGAAGAATGGTCTTGCTTTGTGTTCATATGTGTTCGCTTTGCTTCTAATGATGACATGTTGCTAATTACCTTCACTCTTATCTTCTGGAGTTGTAAGGTACATTTTATTTTATTTTATTTTATATTTTATTTTATTTTGTCGAGTACATATTAGATAATATATATATATATAAGTATAAGCATGAATTGAATACATAAAATGAATACAGTTAAAGGGAACATATTCCCAAATTCTACCAAGTCAGCATATCAACATAGTATGTCTCTAAATAGCAATAGCTCTTAGACTTATATACTGCTTCATAGTGCTTTACAGCTTTCTCTAAGCAGTTTACAGAATCAGCATATTGCCTCCCCCCCCAACAATCTGGGTCCTCATTTTATCAATCTCAGAAGGATGGAAGGCTGAGCCACTCAGGATCAAACTCCTGGAGTGAGCAGTGCATTAGCCTGCAGTACTGAATTCTAACTACTGTGTCACCACGGCTCCATAAAAAGTATGCTTTATATCATCACTGAAAGATGAAGGATGTAGATAATATAAATGACTCTGGTATACACACATACACACACACAATATGAAGAGTGCCATGTGTTTTACTTATGAGAATGTGAGACTTTACAACAGATGCTTCACTTTTGATAAAAAAAAAAAAGTTGACCATGTTCCATATTTGTGTTTTGAAAGAACAAGCTAGAATTTATATAAATAAAGTGATATTAAATTTATTTTATGTTGGCAAAGCTTGGCAAAGTCTGAAGCAAAGAAGGCATGCCTTTAGCACTGATTTCCTGATGAAACTTAATTGAGAATTCCTCAGAGGGGTTGAGACTAAAATGCCCATTTAGGAAAATGGCCCGTTTTCTGGCTACTGTTTGAAAAACGAACATCTTTAACTGCCTGGACAGTTTGTCCTGTTTTTCCCAAACCCCACAATCAAGAAAAGCTTTGATTGCATTATTATACTTTTCACATAGTCTTTCCAGTAGGACAGATCAGCGAAGATGAAGATGCTCAATTATATCTGCACAGCAATCTTGTGAATTGGCTTGAACCATGAATCTTAAGATCTAAAGGTTGAACTTCACTGGTGTTTTATCTGCAGAATGTCACGTGGTGATGCTGGTATATATGCCTGCCAATTCTGTCATTAACTCCAGGATATCTGAGCTGCATGAAAAGCAACATTGAGAGCTAAAGTTGATGTAAGATCTATCTCAGGTTGCTCGCTAAGTAATTCTTTCCAGTGGCACAATTTCAATTCCTAACAATACATGAGATCAGACCTCAAATAATAATTATCTGTCCCTTACCTGCAAGGTGATGCTTGTTGGAGAAAGAAAAAAAGACATTGCTGAAAGAAGGACCTATCAGGAAAAAGGTGGGGTACCATTCCAACAGATGATTCTGGTGATCTGTCAACAGAAGAAAATTTACCAAATCCGGCTTATACTTGCTGAGTTCAAGAGTGGACAAGGGCGGTGATGCTATTTGTTCAATCATATCCCACATTTAATTTTACAAAAATACATATATATTTTTTCTCAAGAAGTTAAAGAATTTGAATTTTTCTCAAAGAGGTTAAAATAAAATAAAAAAATTCTCAAATAGGATAAAGTTACGTCTTCATGTCTCCAGAACGTCTTCTAAGCTTCCTGAAGGTATATGACCTGCCACTATGTGGCAAGGAATAATGGACAATCTTTGGCCTAATACAACAGGATATCATTTGATTCTAGAGCATTAAAGCATTGTATATATAGAACCTGGTCTAGGTAGAGAAGTACTGTCATGGTTATGGTTAATTTTAGCTGCCACTCAATAATCTTAGGAGGGAGATCTTTATGATAACAATACATGTGCCACCCAAGATATTGCCCTGATATATGTGAGGTTGTCTTGGTTCATTTTACGAAAAAGCCTCCATGCTTTTCCTTGAACAGCACTACTTTCTTGAAGTGGTTTCCCTCAGGTTCCGCAGCTGTCAGTTTTACTTTTTTCAAAGACATATCGCATGCCTAAATATAGCTGTGAAACCTTAATTTTTTTATTTCACACCCGAGTATATGAGTACGCGGGGAGCATTGCATGTTTAATTATCAGTCATACAAGGCCATATCTTCTTGCTATTTCTGTGTGATGTTTTCTAAACAAGGTGATGATGGTTCAGATATCTGCCTGGCTTTCCTTATTTACAAAAAAATGTATCTTTGGTTGTTACTGGATGATGTTGCAGCAATCATCCAACGTTCTTTCCACATAACTCTTTTTGCATGTAGGCAATGCCTTATGTTATGACTATTTCCCATCTTGCCCAGAAGTTCTGGCCAACTGATCCAGGAATCATTAAAGGTAATTGATTAACTTATAAGAACTGAAGACATAGCACTTGATCTATGGAAATAACATACAGTATCTTAAGCACACACGGAAAGCTTGAAACTGTCAGCATTTTTTCCACATCATTGTGCATCATGTCATATAAAACATATAGCTTTCAGTACACAAATACTCTATCACACTTAAGGCATGAAGACTGGCTAAAAGATATATGTGCTCTTGTGCTCCATGTAACAGTACTTTGTCCCACAGCAGTATTACTACTTTTTTTTTGATGGAAATATTACTTCAGGATGAAAATACAGTAAATCCTCAATGTAACAGACCTTGATTTAGAGGACCAGATATTATGGGCAGGAATTCAAGTCCCAGCCAAGGAGCAAGAGACAGCATGAGCTGCAATTATTCAAGCACCAGCGCTGAGATTGAAGGAGACTCCAGCAACAATTGTGATACATCAGCAAGTAGAAGACAGTGTGCTGCAGAGAGGCCATATGGAAGCTGAGAATCAGAGCCTAGGAGCATTGGCATCAGCTCAATCTGTGGTTGTGGGACTCCTCTTTATCCAATCAGTGAAATTATAACAGTGCTCAAATGTGTTTGCCTCTCTACTTTCTTTGAGCACAACAAATAGGCTAGATGGCTAAGGGAAAACACATATACATGAATTATCAGTTCAGTATTAAAAGTTTTTGAATAAGTAAACAAATTGCCACACTTAATTCTGACATTCTGTGAGAGTGTGAGGGAACTGGCAAAGTAACAGGAGGAACATTAGGCAATAAACAATCAACATTTGGAAGAGAAGTTTGTTAGTAGTTTAGCACATAAATGGCAGCTCAGCACAGAATACAAAAAACTCAGGGAGAACAGACTCCAAACATTCAAAGATACTTATGCCTTACTGAACTTAGAAATAAATGAGAGCTTGATACTATAGTTTTCCAAATTGTTTTATAAAAGCTGCTTATTGAAGTGTTTTTCTTCCTTACTTGATCATGCTAAAAGGTTTGGGGCTGGATATATGCCACTTTTACTAGCAACTTAGTTCAGCTTCCTGAATATGAATTGGCTCGGAAGCCAAACTGTACAAGCTGGTTCACCCAGGAATGTGAAGTTTTTCAATATAATATATGTATGAGTAATTCATTGGTACATCATCGTTATTTGGATGGAATCTGTTCCATATTATGGTTGGCACATAGCCAGATATTTAGACTCGATTTGGCATTATTATCCACCTATCAAATCTTCCCAAGGCGCTGAGATAGGCAAATGTTTTTTTTCTGATGGTGTTAAAGCAGGGGTGAAATGGTTTGGGGCGGTTCTCCCGAACCAGTAGTGAAAATGCTTCTGGTTCGCCTGAACTGGTAGCAAGAAAATGCTTTAAAAAGTAAAAAAAAAGTTCCAAGGATCGCACACCACACTTTTTTAAAGCATTTTTTTACTACCAGTTAGGGCAATAAGTAGTAAAAAAAATGCTAAAAAAAAAGTAAAAAAAAAAAAAAGGTTCCGACAATCAGCTGTGACAATCAGTTGTGCTGCTTTATCTTCTGAACTTTTTTTTTTTTTACTTTTTAAAGCATTTTTTTACTATCTATTGGGGGTCCATTTTTGCTCCCAAGAAGCTTTCCTAAGGTCTGCTAGGCCAAAAACAGGGGTGGGAGTCCGTTTTTGCTCCCAGGAGTCTTCCTAGGCCCAAACGGGGAATGGGGTGTCTTTTTTGCTCCCAGGAGGTTTCCTTGAGGCCTGCTAGGCCAAAAATGGGGGGGGTGCTGTAAAAGAAAGAAAGAAAGAAAGAAAGAAAGAAAGAAAGAAAGAAAGAAAGAAAGAAAGAGAGAGAGAGAGAAAAAGGGAGGGAGGGAGGGAAAAAGGAGAGGAAGGAAGGACCACAAACCTGGCACTAGATGCAGCTTCAGAGGATGCCTTGAAAAAGCATAGCAATCCAGGGCTGGAAGGGACCTGGAGGTCATCTAGTCCACCCCCCTGCTCCAGTAGGACATTGTTAAAGTGAGTTTCTGTCTTTTGACACACACCCCAGTCACATGACTACATAGCAATGCCCACCAAGCCACATGACCCACCAAGACACGTCCACAGAACCGGTAGGAAAATTTTTTAGATTTCGCCACTGGGTTAAAGGTATTATTACAGAATGTAAGCTATTTCAAGTAAAGCTGCCTTTTGTAATTGATTTGTGATTTTGTCAATTCTGATGATGTTCAAGAATTGCTCAGTTGTTTTGGGATTGCACCTAATGTTCCCATGTCTTTTGATATTACCTTTGCTTTCTTTTGCCACAGTTGTTCTGCCTCTATTTGCAGATCTTTGTATTTTGCTATTTTCTCCAGTTCTTTCTCTTCCAGTCTGCTGTCTCCAGGTACTACTCCAGGTCTTCTGTATTCAGACATTTTATTATTAAATCTGGGGTGTTGTTCATTATTATTATTATGGTTTGTTGCACAAGATATTTATACTGGATTTGGCATTTTTATCTACCTAGATAAACATCAAGTACACTGAAGTCAAAAACAAGATTGGAAATTATTAAAATATTTTTATCTCACTTTTTATATATAACTGAAGACAGCAAACACTCTAATGAATAACTGAATGCATATTAATAAAATCAAGAAAAATCAAAAGATGCTATTCACATACAGGTAGCTCCACTCAAAACTTTTTTTTCCCAAAAGAAATAGCATTTTTCACTCTCTTTAAGTTGATGAGTAAAATTGTCATGACTAAATATCTGCAAGTACACTTTATGGCATAATGAGGAATTCCTAGTTTGAAGCTCTATACAATCAGTAAAATACTTCTTTATTTTTTACGGTTCCTTGATTATTAGGGCAAATTGATATTGTAAATTAATTTAGAAAATTTTTCCATAACAGATCATCTTTTTTCCCACAAGAGAGATGATCTCGTCCATTAGAAAAAAATACTAGAACAGTTACATGTAATAACACTTGTTTGCCCCTTGAATTTCACAGAAATGTCACCATTTTGGTGAAGAAGATTGCTTTCAAGTATGAAATGACATTTTTGTTGGACATTTTGAGAGAAGGAAAAGAAATTTCAGCTTGTCTTTCATTACACACAGATAATATATAGATACTGTAGATAAATGGACCACAGATAGATAGATAGATAGATAGATAGATAGATAGATAGATAGATAGATAGATAGATAGATAGATAGATAGATCAGTGGTGGGATTCAATATTTTTAACAACCGGTTCTGTGGGCGTGGCTTAGTTGGGGGTGTGTGGCTTAGTGGTCATGTGACCGGGTGGGCGTGGCTAGCTGGTCATGTGACCGGGTGGGCATGGCTATGTGCATAGGGACTACTCAGAGGGCTGAAAAAAGTCATTTCTGACTGGTCCTCGCACTTATGACCATCCTCACATTTATGCCCATTGCGGCATTCTTAACAACCATGTCAGTCATTTCACCACTACTTCTCTTCACCATGGTGACAAGATAGGGTGTAAAACGTAAAATGTGAGGACAGTCGTAAGTTCAAGGACTGGTCAAAAGTGTGAGGACCGGTCAAAAATAACTTTTTCTGCCTTCTGACTAGTCCATATGCACATAGGGACTATTCAGAGGGCTGAAAAAAATCATTTCTGACTGGTCCTCACATTTTTGACCGGTCCTCGCACTTATGACCTTCCTCACATTTATGCCCGTTGCGGCATTCTTAACAACTGTGTCAGTCATTTCACCACTACTTGTCTTCACCACAGTGACAAGATAGGGCGCAAAACATAAAATGTGAGTACAGTCGTAAGTGCGAGGACTGGTGAAAAGTGCGAGGACCGGTCAAAAATAACTTTTTCACCCTCTGAGTAATCCATATGCACAAAAGGATACAGCAATAGAGAGGGATGAAGGAAGGAGAAGAGAGATGGAAGAAAGACGGAGAGACAGGGAAGGAAGAGAAGGGAGGAAGGGAAGGGAAATTAGAGTAAGAGTGAGGGTAAGAGAGGGAGGAAGAGAGGAGGAGAAGAAGAGGGGGGGAAGAGAAAGTAAGAAGGAAAGAAAAGAGAGAGGTGGTAGGTTTGAGGAGAAAGATTGCTGTACAGTAAAAAAGATGAAATGGAAGAAAGGCAACCCCAAACAAATATAAAGATATTAAGATAAAGAATGAATTGTTAAACTTTAAAGAATAAAAGAGAATAAATATGAATAAATAGCAGTAATTAGAAACACACATACAAACATACAATGTATTTTCTTTGAACAGAGTATTTGGCCAGTTCACAAATTTAAACAATGTTTAGTCATTTCAATTAAATTTACAATTTCTATATTTCCTTTTTGCCATATTTATTCCTTATCTATTTTTTTTTAAAAAACAATATTACCCTTCATCCTCATCTCTAATCTTAATCAAATTCAATTTTTCCCTTCTATTCTATATTATACCCCTTCTCATTGTCATCTATTTTTATATCCATCCTCACATTGGTTAATTATGTAATATTACAGTTGTTTAATATAAATTCAACATTTTAATATAAATCAATTAGTTATATAACTATCTTTTTTGTATATTAATCAATATGAACATAAATATTCCAATTATTTCCATGCAATCCAATTTCTTACAAATCAATTAATTATATTTACCAATAATAATAAACCAAATAATTTCCCCCATATATTCCTCCAAACCACAATTTAACCATTTCTGCTTTCAACACAATGTACAATTAATAGTATCTCAATTATTACAATTCCCTATTTAAATAGAGCTTTTTTTCTTTTGTGTTTTAAAATCTTGAACTCTCCTCTTTTTCCCTAAAGAGGAACTACCTCTTTAGGGAAAACTACCTTTCCACTAAAGGTAGTTTGCACCTACCTTTTTTGGTGAGGAAAAAGAAAAGAAAACTGCCTGCCTAATTTTCCAACGTTGCAGCAACAGTAAAGCATGCTTTTATTTTCAGTTTCGTTTTTCAGCATAGATAGGGGAAAAAAAATCTGCACTCTTTGCAAGCAAGCAGCAGAGCCCTGAGCAAAACAGCTGAGAGCAAATCAGCTGAGAGTCAGGAGGCCGATAGAATCAAGGGACTAATTAGCCTATGCTGAAGCTCCGCGGGCCAATAAAATTACAAAAAAACCACCGAACCGTTTGTTAAATTGCTGGCTCACCCACCCCTCGCCCACCACTATTTATTGGCAATAAATAGTGGTGTGGAGGGGCGGGGCAAGGGGCGGGGTGAGCCAGCAATTTAACAAAGGGTTCGGCCGAACCCCCTAGAACCGGCAGAATCCCACCACTGAGATAGATAGATAGATAGATAGATAGATAGATAGATAGATAGATAATAGATAGATAGATAGATAGATAGATAGATAGATAGATAGATAGATAGATAGAAACTGACAGACATAAATATGAAATATTTCTGTTTTCTCAATGGTTTTTGTATGAGCATAAAATGAAGAAAAATGGGAAACATTCCATTTGAAACCTTATTTTATTTCTATAGCTATCTATTATTTAGGTATAGGTACAGATATCCCAGTGATCACTATAGAATTGCTATAGAGTTTGGAAATGTGCATACTGAGTTATGAGCTACTAGCCAAAGCACAGATCCTTTGTTTTGCTTATTCAAATGTAGGGTAGGCCAACATAACTGAATTGGATTTAATCCTGGCTAATTTAAATCTCAGTTCTTACAGTGGTCTCTTCTTAGTATGATAACTCTGGATTTAGTAGTAATGTCTATGAAGATTTTCAATCATCCAGGTCAAGGTTGTCCTAAAGGTGCTTTTTCAAGAGGCAACTGAAGAAGCTTCTTGGATGAGAAGCAAAACGTCTTCAAAGAAAAACCAGAAAGTCCAGTTGCCTCTTGAAAAGCACCTTTGGGACATTCAGTGGTAATATATTCCCATGGTCCATGACCAATTTCTTGGGCTCTCTAGATATGACTGCCATTTTTATTGCCATGTTGGAAGGCATTTCCAGCTGCCATTGGTCAATGAAATTTTTTCCCACTGCATGGCATTTTTCCTACAGTTGCATTAAGGGACTATCTTCATATTACATTCCATATATACAGTATTTAGAGAGTACAATATCCTTTTTCTTAAAACAAATTGCATAAGCAAATCCCACTATGAAAGAGCTGAGCTAGAATTCTTAAAGGTAAAGGTTCCCCCGCACATGCGTGCTAGTTGTTTCCAGCTCTAGGGGGTGGTGTTCATTTCTGTTTCTAAGCCAAAGAGGCAGCACTGTGTGAAGACATCTCCATGGTCATGTGGCCAGCATGACTAAATGCCGAAGGCACACGGAGCACTGTTACCTTCCCACCAAAGTGGTCCCTATTTTTCTACTTGCATTTTTTATGTGCTTTCAAACTGCTAGGTTGGCTAATGGGAGCTCACTCCATTATGTGGCGCTAGGGATTTGAACTGCTGAACTGTTGACCTTCTGATTGACAAGCTCAGCATCTTAGCCAATGAGCCACCATGTCCCTAGAATTCTTAGGAAACTACAATTTCTGAAGGTTTAAAAAGGGAAAAGAAACAACACATGTTAATAGACTGATCAGTGTGAGAAAGTGTGTATTACACTGAAGTTCTGCTTTGCTGAAGATCATTATCTATAGTATAATTCTATCTCTAGCCTCTTTTTTCTTTCTCTCCCCCACAACAGGTACATGAATATAACAGGATTATACATCATGAATCTGATGCAGCGAACTCATGAACTTTAAGCAATTTTAAATTTGTTAATGTTTAGAGTTTCTTTTCTCATTGCTTGAAACTAACACAATGTCAAGATTTAAGAACATAAAGTACAAAGTAATAAGAGGAAAACAGCAAAAACAAACTAGAAGCTTGTGAGTATAAATACTTGAATTCATAAGTAACATTAAGGAAAAATACCCAACATTTTCACATCTGTACTCAAACATAGTTTATATGAAAGTAAGCTATTAAGAATTAGTTTGCATGTCATAACTGAAAACCAAAGTAATGTTCAGGTAAACAATTCTTCAAAAGACTTTGTTGTTGTGGGGTTTGTTTGTTTGGTTTTGGCTAACACAATTTACCACAATTTTTACAATTTTGTTTTACAAGATATTGTTCACACAAGCATTTGCAGCAAACTGAGATTATGTCTAAAGAGTGACATACACAACCCTGGTACTTTCTTGCAAGTGAGCATCAGATACAAGAATCTAAACTGTGGTATTTGCATTGTATCATGATGCATGTCCATCATTTCTCCTCACCTACCAATGTTTGTAATTGCTGGACTTCTTGTTAAGGACTTTGTCATTTTAGATACTCCAATGCAATTTTGTATATGGGATACTTCTGACTATGGGCTCTTGTTGCAATTCTCTTGCAGCATCTATTAATGTTGGATATAGGGGAGCTGGGTTGAGATTGACAAGAGCTCTTCCTGTTCTCTGTTTTTGCCCAACTGTGGTCTACAGATCATAGAACGTACAGTTCACAGAACCAATGAAAAGCAGGGGGTGAAGTGGGAAGGAAATTACACAACATTTCTTGCAACCCATGCACCATGTCCATGATTTATCACTTCTTTATGTCAGAACATGGATCTAGCATTTTTCTGGCAGACTGCTAATCCCATGTCAAAAAATGTAGAAGGTACCAAGGAGGTGGAGCAAAGCATGTGTGAGATAAAACAAGAGGGACATCAAAAGTCCTTCCCTCCTCTTTCTTGTACATTTCTTCCATTCCATCCACCTATTTATGAACATGCATAGACCAAGTAAGTATATGAATAAGGCTTATGATCTTTATGTTAGTTGAATTCCTACTGTGAATAGTTCTCTAAAGCCTTAGTTTTGACTTGGCAAAGCAACTTTTCTTGAAAGATATCAAGAAACAAAGTTCAGATATTGGTTTCAGGAATCAGATCACCTATAGTTTAGTTTTATTTTAAGGAAATAGTGAGACAGTTAGTAAGACAGTTGCATTCACTATTTACTTTAAGGAGCAGTTTTCCCTTTCCCCTGAATACACATTAGAATGACAATGTACATTTTGTGATCATAGGTAACAATGTACTGAGGTCTCTTCAACATATTTTCTTCTTCAGATTCTCTGAAGTTTCATCTGATAAGAAATCCCTAATTCTCTCTAAATTTTACACTATTACAATATTGACAAAATATGCCAATTGATACATCAATTTTGGCTTTAATTTGATTCTCATGTTCTCAGTGCTAAATTTGTTTTCTGCATTGATGTATCAATTTGGTTTCGGACAAGTCAACACAAACATGCATTCACATATTCAAGGGTATTTCTCCTAATCCATGCATTTGATACTCAGCTCTTCTATCTTGTGTGTGTTTTACTCTGCATTTATGCCATTACTCATATAATCAAACATCAGGGCCAACTTTGGCTCTAAACTTGGAAAGTTTTACAAATTGCCTAGGTGCTCCTCTATCCATCTCTCACCAACATCTCCATTCTCCTGGCCAGGTGTTCTCTATTTGTCTTGTTGAAATTCACAGCCATGTCATCACCCTAGGAGAAAATGTGAATATTAATGCTCATCAGATTGCCTCATGATAAAGTTGTGCCTATCTCAGAAATATTTTAATTTTCATGGGAAAATTCAATGGAACTTAGGCTGCATAAAAAAATATGATGTTTACATGATGCTCAGAAGATTGAGATGAGAGAAATTTTAAAGAACAAAGCAATTATTTCATATCTCTCTTCTGCTATGTAACATTGTATGGTAAAATATTGCAAAAGTGTTGAGATAAGATGATTTATTTAAAGAAAGATGCTAATAGGCAGACAACTTGTCATCTCCCGACATATGTGACAACTGGACTGAGAACCAAGATAAACATTATATAAAAAAAGAAAGCATCATTTTACCATCAGTTTATTTTTTTTAAAAAAACCTCTCTCTCTCTTTTTTCTTTTCTCTCTCTTATTTAAACTCTATTGAACATTTGAGTTACAGTTAAAGGCCAAAGGTTATTAGAACATGTTACATCTACTTTTTTTTAATGATACAACCTTTTAGAATGTCAGAATGGTAAGGCAGATAAAAAGTTAACCATGGGTATTTTTCAAACACAAATTTGAAGTGTGTTGCTGTCACACTGGTTTTCAAGGACCTGCTACAATCTGCTACAAAATCAAACTGCTACGGAGACATTAAACATCCCTTCTTCCATTTACAAAGTCATTTTCCTTGACACAGAAAATGTTTCTTATCAAATATCCTGCTGTAGAAATGTAATGTGGATAGAAAGGTGGTCATATCTCCCACTTTATGGAGAGTTCTTTATTTGAAAGGCTGCCAACTGACAAAACTTTGAAAGAATTCTGCATTTGAATAGCTATTCATTCCGTGTTTCTTTTGTAGATAAAAAATTCCAATAGGGAAGACCTTCACACTGTCCATTAGCAACTATTAGTACCTAACAGGCCACCTGACCAGTTTTTCCCACAAGAGGTGCATGGTAGCTCTATTTAAATTATATTAGTTCCAAATTTGCATCTGAATAAACTAATTAGTATGCCTCATTTATACACATGGTATTCCTTTTTTTTTTTAAAGCAATTCTTCTCTGAGTAATGCATAAATAGCCATTCTCTGTGCACAAGGAAATTTATAGGACAGACACTACTTTGGTAAATGTTTTGGTGACATGAAGTTGATGCTCTCATCACTGGAAACAAGCAAAACTACTAGGTACAGGATGTTAGAATTCTCGCATCCATATCAACAAATATCTATCAGAATGGTGACAAATTTGAGCTATCTGACACTATTAGAGTTCTTGGAACTTAATTTTTAGATGTTTAATTATTCTGCTAGGTAACTTTCTAAGTGTGAAGTTATGGAGAAGTGAAGTTCATTAGCTGCCAGTATTTATGTATAGGTCTCCTTTTTTGTTTAATAGAATAGAATAGAATAGAATAGAATAGAATAGAATAGAATAGAATAGAATAGAATAGAATAGAATAGGTTATTGGCCAAGTGTGATTGGACACATAAGATATTTGTCTTTGGTGCATACGCTCTCAGTGTACATAAAGAAAAATAAAATACATTCATCAAGAATCATAAGATACAACAGTGATAGTTATAGGTTACTAATACGCAATAAAATCATACTAGGAAACAAAAAAACAATATAAATTGGAAAGATACAAGCAGTTATAGTCATAAGTGGAAAGAGATAGTTACTAGGAAGGATGAGAAGAATAATAGTACAGCTTTAGTAAATAATTTGACAGTATTGTTTAGCAGAGTGATAGCATTTGGGGAAAAACTGTCCTTGTGTCTAGTTGTTCTGATGTGCGTGCCCTATAGCGTCATTTTGAGGGTAGAAGTTGAAACAATCTATGTCCAGGATGTGAGGGGACTGTAGATATTTTCACAGCCCTCTTTTTGACTCATGCAGTATATAGGTCTATTTGCTCAGTAGGCAAATTGCAAGGGGTCTAACAGTGGATCTGTGATGGTTTTCAGGTGGGCCAGCACTAGCCCTTGTACATGCATAGATGGAATGGTCATCAAGACCCTGAAAGAAATATTAATTTCAGAGACATTTAAAGTTTCAGCTCTGTGTAAATAATTCTCAGCTCTGTGTATAATATAATGTGAATAAATATAATGTAAATTGCTAGGGTAAATTCCATTTAACCATTTATAGTAACTACTATAGAACTGAAGTATACAAGTTAGATATCCCTCTTCAGCTGAATATAAAAGGTATTACATTATATAGATTATTTTTCATACATTAAAAACAAAATATTTGCTACTTTAGTACATGCTATTACATCTGCATTTTAATTCATTCATTCATGCATGCATGCATGCATGCATTCATTTCATATGTATGCAGTTGGACTCTGCCTTTGTTACTGTTTTCTGCATAATTCATGTTCCAGAGATCTATTAAATTAATTGCAAAATCAGGGTGATAAATCAGGAAGGTAGGGAAATGAACTGGGTTTCAGATTTCAGTAAATCAGTCCTCATTTTTTTAAAGTTCTTATGTCGTCATTAAAACTCTGGGTATAGTACAAGAACTTTAATGGTTTCTTCTGAGCCTTCTATCAAAATGTATCTAAAGATACATAGATGGAAGGTTTCATTTTATTTTATTGTTCTATGATGTACCACTTCAGAAAACAAATTATAAGAAATAATCACAGAAGTTAGGATCTCAAATCTAAAAAGCTATACTTGATAGAGGTGAGTGAAAAACCTGGAACCCCAAGACCATAAAATTCCCCAAGTCTTTACCATATCCTTGGGATCTGTCTAAAAGTTGCTACTGAAAGACTGACACTGTTGAGATGATAGAAGAAATAAATTATTAAGTACAGGAGGAATAACAATATTGACTGCATTTAATTAATTAAATGCTTCATACTTCTCACACATGGGTCTTGACATAATCTAAATTGGATAATTTGGATTACCTTTGGGAAAGAAAAATAAATGCAAGCATTGCACTCAAAATGTATTGAAAGTAATCCTCAGTGGTGGAGACCTTATTGCCCACCAAGTATTTTTAAATTAGAACATCCAGCAGCAGTACCTAGCATAGCCAACAGAGAAGGATGCTGGGAGTTAATACTGAGAAACATCTGGACAGCCACATACTTTTAAGTGTGAAATATATTAATTTATTATATAGACTATTTTTTGAAATAAGCACTCAAATGAACTAAAATAGTACATAAACGCAGCATAAAAGTGCAAAACATGTTTTGTGGGAAATTGCCTACTATTCTCACATACTGGCAAATAACACATTCCTAGGACTCATTCGTTTTTAGAAATTTCACACATAAAAAATTAGCTTTTGAAATTCTAGACATTGGTTAGAGCAATGGTCAGAATTTTAGTTTGATTTCCATTAATGTCCACATTTTCTGTCGTTTAAAACAAAGATTTTCAAGCCATATATTATTGACTCCATGCTGGACTGAGAGTGCACACAGTGTGACTATTTTGAGACAACCCAGGAGCAAAATACAGTAAACAGAGGTTTGTCTTTCAAATAGTGGTTTATCTATAAGGAATATATACAGACACATACAAGGCAAAGTCAGGCAATCAATCATCAATTATAGCACGGAAGCACACAAGGAGAGAGAGACGCCCTCATAGGGTTTCTCTTATATATACAGCCTTTTAAAGTGATAAGTTAAATAACCCTGCTGACTCATTCTCATTGCATCATCATTTCAGTATTACAGCCTTACAGCAGCTGTTCAGCTATTAAATCATTACCTTAACATTTATCCATGAAGTGGAAGTGGGGGGGGGAAGAAGGGGGAAAAAAGGATTATTTGTAGGTGTTAAGTCTATCTTGAGAAGTTTAATTTCAGTTTCATTAACTTTACCATCTGTTTTATCTCAGAAGCACAGGACAGTAGCAGTTGGAGATCTTACCATTTTAGGCCATGCTGTTACAAAGCTATACCTGTTATCTCATAAAATTAACACCATTTAATTAAGGATAGGACCTTTGATTTGTGGATTTGAATTGGAATCTGATGACTTTCCTCAACTGCACATTTCTGTACACAATATAACAGGACCAGGATGGTGATACAATTAGGTTTTCACATGTTTTTGTGTTTTGAGGGATGAGAAGAATCTTCTGTGTGTTGAAACTTGGTATTTCCTCTTTCAGTCCATCTGATTCTTTGAAAAACAGCCTGTGTAAGCAGAAATCCTAAATTTCATTAAGAACTTCCCTTTCATCATTTGATGTTGCCCTTCAAGGAAGGAATAGAATTATACTCTCAGTTGATCAGAAGCTAATTGCATAGAATATATGAATTTTTTGCTTCATAAGTTTGTTATGAAGCTAAGTGAAATGCAGAGTCATGTAAAAAAAGAATCAAAATGTATTTAAAATTAATAGATTACAGTCTAAATAAGCTTTTTGGAGAGAAAATCTGAAGACACCCAGCAGAATGTACTTTTCATTAAATTTAGATTATGTCGACATTGAAATAGCAAGTAGTAGTGCTTTGTCATGATACCATGACAAAGTGTATTCTACTATGGTCAGTGGAGCTGAAAAGTACATTCTACTATGTATTGTACATTCTACTGTGAATATACTGAAAATTGTATTCTGCTATGTTCCATGAAATTTGTACCAGAAAGTAAGTAGTTTGTGTTGTTTGTCTTTATTTTTTATATATATAAATTAAATGTCATCTTGCTTTGTCATCATAATTTGATATTATAATACACAGTGCTTCAAGAGTCACCATTCAAATGTCCAGAAAGAAGTTCACAAGTAGACTATGGATGTAATTGTTTTTACTCAAGTTTCTCTCAAAATCTGATTCTAGAGGTAATAGAGGTGAATAGACATCATTAGTCTTGGTCTCTGTGAGTTAGTCTAATTCCCTTTCAAATATATCTACATTTAATTATCATCATTATACCTTATGACACCCATTTCACAATTATTCATTTTCTTATTCTGAACTTTAAACAGATTTTTAGTTCAGCCTTGACACCTTCCTAATGTCTACAAAGAGGTTTAGAAAGATTTTCTGTTCTACTTTATCTTTAAAAATATTCATCCATCTTATAAAAATCCAATGTTAACTGAAAAAGCTAAAAGGTTCAAGAGTTTCATGGAGATTTACCATGATAGACATTATATTAATTTGAGAGATTCTTGCTGGTTGCTTCAGTTGACCCTTTTTATTTTCTAAATGTAGTGAACTGTGTATGAACATCTCTCATGAAGTGAAAAATCAAAGAAAACATTTTTTTTTAAAAAAATTGACTTTGTGCATGTTGGGCTGCTGCTGTTTTGAAAATCTGAAAAATTCCAAGTGAAGCAGAATAAAGATAAATCACACCAGTACTGCTTCTACTCCCCAATGTCACAAAAGCATTTTGAAGATGATGATCTTCTTTAAACCCGCTAACCTTTTGAATCATTTTCCCATGCTGAGCTGCCTCTGGTTTTGCACTAACACCCACTCACCCTCCAAATTAATAATCCTAATAATTACAATAATCCTATCAGAAAAACTGAAGAGGCATCAAACTATTTTTTCCTCCTTCAAGACCTAAAGTCTACGAAGTTAGAAGCATGGTATGGTTGGAGTTTGTGCAAAGAAGAAAACAAAATATCCACAAATTCCACAGATCAATAGTGCTAGGGAGGGAGGAAGAAATTTGTTTACTCTGCTTATAAATATACTTCAATTGAGTCAGAAAGAGAACTTAATCAGTGTTGTGGTATCACTATAGTCTGGAGCTGCTGTCAAAATGGTATAGAGTCGTCATTTATACTTCATTCAATCAGAAGCTAATGCAGTAGAAAACAAATTTAAAATATCTATGGTAAGGATTAAAAATTTAAAACCAACTTGGATGCCCTCAGGAGCACCAAGCAGATTAAAATGCTCTCCAGAACATCTTCAACATTTCCCTTGGATGCACTTGGATTTGTACATGAAGGCTGTTCCAGAGAATTAGTGCCAATGAAATGCATTATTTCCTTGCTTTAGCTCCTTTTATTTCCCAGTGGTGGAGCATTAAGGCAGCTCCATGTAAAAATGCATTGGAGTAATCTAAACAGGAGGCATGAAGTACTGTTGCACCTGGTACGGTTGAAGCTACTATTTAACCAATGGAACAGCTTGCCTTCAGAAGTTGTGGGAGCTTCATCGCTGGAAGCTTTCAAGAAGAGACTGGATTGCCATCTGTCAGAAATGGTGTAAGGTGGGAGTTGGACAAGATGACTTACAAGGTCCCTTCCAAGTCTGTTATTTTGTTACTATATCAGTCAAAGCTAGCCAAATCCCACCTAGTCATGGCTTCTATCTTCAGTACCAAAAGGAGCCAAGAGTCCAGGACTCCCAGATAGTGAATATCTACCTTGGGAGTAGTGCTTGCTTATTCAGAAATAACGCTGACATCAGTGAAAAATCTTAATGAATAAGCAGTAGTTCAGTCTGTTAGGATTCAGCTTCAACCTGTTCCAGCCCATCTAAACTTTAACACTCCAGGCCCCACGATAAGACTTCAATAACATCTTCTCTACAGCCTGCAATGGTGATGCAAAGTTGAATATTGTTAACATACTAATAACATCACCCTGCAAACTATTGAATGAGTGGATTCACTGACTTTGTACAGTTCTCATGTGTAAATAATATAATTTAACTAATATTTTGAACCCATTTTAGTCTATGGAAACTTTTCTCTATCAGGGAGAAGTTTGTGATATTCTTACCTAACTGGAATTGTCCAAAAATTATTCAATTTAGCTTATTTTTATAATTTAACTTATAAAGGTTCTTATTTATATAAATAAAATAACTGATTGAAGACTTCATTGATTTATCTTTCAATGATGTGAGATAGCTCTTGTAGAGAAGTGTAGATAAAGAGAAAAATACCTCTTTTTGTCATAAATCTGAGGCTGCTCTGAAATTAAAGAATAGATGATTCAGAACAAATGAAAAGAAGTAGGTCTTTGCACAGTGCTTCAATAAATAGTGGATTCAACTTCCATACTGATGGACACAAAGTTGAATGACTTGACAAGGGAACGAAACATGTTAACTGAGGTTAAATCTAGTGATGGCTACTAGTGATGATTTTCAGAGGTTAGCTGCAGTGAAAAAGGCAGTATCAGATATTTATAAGCTAAGCAAAAGTTTATTAGTTGCTTCTTACTGTTGGACTCTCTATAGGTAGTCAATTGGGCATTGTGGGAACTAGATAGGCCCTTGGACTGATCTAGCATTACTTTTTACATCTGTTGCTACAAGATTCCCAGGATAATTTCAATTTTTACTTAAAGGACCATGAAATTAGCTGCCTGAAATTATAACAGCAACAGCAATGTTGCCAACAGAAGGGAGATTAACTGGAAAATGTTTGTGGGAATGTACTCTTGCATTAGGAAATTGCAGTACGCAGAACTGCAAATACACAATACGCTATTACAACAAGTTTTGCTATATGTTTTTCATAATTTTGCTCTCTTGGAACTGGAGAGGGAGTGTTGGCAAGCATGTGTTTCTTCGCTTCTTGTTTGCATTAACCATAGGAATTATTTCTCTGATGAGTGTATGCTGCCCATTGTAATGTAATAAATACATTACAAAGTCATCTTATATGAGTATTGTATCCCTCAGATATTATATAAGCACATTCTCACTATATTTCATTGGGAAAGTTTAACTATTCACAAACGAGTAATTCTGATTTAAAGCTAACATGTTCTAAAACTGTGTTTCTATTAAGAAACTTAAATCTTTTGCATGTATTTTGCAGACTCCTGAGAGAAGCTGGGTTGTCTAAGTTTGTATATTTCTGTCATGGTGACTCAAGCTTATTATTTATAGCATGTAAAAGAATAATTGGAGAACTGACCAAGTCAGGAACTTCCTATTTTAGATCTAGCCTCTGCTGTGAACTTGCTAAATGACTCTGAATAAACTACATTCTATCATCCAGTTGCATAGTGTGGGGAAAAGGAGACAGTGATACCAGCCTTATTTGATAAATAATGGATTCAACTTCCATACTGATGGACATAAAGTTGAATGACTTGACAAGGGAACAAAACATGTTAACTGAGGATAAATCTAGTGATGACTACTAGTGATGATGGTCAAGGTTTGCTGCAGTGTAAAAGGCAGTACCAGAAGTTTGTTGACCAAACAGATGTTTGTTGTATAGATTGTTGAATGGATTATAATTGGGCAGGAGTAGAGCAGATCAGATTATTTATCAATTTAGCCCAATATTATCTATTCTGAATAGAATCTTGACAACCAATGTCTAGATTCAGGCAAAAAAACATAAGGCAAAGAAAAGGTTATTGAAAACCTTTTAGTTGGAGATTGAGCTTGAATATTTTTCCATGAAAGTCAGGTGCTCTCCAATTGAACAATAACCCAACACCTAGAAAACCATACCTATTTGTCTTTATTCCTAATATTTTTTTCTCCTATACACCAACAGGGACCTATTTACTTTTATTGAGGCCTCCGCTATCATGAAGGTTATTGAGAGGTAGCATTCTCTGGCACAACCATGCCCCATAATTTGGGTACTTATATCAGTGTTGCCACTTCTGAACAGCAACCATCAGATGCTTGAATAACAGCTCGTTTCTATTCCTGGTAAGAGTTATGGGTCCCATTCATCAAATCTCAGGAGCCAACATTGTGTTACTTTTCTAATAAAGTATGAATTCACATACAGCAGAATACAAAATACCTAGTTTTTCATTTGTTGATTCATAGAATTTCTGTTAGGTCTTGGCTCCCAGGATTCATTTATATTGCTGAATAGTTTGGCAGGCAAGTGCTGATTGCTCTTTGGTAAATGCTTGTAAGAACCTGGTAGACAGGCCCATCATTTTTATTCTTTACGATCTGACAGAAAGCAGAGGTTCAAAATCTATAGTCCGTAATCCCATAAAAATGTTAAGGAATCCTTTCAAATGTTGTCCCTACAGTTTATTGTTTCAGTACCAATTATGTGGAAAGTTCTTACGTTTTTAAAATAAAACATTAAATAAATGTACATTTAACTTCAATTTACGCTGGATTAAATTCAAAATTCTCATATGGACCCATTCACTTTTTAAAATATGTGTGGCCCTTAGTTAAAATCAGCATGCTCCCCAATGTAAAAAACAAAAAAACAAAAAACACTTTGTTTCCCTTTCCTCCTAGATATATTGAACAATAGGATTTAGAGGGCAAAGAAATGTCAAGAATGTCCCAAAATTAAAAGAACCGATGCATTTTCTTAATTTGAAACAGCCTTCATTCTTGGTCACATCAGGTCAGGCATTCAGCCCAGTGGTGAAATCTGAACCAGTTTACTACCAGTTTGCTGGCGCATGCGCAGTGGCACCATGCATGCCAAAAGGAGGCATGGGGTAAGCAGAACAGCGCGCGAAGGGGGGGGGGTGATCAGCTGCGGTGCACAATTTTTTTTTACTTTTAAAAGCATTTTTTTACAACCTATTTGGCCAAATAGGTTGTAAAAAAATGCTTTTAAAAGTAAAAAAAAAAAAAAAGGCTCTGACGATCAGGCAGCTCAGCTGGGATCATCAGAGCTTTTTTTTTTTAACCTTTTAAAAGCATTTTTTAAAAGAAGCGGCAAGCAGGCAACCGGGCGATTGGGTGGGTCGGTGGGGGGGCAGGGATTTTTGCTACTGGTTCTCCAAACCACCTGCCACCATCACTACCAGATCGGCTGATCTGGTCCAAAACGGGAGCATTTCACCCCTGATTCAGCCTGTGAATGCTAGGACTCTGTAGTGTTACACCTGGTTGAAACACCTTTGTGAAGAATTACAGCACCCCTCATTTACCCATTTCTTTACCCATCTTCTTCATAATCCTCATCCCCATCATATTAATTCACCAGCTAGGTTATCCAGACAGTCTCTATGTAGGTCCTCCTGTCACTGGAAAGGAAGCTGGGAGCTTCTTTTTATTTATTTATTTTTTCATTTAGAAAGGAAGAAGATCTTCAGTGATACATTTGGGATCAATGTCACTGTGGACAAGATTAAAAGAGATTTACTGCCCCCTTTTCGGAACCTGTGTGATTTCAAGAGCTGAAAACTGAAGTCCATCTCATTTGCACAAAACTTCTCTAGAAGATCAGCTATACCATAGATGTAAGAAGGGACAATCTGTTCATGGCTAAAACTAGTCCCTTCTGGGTTAATTGGGATATTTTACTGGATTTTTTCCCCTGTATGTTTACCATATTAATTATCCCCATTCCAGTTAACCATACTGCGTGAAGAGGGCCATTGACTGAAGATAGGTCTAAGTGAATCAAAGTATTTTCTTGTAATGTAGCAAAACACAGCAAAAATATAACACATTCTAATATTTGGCAGGCTAATATTTGATTGCTAAATATGTTGATGAAGTACAATTCTTTTTTTTTAAGTAACAATAAAAAGAGAAATGCACACAGTTCACTTCAAGGAAAATGAGGTAGGAATACTTCTGCTAAAGATCCCATTGGACCAGTAAGGAAGGTAGCTGCAGAATTGAGATGGCTTGGGTCCAGGTCACAAAATAATTAAAAGGGTTTAAAATAAAATTATCACAGCATTGTAATGTTTTTGGATAGCTTTTCCTGTTCTTTACTGGCTAGGTTCTTGCTGCTGTAATTTCCTTTTTCATTATGCACTTAGAAAATGTTCAATGTTATATCATAGCTGCTCCAATTATTCCTCTAAGTGAGAGATATAGGGCTTTTCCATCCTGTAGTTTCAACTAGAGGATTTTCATGAATAAGCAGACTGAAATTGAAGTCTTTATAGATTTCATCCCCCTCCTCCTTTTTGGTCATAATGATGGCCTGATTCAGCCCGCCCCCCTCCCCCCCATTAATGAATTTGCTTGTCCTGGATCAGTTGCCTTTCTGATGAACTAGGGCAGTTTGAAGATAACCTCATGCATTTTTGCTGTTGAGAATTGGCCTGAAGCCAATACTTGTACTGGTAATGAAGATAAACCAAATATACATGGCCCTTTGGAGCAGGGGAAAGCTATAGCCATATTCAAGAAAAGTAGGAACATTTCTTATTGTATTAGCATCATCAAAGCATCATTTCAGAGTTTCTTCCTTTTCACTTATAAATTCTCTGGATTTTTCAAGAAAGGTTGGTGGGAAATGACAAAGCTTTGGGAGTCTGTGTGCTGCTCACTCATTCTCTCTCTCACACACAAAATGGTGGTTTAGTGGGTTTGTTAATATTCCCCAGCAATTCCCTTCACCAAAAACCCAAAACTGTCCCAATTAACTCCAGCCAAAAGCAGACCAATGCTAGTCCACAGAGCAATGGCCAATGAGTCCACAAGGCACTTGAAAGTTTCCCAAACAAGTTAAACCCACCAGGAAAAATTAAATCCACAACACCAGAGGGTTCATGAGACAAGAAAAGTCCTGAGTTCACAAGGCACGATCCAAGTCAAGGCACGGTGTCAATCCAAACCAAGGCAGAAATCATGACATCCAAGAGAAATGCAGCTAGGAAAGGAACATGTTGCTTCTAGCATCATCTCCATCTGCCTGCTGCATTAAATGGACAGATTTTGGTACAGCCCATCAAGAAGGGCAAGGCTGCCTTCTCGCAAGTAATCGTGCTGACCTTCACTGCCCCTGCCTTTTCTCTGCCCTATGTATTCTCGGATCAGGTGTAGAAGACAGTTCCTCTTCCTCATTGCTGACTGACTGCACCTGTGTGCTTTCCCCACCTGAAGGGCTGTCCTGCTGCAGCTGTGCTTTAGCTACTACAATTGGTTCATCCTTCTCTGAACTGACATCTGGAGAGGTACCTGGGGAAACATCTGTGGGAGTCATCACACTCTGCTTGGGCTAGGAGTGCTAGGATATCTTGGTAAATGACAAATTATCGCTTTTTGGAGAGGGCAGATATAAAGTTTCAGTCCACCAACACAGAAAAGGCAACCTGTATTAAAAAAAAAAAAAGTGTGTGTGTGTGTGTGTGGGAACGGCCTTGCATGATTAACCTATTAGTTAATAGGTTCAGTTTCATTTTTCCACTCACAGAATTATTGCAATTTGTTGACAACTTAGAGCTGTCACTGCAAAATATACCACCAGGAATTGACTAAATAACGAAACAAATTTTGTTGATTTTGAAATTACCGTAACATCATAGTTCCAGGCATAAGATATCATGTTTGCATATTACTTTATTTAATATATCTATGCATGGTGGAAAGGTAACAGCGTTCCGTGCACCTTTGGCGTTTAGTCATGCTGGCCACATGACCACGGAGACGTCTTTGGACAGTGCTGGCCCTTCGCCTTTCAAATGGAGATGAGCACCGCCCCCTAGAGTCAGGAATGACTAGCACATATGTGCAAGGGGAATCTTTACCTTTACTTTTTATCCATATTTGTAAGCATTTTTCTTAATGCATGCTTTTAAAATGCAATTTTCTTCGTTATGCATTGTAGGACATCTTTTTTTTTTTTTTTCAGGGCGAACTGCTTCACAAATGTGAAAAATTGGGAAACTGATATTTCCTATATGAATATGACTGGCTTTAAGAGCAGATTTGGAGATCCCTTTAGTAGTTTTATTCAATGCCCTCATCAGAAAGCTTGCATAGCCCTAAGATTAATATTGTTTCAGTCTTTAATGAAGAGTTTTTAAAAAATACTATGCTGAAATTTTTATCACTATTTTAAAATCAATCTTACTCCTATATTTACTATTTGCTTTCATTTTTCTATTTGTATTTGTTTATTCTATTGTTTGTTTCCTACCCAGAGTTGTCTGCTGAGTAAGCAGCCATATCAATTTTCTAAATAAATAAGCAAATAAGATTACTTCTAATAATGCACAAAGATTTCCCTGCTATCAAATCATAGCACTTCCTATCATCATCTGCAAAATTCTACAGCTTTGGATGAAAAGAATTTAATGTCTGTTTGAATCTTTTACAGTGTAATAACATTTTATGCCACTTACTGCAAACATCTTGTAAATCACATGCTTTTGTTTTAAAAGGATTAATGTGGTTGGGAAATCAAATAAGCATCCAACATATGGAGGAGTGTCTAGTAGTGTTATAAAGAGATATTGACAAAGAATACGTCTAGACTTTGGGATGGAGGACATCTTAACACTTAATTAGAATATTAACCCAATGACCTAGTAGCAGAGTTAAACTCCCTTTAATAAGTCCTTTTCAAGCATGTTGTCTGCTGTTTATAAAACAAGGAACATATGTTATGTTAACGTATTTATATCATTTAGATTATTACTTATTGAATTTGTGAATACTGAATGTCACTAAACCATGTGTCATATTTCCTTTCTTTGAAGAAGGGGGCATCAGATATTCAAGATGCTTGGCAGCGTTATATTTCTAATAACATTTCTTTATATATAATAGTGTCTTGAACATTAGCCGCAACACTGTCACTAAATTATTCACATCCTAAAGAACTTTCCAATGCTGCAATATCAGTATTTTGGCCATAGGAAGAGGATAGAGAATTTATTTTTGTTGTCCAGTTCTCAAATTTGACATAGAAGGCATATAGTTTAAGTGAATAATATCCTGTGAGAATTTTGGGTTTTGTTGCGCAATCATAGTTACTGTATATAATCCACTACTTTCTCCCAAAACCAAAGTATAGAAATGTGTTTAAAAGAAGCATTACATCTCCAACTAAATTCTGTTTTTGGCAGTCCTTTTCTACACAAACATAATGGAGCACAATAAATTCTAAATATTACTTTTTGTTGTATAAGTTGTAATTTGATGTCCTTTGACACCAACAGAAGTTAAAACACTCTCTCCTTTTCCAGATTCCACAATTCTTTCTTCTACTCATTTCTTAATATCTGCATATCAACTTGATTTGTTGATAACAAATATCTATAGAAACTAATAGTAGAGGATTTTTTTGGTTTTGTTTAAAGAGATTTAACAAGTTGTTCTGGTACCTCAGGTGTCTCACAATTTGAAATGCTGCTGGTCCAAACAATGTTGTCATTGGGTTATATCTGATAAATGCTATTTATCTCTTAACACAGAGTAATGTAAACATCAATCTTCATGATTGTCAGTTGGTCCAAAATCAATATCTCTGTTTCCATCTAATTTTTCCATATCAATATCCCCACCCCCATTTTCAAAGTTGAGTTTCCCCATAAAGTCAATTTAGCATGGAAAAAAGAATTGAATCTTTTTTATTCTATTTCTTAACTTTCTAACTGGCATAATTTTTTCCAAAGATATCAGAATTCTAGTATATTTGTATCCTAACACTGCCCATATGAAAACCAAATCCTTCATCATTAGTTGATAATTGCATTTTCCCCCTAAAAATATGCTTGTAATTGAAGAAACCCATATTTTCTAAACAAAGAACTTATTTTCTTCAAAATTAACTGCTTTTCTATCCCATAGGTGGTACAGATAATTGGGTATCATCTCTATCCAGAATGGCCAACTAGGCATATACTGGAAACCACAAACATAGCATCAGTACATTAATTCTTTTCCATTCATGTTCCATGACTCTTAATGATAATACATAGACAATATATTATCTCCATTGTTGATATCAACATTTTCTATTCAAAGTCACATCCTTTATAAAAGTTTGCATGGGAAGCAATGCTTTCGGTTAGATTTTATTTCATAAAGCAGTGAAATAATAGGATTCCATAGTCATGACCTTCAATTCTCTATATGCTGCTAATTTAGAAATGGCACCTTTTGCATTATTACCAAGAAGCATGTCTGAGCTTGAAAAAATAATAACTTTTACTAATAACTGATCCCACTTATGAATAGAAATGCTTAAATGCTCTGTAGGTAAATTGAAATCATTAGAATGTTATGCTGGAAATATTATAATTCAGCGATAGGATTGGAGTGAGAATTAGGGGTAGTCCACTCTTCTCTTAATGGAGGTAGAAGAAATGGAGTAAGCATGTAAACTTGAACAATTAGAATCTGAAGACAGAGAGAGGCTGGCAAAATCAGGAAGAGTAGCATATGAGATGGCAATGCATAACTGGGTATCATCTGCATGTTAGTGATACCTCATCCTATGCTGACTGATGACTTCACCAATATTTTTTTCATGTAGTTATTCAACAATAGAAAAAGGGGCTGACCTGATGGAAACTGTGAGGGCGTACTTGGGGAAAAACAGGCTGAATATTAGCAAAATTCAATGGGTGAGTATTTGAAGGTCTAACAAATCTGGAAATACCCTATCTATAACCCTTATGTGTAGCTGGTTCTCATTCTGAGACTCACAGCATATTGAGGCTACAGCCAAAAGAACTTTTACATAATTGCACGTTGTCACCAACTATGACCATTTCTTGATCAGGAAGCTTTTTGTGTGGTCACAAGCTGATGCCCTCATAACCTCATGGCTGAATTAGTGTCCCTTGTTCTACATGAAGCTGCCTTGTAGTCCATTCAGCTGGTACAGCATACAACTGCCAATGTAATTAACACCAAACTGAAATTTCACCATGCAACACTGTTACTTTGGGAACTAGACTGACTGCAAATTAGATTCTGGATTCAATTCAAGGTGCTGCTTGTTACCCTTTGTGGCTTGGAATACCTAGGAGATTGCCTTTCTGGATTGAATCTGCCACTCAGTGAGATCAAGAGACTCTTTTCATTGAAGAAATGACACCCACAGGGACCCTGAGATGAGCCTTCTCTATGATGGTGCCCCCCCTTTTCTTGTAACAGCCTACTTGTAGATATGAAGTCCTTGAAGGCTGCAAACACTTGGGACTTCAGGACTACATTTGGAGATGTTGAGGTTTAGTCTACCACAAGGGGTGGTAATACTGTCATTGTACATTGATTGATTGGCATATAAGTATTCAATATTTTTATCTTAAACTTTTGACATTTTGAAGGCTGATCAGGGAGATACTTTATTAGTATAGAAACCTTACTAAACATGGAAGCAAATGGATGAAGCTAAATAACCAGGGATAGTGGTTATTACACTGGACTTTCTTACTTAATAATTGTTCCATTCAACAATTATTACAGTTTAATCAAATATCAAGAAAAGAAAAGAAAAGAAAGAAAAAGAAAAAAGGGAAACAAAGAAGAAGGTGGGTCCACTGTTACAATAGTAACACATGATGAGATAAGGAATAAAGATAGACTCTTCTACTGGTTTGGGTTTTTTCCCCCCTCAAATGAACTATATTCATGTGGACATAAACAAAAGACCTGAGAAGAGGAGAGAATGACGAACTAACGGAAATATGATTAAAGAATATCTGGGTATTGTGAATGAGCTGGGTATTGAGAAGACACAGATCAGTTACATTCAAGAGTCCTGAATGACTTTGTGAATGCCACCTGAGAGTTCCCATCTTTGAGAAACACTAGTACTGGAGCACTAGAGAAGGACAAATTTTAGTCATATTTTCAGAAAGAAGGAACAATACCAGTGGTGGGTTGCTACCGGTTCGCCCCGGTTCGGATGAACCTGTAGCAGCGGTGGTGGGAGGCTACACCCACCCGCCCAGATGTCATTAAGTATGCTCTGCGCATGCACAGATGCTTCTGCACCTGAGAGAGAACCGGTAGCAAAGGTAAGTGAAACCCACCACTGGAACAATGGGGTCTGGTAATTATATATGGATCATCTTATTTACTTATTTATTCTGTTTTACTTGATGTACATTGTCTCCAAATGACTCTGAATAGCTCACAATACATCAAACAATATAAAAATATGTATCAGAAAATCAGAAAATCAAAATATGTATCAGATATATGTATCAGAAAAAAGGCTAGGCAACCAGAGACATAAAAAAGAAAGGCGAAAAAGATGGTGAGCCTGACAAATTCCAAAACATCCACCACTAACTAACATGCACCAAAGGTGACACCAACCAACCTAGCCCAAGGCTTGAGACAACAATATTGACAGTATCAATGTTGACTTGATACTGACACTTTTTAAAAAATTTGATTTATATGCCACCCTTCTCTGAAGACTCAGGGCGGCTTACAATGTGTTAAGCAATAGCCTTCATACTTTTGTATATTTATACAAATCAGCTTATTGCCCCACAAACTGGGTCCTCAAAGCAAAGCTCTGGAACAGATGATTAAACAGTTATCTTGTGTAAAAAAGAGCTGGATTTCTAAGAATAAATCATGTCAAAACAACAATTTTTGATAGAACGACTAGATTTGTTGACCATGGGAATGCAGTGGATATAGTATAGCTTGACTTCAGCAAATTATTCAACAAACTCTTCCTTGAGATTCTAGTAGTAAAGATGTTAAAAGATGGGTTTAATAATACTAGAATTAGATGAATAACAACTGTTAAATATATCCAATGAAAGGAGTGGAACACACTGCAGGACTCTGTTTTTGGTCCAGAACATAACTTGGGCGAGGCTTATAAAAAGATATATTTTCAGATGACACAAAAATAATGGGAAGACAAAACCTTAAAGAACAGCATTAAGATTGATGAACTAGATCAACTAGCAGAAATCAATAAAACTAATTTCAATTGGGACAAATACAAAATCCTAGTTTGTGAGGTTAAAATGAAAATGAAAGGCATAGGATGGGAGCCATACTGGGCTACAGTACATGTTAAAAGGATTTGAATGTCTTAGTAGATCACAAGCTGAGCATGAGCCATCAGTCTGATGCAGCTACAAGACAAAAGAAAATCCATACCTAGGTTGGAGCAAGAGAAATTAAGATAAAGAGAAGTCATTGCTTCTGTCTGTTCTGTATTGAAAAAGCAATGTTACAATATTGTGTCCAATTCTGGGTACCACATTTCAGGAAGGACATTGACAAATGGGAAAATGTCCAGTGGAAAGGAACTATGATGATAAAGGATCTAGGGAAAGGGAAAGGGACAAAAAATGACAATAAGCCATTGGAGGCATTGGGTATGTTTATCTTGGAGAAAAGGCTGCAGGGATACAAGTTCACATTCTCCTGACCATCACCGAGTGATTGAGTGGCACTGGATGGTTGAAAGATGCTGAATGGATGTTGAAGGAAGGGCAGTACCTGTGCTTTAGAGGAAGAATGCCAGAGCTGAAGGTCTGGAAGGGTTGCTTAGGGGGTCTCAGGTAGGGCAATTCATTCAAGTGATGACAGGCATGAGGGGTCTAGATGGGAGCTAGAGGATAGTATGTATCAGAGGAAGACACTACCAATACTTAAGACCAGTGGCATGTTCCAAACCTTTAAGCTCACACCCAGACCCTGGAGAGCAGTCCCTCAGAGACCTATATCTTTTATTACTGTTGATGAATACAAAGTAGGTTAATACTTATCTGTCTGTCTGTCAGTCAGTCAGTCAGTTAGTCAGTAAATCAATCAATCAATCAATCAATCAATCAATCAAATTTATTTGCCTCCCATCTTGCAGTTCAGTCATCTCTGAGTGGCTCACATCGAGCTAAAACCCACAAACATTCAACAGTTACAAAGTTAAAAGCAGAGTAAGAATACAAAAAATTAAAACAAATTAAAAAAAACCCAAAACCTCAAGGGTTTGGATGGAGAGATGGGGTGCCTTCTTTGTTATTGAATCAACCAACTTCCAGCTGACAGCTTCTCCTCTGAGACCATGCCAACTGGCATAGCTAGGTTTTGTAGCTTTTCCAGAAGGTGAAAACAGAAGGGGGTGCAGATCTTCTGGTACAATTCAAGGTGTTGGTTATTACCTTTAAAGACCCTATGGCATGGGGTTCAGGATATCTGTGGAACTGTCTTTTCCCATTGGGATTGGCCCACCCCTTTCGTGTTGGCAGAAGGGACCTACTGCAGATCCAATCAGCCAAGGAATTCCAGTTTAGTGGGATCCAGAAGAAGAGCCTTTTCTGCCATGGCTGCCATCCTTTGGAGTATCTTGCTGTATGAAATAAGATCTGTCCCCTAATCCACTCCATGTTTTTTTTAGTTTGTTTTAACTTTTTATAATTTTAATCTTTATAATTGTCTGTATATTTATATCTATCCATCTATCCATCTATCCATCTATCCATCTATCTATCTATCTATCTATCTATCTATCTATCTATCTATCTATCTATCTATCTCTCTATCTCTCTATCTCTCTATCATCTATCTATCCAGCTATCTCTATTTCTTTCTATCTATCTATCTATCTATCTATCTATCTATCTATCTATCTATCTATCTATCATCTATCTATCTATCTTATTGTATACTTGTTATACTGTTCAGAGTTGTCTCAAATTGCGGGATAGGTGCCAAATAAATTTAATAATAATGTTAGCTGTGAAAAACCTAAGAGCCAATGATACCTAGAGATAAGATCCTCATAAAGATTTATTAAAAGGGAAAGGAATTGGGTTATAATAAATAAACATTTTCATTTTGAGAGGACAATTTATCTGTGAGTTTGCTAGGGAGGACCTTTCTTCATTCTCCTGGTGACAACCCTTTGATGAATTGGTGAGCTAGAGATCCATTTTCCAAATAATAAAAGAACCGTGCACTGGTAATGTTTTTCAAGCCACTCTCCTCTTTCCCAGGTAGTGGGAAAATTGCAACCATTGCTGTCTCCAAATATATGAAGGGCTGTCATGTGGGTCAGAATTGTTTAGTGTTGTTCCAGAAGACAGAACAAGGCACAATAGGTTTAACTTGCAAGGAAGTAGATTTTAATATGACCTCAGGAAACATTTCCTAACTGTGAGACTTTCAACCATTGAACAGAACCATTATCTTTATTGAACCATTATCTTGGGAGGGGGAATAGACTTTTTGCTAGAAACTGAATGGACATCTGCCAGGGATGCGGAATAGTACATTCCTGCATTGGGCAAGGAGTTGGATTACATTACAGGTAGTCCTCAACTTACAACAGTTCATTTAGTGACTGTTCGAAGTTACTATGGCACTGAAAAAAAATGACTTACTGTATGGTCGTTTTTCATACTTATGACCATTGCAGCATCCCCATGGTCATGTGATTTACATTCGGATGCTTGACATCTGGTTCACATTTATGACTAGTTGACGTGTCCCGAGGTCACCTGATCTCCTTTCGCAATCTTCTGACAAGCCAAGTCAATGGGGAAGCCAGATTCACTTAACAACCGTGTGACTAACTTAACAACTGCAGTGATTCGCTTAACAAATGTGGCAAGGAAAGTCATAAAATGGGGCAAAACTCACTTAACAAATTTCTTACTTAGCAACAGAAATGCTGGGCTCAATCGTGGCCATAAGACAAGGACGACCTGTATTTTCAACTTATCTTCTGATTCTTACCTTCTATAATTGTACGATTAGCATGATTCACCGCCCTGAAAGGTGTTACAGTAAGCAGTTGCAGCAGTTTATCATATAGTAAAATTCTAATTACATAGAAAAAGAGCTCCCAATTTTATCCTTAATAGCCTAAGACAGTAATATAAGTTGCCACTTAATATTAAAGTTAGGCTGATGCCATAGCCAATATAAAGATGTGGCATAAAGTGAAAAAAGGATTGCTGGCTTAGGAGCAGAAACCCAGCTACTGTTTGTTTATATTAATTTATATGACCACCTATCTCACAAAAGTGATCTGGGCAGGTGACAAAGGTTTAAAAATACAATATAAGCACAATATGAAAAGGCACCTTTCATGCACATTTCATGACCAGCTGAAACACAAAGTGGCTGCCAAAATACCATACATCAATAATTTGGACTCAATTATTCTCCTATCCCCTTGCCTGGGAAAGCAGCCAACTCTTCAAGGCTTTCTGAAAGGTGAGCAAAGATGGGGCCAATCTAATCTCAGGCAGCATGGTGTTCCAGAAAGTGGTCCTTCCTTAAGCATCAAAACTAACTGGGTGACCTTGGTCCATCTTGGGCCAGTTACTTCTTCTCAGCACTAGAGTCTATGACAAGTCAGTTGAAGAACAGCAACTAGATCCATTTTACTTCCCCCTTTAGGAAAATAGACCAATCTCAAAAGAGGCAAATAAAATCAAATTTTAAAAGAAAAAAATAGGATATATGAAACCTTTACTTTGTGCTTATTTACGATTAAACATAATGCTTCTATGCCACATTGATATAAAAGGCTTGGTAATCACACAGAAAAGGTACACGGCGGGGTAAAATTTACTTACCTTCGCTACCAGTTCGCAAATGTGAGCGCACGCACCTCCTCCACGCATGCGCAGAGCCTTCTGCACATGTGCAGAGGGTCAAAAATGGGATGTGATGACGTTCGGGCGGGTAGGCAGAACCTCCCACTGCCGGAGCTACTGGTTCACCCAAGCCAGATAGAGCCGGCTCCATTTCACCACTGGTACACGGTAAAACATTCAGAATAAAAATTAAAATAACCATTAAAACAATAGAGGGGATATTGTATTAGTGAAGAGAAGTGTGAGTATCAATATACCAATCCATAAAAGGCTTAAATTGTACACAGAGACAATTGACAGCCAATGCTGTATTCACAAACTGATGTAATATGCCCCCAATCTCAAAAGCCTGAAAAGATACAAGCTGCTGCATCATGCACAGTTTATTCTATAAGTTTATTCTATAAATGTTTATTCTATAAGAATACATTTAGTAATTTAAAGGGTAGCAATAAGGACATGAATTACTGTAGCCAAATCCTTTTGTCCTAGGTAAGAGTATAGTTGGTATACCATCCAATGCAGTGGTGGGTTCCTCCCGGTTCGGCCCAGTTTGGCCAAGCCGGTAGCGGAGACGATATGACATCACCGAACCTGTTCTCTTTGTTCGGGAGCTGGGCCCTTCTACCCACCCTGCGTTATTCTTACCTTTTATTTGGCCCCGCCCCCAATCTATTCTCTGCCTCCCGAGTCCCAGCTGATCGGCTAGAAGGAAAAAAACTGTTTAAACTCTTGCCGTGGGGCTTCAAAGGGCCGCCCTACAGCTGATCAGTGTTAAAAGGCAGTGTGGTGGTAGACCAGTGCACTCAAAAAACAAATGGATAGACCGGAATGCTCCAAAAACAAATGGTAAACCGGAATGCTCCAAGAACAAATGGGTAGACTGGTACAGCTCTGCAAGCAGTTAAAAGCCTGGTAGACCAGTATCTCTGCTAAATCCTAAAGAATTGTCACATGACCATCAAGCCACGCCCACCAAATAAGCCACACCCACAGAAAGGGTAGTAAAAAAAATTAGAACCTACCTCTGACCCAATGTTAGGCCTATCTCCTTTTGATCCAGTAGGAGCCACAAGTAAAGAAAGACCTCAAAGTGATAAATCTACTATTCAAGGTATAACTCTGGCAGTGACACAGGACCCTGATGGATCAACAGTAGCTCTGACCTGCCAGGGTTCAATTTCAGTCTGTTGTCTCCCATCCAGATACTGACAATTTCCAGGCATCAAGTAAGGTACTGAAATAATCACAGACAGGATAAAAAATGTACAATTGTGTGTTACCAGCATTTTGATAGTATCAAATTCCAGCTGTCAAAAGACTCCTTCTAAAGCAGCGGTTCTCAACCTGGGGGTCGCGACCCCTTTGGGGGTCGAACGACCATTTCACAGGGGTCACCAAAGCCCTCTCTCACCCCCCCCCCCATGCCTTCACTCACTGTAAGAAATTGGATTGCATGGAAATAATTGGAATATTCATGTTCATATTGATTAATATACAAAAAAGATAGTTATATAACTAATTGATTTATATTAAAATGTTGAATTTGTACTATATTACATAATTACATAATTAACCAATGTGAGGATGGATATAAAAATAGATGACAATGTGAAGGGGTATAATATAGAATAGAAGGGAAAAATTGAATTTGATTAAGATAAGAGATGAGGATGAAGGGTAATATTGGTTTTTTAAAAAAATAGATGAGGAATAAATATGGCAAAAAGGAAATATAGAAATTGTAAATTTAATTGAAATGACTAAACACTGTTTAAATTTGTGAACCGGCCAAATACTCTGTTCAAAGAAAATACATTGTATGTTTGTATGTGTGTTTCTAATTATTGCTATTTATTCATATTTGTTCTCTTTTATTCTTTAAAGTTTAAGAATTCATTCTTTATCTTAATATCTTTATATTTGTTTGAGGTTGGTTTTTCTTCCCTTTCATTTTTTTTATTGTACAGCAATCTTTCTCCTCAAACCTACCACCTCTCTCTTTTCTTTCCTTCTTACTTTCTCTTCTCCCCCCTCTTTTCCTCCCTACTTCCTCTTCCTTTCTCCTCCTCCTCCTCTCTTCTTCCCTCTCTTCCCTTCACTCCTACTCTAATTTCCCTTACCTTCCTTCATCCCTCTCTATTGCTGTATCCTTTTATGCATATGGACTACTCAGAGGGCTGAAAAAGTTATTTCTGACTGGTCCTCGCACTTTTGACCAGTCCTCGAACTTACGACTGTCCTCACATTTTACGTTTTTACCCTATCTTACCACCATGGTGAAGAGAAGCAGTTGTGAAATGAGTGACATGGCTGTTAAGAATGCTACACGGGCATAAATGTGAGGATGGTCATAAGTGTGAGGACCAGTCAAAAGTGCAAGGACCTGTCGGAAATGACTTTTTTCAGCCCTCTGAGTAGTCCCTGTACACATAGCCATGGCCACCCGGTCACATGACCAGCTAGCCACGCCCACCCGGTCACATGACCTCCAAACCACACCCACAAAATAAGCCACACCCACAGAACCAGTAGTAAAAAAATTTAGAACCCATCCCTGGTTGGGGGTCACCACAACATGAGGAACTGTATTAAAGGGTCTCAGCATTAGAAAGGTTGAGAACCACTGTTCTAAAGGCTTCCTATAGATATTGAAAAGCAAGGGAGGTAGGACTGATCCTACAAGTCAGGTCCATGAGCCCAATCTCTCCTTCCCAACTATCACAAATTAGAGCTAAGGAAGGAGAGAAAATACTGCAAAACAAAGCCTCTTAGCCCCAATCTTAACAGGTGATCCAAAAGTATACCACTGTTGATCAAAAGGTCTGAAAGCAATTTAGTATAATATGTGCAATGATCCATGCAGACCATAAGATGGTGCTGATCTGCTACAAGTAATGCACTTGGCTCTAGATTATACAAGAGTATATCGTGCTCCTCCTTTAGCGACAGTAATTGAAACCAGCAACTTAGTCATCATGTGAAGTGTTTGCTAAGTGAAACCACTAATGTGCCCTTGATATTACTTCAGCTTTCCTTTGCTTTACAGATCTGCAAAGATTATAAATGTGAGGATTGGTTATAAAGTCATCACCATTATAACTGTGAATGCTTGCTAAACGAGGCTTTATTTCAACTTAAAGTAGTTTAGAAAGGGCAAATTAAATGTATCGGAACAGCTTGACATAGGAATAAAGAAAAAGGCTGACATTACAAAGAATTCTCTATTTGAAAAGAGAAAATAAGCACATGAGATCATAAGGCTGGATTTGAACACAAATAAAGATCCACATTCTAACGCAGCTTCCTGGCTAAACATGTTTACCCATTCCTTAGAGGAAACAGATTCCTTCAGGTAAAAGTTCTTTGCTTGCTTCTCTGACTTTTCCAGTTTGCTTGTTCTAAACATTAATCAGAAGCTCAAGAAAACTATGTTCATTCTCTCCTTATCCTACCTCTGGGATTCAGTTTCTTTTTCCTCCATTTCCTTCTCCAGTTCTGTCTCAAAATTTTAAAAATTCAGTTTTTCTTAGCAGATAAGCAGAAGCTAGGGTCTGACTCCCCATCTATGCATACAAGACAGTGGTGGGTTGCCACTGGTTCGGACCAGTTTGCAAGAACTGGTAGTAAAACCGGCGGGAGGCCCCAGATCCAACATCCACCCCGGATGTTGTTATCGTTGATCTGCGCAGAAGCAAGGTGCGTGTGTGTAAAGCAAGCACGTGCGTGCAATCCCGTTGCGAACCGGTAGTAAAGGTAAGTAGAACCCACCACTGATACAAGAGGAGATGCAACACTTATGTTCAGAGGAAAAGGCATTGCAATTCTCTCTCCCTCCCTCCCTCCCTCCCCCTCCCTCCCTCCCTCCCTCCCTCCCTCCCTCCCTCCCTCCCTCTCTCTCTCTCTCTCTCTCTCTCTCTCTCTCTCTCTCTCTATATATATATATATATATATATATATATATATATATATTTGTTTATGTATATATATATATATATATATATATATATATATATATATATATATATATATATATATATATTTGTTTATGTATATATATAAATATCAGATAATGTATTTCGGTTGTATAAGGTGAATGCAAAGATCCACTAACATGTACGTATTGGGGAAACATAACCCCAAATTTCATACTACAGTACAACTTTTTTGTTTGCTTGATTATTTTAAACTTGATTCCCCTGGAGATGGGAGGGAGAATAGAATAATTAATTAGTAAATAATAATTAGTGAGCTCATATGAAAAGGATGAAATTCAAATTTAAACAGACTCACATATTCCTGTAGTCAGCTCCTAGTAATAACAGGATGAGAAGGTTAAAGGACAGCACACTGTTCTCTCAACGATCAGCTAAAGCAGTGATGGCTAACCTTTTCCAGACCGAGTGTCCAAAACTCAGTTGCGAACTCCCAATATGGAATGTGTGCGTGCCCCCCATGCCTGTGCATGTGCCCCCCACATGTGCCTTGCTCCCTTTGCATTTGCACACACACCCTGCAGGCACCCTGTCCCCCCTGTATGTGTAGCAGAGACCTGACAACCAGCTGGCTGACAGGAGGCGCGCACATATGCACGGCAGAGCTGAAGTAGGGCGAAGGCTCATGTGCCCACAGAGAGGGCGCTGCGTGCCACCTGTGGCACACGTGCCATAGGTTCACTATCACGGAGCTAAAGAATCAAGTTCTGTTAGATAATATCTAAGCAATGGAGTGTCAGCATTGCTCACACTGTATATTGCTCTTCACATTCCTCTGGTCTTGAAAAACCAATCTCATTTTTCTGTCTTTTTTCCACCAATCCCACTCATCACTTTTGGATTTTTTCTTCTTCAACTTGGGAACTTCTTCTCTTTCTCTTTTTTAAGTCATGTCAGCTACTTGGGAGACAATGGTTGTCTGAATAGAAGGATAAAAGTACAGTGTGCAAGTTAAGTGCAGAACTAAGTAAGTAAATATGACTGGAAAATATTTGCATAAGACATATTTTTCCAGTGACAACTTTAATACTTTTCTTATTGAAGATTTCTATCAGCACATTTGGCAGGAAAATGATGCTTCTTCATCAGATAATTGCTGTACAGATATTTCCACTACTGTTTGTTGTATGTCTCCGTATTGAGGCAGGGGAATTGCTTATAACGATGAAAGGCAAACAAATCTATCTCCAGGGCATCCATATTGTGGGAAATAAATGCATCTTTATTTCATTATTCAAATTATAACCAGCATTTTTACCTTTTTGTCATTTTGAAGTTTTCTATACCCTTGTATATCTCATTGGGTGAATTGCATCCTTTGAATATTCAGTAGTTCTACACATTACTTTATATTTATTTACTTGCTTTGCACAATTGCCCCATAATCCACATTCTTGGGGTGCCTCAAACACACCAATCCTTAAAACTCTTTGAATTTATGAAAATTAAATCATCATTGAAGGATGTGTTGTCGCACTTGAGTTAATTTTTGTTTTCTTTAAAATGAAAAAGATAAAATAAAAACTGGCCTTTTGGGAGTCTGAAGCTTTCTAGTAGGTTTATCTCCTCTTGGACAACTCTCAGGCAGCCCAGTACATTCTTGGTAGTCTACGTTTCCAGTAAACCTTTTTTTTAAAAAAATAAATAAATAATAATAATAATAATAATAATAATAATAATAATAATAATAATAATAATAAAAATAATAAAAATAAAAATAAAAATAAAAATAAATAAATAATGTTTAATTAAATTATGAAATATTTTTTACTAAAAGAAGGTTTTACAAAGATTTTTAAAAGTACAGAAATATAGAAGAAGAAATAAAAATTGTAAAAGATTGTGAAAGGGTAAAAGACTTATGTTAATCTTTTGATTATAGAAGGGTAAAAGAAAAAGTAAAGAATAATTAAAAAGCAAAAAAAAAAGATATCTAAAGAAACGACTTCCAATCTTCTCTGCCACAGTTACAAATTTAGCAATGATTATCTCTACCCTCCCATGTTGCATTCCGTCTTTTCACAAACAAACTTCTTTAATCAATAAGTCTCAAAATCATCAGTTCATATTTATCAATTTTCAGCAAAAAAAAGTCTATAAAGAATTCCAGTTTTCTATAAAAGTAGCTGTACTCTTAATCAAACAAGTCAATCTAGCCATTTCTTCAAACAACCATTTTTATTATCTCTTCCTTCATTATTGGTGTCTTTGTAATTTTACACCTTTGTGCATATAGTAGCCTTGCTACAGGTATTATTCATAAAACTAATCAGTTATGAGCCTTTTCTAGTTGAGTGTCCATAAATCCTAATAAGATAACTTACAGTTTCATCTGAATGTTAATTTTTAAAACTGTCTCCAACACCATATGTGTGTGTCCATTGTCTTTTCACTTATTCGCAAGTCAACTCAAGCTTCCAGTAAATCTCAAGGGAAGGCATAATGAGGGAATCCTTCCAAGAGTACTGGGGATCAGGGGGTAGCAGAGCATGTTAAATGTGTTACATTTATTGTAGGTGGATTTACTCTTAGCTGCCATTCTTTGTTTCTCTGCTTCTGTTTTTGTCATTTTATGCTCTTTGTCATTTGTTGTTATATTGATGCTTTTAATTGTAATAGCTCCTCAGTCACTTTATAAGATGGGTAGACATATGAATCTAATGTCATCGTCATCATCATCATCATCTAGCTTTTGGGGCTCCATAGAAAATATAAAGGGAGTGTAATTCTGCTGATCCACATTGATTACTTGGTATTGATTAGCTTACAAAATAATTGCTTTAAGATCTTGCAAAACTTCATAATACCTAGTAACATCTGCACGAAAAGTGTAGGTAATATTGTTCTGGATTTGGCATGCACTGCCATCAGCACTCTATTTCTCTGGCTATCGGCATGCTTGATCAAACAGCCTACTTGGTAAGGCAAGAGTTATGAACAACTTCCAGCATGGGCACCTTACTAAAAGTATTGAAATTTTAAAAAGCTCAGGAAAAGTTCCTTTCAATCATTTTTATAGGGTAAACACCAAAGCCTGGGTCCAGAAATTGTCTACATGTGCATATAATGTAGATTATATGCATTATAAAAAGATATAAGAAATCTGTGATAAGAAACACATCTAGATTTGAGTTAAGAGATATATCTATGGGGGTGGAGGAAATGGGCAGACTATGAGTTGAATAAATGTTAAATTAGGATTCATTATATAGTTTTATAGTGGAAGGTTGCTTTGAAATGTTATATTAATATATATATAAAAAAGATTTGATTTAAGAGATATATGTATAGGGGAGGAGTAAAAGAGTAGATCATGAGTAGAAATTGTTAAATTGGGGGATATAATAATATTACTATGCTAAATTAGGAGTTATTATATAATGTTATAGTAGAATGTTATTCTGAAATGTATAGTATAAGGGGGATATAATAACATTATTAGAAAGAAAGGGTCAGTATATGGGGGATGGAGCAAGGGGATGGTAAAGTATTATATAATCTGTTATGAATTTGGGTTGTACCCTGAAGAAGCCACGGGGGGAGGGGAGGGCGAGGGGGGTTAGGGAGGAGGGGGGGAAAAGGGGGGAAAAATTTGTATTTGAAAAACTTTTTCAATTAAAAAAAAAAACACATCTATGAATCCAAGAGGGAGATATACAGGTAAGACAGTAAAGCTCCATGCAGAAATGTCTGCACCAAAATGTTTATATAGTTTGTTAAATTAAAGCCATCGTGTATTAGAAATAAGCACATAAAATTCCTTTTCTTCTGCATCAGGATTGAGGCATAAATTTGGACAATCATATTATTAAAGACATAATCCTATTAAGTCTGCAAAGTCTTACTTGGCCAGTGACTTTACTGTACCCAGGTACTGTCCTTGCTATATCCTTCCTGACTTTCAAAACAACCCTTCTTTGTTTTTTATGTCCTAAATAATAAACAGTGTGATTTTCTGACTGCAAATGTCCAATTCCAGTCCATTTCAATTTGCTTATGCCTAGGTTGTCAATGTGTAGTCGAGTCATTTCGTCTTTCACTGTGTTAAGCTTTCCCATTTTTATGCTTCTTGTGTTCTAAGTTCCCAGTGGTAATTCTACAGATTTTCTTTTTCTGCATGGTAACATCAGCAACTAAATGTCCTTAAAGCTTTAATCCAACCATATCATAAAGTTTATTAGTATTCCAAACTATCCCAGTTCTTCCTCAGGACCTGTGTCGACTGCTATCTGACTGGAGATATCTATCAAACACTGTGGTGAAGATGCAAAAAAGAGCTGCTATTTTTTAGAGGTTTTTTTTTTTTTTTTTTTTTTTTAGAGTTCCTTAACTCTAGATTTTCCAGGACTGTGGATCTACTTCAGTAGCCCATGGAAATTCCCTGTATTTCATGGGCCTCAGCACGAAACTAACAGCCATTTCCTCAATTAATCATTAGTGTAAAATTAATGTAAAATTAGTGTTGGCAAATAGTGGAGAAATGATGGCTTACTCAAAAGTCCAAAATGCTGTTGCAAATTCTTCCAGATCTATTGTTTCAGACACATTGCTGTCTGTATGAACAAACAACTGGGACAATCTTTTCAGAAACATGACATGCCTTAAGAAAGCAACAAATCCCTGGAGAGTCTTTTATAAATGGAAAGACTTTTTAGAAACAACTAAGGTTGAAGGCCATCATAGTTGATCAGCATCAGAAGAGAAGATTGTACTGTATCAGTTATAGTATTGGCAAAATGTTCTAAAAAAAAAGTCTCACTGTCATTGTTAGAATGCTTCCAAACAAAAACCTAGCACTAGCTGGTTGTACATGCCAAGATCCATTGCATCTGCCAAGCAATCAAAAGTTCCTTAAAACTATAAATGACTATGTTCCATGCTGTACTTAATGCATATCTGAGACAAATCACCTCACAATAAATATGCACATGTCATTACCTTGGAAAAAACATTCAAAATGAGATCATTCAGTTACCAGCAACAAAAACCAAAGACTGTGGCGGTTTTAAAGTCAGCAAGTTTGCTATTCTGAACTGCAGATCTAACCTCAGCCATATTGAATGAATAACTTTAATGGTGCATTTTGGATCAGCAATTGAATGTGGTGAAAATGTCCCTGCAATAGTGGCTGTCAAAAGTATTTTCTGGAATTTAGTGACATCAATGATACTGCAAGAGCTGGTATGATAAATGTGCTTCTTAAAAAGCTGAAAGCTACAGGAATTGCAACTGTTGACATAAGAAGTCAGGAATATACTAACACAAAAGTAAAGAACAAAGGAGTATAGACACGCGTTCCAGGATTAAACCCACAGACTTTTTTTCCTTCGGCAATATTACTTATTTAGCTTGATAGACAGTGATCTTGCACCACTTAATGAGGTTCCGTAATTTTTTAATGCAATTCAAAGTATGTGTGTGTCTATTCATCAATGACAAATGTGGAAGCAGCACTTGGGAAGATCATCTCTGACACTAAAACCATTGAGTGATGCACAATGGGAAAGCTGGGTAGAGATAATAAAGCTTATGAAGTGATGTCATTACGTGGATGGATAATGCCGTAGTTGCCACTGTGAAAGATAAATGTTTGACAGGAACTGCTCATGGGAGAACAATGGCAGAGGGAAACTGAATAATCAGAAACTATGCATAGGTTAAAATATCTGTGGGGCCTAATACTGTGGCAATCACTACAATGCATATAAACAAAAAGAGTCTAAAAGTGTTGACCTTCATAAATCTGGAAAATGGAACATCTGGCCAGTACAAATTCATAGCTACAAACCTACCAATCAGATGAGGGATTTATAAATGTTCTAAAGCCTCTCTACATGGGGCTCCCCTTGAGGAGCACCCGGAGGCTCCAACTGGCGCAGAATGCGGCTGCACAGGTGGTTATGGGAGCAACATGGCGCTCCCATGTGACACCTCTCCTGCGCGAGCTGCACTGGCTCCCAGTGGTCTTCCGGGTGCACTTTAAGGTTCTGGTTACCACCTTTAGAGCGCTCCATGGCTTAGGACCTGGTTATTTACGGGACCGCCTACTACCACAAACAGCCTCCCACCGGCCGGTACGCTCTCATAGAGTGGGGCTCCTCCGGGTGCCGTTAGCTAAACAATGTTGACTGGTGGCCCCCAGGGGGAGGGCCTTCTCTGTGGGGGTACCCACTATCTGGAACGAGTTCCCCCCAGAGATACGGAGGATCCCGGATCTACGCACTTTCCGCCGTGCTCTTAAGATTCTTCTATTCCAGCAAGCTGGCCTGGCCTAATTTTTTCCCCTGTTTTAAAATTTTTTTACATCAAAATTTTAATTTGTTTTAAATTATTGGGATTTTTAATTGTCTTGGGCTAAATTATTTAATCTGGTTTTAATTATATCTTTTAACTTTTGTATTTATGTATTTTATTTTGTGCCTGTTCACCGCCCTGAGTCCTTCAGGAGTAGGGCGGTATATAAATCTAATAAAAGACAAAGACAAAGATAAAGCAGGGGTCCCCAACCTCGGGCCGCAGCCCACTACCAGGCCTTGAGCCTTTTGGAACTGGACCGCAGAAGTGATAGGCAAGTGCCCATGGGGGCACACTCCCGCTTGTGTGAGCAGTGGCTGAGCACGTGTGCATTGTGCATGCTTGTGCATGTGCAAAACCATCCCCTCTCCCTCCCAAGATGGGCCACAAAGCTGAAAAGGTTGGGGAACTCTGTTTTAAAGTAAGCATAGAAGTTAGCAAAAGAACTTCACAATGGAACTATTTTCATACTATTCATGATTACATGATTCATCACAGAAGACATGTTGATTATGAGGTATAAAATAATTCCATTAGAGATCTCAGGTTGAATTTTCTAGCCAGGTGCTAAATTGTACAATACACTGAATTGAAGAATGTTTCATGCAGTTTATGAGATGTAGTAGCATATTAGGATAATGTATATAATATTCCAAAACCTCTTACCATACCCAAGAAGAGCTATACCAGTAATGAAGGAGAGAGAGTGCTGACACATGATATGTGTATTTTTGATTTTACTGATTGAGTTATGAACTGAAACTTTTTAAAGGTACATGTACAAAAGGTACATTTTGACAAGATCAATTCCAAAAACTAACGTGTTTCCCTGAAAATAAGACCCTGACTTATATTTTTTTGAACCCTGAAATAAGCACTTGACCTTATTGCCATGCGCTCAAAAGCCCGATTGGGCTTATTATCAGGGGATGTCTTATTTTGGGGGAAACAGGGTATTCGGAAATATTTTTGTTTCTCGGTGCATAAATCTAATCCCTGCTACAGATGTTGTCAGTGGAGAACCCAGCTTCTCCAAGCTGAGGTATATCCATGCTCCACAATTACCCTGGAAAAGCTGGTCAGCCTTGTAATAGTCTCAGTAGGGCATAACCTGACTCTGAATTTTTAGGAAGCAACTCAATTTTTCTTTCACAAAGGAAAGCACAGAAAAATGAGTTTGATTATTCAATCAGATAAAAATGTCCATGTCTTCTATGCAAATCAGTAAAATTAAATCTGCTGTTCAAGTACATGGAAATTACTTTTAGAGTTCTTCATTCTCCTTTAACTAAGGTAGGTAGCAGAACAGTAACATGAGAGGAGTATCAAAGAAAGAAGATAGAACTGAATTATTTCAAAGTTTCTGTTCAAATAAAGGGCCATGAAAGGGATATATTTTGAGTTTATTGCTTCAGATAAGAAAATATTGCATCCCAGCATCCAGAGAGAACCACAAAAAGAAGAACAAAGGATATATATCAACTATAATTCAGGCAATCAAAACAGTGAAACCACAATTTACTAACAAATAGCTTACCTCCTGTGATATTTCTTTCATTTACTACTGTAGTTAATAACTAATTATTACTTATGTAGTATTACATTCCTATGTTTCTCCAGAAAAGTGACCCTCTTTTTTTTTTTAATTGAGGGATACGCTTGGCTTTTGACTGGCATGCCAGGGCTAGTAGTCTACAAGGAAAAGATAAAAGAGGAGGAGAGTCAGATAAAAGTTAAATTTTATTTAAATATGATTAATTCAAAGAGCTGATGCAATTAATTCCTATATCTTTCCAGATAATTGTTTTTTTAAAAGCAATATTAAAAAGGACCCAGATCTTAGGGAGACTTCATGCAGCCATTGGGTCTAAAAAATTGTCCATTCCGTCCAAATTTCCTAAGTGGGGTTCTGGTAAATTGAGAGTTATTGTACTTTTTGTCTTAAAGTCAGAACTGAAAACCCTGAATATCTAAGGATGCTTACACACAGTCTTCATATCTGGGTCTCTTAACCCTTTCTGAGGAAAAAAAAGGGGGGAGGGGAATTCCAGCACTTAGCCTCCTTGATTGGTATCCAATTACAAAATGCCTTTCTGACCTTTGCTCTTAATGCTAATCCTTGTTAAATTCCCTGTTGCTTTTCATTGTGAACATGATCTGAAGGATGCAATACCAATCAATCAGTGGTGAAATTCAATTTTTTTTACTACCGGTTCTGTGGGCTTGGTGGGCATGGTGTAGCTTGGTGGACATGGCAGAGGAAGGATACTAAAAAAATCTCCATTCCCACCCCACTCTGGGAGCAGCCAGAGGTGGTATTTGCCGGTTCTCTGAACTACTCAAAATTTCAGCTCCCGGTTTTCCAGAACCTGTCAGAACCTGCTAGATTTCATTCCTGCAATCAATCCTGCAATGTAACCTAGTGAAAAGAATATTAACCATGATCATGACAATTCTCAGCATTTTCTTGATCAGAACACAAAAAGTTTAGGAACATATTAGCTTATGTTTTTATTCAAATGCATCAAAAATAACGGCTCTTTTTCTGCCTTAACAATTCCCCCCCCCCTTCTGTGGCATCTTGAGTCTGCAAATTATATGGTGTTGTTTACCCATTCTACCAAACAGTAAGAGTGGCCCACTAAATATTTTTTTTTTAAAAAAAACCTTCTCATCTGGAAGTCTGTCCAACTTTACCATAGTTTCTTGAATTGAAGGCATTTGTAGACCACAGGGTGGGATGGGGTGGGGGAGAATGAACTGGAGACATTTGCAGTTTGATGGTGTACAAAACAGGATAAAGAGTAATAAACAAGTTTCTGAAAACTGTGGGAATTAAAGCAAGTTTCAAAGGCAAAAGATAAAAGTGAAGCTGTGCCAAAGGAAATAAGATTCCCATTGCTCTACTATTGCCCCAAGAAAACATGATGCACAGGTGTATATTTAGAAGAAAATGTGGATGTCAGATGGTGGGATCCCTCAGGCTTCTCAGTAACCTGCATTATTATTAAAGGAGAGGCAACAGCTGTTTTGTGTAAAACTGCAAGATGAGGGTAGATTAAACTCCAAAGAGCTGCATGGATCTCAAAGGGACAAATGTAGGGAAAAGGCATCCTGTGCCTGAGGAAATGACTTAGATGTGCTATTGAGTGTGTTCTAATAATATATAAAAATAAAGGAAAATGCTGCAGGGGGGAAAACTGAGTTTCTCTGCAGAAGAATTGATATATTGTCAGGTATTATATATAAGAGAGAACCAGTTTAGTGTAGTAGTAAGGTACAAGGCAATTAACCAGTAGACCCTGAATTCTAATCTCATTTAAGGCATGAAGCAAGCTGGGCCAGTCACTTTCTCTCAGCACTAGGAAGAAAGCAATGACAAGCCAAAATGGACTTGTCCAAGTATTTTCCAGGAGTCAAAACTGACTCAAAGGCATCAAATATCAATGTCTAAATTACTATTAAGGGTACAGGTATAATGGTTAATGTATTTCAATAAGCTCATTAGGCGTCTCTGACTCAATCATTCTCCACCAATAGCACTTATATCATAGGATTGTTGTTTTGGTGGTAAACTGAAGAAATAAATTGAAATGCCTTTAGTGCATAGAACTCCAAATGACATTGGCCATTTGGTTAGGTCTAGAAGAAATTAGTGTGTTACTTAGATTGTGAATTTCAACAACCATAAACGTAAGCAAGATGACAAGGCTGAGTAACATTTTTCCGGATGCTGGATGAGGCTGAAGCAAATTCGTGGTGGGACCAGAGCTATTAGTGGATAAGGATGCTCATTAATTTCAGTGCAAATCTGTGTGTCATAAAGAGATAGCTTTTATTAGTGATATCAACTGCTCTCTTACACAAGATATTTAAAATTAGGCCAAGGATCATATTGAATTAATTGAAAATTCCTTAGAGCAAGCAATTGCAGGGGTTGCAATCCGAACAACTGTAGGGTACCGAATTGCCTTCGTCTGACTGAGATGATGGTAATTCTCATAATCTGAGCTCAGCGCTGCAACCCAAATCTTAAAATGCTGGCAACTGTATTACTGACCCCAGAGCTGCTTCCAAAACTCCAAATGCTTAACATACATAAGGAGCTTTAATATTCAGAGTCAATTCAGTAGTTATCTAGGCCAATATTTCTACACAGAGTTGCGGTGCAGGAATGTTCTGAGAAGAACCTGTTAATGCTCAAAACTAAATTTATACCAAATATGGATTCTGTCACTGAACTACCCTCCTTCCCTGCAAGCAGAAAACAGTGTGATGCACTGATAAAAAATTGGATTTCAGTTTTAGAGATCTATATTCAAAGACCGATTAAAATTTACTTGGACAAGAAAAAGAAAATTACAGAGGGAATGGTTTAAAATGTCCATGTTAATCTTTCAACAAGATAAACATGTAATAACCTTGTTTCCACCTCTGGAATGCACAAATTTCACATTCAGGACACACAATATTACAAAACAAAGTTGCTTTTATTACAAACTTCTAATTACACGACATGATGCTAAGCTGTTTCTCCCGCAACATATAATCAAATGCGCCATAAAAAGTCTGTTCCTAGCAGCTTGCCAGCATCAACAAGCGGGGAGAGCAGGGCACAGTGAAAGGTACGTATTACAATATACAGGTACAAGTGTAAGGGCTTCAACTTGGAAAAAAAATACAAAAGAAATTGGAAAGGCTATATAGATTTCAGACCAATCTGATTAAAGAAAGTGCAGAACACCAGAAAACAAAAACAATAAGAATGTTGTATTAATTTGAGTGCTTCCTTTGAACAAATCATGAGGAAAAAAAATAAAATTTCTGGCAGCTGCTGTTGGGTGTCTATGGGTTGATTTTTTTTTTTTAACAACCGATCTGATGGGTAATGTTAGAGAAATCCAAACAGTCTGGAAAGGAAACAATTCTTGTAGAATCTATCACTGATTTTCTGATGAGCTTAATTTCTGCTTCCTTTGCTTGAGCTTTTGAGTGCAAGGTAAGAGTTATAAGGAAAGGAAGATAAGGCATACTGACATTACGTATATAATCTTATGTGCACATTATACCAGAATCAAAGATAACCATTTGGATCTTTTGCATAAAGGATTCTGGGAAGATTATCTTAATTTTACATTTTTTGCTTAGTCCTATCATTATGATGATGAATTCAAGTGATATTAAAAAAAAACCCACATGGAATATTTGATCAGAGTTTTTAAAATAATCAAATAATTGCATTGTGCCCATACCAGAAATCTTTACCAGTTCTTCAGAGCTAATTAATTAGACATGTTGTAATACAAAGAAATAATGGCCCTTATAGCTCTAGGAAGAAGAATGGAATTAGTGAAAAACACATAAACAGTTTGCAAAATCCTTTGTGGAAATCAGGTCAATTAAATCAATTTTAAATTGCAATGGCAATTGGACAATTATCTTTTTTTAAAAAAAGGGGAAGGGATTTAGCTGAAGTTCTGATGTGTGTCAACATGTTAACAGCCCAGTCAGTCACATTCTTGGAATTAACTCTAAATCCCTTGTAATTTGACAGAAGAAGGAAAATAAAGTTGGAGTGAATGCTTTGTGCATATTAAGCAATAATGATACAAAATGCCTCTTGTAATAAAATGTACCCTTACTTATGGGTAAGGAAAAAGTTAGCCAAATTCAACAGAGATTAAATTTGCTCAACCATTCTCAGTAGACTTGGACATTCAAATTAAATTGAGTCCATGTTGCTTCATTTTTCTCCAATCAAAATTTTGAAAAAGAACAAATATTTTTGAAAAAGTACATGTAAAGAACAATAATGATTTTTATTAATATTAATAACTATTATTAATTATTATTAACTATTAATAACAAAAGAGATGAAGGAAAGTTGTATAATGAACATAAAAAACAGGTTGAATCAATGTTATTACAAAGGTCTCGTAACTTAGGTGATTATTTGGGAGAAATTGCAATTAAAGCAAAAAATAAATTGGTTTTTTTTAAATTCGGTATCATATTTAACTATAATTTATTAGAAATATGTAACTACATTATAGGAACACTGAAGGATTAAGAATTGTTTGGAAAATGTCATGGCAATCTTGCTGGCCATGGTTGAAGACAGAAAATTTGGTGTGATCCAGTATGGCAACAGTCAGTTTTAGTAGACAACACATATGCATGAACATATGAACACATGCTAACGAATAAAAAGGAAACTGAATAAATGTACACACATAGACATGCACATGTCATGGTTCCTAACTTATTTTTTGTATTTTTCTAATTATATCAAATTGCAGAATGAAGGCTCCTTCATTGAAGGCTAAGGACTATCATCTACTTCACTTATCCTGTGTGGGTTAGTATAGACTTAAAATTGTGTTGTGAACTTGTATTGTGAACTGCAATATTTTTGATAAATCTAAATATTTACAAGTCCATTTTCTTCCTATAGAAGTATAGGTAAACTATTCTTGGTTTGAGTAAGAACTGGGTTTTTTTTTATTAGCTTATGGTATCATAAGCTAATAAGGTTTTCAGCTATGCATATCATAAGCTAATAAGGTTTTCAGCTATGCATATTCAGCATTCCTGAGCTAGGTATACTGGATGTAACACAGATCTTCCAATTTATATAGATAATGGAGCTCGGCAAGTTTAGAGTCCCTAAGATTTTGACTTTTTGAGTCAAATGGGCTTAAGAAAGTAACTTCTTTTTAGTTATTGTTGATAGCTATGTGTCTTCCTAACTCATGTAATAAATTTAAGGTCTGCTTCTTCTAATCTCAAATGCTTACTAGCTATAAGGTAATTTTGTGATTATTCTCTTTTTAAGCATGGGCCCCAAACTGCAAGGATGGTGGTGCAGGAAGTTATATCTGTGCCTATGAAAAATATACCTTATTGATCTAATGCTGAAAATACATCTCTAGATCCACCAGGGCAAATTAGTATATCTTTTGTAATGTGGGAATAAAATTTGAATGAAAACCTCGAGTATGAAAATATGTGGACTATACAGGTCATTTAATCTTCCTCACTCACTTATTATAAATCAGGGGTGTCAAACTGGCAGCTTGCAGGCTGGATGTGTCACGCGCAGGCCACACCCACCTCACCTCCGCGAAGGGAAAAAAAGTTGTGATACGTCACGTGATGGCAATGTGATGCAGTGAGTTTGACATCCATGTTATAAACGTTCAAAGAGCCAGCAATATCCAGCAAGTATAAAGATATAGGAAATACACAGGGAATATACAATTGACCCCAAAAGCCAAAAAAGGATAGTAATATTCAGTAATGTTATAGATGTAACCTGCAAAATCAGAAGTATGTTACTAGAGGATAGATAGCAGTATGTATTCCAAAGATGTGTCACTTGCAAATGGTTAAATTGTGATATTTTCAAATCATCTCTGTCTTCTCTTCTCGTTAATTGTTCCATAAACAAAACTTCCCATATCAGATTCTCCTGTTGTGGCCCACCAGCAGCCATCTGAGCTGGCGGCAGACTCAGACAGTGAGGAGGTTGGGGCCAGTCCTGGAGTCTGGTGAAGGCTCTGATGAGTACTCTGCGTCGGAGGCAGAGATGGGGCCAGGGCCGTCCAACAGTTATCAGCTACCTTTGGAGTTGGAGATAAGTGGGGCTGAAGAACAGCTGGAGCTTAATAAAAAGGGGTTTTATTGGGACAAGGAGTCTGCTTCGTGCTTTTGTGAAGTCTAGATCAGAACATCTGAATGTGACATAAGAATAACTCTTTGGACTTCTAATGACAGAGCTTTAAAAATGGCACATCTATCATTTATTTTCAATGACTTCTTGAAGTATGCATGAATTTTACTGGAGGTGCAATGTGTATGCAATATATTTATATATAATACAAATCTCTTTGCCTCACTCCAATTTTGCCCTTGGGCCTTGAGTTCTTACTTCACATATATATTTTAATAGAGTTCTTAGTATAGATACTAATCAAAATGAAAGTCTTATCTTAAAAGGGTTGGTCATCCATACCCTAATATAATTTTCTATAATGGCCTTCTCTCAGCTAACCTAATTTAATCTTATTTCACCTTATCCCACCCTGTAAAGGGTGCATTTGGTGATGAAATATCGAAGGTGACTGCCCTAGAGAATCTTTTTGACCCCAAAACAATGACAATCTTTGTTGTTGGCCTTGTCCTTTGATTGTAGTTTAGAGTGAGGGCTTTCTGCAGGCTTCCTGCCATGCCTCCTTTCAACCAGCTAGCATGGACATTTTCTGATCACTCTAGGTAATATCCATGTTAATAAACAAATTGGTACCACTTTCCCCTGGGGACAATCTGCATCTTCAGTAAGTTGTTCTGAAGCATGGCTCATTGTCTCTTGAAGGCTGGTAGATGTCATCTACGAAATGCTCGTGGGCTTTCAATCCAGAGATATGCCTGGCAGGCTACCCATTATCTGTACATGGCTGGCTGCTCAACAGATGAGTTGCCTGCTGTGCATATTTCTGGATTAACCGTACATGCCTAGTTGCTTTAACGGCACCAATCACCCATGCAATAGGATGATTTAGACCTTTTTAAAGTCAAGGACCCAATTTCCTTTCTCTAAAATCGGTGTGATATGCAGTATAAATACAAGTGAATAAATTCTCAATTTTGTCATGAAAAGGTGGATCCTGCAGAGAATTATTACAAAGGCAAGCCAGATTGTAATGACATAAACACTTCCATGCTGACTTTGGTTGAGACAAGATGTATTTTAAAATTTCTGTTCCATTAATAAAAGATTAGTTTAATATGCCAATTATCTCTATGGTGTAAAATTTCTTCCACCCCCTCCCCACCATTCAGCAATGCTAGGACCTGGGGGACTGTTTTAACAGTTTGCTCCTTTTCAATATTTTATAGGCGAGAGAAAACTTGACACAAAGGCAAGCTGCATTTGCTTTAAAATAAGTCATTCTTTTTCTGTTTAATTTATCTCCCTCTTACATTTGGACTAGATGCACATTAAACTTCTCTTTAAAAAATAAAATAAGATCTAGACTAAACCATCTTCAAAAAGATCATTCATTTGGTCCCATCTTTTTTTATCAAGCAATGCATATTTCATATTGAATGAAAGAGCTGTGCTGTAAAGTCTTCCCCTCCTCCTTAGATTAAATACATTATTTTGAATGCATGCAAGCAATATATATATATATATATATATATATATATATATATATATATATATATATATATATATATATATATATATATATATATATATATGTAGGTCTTTGGTTATTCGGGTCTTCTCCCACGTAAAATTGGAAGTGTCTTGGCGACGTTTCGACGAAGTCTCATTCGTCATCTTCAGGCTGGTGTTCGACTTCGTTGAAACGTCGCCAAGACACTTCCAATTTTACGTGGGAGAAGACCCGAATAACCAAAGACCTACATATATATAGTTGTAAATATAGTTAATTTTTTTTTATATATATATATATATAGTTAAATTTATATTTATTGACAAGAAATAAAGGGAGACTAATATAGATCTATTCTAAGCTATTTAGCTCTCATCAGGTAGCCATATCCTTCTGGGATTCGAACCTGGGCTTGCTTGCATATTAGGCAGATGTATTAACCTCTAAGCTGCAGGCTTAGTCCTCACTTTGTCAGCTTGTACCAGAGAAGATTAAATGGGTTTTCTATCAAAGCAACCTGGTCTACCCAAATATGGGAAGGAGCAGATTGCTTCCTTCCAGGTTGCTTCGATAGAAAACCCATTAATCTTCCCTGGTACAAGCTAACAAAGCGAGGAAAACCTGTGGCTTAGAGGTTAATACATCTGCCTAATATGCAAGCAAGTCCAGGCTCGAATTCCAGAAGGGTATGGTTAGCTGAGTTGCAGTTAACTGACATACACAATCAATATTTGGTGATTTGTATTGAATTATGAGTCATTCAATAGTAACCAAATTCTGGGCACAATATATTTTATAGAGATGCTGCTGTGAAGAACATTCCATTGCTAACTCTTTCCCCATAGCACTGATACTGAAAATATTAGCAAAAGGAAAAGGTATGAGAGAAGGGTGGCTTGATCATTCATCAGTTTTTAATGTTGTCAGATCTGTGTCATTTCAACAAAAACTTTGCAAGATTTCAGGCAGTTGTGTCTGAAACTTTACCTCATCTCAGATCAGTGTTTTTCAGCCTTGGCAATTTGAAGATGTGTGGACTTCAAACTGCCAAGTTTAAGGAACACTGTCTCAGATGTTGTGAAATATTTGCATACTTTTCAGATGTTGAAATAGATGCTGATAGCACAAACTTCACCATATAAGGGGACATCCAAAGAACAGTTTGCCGAATGGTTCTTTTAAATCCTGTGAGCCACTGTGAGACCAAGACAAGGGGAAATGAGTTGAAGAGAATTTTGCTAAGATGCTAAAATGCTATATATATATATATACATACATACATACATATACATACACACACACATATATATATATATATACACACACACACACATATACATATATATATATGTATGTATATGTGTGTGTGTGTGTGTGTGTGTGTGTATGTATATATATATATATATATATATATATATATATATATATATATATATATATATATATATATATATATATATATATATATATATATATATATATATATATATATATATTTCTAAACCTCATAAAATATCCTAGATTAGTTCTGGTTGGCTTCTCCATAGACGTTTAATATGATTTCAGAGTTAGAATGTCCTGTCATAATTTCCTATCATTCTATAAGGATTTTCATGAAAACTGGCTCACGATCAAAGAAGAAACAGGGAGAGGAAGCAAGGAAATTAATTTTTACTGCAAATGGTTTCTAGCATTGCTGTTGTTACCTAGTTTGGTAATGAAGCATCTGCAACAAAACAACCAAGCTCAGAGAGTACAAAGGACCCACGGTTGACAATGTGCAAGATTATTTTTGAAAAAGTTCTTCTTAGCAATTGGCTTTAGAAGTAACCAAGCAATTTTTGTTTTACTAATTGTCATTGTTGACCAATTTTTAAAGGCAGGCCTCCAGCACAACATAATAACATAGAAGGCAACCATTCCAGGGAGAAGGCACTATGGTAAGAACTTGATTCCCAACCTCTCCTTATAGCCCTGATGATGAACCTATGGCATGCCTGCCACAGGTGGCACGCGGAGCCATATCTGTGGGCATGCAAGTGTTGCCCTAGCTCAGCTCCAGTGAACATGTGTGCGCTGGCCAGCTGATTTCTGGGCCTTCCGGAAATCTGGGGGCTGTTTTCACCCTCCCAGGCTCCAAAAAAGCCTCTGGAGCCTGGGGAGTACAAAAAACAGGCCTACCTGGCCCACCATGCCATCGTGTGCCAAAAGCGTGGGGAGCGTGGGGGGAGGGTAGTGCATGCATGCACAGGGAAGTGGGGCACATTGAATTATGGGTGTGGGCATGCACATGCATGACGCCCCCCACTCCCCACGCTTTTGACATGCGACAGCAAAAAAGTTAGCCATCACTGCCTTATAGGATCAGCTTCAGAGGTTGGTTTCAGCAGGTTCTGCCCAGTTCTGGAGAACCGGTAGTGGAAATTTTGAGTAGTTTGGAGAACCAGTAGTAAAAATTCTGACTGGCCCCCAGGGATGGGTTCTAAATTTTTTTACTACAGGTTCTGTGGGCGTGGCTTATTTGGTAGGCGTGGTTTGATGGTCATGTGACAATTCTTTAGGATTTAGCAGAGGTACTGGTCTACCAGGCTTTTAACTGCTTGCAGAGCCATACCGGTCTACCCATTTGTTTTTGGAGTGCACAGATCTACCCATTTGTTTTTGGAGCACACTGATCTACCACCACACTGCATTTTACCACTGATCAGCTGTAGGGCGGCCCTTTGAAGTGCCATGGCAAGAGTTTACAGTTTTTTCCCTTCTAGTTGATCAGCTGGGACTCAGAAGGCAGTGAATAGATTGGGGGCGGGGCCAGGCAGAAGTGGTATTTACCAGTTCTCTGAACTACTCAAAATTTCCACTACCGGTTTGCAAGAACCGGGGAGAACCGGTAGCAACCCACCACTGCTGGCCCCACCCCCATCTATTCTCTGCCTCCTGAGTCCCAACTGATCGGGAGGAAATGGGGATTTTACAGTATCCTTCCCCCGGAGTGGGGTGGGGATGGAAATTTTACAGTATCCTTCCCCTGTCACATCCCCAAGCCATGCCCACTAAGGCTTGCCACGCCCACGAAGCCACACCCACAGAACCAGTAGTAAAAATTTTTGAAACCCACAACTGATCAGCTTGCATTTGCATAGTCCAAGTTATTTTTATCTTTCCTTTACTTCTACTATACAGTAGATATGTAACTCAGAAATAATACCAATGTAACATATGGAAGGCTGACATGAGAAAGGGGGAAGATGAAGTAAAGATGGAATAACAGAATGCCTTCAAAAATACTTTATTCTTATATAGTGTAAGAGCAAGATGAGCAACTATCCTCACTAATTATTAATAATCTAACTGGCTGGCCTGCCTCTCTTTTTCTTTGCCAATATCTCTCTCCCTCCCTCTCTCTCCCTCTCTCCTTCTCTCTCTCTCTCCCTCCCTCTCTCTTTCTCTCTCTCTCTCTCACATACACAAACTTTATTTTCATACATGCTACTAATATTAATGATAAAGATAGATGTTGAATGTTACTAAGATATACACTAAATTGTAAGAATACACTAAATTCTATATTACTCCAAATATATAAATTTAATCCAACACAAAGCAATAAAAACGTATTTTTATCTCTCTCTCTTCCCCCCCCCTTCAATTTTAATCAAAAAGATTGCTCCGGATGAAGAAGATGCAGCCTTTTGCTTTACTTACTGAAAGGAGCTTAGTTCAGTTAACCATCTTATCTTGTAAAGGTGATAGCTTTTATCTGGAAGTATAAACATCAAAATGGAACTATAATCCCACCCTAGTCCTTTAGATGATCTCCAGTGGCTTCTGAGATATGAAAGGACTTCCCTGCTTCCAGACAGATATATTACTGTTAGCTCGACATGAATTAACCAATGGATTTGATTTTATGTTACACAAGGGTCTGAAATTTATAGAGGGTGAATATAAACAACAATTTAGCACAGAATGAGCAATCCTTTTAGCTCCAATATCCACATCTGGTGCTGCATTGTAAGTGGGAGATATTACCCATTATTTTACATATCCATCACCACAAGATTTTGGGAGTGAGTTGGAATATGCTTCATTCCTCCCCCCAAATAACTAACTGTTTTACACTGCCATTAGCAAAGGTGAATCAATTATCACCTGCAAGGCAGGCCACACTGAAGACCTGAATGGTGGAAAAGTTAGGATTACTTCCTGAATGCTTCTTAGACTGTGTGTAGACTATAATTGTCCTCATTCGATGTAGCAAGCAGTCAGTTATGGAACACATTCGCTTACTTGTTTGGATGGAAGCATAAATGCATAATAGCTAATAATACTGGAATTAATTCATAAAGAAGGCAACACAAGTCGTTTATTTGGGGAAAGCAAGCCTAGAAAATTGGTGTGACAAAGTGGCTCAGGGAGTGAAGTATGAACCAAGTCATCTCAGTTTTGAATTTTTCTCCAAAAGTACAGTGTGTTTACTTTAAAGTTCATTGAGCTTGGTCATGCATTTCCATAAACATTATCCATTGGTGCAGAGCCCCTATTTATTTGTATTCATTTCCTTTGTTCATGTCCATGCTTATAAATAAATAAATAAGTAAATAAGTAAATAAATAAATAAATAAATAAATAAATAAATAAATAAATAAATAAATGGACTACATTTATTTTAACAGCAAAATGTTTATTAAGTCAATATGTGCAAGTTTTTTATTTGTGTAGAGCAGGGCCACAAACTTGCCCACAGGTCAGATGTGTCATGTGCTGGCCACGCCCTCACCCGGTTTAGCGAAGGGGAAAAAAGTTCTGATACATCACGTGACAATGCTGCGACGATGTGACTTTGACACCCCTGGTGTACAGAATATTTTATTTTACCTTCTCTTAGCATGTAATAGATAAACCCAGAAATCCTTTAATTGTAATTTTGGGATTACCAAAAGTATGACTATAAGGTCTAAAACCGTGATGGCGAACCTATGGCACACATGCCCAAAGTGCACATGAAGCCATGTTGCCTGGCACATGCAGCGCCGCCCGTTCCTCTTCTTGGTTTCTGGCGTTCATGCGTATGTGACGATCAGCTGGCCAATAGTAGACAGATTAACTGGGTTGTAGTGGTCAAAGTGTTGGTCTAGAAATAGATTGATCTAAGTCCAAGTTTGTTTTCAACCAAGAAAGCTTCTGAGTGTCCAGAGGATTAGAATTACAGGAGGCTATTTTTCTCATTCCAGGTTGCTGCATAGGATTGCTGTCATGGGAGTATAATTGGAAGAAGGAAACCTAAGTATATCATTCTGAAGATGATACATAAGGAAATAAAGACATAAAATAATAAATCAAACATAAACTTTCAAAAGTTTATGGAATAGAGAGAAAAATGTTCGTACTCTGGAAAGCTGGCAGAGAAGCTGGGAGATGAGTGGGAGAGAGATGTCTAATCTCTTTTCTTGCCCATAAATGTCTATATTCCAATCATCTTTCAAGCTATGTTCCCCTGCAGGGAAGGAGAAAAAGGGAAACCAAACTGCTTAATCTCCTATTACTTATTTTCACCTAAATTGCCCTCAACCACAATATTTAACATTTTGTGGAGTGAGGGGAAAAGGGTCCAGGGATTTTGAAGGAGGAAATGGTTAAATCCTGCTTTCTTATCATTTCTCGCCAGACTAAACTCTTCTCTCCAAGTATTTTTTTTTCCTATTCTCTTAAAATGGCCATGCGGGTGCCCGAGTTTTCAAGTAACATTTAATTATGCCCTCAGAGACTAGTAGCTGCCATGTTCTGTTCCAGCTGAACTTTCTGGACACCCTTCAACAGCATCCCCATGTGGGTGGCATAGTGTAGCAGCCCAAACCTTGCAAGGTAATTTCAGCTGCCATTTACCTAGAGACATGATATATATTTAAATTAAAACCAAGATTCGGAAGAATACGAACTCTGAACCAAATATCAGAATTGGTGAGGCATGCCGTGCACAGTGAATTGCTTAAAATGAGCCATCTTTTCTAATTGCAAAGAGAGAAAGAGAGGAAAGAAAGTTCCATATCTGCTTAATATAAAAGAAATATGCCTGCAATCAAGACTTACCTGCAATAGAAGAGGGCATAAACCAGAAGAATCCTATTAAAACAACTAATAGAAAATAGAATACAGAATAGAATGAGTGGAAAAAAAATATCAGTTGATCCAGATAAGAAAGCTTTTGCTTCAATTATTCAGCAACAAGCAGCTGCTTAATAGCTTCAGGCCAGGGTTTTTATGCTGATTTCTGAAGAATAAAATGGGTGTCCCTAATACATTTTTCAAAGTCAAACCCACAAAGTCAGCTGGAGAGAGGTAACGGCAGTTAGAAACCCATTTGAAGATAAATTTTATTTTTCAGTAGACTATGGTCATACTTGGCTAGTATATAAATAGTCATATTGGGCTACTATATAAATTCAAGCCAGACCGGCTTTGAAAATGGTAATGAATTGCCCAAATTCAAATACGGGAAAGACTCCAATGACATCATGCATTATACAGTATTCAACATGTTTCAGTTAGCAAATAGGAGAAGTCCTGCCTAACTTGAAATATTTACTTGTACAGGAAAGCAAGGATGAAAAGGATGTAAACAAGCACCCATCAATAGACCAGGAAGATTCAAGGTAAGAAGAAATCCCAGTTGTCAAAGAATATGAGAGATGGAAAGATCCAACCGCATCATAAATCTGAATACAATTTCTACGTGCTCAGGAACTTTCAATTGCTACAGCTACTGTTTCCTGGAATTCCATAAAGATATAGCTTGTTCTAGTTGACCCTTTTCATTCAAGGCAGAAAAAAAAATCAATTAAAATTATTTCCCAAATAATTGCAATACAGTACTTTACATTTTGTCGTTTACAGGCCATTGATTTCAGTGAACCCCCCCCAAAAAAAGGATTAAAAAGGTGATGATTACGAGTGTAACTTTCAAGATAATAGAAGTTACTATTAATAGACAGAAATAAGAGAAAAATCTGATACAGAGCAGGCAACTATAGCTTACAAAAGACACCTGTTTTACTAGCAGAAGTTTTCAGCTTTAGTGTTTGACATTTTCAGAACATATTAAGTGACTGGAAAAGCCTCTGCCTGAAATGTTATAGAAAATGAAGGTGCACAGTATTAGGATGAAAAGTAAAGATTCTTTCAAGTCAAGCTGATGTCTTAAGACTATGTAGACATATCCATAATTTCCCTAGCAGCCACTGCCTTCCTCCAGATATTTTGTTTGCTTGATTTCCGATCCAGTCTACAACTATAGGATGTTCAGGAATCCTCCTATCCAAATACCAGCAAGGTCTGATAATATTTAGTATTTTTCTAGATGAACCAAGTCATCTATGCATGGCCACCTTCTGTAAATGGACATATAATTTAATTTGTTATAAGACCATAAGTTTTGATTTTCAGTTCAAAACCCAGAAGATGTCCAAGGATAGAAATAAAGCCAAAGTTTCACTTTCTGTTAAGAAGTCTAGGAGCATAATCAAACCTTTCTGCTTTGCATAGATGGGACTACATCTGTCTGTCTGTCTGTCTGTCTACTTGTAGAAAGTCAGCACCCACCCTCCTAGAAGAATAAAATATTCTGAGAAGTATTAAAAAGGCAGAATGTGATATTTCCCTGGATGAGAAATGGAGAAACATGTTTTTTTAGAGGGAGAAAGCAGCCCCCACCTTTTCTTAATAGCCCATAGCGTGCACTCACATTTTCGGATCTGGGCAAACCAGTTGTTAGAGTATGTGACGCCACTCACTGCCCACCTCACTTTCAGCTCCATGTATTCAACTGCCCAGAATCACATGTGGTTCTGCTTCATCATTAAACTATCTTTCCAATCATCCTTCATGTTTCCAGTGTCTTTCTCCCAGCTTGGAACTGATCCAGTTGGTCTTTCTTTCTTTCTTTCTTTCTTTCTTTCTTTCTTTCTTTCTTTCTTTCTTTCTTTCTTTCTTTCTTTCTTTCTACCTACCTACCTACCTACCTACCTACCTATCTACCTACCTACAAATGCCTAACTTCTTGGCCATTTGCCAAGAAAATACAGAGGGGGGGCAACATCTATTTCCCAGTTAGACCTTTTTCTCTTGGTGGTTGGCAAACTGTAGGTAAAGGAAAAGGTTCCCTCACACAGGTGTGCTAGTCATTTCCATCTCTACGGGTGGTGCTCATCAGTGGTGGGTTCTACTTACCTTTACTATCAGTTTGCAATGGGGCCGTGCATGCGTGTGCTCTTCTGCGCAAGTGCAGAAGCATTTTGATGATGTCAGGGTCAGTGGGCGGAGCCTCCCGCCAGTTTTACCGATTCTATAGAACTGGTGCGAACCGGGAGCAACTCACCACTGGTGCTCATCTCCGTTTCTAAGCCGAAAAGCCAGCACTGTCCGAAGACATCTCTGTGGTCAGATGGCTGGCATGACTAAATGCCAAAGGCACACGGAGCGCTGCTACCTTCCCACCAAAGTGGTCCCTATTTTTCTACTTGCATTTTTTACATGCTTTTGAATTTCTAGGTTGGCAGAAGCTGGGACAAGTAACGGGAGCTCACTCCGTTACGCGGTGCTAGGGATTTGAACAGCTGAACTGCCGACCTTCTGATCGACAAGCTCAGTGTCTTAGCCACTGAGCCACCACGCCCCTTTTTGGCAAAGTATACCATCATACAATCAGCAGAACCAGACTTATGTGTCTATACTGTACATCTCTCTGCAGCTTGCCTCAACTTGCCAATTGAAGCCCAGGGAATATTTTTACCTATTCATGCTCATGACCCACTTGAGTTGCACTAAATTCAGTGCAGCTTGGATGGCTGAATAACAAATGGACAGGCTGTAAGTTGAGGCCACAGAGGCTTGCAGTTGTCAGCACAGTGATAAGCTAGTGCTTTATCATCAGAAACTAAAGAGCACTTAAATGACATTGGCTATAGTTGTGGTCATAATTTATTGGTCTCCGAGGACTACTAGCATCACACACCCTTGCCTTACTCTCTTCTCTCTTCCTTATTTCTATTTTGTTGTAGCTGCTGTTCAAAACCTGCTCTGATCCCTTTACGCAGTTCTTTCCTTTCTATAGAATAAGTGAAAGAAACTGAGAAGAGAGAAGAAAGTACTGAATACAGTATATTTATTTAGGCTTGCAATTCAGACTAATTCAGACTTCCTCTGGATTAGGAATATCCACTTTTCCCATTTATTCCTATCAGTGACTACAAAAAAACCCCACAGATTTTGTATGAAGCAAATTTGGGCATAGTCGAATGGCTTTTGGGATCACTGGCTAAGATTAATACTTTGAAACAGAAGTTGTGGGGAGGGAAACAGTGGTGGGTTCCTCCTGGTTTGGTCCGGTTCGGCCGAGCCGGTAGCGGTGACGATATGACGCCCCCCGCCCTCCCACCCCCCCACCTACATTTTTCTTACCTTTTATTTGGTCCCACCCCCAATCTATTGCTGCCTCCTGAGTCCCAGCTGATGACTAGAGGGAAAAAAACTTTTTAAACTCTTGCAACAGGGCTTCAAAGGGCCGTCCTACAGCTGATCAGTGTTAAAAACAAACAAATGAGTTGGGTCGTAAGTGCGAGGACTGGTCGTAAGTGCGAGGACCTTCCAGAAATGACTCTGACCAGCTAGCCACGCCCACCTAGTCACATGACCTCCAAGCCACACCCACAAAATAAGCCACGCCCACAGACCTGGTAGTAAATTTTTTTAGAAAATTTAGAATTTTCTTTAGTAAGAAAATTTAGAGGGAAAGTAGCTAAAACTAGAGGAAAATTCAGTGAAGGCACACACAGCTGAAAACATTGAATGTTTCTTGCTTTTTATTAAAACAACATGCAGCATATATTGGGAAAAATATTTTAAAGAAGCGTGAATTGGAGAAGTATGTCAAAGAATGAAAGCAAGGCAATTTTCTCTAAAACATAAAATTTGGGCAATTTAATAGCTGTGTATGTTTGAGTGGAATGTAAACCAAGGCCTTGTACTGTATGTATAAACAGTGCTGTAGTAGAAATACTATCTTCCTAATGCAGGCTGTCAAATTTACTAGATTTTTTTTTTTTCTGAGCAACTCAGCCCTAGTCCAAGTAATTGGAAAATTCATTAATAGCCCTCTTTTCTAATTATTTGCATCCTCTTCTAGGTTCCTATTCTGATTGAGTCTGCTAAAATTGTCTCAAATCTCCTCTTAAAAAGATTAAAAGGATTAGATTAGATGCTAGATAGCTCATTAAAAAAAAAAACGAGGAAAGTTTCATCCCCAGTGCCTACAGGATCCATTCTTGGTAGACATTTTGTCCCTATGTGAACAGCTCCTGAGCATGTAGGCTTCCTATTTGTAAAATGAGTATTTAAAGCAAGAAGAGGACTGCAGCAAATATTTCATCATTGCCAAGTGAGCAGAGTTCCTGTTCACCTTGAACAGCAGATCAGAGAACTTCAGTGAAGAAAGAAAGAAAGAAAGAAAAAAAGAAAGAAAGAAAGAAAGAAAGAAAGAAAGAAAGAAAGAAAGAAAGAAAGAAAGAAAGAAAGAAAGAAAGAAACTGTTTCCCTCATTTCCCAATCATTATAAAGTATTGTATGCAGCAGTGACAAAGAGTCATTCCGAATAATCCATCATAATTATTGGTAGGGAAATTTGGAAGACTATTTAGCTACATTTCTTTGGGATGGGGAGGGAGAAAAATTCTCTAACAGCTTCTTATGAATTAAAGGTCTCATTTTACATCAATAGTAGCATTGTTTTTGTTGTTGTTTTCTATTGCTGCAAGCGTCAATTGGTCCTAAGTGGGTTGGCAAACTGGTCACCATTTTGAAATATTTACAATTTTTCATATGTAGTACCATTCCAGAATACTTTGGAGAACCTATAGTTGTCACAAAAATATTTGAAGGTGCTTCAAATGCAAGTCCGAATGTTTTTGATCACATGCTGTTGACAATCCTTCCTTCCTTCCTTCCTTCCTTCCTTCCTTCCTTCCTTCCTTCCTTCCTTCCTTCTTTCCTTCCTTCCTTCCTTCCTTCCTTCCCCACCTCCCTCTCTTCTTTCCCTCCCTCTCTGCAGAGCTGGTGGACAGTTATTTTCTTAATTGAAGAAAAATGGTTGATTTGCTTGAAACTTGCTCCTGGCTCCTCAACATCAACTTAATGAATTCTGATTTGATTTAGTAGAGGTGAAAGTAACAGGGTTCCCACCTGTTTTTCCTGCTGTTGCCCTAAATGGGCATGCAAATTATTTGCCTACCTGCACCTTTTGGGTTTCCATTTTGACATGAAGTTGATAAAATTTGGTTACTTCAGCAGAATAGAAAAAGCATGAAAATGCCCATGCAGTAAGTTCCAGTTCCTGCAGCCTATCCCCCAATTTGGCCTACAGCCATTATTGGAGTTATTGGGGAAAATATATCTCTTCATAAAATTGGTGATACTATGTCAAGCCACCAGCACAATTGTGATTGGAATTTCAATGATAGTTTGGTAACTAGCAGCTTCACCACCCCACCAGCAGCTTCACGTCTTCTGATAGATAGATAACAGAGAGGTGATAGATGGAAAATATATAATGATAGATACATAGATGATGGATAGATTGAAAACCATCATATAAAAGCAAAGACCATATAAGGAAAAAAAATGGAGTGAGAAAGACCTTCAAAATTTCATTTCTTTTTTGTATGTGACAGGAATTTGGATATTTTGTAGCATCCCATTGTTCAGCTAGAGAAGGATTCTTGATTGGCTCTTTATATTCTTAACATTGTTATGAGTTTGATTTGTATGAAGACAATCAAAAAGTTGGATTCAAATTATGTCATGAGGGATTGTGGAGTAGAAACAATACCATGTGGAAGAATACAAAGCCTGCTATCATAAAAAATAAATATTCAGCAGAAACTCAGCAGTGACACTTTTATAAGGTGAAAGAGGGAGAGAGAGAAAAAAGAAAGTATCTTTTTATAAATAAATTTTCTCCTACCTAAAAAAATTCTAGAGTTTTTGTATTTTTATCACTTTCATAGTTCTTCCCCTATTTCCTCTGCATACTTCATTTTAATTCCAGACTTTGTGAAAAGAACAACAGTGGTTAATGCATTTTATTATGTAGTGTATATCTGGAAATGTGTTTTCTCTAATTACATATGAATACAGTTTATAAATATGTGACTTTTTTCCAACTAATATCAAGAAAGTTCTTTAGTTAAGGTGTTGTAATTATAAGTTGTAAATGTTTCTATTACAACATGAAAGGTTTGGTGGCAACAGAAAAAAAAAAGCCAATATATCCTGCTTGGTTCTTCTCCAACTATCAGATTTAATGCTTTTGCCTGGGTATTTTATAACTAGATGACTGAGGCCATTCATAGTTATTCAGTGAGCTAAAATAGAGAATTCTTAATATTATCTAGTTGTTAGAATTGTGGAACCTCCACAAATCAGTTTTAGGATTGGGAGATGGTGGGAAAATCAGAGTTCAAAGCTTTTCAGTGTAAATAGTGACTGGAAGGCAGTGATAAGGTCAAGGGAAGGGTGGATTAAAACAACTGTATCCTTCAACTTCCTTGCATTCCTGTACATTCCACATCCTTGTGCCTTTCAGAAGTCTTCAGCTTCCATAATTTCTATAAATTATGGTCTTTGAGAATTGAAGTCCACCACTTTGAAAAGACATGCACTTACGGAAACGTGCCCATCATGCTTTTACAATGTCTGAAGTCAACTATGGATTACACTTTGATTTGCAACCACATTGCCAGGATGCAGTTACTCTAATGTAGTTTGCATGATGTCAAAATCATGCATAGACCATCCAAAATCTGCACCATTTTGGATTTCAAACATCGACACTTTCTCATTTATTTATTTTTCTTGGCAACACTTTTACTAAATCTTCAGTGAAAAAGTTAAACGCTAATAGAAAAATTAAATTAAAAATTAAAAAAACAGAAAGTGCAGAAAAGAAGAAAAAATAGAAAGAAATATAGAAAATAAAGTCAAGAATATAGTAAAGGAACAGAAAAGAAATATAGAAACTATGGACCTTTGGGGCTTTTGTCACAGGGGATCCGCGAAAGATTGAAGAAACGTTATGATTTAAATCTTGCATTAAATCTTGATGCTTCGTGGCCATGGTCAGTGGCAACAAAAGGTATTTAAAGGGAATCTGTGGTGAAGAAAAGGCTGAGAACCACTGGATTAGCTTGTCAACCCTGAAGTAGCTCATATGATGTTCACTTCAAGGATGGCTGCAGTGCAGGCAGATAGATGCTGACTGTAAACTTTCTGTAGAGTCCAGGAAATGAAAAAATAACCGGCAAACTAGAAGTGTTGCTTTTATTATATTAATGATACCCAAGTAAAGTAACGATGGAAAAAAGGCATATCACATCATTTTAGACATGACATTCATATTGCAGAATAACTTTCATTAATGACAACAGCAGAGAGTTACAGAGGCAATCAGGGAACCATTGGAAAACCTGACAGACTAGGTTAGGGACAGATTGTCTTGGAGAAAATCTATCTATGTGGTTTCCAAGAATCAACTATGACTTGATGGCATATAATCAATCAATCAATGCAATGACAACAGAGGGGATTAATTTGTGGCAGAGCCACAACTCTCATGAGCCCAGATGGTAAAAGATACTATAAATTCTAGGGGTTTTTTTTTTTTTTTTTGCTATCTATAGAGTAGTAAATTTTTCCCAATTCAGCACAATGCCTGCTACATCACATAGTCATATGAATAAATGTAGGAGAGAGAAAAGCTGTGATTTAAGATTAAAAAGGGACACTTTTCCTAGAGCCATGTAAGAATCCAAATTTGTGTTGGGCCAAACAGTTCCATCCTCTGGCATTTGTGATGAGAAGATAATTAAAATGGAACAAACAGAAATGGGGTAATAAATACCTTTGCTTTGCCTTGGAAAATATGACAAATTTAGTTTCTGGTAGTTCAAACACCTTTCTTTTCCTAAGTCATTTCTAATAATGACAGAGGTGCTATCCATCCTGTATCATTTTCAGATAAGTGGTACAACATTGGCTTGGTGAGCATACCATGTTGCATTGTCTAAAGTAGCAGGAATATGCAAAGTGCACCAAATCCCCTATGTACAAGCAAAGGGCTGAAGGAGGCATTATTCAACATAATGGAAATTAACATTATGGATACCCCCCCCCATAGTAAAAAATAACTTCGCCTTCCCACCCCAGTACAAATTTATGTTTAAAGAACTGTAAATGAGGAAGGAAAAGCCATGTCTTTTTGGAAGGAAGTTAAGACTTATGCACATGCTGAGGGAAGAAGAGAAAGAGAGAGAGAAGGAAATTTAGTCTGGCTTTACTTCTAACAGTTATCTTGCTTGAGCCAAATTTTGGATCAATAGCCTCCACAGGGTTTCTTCTCCCAAGGTCAGCTCTTCTCATGGGTGTCGACAGCAATCCAGCATGATGGAGAAATGATGACAGGTTTTCAGTAACCTCACAGCACAAACCCTGACTTTATGTGCCTGAGTCCTACTGTTTAACCCAAGTTCAGGAAATGTATCATGATACAATGATATGTTTTGCCATTTGCCTTCCCTTACTTCCCTGCAGTCACCCACAAATTGACTTCTTTTTCACAATCCAAATTTAAGACAGTTTTAGAATAGCAGAAATGCAATTTAGAAAGAACACTTGACTCCCTTATGCTTCAGACTGCTTGTTATTATTACTTTTTAAGAGCAAATATATTGCCAGTTATTTTTACCAAAGATATTAGAGCCTCGTTTATGGTATGTTCTAATCAGTGAGTGTCATGAAACTGTGGTCAAAGGCAAACATCTGAAAATAAGACATTTTAACATTTCCCCTCCAAATAAATGTGCTAACTTGCTCTCAGACTGTTATATTACTGCTAGGCAAACCATACAACTAAAACTTGGTATTTGCATAGGCAAAGGTTAGTACTTGGTTGGACTTTCAAAGGTCAAGCTGTATATATGTGAATGTTTTTTTTTTTTTACCAAGCCAAGGAACTAGTAATTACCATTAGATATCCTAATTCTCTATTCTGAAAGGCAGGAAAATGTTGCCTTCCCACTAAAAAGAAAGCACAAATCTTCTGCCTAGCCATTTTTTAAAAAATGTCTTCATAAATCTAGTTCTACTATACTTGAAAGAATTCCTTGTAAAGACAATTTTCTATTTTACACTTGGCCAACTCAGTACTTTTGATGGTCCAGCATCCAACACAATTCTTAGACAAGAGACAGAACAAGAGGAGACAAAATTGTTCTCCTCAGATATGGAATTTTATTAAAAACTGAATTTATAGTGAGGGGAAATTGTAACAGGAAGAAGGCATATAATTTCAGAAGTCCTAGATATGGGATAAAAACGTTAATGAAGAAGACTTTTGGTAATACTCTGAAACATCCACTTAATTTGAGAAAGAAAGGAGGCAGAAGGAAATTCTATCAGGCTTTCAAGGTATTCTATAATGTAAGGATAGAGGTCCAATGGTCCATATGCTGTCTGTTTCCTGACCTAACAGAATAACAGAGTTGGAAGAGACCTTGGAGGTCTTCTAGTCCAACCCCTGCTCAGGCAGAAGACCCTATATCATTTCAGACAAATGATTGTTGAATTTCTTCATAAAAACCTCCAGTGTTGGAGCATGCACAACTTCTGGAGGCAAATCGTTCCATTGATTAATTATTCTAGCTGCCAGGAAATTCCTTCTTAGTTCCAGATTGCTTCTCTCCTTGATTCCATCCTTTCTGCCTTCAGGTGCTTTGGAGAATAAATTGACCCCATCTTCTTTGTGGCAGCTCCTCAAATATTGGAAGATTGCTATCATGTCACCCTAGTCCTTCTTTTCGTTAAAGTAGACATACTCAATTCCTGCAACCATTCTTCATATGTTTTAGCCTCCAGTCCCCTAATCATTTTCCAGCATCTCCACTGCTAAAAATTCTGGTGGTTGAAGTCCATGCACCTGGAAGTACAGTACTACAGTACTGCTGAACGCAAATACTTTTCCCTGATTGCAAATGTCACAGTGATGCTTTATCATATATTCAAAGATACTACTTCTTTTGCTGTTGAACATAAGTAACAGGGAATTGCTTAGACAATTTTGGCTGATCTCTCAAGGATATTTGGAAGTGCCTAGAATTCAAATGAAAGAGCATATGGAAATTCCATGGTTATAAGTTAGACTAGGGATTTGAAAAAAATACCTTAAAAAATAATAATGGCAAGCAATTTTTATACTGTTGTACATGAAATCACCATAAACAGAAGTGGACTCAAGGGAAACTTTACCATTTCCTCTTTTCTTCCCCTTTCCTCTTATTTTTTTTTACTTTCCCACTCCTGTCTACATCTGAGCAGCTTCAACTCCTCAGAAATATCTCAAATATTTTGAAATAGATCTTTTGTGTGCAGTGTCTGTTCATTTGTCTGCATTACAATGTTAACAGAAAGTCAGTGCTCTCTGATAATGCAAACCTTTATATGTGAAAAATATATATATAAAAAACTTCATTTAAAAAAAGACTCCAATCCACCCATTAAATGAAATAACACCTTGGAAAAACAGAATAGTATTTAATTACTCTTTTGTCAAATCATGAAAAGAAAAGAGGTAATAGTGGAAAGGTTTATATTTTCACAAGCTATTTTCAGTAAATACAACATTTTGAGAAAAGAAGCCTCCTCTAAAACATTACATTATGATGTATTAAGACTATTCAGCAATCAGAGATAACCATTCTATCCAAAGGCATAGAACATGGTTCAGAAAAAGCTGAATCTGCTTCTATATATGGAAATCATATAGAGCAGGCAAAAAAATGAGTATTTCCAAAATCAAGGATTGGGAAGCAAATGAAAGGCTTAGACAATCCAAAGGAAGCTGAAACCCTTAAATTGAATGATAATCTTGTCTAAAGCATCTGAGATACCACTGAGTTGTGGTGGCGCAGTGGTTAGAATGCAGTACTGCAGGTCAATTCACAGCTCACTGCCAGCAGTTTGATCCTGACTGGCTCAAGGTTGACTCAGCCTTCCAACCTTCCAAGATCAGTAAAATGAGAACCTGTTGGGGGCAATATGCTGACTCTTGTTAACCACTTAGAGAGGACTGTAAAGCACTGTGAAGCGGCATATAAGTCTAAGTGCTATTGCTAATAGAAGTCAACTATTCATTCTAATGACTGAGGTTATATATGGCAGGAAGAAAAAAAAGCCAGTTGTGTGGTAGAACAACTGATTCTATTTATGGACATGGCCCACGGGAACATGGAAACTATTTGGGAATAAAATAAATATCTGAGAACACTGAATTATAAACTGAAAACTCAGTTTGATTTCAGAGAACATTCCCAGCAATATGAAAATCTCACCTCTAAACATAGTTGACAAGATTGGGGAATCAGATTGCAGGACAAGAATAAGGCTATAGCTTCTGTGTTGCTTTAGATTTTTATTATTATTATTGTTATACAAATTTATATGGCCAAGCAACTCACACAATGAACTCTGAGCAGCCATATAAATTTAGCAGCAAAGTTTGATCCTCTGGATTTTTTTCCAGTCCTTTAAGTATCACCCCTAATACCTACCCATTTCCATTATTCCATTACAATATTACAGGATCTTATACAAAATACACAAGATTCCAAAACATTTTGCTAGATATCAGACTTACTAGATCTGGGATGCAGAGAAGCAAATGTCCACTACACGCCAGAAAACAGATACAGAACTTTTTATACCATTGCTGCTCTCTGGTGGTCACCGGCATTTTTGCAAGATCACACCAGTATTCTTTGCTTACTTCTTCATTCAACCTATATACTCCTATCCAGGCCAACTACCAGAACAAAGGACAAGGAATCTAACTTAATCATGTCTGCTTTAGCTCAATATTTTTAGGCAATTGTAACACCTCTGTTACAATTACACCACCACTGCAATTTGGGTTGGATTTGGGGTGTTTTGTTTTTATTTGGTTGTTTGTTTGTTTCTTGTTTTTCTAAATAACTACTAGAATAGTTTCTTTTGCTTTCTTTAACAAAAAGTCTAGTCAGTAAAATTATGCTCCATCGCCCCACTATTTTGTCCAGTTTCTGACACCAAAGAATAGGCATGTGGAAATAAAGGGAAGGATTTCAGATAAGAAGCACAGCCTTGATTATTTGTTCCTGGAATGATCTGCTGCGTAGCACTCTTAAGCCCTACCTCGAAGTGTCCAGGAATACATCCTTTAATTTCTTGCTTATAAGTCGGTGCACTTGCTCTATTCCCTGTTGCAGAGAGTGAAAAATATGCTAAACAACGTACTTATTGGATGACATATTTCTCACTGACAGAGATCCTGTGGGATATACAATACATATATATTAAATGTTTGGAATTTTATATTCACTCCACCAGCCCATGAGAATGGTAGGTATTTTTCTAGTATTCAATCCCAGAAGTTAAATACTGTAATGCTTGTTTTTGCTCCTCTCAGGAATATGCAGCATGAAGAAGTAAATGTACAGCTGGTTATTATTACAACTGATTGATGAACTGAGTATCATTTCTCTTGCCACCAGTTGCTTTGTATTTGCCTATTGGAAATGACTGCCACGTTAATTGGAAATAATTTAAGAGGTTGCTTTATCAGACAATTTGCTGTTGATAAAAAGTAGAAGACAGATAATAACATTTCATTTGTTTAATTTACTGGTTTGTTGTCAAGTTAGCTCATTCATGTATATAACCGTGTTGGCAAACCTATAGCACATGTGCTGGAAGTGGCATGCAGAGCCATTTTTCCGGGCATGTGAGCCATCACTAAGATCTCCTGAAACTGCGCATGCGTGCATGCCCCAGCTGGTGTTTAGACCTCTGGTGCACATGCGCATAATTCAGGGGACCCAGCTGGTCTTCGGAGCTCTCTTGCGCATGCATGCCTGTTTGCGCATGTGTGCGAGATTGTGCACGCATGTGCAGACAGCATTTGCATGCATGCTTGCATGCGTGAAAGCTGTGCACATATGCATATGGTGAGATTGCACATGCAGTGTGCGCTAGTGTGCATGCACGAAAGCTGTGCACATGTGCAGATGGTGCGGTTGCATGCGCAGCACATGGGGAGGAGCCATGTGTTACCACAGATGGCATAGGAGCGCATGCAGGGAGCGAAGCATGTTCCTGATTGGCACTCGGTAAGTAAAATGTTCACCACCACTGGTATATAATGTAGCCTGAAAGAGGAGAAATGTGAGCAGAGCTATCAGGACATGTAGATTAGGAAGAATATCTAAATCTCTTTTCACTCGCACATACATACTCATCCACACTAACCTTTCTCAACTAGGTTGCCAGGCACAAGAGAGAGGGATGGAAGTCTGGATCCAAAGTCTGGATCCAAAGACAAGTCAAAGAGTGGGAGGGCTTCAGGACCCCTTTTCTTACTTCGTTCTTACTTTGTTGATTCACATGACTGGCAGCTTACTCTTGCCCTGTTGATTTTCAAACCTGGTAGACTTGAAGGATGTGGGTTTCCGTGTGCTCAGGCCCAACTTCTTTCGTCTGTTCAGTTGTCATATTTTTTTTTTTTGGTCCCTTAATTACTAGGCTCCTCCTTAACTACTTCTCCAAGTTTCCTAGCTTTCAATCATTCCACTTTATGTCTGCTTCATCTTTAGATATGGTGGTTTCAGCCTAGTCTTACATAAGGAAGCCTGGAAAACAAAACTGGGATCTTTCATGAATGTCAGAGAAATGCTATACTCTCTGTGTAAAAGGATGGGATATATTTAAAATGACTTTTAAAAGTATTTGACTTCTATCTGTGCTACTATGTATCTGGGACATTCCCCATGATATTCTACAGCACACTGTAAGATGTAGAGGAACATAAGAGGCTCAACAAGGGACAAAATGTGGACAGAGAAGAACTTGAATATCAGTAGGATGTCTTGCCTTCAGAAATTGAACAGTAAAAACATCACTGGATGTTTTTTCAGAAAATATTGGATAGGCACATATCTGAAATAGTATTGGGTCTCTTGCTTGAACAGGGGGTTGGACTAGAAGACCTTTAAGGTCCCTTCTCCCCTATGATTCTAAGTTTTCCCTCAGTAACTCAGGACAAATCTATTATTTTCTATATATTTTGGAACATCGCACAAGCTAAGAGTGTACCAGTGGATTTTGGCTGTTTGTTATAGTAAAAACATTTACAAGATGGGACATTGCCTGCATTTGATCTGGCATTTTTCAGAAACCACTCCTTCCTTTTTGTAACAATTTATGCCCCATAATATCCAATTGCCTTCTGAAATTCTTTCCAGGCTGGAATCATCTGTAATGGAGCAAAAGAGCTTTTATTATAAGAAGTTCAACTTTTTGGTTTATCTCATCTCCTCATAGTATACTTGGTAACTACAGTATGAGCAAAGATTATACAGTTTTGACTGCTGTCACAGATGGATGCCAAGAAACTGTTTTCTGCAGCCTAAACAATTCAAGAGGCTGTGAGACAAAACAAAAGCCCACCAGTGCTTCAGGGTATTTTATCACAGATTTTGGCAGAAACAGAAACCAGAGACTAGGCCTGGGAGAGATCAGTAATTGGAGAAATATAGCTTGGAAGGAAAGGTAAATTGCAACAGGGGAAGAGGGTAGTTGAAATTAAGGATTATCAGATTAAAAAATCCCTTTCCTATGGCATCCCCCCTTTTAATGCTATTATGTGAAATGAAATCTTTATTTATGAAGGATATATCCCTGCCTATAAAATAAATAATGTGAGTTTAATGCATACTTGTCTTTGTTCTGTTATGTTTAGCCACAGTTCTGTCTCCCAATGAAGGATGCTCACTAAATGCAGTGAGTACGGTGTTGCTATACATTTTGGGGATTCAAACCTAAGGCTTGTGCATGACTTCAGAAGATATTTAGTAAATATATCACTCATATTTATCTTACGTCACCTGGGAATTCTATGAACAGAGTAACCAGGGGTAGGAGGTTATACACTTATCAGAAATGGCCTTTCTATTCAACAATACTCAGCTGAAGATTTAAATTAGTAAAATGACTTTTTAAGTCATGATGATGCCAGGGAGAAGAGAGTTTACCTATTTTGTTGCTTCAGGCAACAACAATGATCAAATTACTGCATTAGCAACAGCTTGCATAGTTTATACATTGGAAGGGCAGTCATAATAAAGAGCTCTGGCATGAAGCAATGATGTTGTATTATCACTACCTTTGCAGAAATATTTATTTACTTGTTTACTCTATTTAGAACATATGTTCTAGGTGACTTACAGTTAAAGGCATTACTTGAACACATACAAATCTAAACATAAGCAATAGCAATAGAAGCCAGAACAAAACAAAAACATTTAAAATATGAAATATAGTACTTGATAAAAGGAATGATGCTGTACTAAAAAGGAAACTTTTGAAAATCTGAGCTGAAGTGACCTAAACCGTATTCCAACATAAGCAGATAGAGTTCAATCAATGTAAAAAGAATTGTGTAGGGAGCACTTAAGAGTCCATGATCATTTCATAGTAAGGTAGTTCGAAATCACCAAAAGAACAAAAAGATTCAAAATAAATTCTAAAATGCCCTGAGAACAAAGAAGACCGAAACAATACTTTTTTTTAACAGGAAAGGAAAGCAATTAGGGATTTGAAGGACAAGTATCAGTAGAACATAATTGTAAGAAGGCATCTCCACACTAATCTGTAACAAAGGAACAATTGTTTTTATAGGTCAGAAAAACAAACCGAAATGAGATGCAATTATTTATAGATGAAATGATTGAAAAAAATAAAACAGAAAAAAAAACCCAAGTAATGAAAGATTTCAATGCAGCAAAGAGAAGACTATTTTCCAGAAGCAAATTTCAAATCCACTCACTAGGTTTCAATCAGGTATCATTCTCACTTTATCTCTTCTTCCTCCCTGAGATCAAATATGTCTGGGGTCATATTATAAACTTAAATTTTATCTTTGAATTTATTCGAACAGAGGAGTAGCAACTGCAAAAATTATTCTCAATTATTGCTGCCCAACAGACCAGGAGTTATTAATCTTTGTATTTTGCTTTGTATATGGCTTCCAGAAGTACCATCTGCTTTCATCTCAAATGATCCATGATTAGATTTGTATCACACTACTAGTCGCTACAAAAGATTTTATATACTTTCAAAGACAGTTAGGAGCTTGAAAAGCACACATGCACTATAAAAACAAACCATCCCAGGCAGGTGATTAATTAATACTACAGATCTGCAATATGTGTGTGTGTGTATGTGTCTGCCTGTAAGCAAGTATGTATTTATATATATGAGAGAGAGAGAGAGAGAGAGAGACAGAGAGATATTATATTAAACATTTTTTAAATAATAGGAATATTTCTACAACCTAGTCATAAAAATGTCAGACTAGTTGATACCTGAAACATTTCTACCTTTACATAAAGAGAAGTGTTTTCTTTTCCTTTTCCTCCACAAACCAATGTTGTGAGGGAGTTCTTTAGAACTGAACAGATAAAACACAGAGCGCAAACATTTTCTTTCTTTATTTTATTTAATTTGTATACCGCCCTCCTCCAACAGGACTCAGGGCGGTGAACAGCCAAGGTAAAACATAACATATAAAATTTAAAAACAATTTAAAAAACATTAAATAATTTTGGCTTGTTAATCAGTTGACTTTTTAAAAAAAAAATAGAAAATTTTTTCTTTTTTTTTTTAAAGATAGAAAAGATTTCATTTCTCTTTCAGCTATGCATGACTATATAGGCAAATGATGTTCAGTTAAAAAAATAGAAGTTCCCCTCCTTCCTGCTTCTAACTTCAGAGGACTGTGGAGTTCAGTGAATTGATTTATGACCTAATTGCGTTCTCTTTTGGCGATTAACTATTTCCTTGCCTGTGCAGCCATGCTTCAGCTACTTTATCAGTATTTCTACCTTAAGCTATTGCTGTGTAGTTATTACTACATTCCCCAAAGAGTTAATAAAGGGCTTCAATTAAAATTTTAGCTAGCAACTTTTCACAGCTAACAAAACTTTGATCTTCTACTTGGGTCTTTGCATCTTCCTCTCCCTCTCTGGGGAACTGCACCAAGTTTACTAATCCCATACTTTGTTGCCTTCCTCCCTGCATAGTAACAGCTATGCCAAATCCTCTCCAATCATTTTAAATCCGTGGCCTAATTCCACTTTTGCTTTCTATCCATTTTTCCTTACCTTTCTTTCTCTGAATCTAGCATCCGCAATAGCTCTTCTTCATTTCAGTTCTTGGCCATCTTTAAGTTATCAGTTGCAGTTTGAGACATCACATGACAGAACAAATAACCATATTACACTCTGCATTTTGTTTTCAATAAAAGAGGCATTATAAGTAGTCCTCACCCTATGACCACAATTTAGGCCAACTGTTGCTATATGAGACAGTTGTTAAGTGAGTTTTGCTCCATTTTATGACCTTTCTTGCCACAGTTGTTGAGTGAATCACTGCAGTTCTTAAATTAGCAACATGGTTGTTAAGTGAATCTGGTTTCCCCATTGACTTTGCTTGTCAGAAAGTGGCAAAAGGGGATCACATGACCGCAAGATACCACAACTGTCATAAATATGAATCAGTCCCCAAGCATCGAAATTTTGATCATGTGACCATGAGGATGCTACAATGGTTGTGGGAAAAAAAAATCACTTTTTTCAGTCTCATTGTAACTTTAAATGGTCACTAAGTAAACTATTATAAGTCGAGAATTGCCTATACAATTTTTATAATAGTATTGCTAAATATGATTTAAGTCCATTGAAGTCATGGGATAGAAATGACATGAAGGCAACATCTTTATAGAGTTTTTAACAGATTAACAAAATTGGAAGGGACCTTGTAGGTCATCTAGTCCAATCCTTTGCCCAGGCAGGAGACCCTTCACCATTTCTGACAAATGGCAGTCCAGTCTCCTCTCAAAGGTTTCCAGTGATGAAGCTCCCACAACTTCTGAAGGCAAACTGTTGCATTGGTTGATTGTTCTCACTGTCAGAGAATTTCTCCTTATTTCTAGGTTGAATCTCTCCTTGATCAGTTTCCATCCATTATTCTTTGTCTGGCCTTCAGGTGCTTTGGAAAATAGCTTGACCCCCTCTTCTCTGTGGCAGCCCCTCAATATTGGAACACTGCTATCATGTCTCCCCTGTTCCTTCTCTTCACTTAGACTAGTTTCCTTTTAATAGGTAAGACAGGGGAGTCTGATCCAATTATGTGGTTAGGAAATGGGAATTTTGAAAATGATGCCTGTGATTGGGTTTGCATGCCATTTACCAGGCTCCAACAGTAGCAGAATCCTGCAATTCCAAACTTTAAGTGCAGCTTTAAGTACACATCTGAATGACTCTGAGGCTACAGGACTCTGAGGCTCCCCAAAGGTTGCTACCAAATTATAATGTAAAATGTGACAAAAAGGGAAATTATTCAATGCACAATTGCAGATAAACTATACTTAACTTTAATTTTAAAAAATCCATGCTAACCATCTGTAGGAAGTTAGCACCCAACCCTTTCCTAGAAGAATTAAATTTTTTAGGAAATATTAAAAAGGCAGAATATTATGTTTCCCTGGATGAGAAATGAAGAAGCATGTTTTAAAAGACGAAGCAGCTTCCACTTTCTTGCCCCACCCCCACCCTTTGTCAATGGGTCAGAGGCAGAAATTCAATCTTTGTCAATGGACCATCATCTGCAACACAATAGGACCCATCTAGCAACAGAAACTCGCCACATGGCACCTGGGAAGATTACATCAGCCAGCAAGACTAGCTAAGATCCCCACCCCCTGAGAGTCTGACAATCAATCAGGATACTCTTCCTGTGCTCCAGGAAGTTCAAAGCACAGAGAGTGCATAAAACCAAGGCACGCTCAGCATCTCTGCCCTTTTTCTGTTCAGGAACTCAAACCATGTGATCCTGTCCACCATTAACCATCTTTCCAAGCAGTCTCCATGTTTCCAGTGTCTTTTTCCCACTTGGAACTGAACCCAGAAAGATATTTCTTCTAACACATCCACACACTATTTGAGGGGTTACCTCTGTCAGCACAGTAAAAGTTCTGCTTATTCGGAGGTGAAAGGTACATCGAGGCATAAATAAATTTTGAAGGCAAAAAAGATCCATTCTACTGACGTACCAGTAAATCAGGGTCCACACTTGAAAAGGATTTCTTGGAATTATTGCTTGGGTCTCCTGTTTACAGAAGAGAAGTCTGAGGGATTTGCATAAGTTACTTCTATAGCACACCACTGTCATGAGTACAATATTAACTTAAACATTGATCTGCAAGAGTTAATCACTCGTGATAATGTTTCTATTACTTCATTTTTATTATCTTCTTTATTAAAACTGTAAAAGTGGTATATCTTGAAATTTGATCTTTCACTTTAAATTTGAAGAACATGCACTTCAGCTTTTCTATAAAGTATTCAGGGAGTGAAGGACTCTATTTCTTGTCTATCAGTACTCTTGTTACCTATAGACAAAATCATAATTTTGGTGGGAACTGCAATGAAAATAAATATTCCGGACAGGAGAGTTTGATGGGAAAAAAAATATGATGATGAAATCTTTTGTGGTTGTATTGCTTGCTCTTTTGCTTTTCTCACTCAATATATGGAGTGTATATAAGAAATCCTTTTGTATGCATTATTAGTTAATGTGATACTCTGCTGATATTTATACTGATAACACTAAACTTAGCAGTATGCCTGATGTTGATTTAAGATTTTAGGCTTTAAAAATAAACTGAAATGGAAATTAACAGTTATTGAAGTTGAACTGTTCAACTGTGTTGAACAGTTATTGAAGTTGAACTGTTATTGAATTTGAACTTTGAGGAAACAAGTATCTGTAGGAAACACAGTACACAAATAAATTGACATTGAAGAGAAAGAGAAACCTCCTCTATTCATCCTTTTTTGTGACCAAGTCTCTGCAAAGTTCTCTACAACCCTAACCCATTAAGAACATATGTGTGTGTACACGTGCGCGCACACACACACACATTTGTCAGGTTTCCCATAAAATTTGGATTCATGACTGGTATTAAATTTGTGAGATTTTGTTAATGATTCTAATTAAATCTCATGTGATGAAAGAAGTACAGATACTTCTTTCTGTTGGCTTGCAGAATTACAAAACAAATTACAAAACAAAACAAATTTACTGAATAGTATTAAAAATGATACCCAGAGATCTAGGAATATCTTTGGGTGGGTATTTGCGGGGGGGTGGGGTGGGGAAGACACAAGTTAGAGAAAATGGCAGCTTTTAATAATTATTTGTTTTTGTTTATTGAGCAACTGCTTTCATGGAAAATAAAATACCTGGCTACCAAGAGGATTCAAAAAACAAGCATGATTCATATATTTATTTCATTTATGTCATTCAAAAACTCCTTTGAATCATATGGTTTCTCTTGGCAACAATAGTTGTTTGACATTGTCTTCTTTTATTTATTTTAAATCTGCCAGGTTAGTCCACAGCATGGGGTGTTTGATGAGAGGCTGGCTAGGAAGGTTGGATAGGAAGAATTAATTAGCCATGTTGGAAAGACAGCTGTATCCAGTGTGCTCCATATCTAGAAATGCTTGGAAAATCTTCCAATTTAAACTTCCTGCACAAGTGGGCATACTGCATGTTAAAAAATATTCATCAAATTATATTTAAAATGTGCAATTTGATTAAAAATAAACTGAATCTATTTTAAAACCAGCCTAATGCAAACCCAGGAGTTCAAAAAAAAAATACATCACAAATTAATTCATATATAAGAAAACCATTACTCAGAGAAAAAACAGTGCAAATATTTATTAGATTTGCTTAAGTCTAGTTCAAATATAGTTTTATATTCTAAGTACATAACCAACATTTTGCTAGTGTGCTTAAAATCAAGTAGAAAGAATCTGAAATTTATAAAGTACAAGAAACTGGTATGATGTATCCAGGACCTTGATAGTTTTGTATTTAAATGTCTGATTTGAATTTGGGATTTTGTTCTACTTGCCACATCTTTTCTGACAAGTGTTTCATTTTTAATTGCATTATGGTACATAGAAGATGGAGACAGTGTGTTCTTCTCTGTATTAGAAATTGTTGTAAAAATAGATGAAAATTTATTTTCGTTGGAGATATATAGACATTTACGATAATATTTATCTTATATATTTATATATAAAATTAATATAAAATTTTGGAGACCACCTATCTCCCTCCCAAAATGACTTGTAACACTTGTAATGATTTGCAAGATAGATAGAAGATTGAGATTCTCATGTGCCTTCCATCACATGAGATTTAATTAGACATGAGATTTAATTAGAGTCATTAGTAAGTTTTTAAAAATTTGATGCTAGTCATTTATTCAAATTTCACAGAGCAAATATATTCAACAAATACAATGGATTTTTTTTTTTAAAAAAGGAAGGAAAAATGAAATGGATTTGTCAAGCCCTATCTCTGAGTAAAGGAACAAAAACTGAAAGAAAATAAAAATAACCTAATTTTATCTATTCCTGTTCCCTGCTTTCATTACAATTGTGTTCAAATTTAGAAAATTGACACAAATGACTTTGTTTTGAAATCTGTAGTGCCATTTCCCCATCTCTCTATCTTTTCCCGCCTCCCATAACAGTGAAGAATGAAATATATATATATTTTAAAATCCTGCTCATGTACCCAAGCAGCTTGAAGTAAGAGAGACAGAGAAAACCTTCTATGATAATTTCTATGCATAACAGAGGGAAAATATTCAACTATAATTTTGTAAATTCTGTAGGATAATAGAGACTGTGAAAATTGTGCTTTACATGATCTCTTTAAAATGTCTACAGTAAATGCTTCAAATTGTCTCCAGGAACACTATGTGGTTTTAACTGCTTTTTAAATGTATGAAAGTCTAAGCAATTAAAGAGCAATTACAAAGAAATGAAAGTGCCAGTGCAATTAAAATGCATATAAATGCATAAGTCTGTCAACATCCCCCAATTTCACTGTCCCCTGCACTTTCTTGTGTGGGTTCTGTAATTTCTATTTGTGGGATGCTGAGTGGAAGGAAAATGCTCATAACTATTGTGAAAATTTGATCTCTTTTGAAAGGCAATTACATTAACATTATTTGCAAGACTAAATTATATTTAACAAGGAAAACAATTATATTTAATAGAAAACAAAAAAAATATCCTTCAAACTAGTAATCATGGTATCCAGTATTCAATTATAAAATGATCAGCCTCAATTTCTGTTGGATTCTGTGCGCAAAAAAGCTAATGTGGATTCTGATTTAAATCTTATGAGATGGAATTTATTTAATTTACCTGGAGAATAATAAGGGATAATAAAGATTTACAAATGATGTAGCAAAGCTTTTTGTATATAATAGTGCTTCATCCTATAACTTTAAGATGACTAGATGAATAGGTGGCATAAAAGAGCATTTTTTCTGGGTTTTCAATTTCTTTTTTTTTTTTTTTTTATCATTCGTGTTTGTGAGTGTAATAGCAATTTGATATCCTGGTGCTGATGTCAAATTCCTCATGACAGGACATAAACAAGGAATCCAGAATTACACAAATTTCAAAGTGCAATTTCTAGAGTAGTACAGAGATGGCCTTGAAGAAAGTATGTGACAACTAAAATGGTTTAGCTTAGGAAAGAAACTCAAGGTTGTCCCATCTTGGTTCTCTTCAATATAAAAGAGAAAAATGAGAAACACTGTCAGAGTTTCAAGATTCTGTTATAAGATCTACATCAATAGAGTCGTAGTGTTTGTCATGTCTGTTTCCTGACATAGTCTTCCTCAAACATGCTGACAGTATTTTAATACAAATACTATAGGTAAAATGCAGAATCTTGGAAAATCTAACAGGAACTTTTAGCCTTCATGTATTTCTGAGTTCTTCAAGGTGAAGCCTCTGACTTCTTTTTTTTATTTGGTATATATTTATTGATAAGTATAGTAAGTAAGTAAGCTTTTATTGCGGTCAGAGACCAAATTAAAATACACATAGAAGGGGAGTATATTTTACAAATATGAACAGATCGTGTGACAGTACACCATCTAGTGCCTCAGATACAATCTGTACAGGGGGATCTTTCTAATGCTATCCCCGTTAACAAGGGGGTTAGGCAGGGGTGTATACTGGCACCCTTTCTCTTTAACTTATATATCAGTGACTGGAGAAAGGCATCTTTGGATCACATGGTCTACATCCATGCCCCTAGATTAACTGATTATAGATGTCCGCTCCTGCTCTACGCTGACGATGCAGCAATACTTTCATTTTCCCGGGTGGGCCTATGCAGACCCTTAAAAATCCTTTCTGCTTATTGCTCTGCTAACCAACTCTATATAAACCACTCTAAGTCTAAAATCATGGTTTTTGCAAGAAGCAGGAAAATTTACCATTGGAACCTTGATGGCATCCCAGTGGAACAGGTCCACAGATTTCAATATCTAGGTGGCCTGCACAAGTTAAGTATCTCTGTAATAAGGCTAAGATTTCCACCTATGCCCTCATGCAATTTTTTCATCCTGAGGGAGCTCATCACATCCCCTCAGCAATAAAAGTTTACAGGGCAAAGGTGATAGCTGCTATCACCTATGGCGCACCCCTCTGGGTCCAATCCAACATCTCCTCTCTTGAGTCTGTCCACAGCCAGTTCCTATGCCGTTTGATGGGAGTCCCTCCCTGCGTAAGTAATGCCACAATTCATTTGGAACTGGGCATATCCTCACTTGCTACAAACTTGTGGAAACATGCAATTGGCTATTGGTTGTCCCTGTGGACTAGACTCCCAGGCTATTACCTAGGCCAATGCCTATGGCGGGACCCTTTTCATAGTCCCTGGGCCCATAATTTCCATATAAAACTTTTGAAGATCGGGATTTCCCCCATTGAAGCTTTTATTTTAGGCCCTGATGCTGCCAAATCATTGATTTTTCAAAGGCTGGATGACATTGATAGACAATTAAACCTGGCAAACGGATCGGGAACATGCTCACCATTTTCCCTTGGTATTGTTCCCTCGCCTCACCCTCCGCCTTATCTCTCCGCGTTACACTCTATCAAACATAGGCTCGCATTTATGAAGGCACGATTTAATGTGATCCCTTCGAATGTCCTCGACAGTAGGCTCTTGGGGAGAGTAAAATCCATCTATTGTACATGTGATGGCCGATCCCCGGAATCCCACTACCGAGACATAAGATCAAGATTCATTTCTCCTGTTTCCCAGAGATTCCCTGGTTCATCCGATCTGTTCAGCCTTTATTTCCTACTCCAGGACACAGACCCCAATATAACTCCAAAGGTGGCAAAATTTTTTGCTGCAGTCGTGGCTGAAAAAAAACGGGGGAAGAGACGGGTAACCCCTACGGAAGAGGATCATTAGTACTGACAGTACAGATAAGTATAATAACCAAATGATCTCTTTGAATGTTTTGAATCTCTTCTTCCCAATCTTTGGAAGCTTAAATTGAGCTGCTGTTTAGAAAATAAGCTTGTTGTTTAATAAGTAATATTCCTACTCTAATTAACAGAATGTTTCTTTGCATTCACACAACTGTCATGCGCAGAACAAGCCAGGTTAGGCTTTTGGTCTGATTTTTCTCATGACTTCATGACACAATTCTGTCTCCATTTCTTCCATCTGTGCTCAGAGAGTGGAACCAACTCTTCTGCCTCAGTTTTCCTTACTGCTACTACAGGTAGTCCTCACGTAATTTTCACTTCTTCAGTGACCACTCAAAATTATGATGGCATTGAATGAAAGAGACTTGTGATGGGTCTGCCAAAGTCAGGCTGTAAAGTCTCCCCATTGTCACATGATGGTGATCTGGGTGCTTGACAACTAGCTTGCAATTCTGTCACAGCATCCTACGGTCAAATGATCACCATTTGCAGCCTTCACTGCCAGTTTCTAACAAGCAAAGTCAATGGGAAAGCTGGCAGGAGATTATAAAATACAAATGTAATCACATGACCACAGAACAGGGGTCACCAATCTTTCGGATCTCAGGGATCACTAAATTCATAATTTTAAATCCTGTGGATCACTAGTATGATCTGCCTAGTGACCGGCTGGGTGGGTGTGGCTAGGTGGTTATGTGACTAGGTGGGTGTGGTCAACTCAATGTCACTCATGTTGAGGGGTGCCTCGCCAGCTCACCCCTCCCCTCCCTGCCACTCCTCGCCTCCCCACCTGGGCTCCTTAGGGTTCCAACAGGAAGCAGTGGTTGGAGCTAAGCAGCCACCACGAGAAAGAGTTGACAAAACAGCTCAGTTCAAATTGGATCTGGCCGAGAAAGAGGCTCAGTAGAAGTACCTCACTGAGTACTGCGAGCATAGGCTTTCCAAGCAGAGGGAAGACCTGCGGGAGTGCAAGGCCAGATACAGGCACCTGGAGGTTCAGCGGGCTGAGATGGTCAGCCAGTTCCAGGCCATGATGCAGTCCCACTGGAACAAGGCCCTCCAGCTCTTCGCCACCAGTGGTACTTCCCTCCAGCCTTTGCCCAAAGCCCTACACCAGGAGGCTGAAGCAGACCCCAAGTCAGAATTTCTCCCCCCTTCAACCCACACAAAAAGACCCTGAAGGGGGAGACTCTGCAGCAACACAAATGTTCATTGCACGTATCTGTCCCAGGGGCCGTAGTTTGAGGACCCCTGATTTAGTGCAATATAAAAAATACAAATAATTTTTCTGTGGACCACCAAAATTTTCTTGCGGACCACCAGTGGTCCACCAGTTAGTGACTGCTGCCATAGAACACTGTGACCGTGAGGAATTCACTAATGATAGCAACTGGGACTATCATAACAGCTATCAGAAGCTGACATGTTCACATGGTGTCACTCATTACAACCACATTGCTTAAAGATGAATTCCTGGTTCAAATGACTACTGATAAGCAAGGGCTACTTGCACTTCCATCATTATCAAGACTTCTCTAATGTGCTGTGGTAGTCAGTAAAGCTTTGAAGCATAGTGCAAATGCAGTATTTTTTAAGAAAAAACAAATCCCAAGTTTCCCTTGGTAACATTAATTTGAAACCTGAATTATTATAAATATCTTTAGACTAAAACCAATATCCCCAATAATTAACAAAGACAGAGAACATGGAGTGATATGCTTTATTGGGGATGGCCAATCTTGGCAACTTTGGTTGCCAAGTTTAGTCTTTAGTTAAGCTTGGCCTGGTGGTTAAGGCACCAGACTAGAAAGTGGAGGCTGTGAATTCAAATCCCACCCTAGCCATGAAAGCCGACTGAGTGACTTTGGGCCTGTCATTCTCTCTCTCAGCCCAATTCACCCCAAAAGACTGTTGTTGTTGTGGAGAAAATAGGAGGAGGAAAGTGTGTTGGATATGTTCACTGCCTTGAATTATTTTTAAAATTAATAAAGGTGAGATACATAGAAACAAACACTTTAAGACTTTTGGATTTTGACTCCCAGAATCCCCAGCCAACATGGGGGTAGTTGGATGAATTTTTCAATTTTTTCCCCCACCACAGAACATACACAACAACCAAATCTTCTGCTGCTGTGTCTACAGCATTTTACAAGGTATTTTCGTTTCACACTTTATTTTCATTAGTTATCAGCTTTTCTTTCTTTCAGTATGTTCTTTTCTGCTTTGTTGTCCAATTCTGTTGTTTTGGGGGCTTTAATTATCTCTTTTTCTCTTCCTTGAAAAAAAATATTATCCTTTTAAAATTTGCTCCAACTTTCTCCTCCACACTTGTATCCTATCCTGTGGTAAAGTTTCACAAGGAATGAACCAATCACACTTGTTTCTGTTTCCTGACTCTCCTTTGACCCCAGTTGACCATGACTGTATTTCTAATGAGTGCACTTTTAAACTTCTTAAATTGCTCCTTTAACCTTCTTAAATTACATTCTTAACCTCCCTAAAATGGGCGCTTGACCTTAACTAAAACTGAAACTAGTTGAAGTTTTCACCTCCGCCCTTTTGACCTTAACCAGCCATTTAGAGTGTTCAGTAAAATCCCCAAAATGGAGGAAGATTTGATAGACCTTCAGCTTCTTAATAAGCATTCATTCTTTAGGAGTGTTGAAATCAAATAATAATCACATATATTGAGATACATTCAAAATGAACTCCCTTTATGAATTAATCAATTCCATCGGTTACTTATGCCCTCTTATTTCTCCTTTCTTATATCTCCATACATTCCTGGCCATGACCTTTGCTCCTCCCATTTTGCTATTTTTCATTGTCTGAAGTTCTTCTCTTTCAAAAGGATCTGCCAATTATCTTCTTTACAATCTGGATTATAGAAGAGCTTCATGGAAACTAAAAATATTGATTCTAAAGAAAGACATTTGTGTGTGTTACTTAAAAATAAAATTGGCGTAAGATGAGATTTCCATCATTTGCCAGCCTGAGGGATAAAATTCAAACCTTTAGATTTTTATTTTGTGGCCAATGTTTCTTTAAGAAAACATTTCTGATCACTTTCAATAGCATTTAATATGAACAACAGAATAAAATATCAAAAGGAAACATGACCTTGTTTTTCCTTTTTTTAAAAAAGTGTTCTTGTGTCAACTTATAACTTCTATTCGTTGCTAAATAACAATAAATAATGTGAAAAGAGTGGAAAAGGAGTCAAATAAGTCAGGAAGGTCCTGCCCTGTTCCAGACCACACACACACACACACACACACACACACACACACACAGAGTTTAAAGACTTTATTTAAACACCACCAGCCCCTAATGTCATTCCATCAAGTCCTTTGCACTCAGTGTGCCTGCAAACAGTCCCCCTCAAAATTCCAATAAAGAAAAGTCTGGCATGAAGTCGACCAACCAAAATACCAAATCCAAAGTCTGGGCACAAGTCCAAAGACACAATATCCAAATCCAAGGTACCAATTCAGAGTCCACTCATGACTCCAAAGTCTGAGCCCAGAGTTAAAAACAAGGCAGGAATCTAAGAAGCCAGAGCACAGACACAGCAGGAAATTGAACTGTTGTTTGCAGCATCAGGCTGCTTAACTGGTGGGCAGGGGTGAAATGCTCCTGGTTTGGACCAGATCACCTGATCTGGTAGCGATGGAGGCGAGTGGTTCGGAGAATCGGTAGAAAAATCCCTGCCCCCCCCATTGTCCAGCTGAGCCGCGCAATCATCAGAGGCTTTTTTTTTTAATTTTTAAAAGCATTTTTTCTACAACCTCTTCAGCCAAAGAGGTTATAGAAAAAATATTTTTAAAAGGAAAAAAAGCCTCTGCCGATCAGGCAAGTCAGCTGGGATCATCAGAGGCTTTAAAAGCATTTTTTACAACCCCTTCAGCCGAAGAGGTTGTAGAAAAAATGGTTTTAAAAGTAAAAAAAAAAAAGTTGGCCATGTCCACTGAGTCATATTACCCCCACCCACCAAGCCACGCCCACAGAACCAGTAGTAACAAATTTTACTTTTCACCACTGCTGGTGGGGCTAAATAGGCCTGGGCCAGTATAACTCATTACTAGCAGCAATGCTGCCTCTTTGCTTAGCCTCACTGACCTGACCAATGATTATTTTTATTAATAACCAGGGGAGATAATGATAGCAGTGTTCCAGTTATTTGAGGGGTGCCACAAAGATGGGGGAGGAAAACTATTTTCCAAAGCACCAGAAAGCAAGATAAGAACCAATGGATGGAAACTAATCAAGGAGAGAAGCAAAGTAGAACTCAGAAGGCATTTCCTAATGGTGAGAACAATCAACCAGTGGAATTGCTTGCCTTCAGAAGTTGTGCGTGCCTCATCACTGAAGGCTTTCAAGAAGAGATTGTGCCGCCTACGGGCCAGATGTGTCACAGGCTGGCCATCCCCACCCCCCGGTTTAGCGAAGGGGGAAAAAAGTGATACGTCATGTGACAACATGACGCTACGAGTTTGACACCCCTGGTATAGACCCTCCTGGTTGAGCAGGGGTTTGGTTAATATATTAGCTAAGTCAGGAAGAAAAAAATGCTTTAGAAGACTTTGTGGAGCTAGCAGCATAGCCAAGAGATTGCCCAGAATCTGCAGACATGCTTAAACAAGGTGTTAACAGGATAAGTAAAAAGTATTAACCCCAAAGAATGCTGCTGCAAGAAGTTTAATACTTCTTGAGAAAGAAAGAATTAAAGAAAGAAATTAAAGAATTAAAATAGCTAGCACTGGAAATCAAGGTTTTCAAGATAAAAAAGAAAAGAAAATATCAGAATGGAAATAAATATGAAATATGAAAGTTCTTTGCATTGGAGAAAACCCAATTCTTTAAGATATGGTTTCATTTAATTTGTAGTTTATAAACTGTTTATAGAATCTAATCTATGATAAAATATGCTAGTTGCTAGAGGAATTAGCTAATTAGCCAATTTCTGTTGACTCCTTATAATTATAATGTATTCAATCAATTGATTAGATAGATAGATAGAAAGATAGATAGATAGATGGATAGAGATAGAGATAAAGAGATAGAAACACACACACACACACACATACACACACCCCAATTACAATTACAAGGAGTCAACATAAATTGGCTAATTGGCTAATATATGTCTGTAAACCACAACTATTTAGGTGATCCTTGATGCTTCTGATAACTGAAATAGTCAATAAATCAATTTATGCTTAAACAGAAATTTGTTTTGGTTTCCAGTACAAATGAACTTCTCTGAGGTATTATTTTTTCTATTAAATAAGTAGAAAATGGATGAGTCTATTTCTGATCTTTTAATTTTTGCAGTTATTTATTCATAAATCTGTTCCATTCTGTTTCTATATTAATGAGCACTGAAAATACATATATATTAATATTCATATATAAATAAAATTGTTCAAGTGCATACTTTTCAAGATTAACAGCCAAAATTGCCGATTTAGAAAAATAAACACATTAATAAAATAAATTGTATAGTCCTCATTCTTGCCATGTTTCTCTATTCAGTAATTTATTTATAGATTAAGGACACAGAGTGCTAACTGACATGAGATGCCAAAGCGCTGAGCAGAATTTTAGTTCCTATAATGTCCTAGTGCTTAATAGTATCCCTATTAATGTGGTAGCCTAAAGTGGCCAGAGAAATATATTCAGAAAATGACATTTAATAACTGGATTAAAATGACCTTTAATAATTAGATTATGCATAATTTGCTTTATATTTTAGGTACAGCCATAAATACCTGTATTAATATTTTTCCTTTCCCAGAGTTATCAAGCTTCTGAATTATAATAACCATGGGAAATTGTCTTTTTTGACTTATGATTGGCAGTTTTCTACTTCCCTGTGTTCATGCTGATCTGACTGGGAAATGAGATGAGTAATTTTTTCCCCCAAATCAGAAATAACTCAGCTTGATTTCCAAATCATTTAGTCTGGAAGTTGGCCAAATCCCTACTCTTTTGCCAGCCCACTTGCTTCTCTAGATAGCCCACCCCAACCTCATTGGATATAAAACTTTCAAATCTACCCAGTTGCTTATCCTCTAAATTACCTAAACTTCTGTCAGGTCCAATGAACCAAGAACGACATAAGCAGTTACTTCAGAATAGTTTATTGTTGTAGAATAATTTATTGTTGTGTAACTTATAGGAAATACCGTGTGAACCTTTTTGGGAGGGGGGGTACCAAAGATTCCAAACTCTGGCAGAGAGAGGGGGGGGAGGGAGGGAGGGAGGGAGGGAGGCAGGGAGGGGGAGAGAGACAGAGACAGATGGAAAAAGAGAAAGAGAAAGACGGAGAGAGAGAGAGACAGTCAGAAAGAGAGAGAAAGACAGAGACAGAGAAAGAGAGAAAGAGAGAAAGAGAAAAAGAGAGAAATAGAAAGACAGAGAGATAGAAAGAGAGACTGTTATTTTTCTCTTGTCTTATAAGAAAGTTAGTTTGGTGTAGTGATTGAAAACTAGGGACAAGAGCATCTTCAGTTCTACAAAATAAATATAGGATATAATTCTAATAATAAATATAAAAGTATCTTTGAGATAATGGAAATATGGGAAAATGGGGAAACTGAAGCAGGTCACCTTCCCAGGTTTTATTTATTTACCCATGGGATTTGCTCTTTGAGCTCTAAAGAGACACGAGCCATTACCAGTATTTGGGACTATATAAAAATAATATGATAAGGGAAAATTTGAATACTTAAAATTTTAAAAAGTTAAAAAGCTTCTAGATTTAAAAGTCCCTTTGAGTTTATGAGCCAGACCAACCTTCTTGCCTATCCTCCCCTTTCCTTTTAACAAAATATTGTGCGGATTGTGCTTGCTGAGAAGGTCAGCCTTGTTCTCTGAGGATGCTTTATTTATGTTGCCTTTTCTTTCTGTTTCCAATTTGTAATTGAATAGATACAAGATCAACTGAAGTTCTCCTACCCTGGCCCCTAAATTTTGTTACTGCTTCTGAAAACTCTGATATTCTGCCATGTTACAACTATCTTCCACTCATGCATGAAAGTTGTCATTTGGTTACAAGAGGGAGTCAAATTCTTCAATGCTATTTTCTTCATTAGAGTATAAGATTTGTAATATTAATTTTGAACTCAGTCTGACATCAATAGCAGCATAATTTTATGGTTTTAATATATCTTCAGGATAGGTATTGGAAGGAATCCTAATTTTTGCAACCTGCAGCCCACCTAGTTACCAGGTTTAAAACATCTTCTCAAAACAAGAAGAAAAATTAGGATTCTGACAAGCTCTTTTGAAATTACTCATCTTGAAATACTTTTCCAATTAAATTGGCAAGCATTCTCTTCACTCTGTATTCAGCCAGTTCCAACTGTCATTAGGAATCATGACAGGCTGGAATTTACCAGTCTGTCAAGACTGAAATGATTTGCAGCTCAGAAAGAATCTACTTTATACTTACTATATATTACAGGCAATGTGTGCTTGAAGGAATAGATGCCGTGTGCATTGTTCATATTAGGAAATTGTATTATACTGAGTCAAACTCACTGGTTCATCCCAATAAGCCCAGGAGAATCTGCTGTTTGCGGCATATACACCTAGTTGATGTACTTGGTTACTTAAAGCCAGTCACATTATTTTGGCATCATAGTGATAAAAACTGTTCCTTGGCACAAAAAGGAAGGAAGGAAGATTAAATGCAGATTTAGTCAAACTGAATGGGACCACTAATATGAATTAATTCCAGTACATCTCTTCTAAGTAATAAGTAAACCAGGAACCAAGACAATATACCGTATTTTTCAGAGTATAAGACGCACTGGAGTATAAGACGCACCTTAGTTTTTGTGGAGGAAAATGGGGGGGGGGGAATTCTGCCTACCAGGCATTCATCTAGCTAGTCCCAGCACATTAGTTCTCTCACTGGTTTTGAGGTTGGGGCTAGTTGGGGCTGTGCTTCTAAAGCTCGGCTGATTGTCAGAGGGAGCAGCAATTAGAAAAACAGACAAAGCACGGAAGATTGCGTTGGGGCTGATAAACAGCTTCAAAAGCACAACTGATCCTCAGAGGGAGCTCCAGTGACTAAAGCAGGCAAAGCACGCAAGGGGTAAGAAAGGGCAGCAGGTGTTCCAGGTAGCCATTTTGGGCACCATGAGGGGTTACATTTGGATTATAAAACACACCCAAATTTTCACCCTCTTTTAGGAGGGAAAAAAATGTGTCTTATACTCCGAAAAATATGGTAGTTATTTCATTGATACCAGAACCTGGTTCCTCAAATAGTTATCTTACTCTGAAACACATAAGCGATAGATCCTCAAAACAGGAAGGAAGGAAGGAAGGAAGGAAGGAAGGAAGGAAGGAAGGAAGGAAGGAAGGAAGGAAGGAAGGAAGGAAGGAAGGAAGGAAGGATCAATTACTTAGAATGCTGCTGACTCCTCCATTCCAACTTGCCCTCCCTAGTTTCTCCAAGGCACATGACTCAGGACACAGCTATCATTAAGGCGTTGGAAAGAAAGCTAAAACCCATTCTTTACATCCTTCCCCTACCTTGCTAGAAATGTTCCTTGGGTTAACAACAGCATGAGAATCTTTGTTTAAATGCTGTTGCTTCCATGTTGCTTATTGAATGATCATAGAATGCTGTGTCAGAAAAAGTACCTCTGCAGAAATATTATTATTTATTTATTTATTATTATTTTATTATCGGACTTATATGCCGCCCTTTCTCCACAAGGACTCAGGGCGGCTCACAACAATAAACAACAACAAGTCCAATTAAAATTCAACAATAAAAACTAAAATTCCCATTAAAACCCCATTCAGTCCAGGCCAGCTTGGTGAAACAGCCATGTTTTAAGGTCACAGTGGAAGGAGCGAAGGTCGGGGGCTACCCGGAGCTCCAAGGGGAGCTGATTCCAGAGGTGCACTCGCTCCCTAGGGGCTGTCAGCCAACATTGTTTGGCCGATGGGACCCCAAGTAGGCCCTCTCTATGAGAGCGCACAGGGCGATGGGGAGCTATTGCTGGTCACAGGTGATCCGCCAAATACCCTGGGCCTAAATCATGTAGGGCTTTATAGGTAATCACCAGTACCTTGAACCTCACCCAGTGGGCAACCGGTAACCAATACAGGTCACGCAGGAGGAGTGTAACATGGGAGCATCGGGACACTCCCATCACTACCCGCGCGGCCGCATTCTGCACCAGCTGAAGCCTCTGAGTGGTTTTCAAGGGCAGCCCCATGTAGAGAGCATTGCAATAGTCTATCCTGGAGGTGACGAGTGCATGGGTGACCATGCGTAGGGCATCTCGGTCCAGGTAGGGGCGCAACTGGTGCATCAGACAAATCTGAGCAAATGCCCCCCTGGTCACGGTTGTGACATGGTCTTCTAAAATCAACGCTGCATCCAGGAGGACGTCTAAGTTGTGCACCCTATCCACAGGGGGCAACACCTCTCCCCCTATGACCAAAGATGGAATATTCCCTTGGAACCGAGACGCCTGTACCCACAGCCACTCTGTCTTGGCAGGGTTGAGTCGGAGCCTGTTCCTCCCCATCCAGAGCCACACCACCTCCAGGCATTGGGACATCACATCGAGGGCATCACTGGGCTGGTTCGGGGTGGATATAAAAAGTTGGGTATCATCAGCATATTGATGATATCCCACCCCAAAACCACGGATGATCTCCCCCAGCGGCTTCATATAGATATTAAACAGCAGGGGAGAGAGAACCGACCCCACATGTGAGGGGCCTCGGGGTTGATCTCTGCCCCCCCCCTCCAACACCACTTGCAAGTGTCCTGAGAGGTAGGAGGAGAACCACTGTAAAACTCCCACTCCCAACCCTCGAGGCGCCGCAGCAAGATACCATGGTCGATGGTATCAAAAGCCGCTGAGAAATCTAACAGGACCAGGGCAGAGGAGTATCCTCTGTCCCTAGCCCTCCAGAGATCTCCATCCATCTTGTGCACCCAAGAAAGCAAGCCATTGTTTTTAATGAAAATGAACACTTGCCATATTTACTTGCAACTAAAGTCCATCTTGACCTGCTGTCAGTACCTTCTATTATCATTAGAACAATGGGGAATTAGGCCAGTTCAGATCACTGAACTGGCCTACTTCCTTACAGAAATCCTATGCACTTAAATTAGCTTGCATTCTTTCCTTTGCTTCATCTTAATAGAGTTATGAATCAGACTGAATTATTTACATTAATGGGTTTTATGGCAAATCACCATCCTTTTTCTTTCCTCTTTTTTCTGATTGCAACTTTGCCAAATATCACCTTCTCGGATTGTGCTCTGACTTCAGAGAAGCATGTATTTATGAAAAAAGGAGTGATTCAAGATTGCCAAGTCATTTAAGATGTAAAATAATGAAAATGGTTGTGAATATCAGCCAAATTTTCCCAGGGCATTAACCAAGACAGACTAACTTTTTGACATACACTGTTTAGTAATAATATTTGTATTATTATTATATGCTTGTAATAATATTTAAATATTTTTTAATACTGCCTTTATTTCTCAGGGTAAATTGAGATCAAATTTCAAACTGAAATTTTCAAATGGTTTCTCATTCTGATGACGCAAATGGATGGCAACTAGTGACATAAAATGCAATTTAAGCCAGCATGCCAAAAAGTAATTGGTAGCAGCATTCCAGAAATAATTAAATTGGATGAATAGCTGTTAATAAGGTTTCAGATCCCTCACTTCTACTTCCCTCTTGGTTAGCAACAGAATTCTCCCCAATGAATTAGTGAAACAGACAAGATAAAACAATATAAATGGAACACAGAAAGATTTCTATTAAGTGATATGAAATCCAAAGGCTTTGTCCAGGAATTTCATTCCTTTTGCCAATGCATTTTAAACAGAGCAACCTTCACCATGGTCTTTAACCTAGTTAAGCCAAAATAATTGTATATCAAGTCTAAGTAACATGCATACATGAGGCTATAACTTTACTGCAATATAGAATGTGTGTATGTGTGTGTGTGTGTGATCATATGGAAAAAATGTGAGAGTGATTGCACAATCTTGACTTGTGCACTTCCATCTATAAATGCAATAGACCCTTTCCATACCCACGGAGAGATACATATTGACTGTCATATACTATTTGTGAGGTTCAAATATCATATCTGTCCAATTTGGTGAATGCATAGAAATACTGGGCATGCTTTAATTTTTAATTGCATTTTTTGGTTTGCGTATAAACATATTGTCAAAAATTATGAATCAGTAGAACACTTGAGTCTTATACAGATACCAGAGTAAAAGATACCTGCCATAGCTCTCAGTAAGAATGATATTGTCTGCCTTTCAAAATAAATTCTGCCATGTGTAGAGTGGAGAGACAACATGAAAGACATATGACAACAGCAACAAATAACAATGGTTGAGGCCGCCAGAAGAGCATGAACCAGAACTTTGCATCTCTCTCAATGCACGAAGCAGTAAAGGAAGAGGAGGAGGAGGAGGAGGAGGAGGAGGAGGAGGAGGAGGAGGAGGAGGAGGAGGAGGAGGAGGAGAAGGAGAAAAGCCGTTGGCCCTGATGAAGATGAGGGTTCACTTTTTTATGTTTCATTTTATAGAGTCTGCGGCAGTATGTAAATATTGTGAAATAAATGAACAAACTTCTTCCTTGATTAAAAGATCAGATAAAATGTATATTTGGAATCAAGCATAAAAAAAAATGCTAAAAAGTTAATATTAGGAGTAAATATTTGCAATTAAAATGGTAAAGAATTACATATAAAACCATCTACCCACATCCATCTTTATTAGAGGAGCTGCACTGAAGACAACAGTAGTGGAATTTCTAATAATTTGTTTAAAAGGGGAAAGAAAATAGGTGATATAGAATAATATATAAAAGTATGAAAGATGAACCAAACCAGATTCACACTAATCTCCACATCTCTATTTCTAAGATTAAACTAGACACAAAGTATCACGAAGTTTTTACCTCATCAAATCATGTTTACATGTCCCACTTCATATGATAGGGTGAGTTCTTACCATTCAGTTCTTCACAATTATTCTAAATTTTGTATGCACATCTATAGCATAGAAAACATTCCAAGGTTATTTTTAAATATGTATTGTAATTCATTTTGCAAACTTCTTTCTTGTCTGACAGCACCGAAAGGTCAAACAATCTTTCTGAATGTCTGTGAACAAATCCCATAGACATTCTGTTCAGAAGACATTCTTAATGTTTTTACAGATATTATCTTAGCTAAATAGTTATTTGTCTAAGAATGAACCATTTCTATAATCAAAGGGTTAGGGTTAGGGTTATGAAGTAATGCATAGGTTTATTGATAGAATGAAAATTGTTCAAAGATGAGATTATGTCACTGTATCCTAATTATATTGTAATATGTCATTTTTTATTGTACCCTTATTTGTCTAATTGCCATTTTCTATAATAATCAGAGTTCAAAACTTTTACTATAAGGAAGATATATCTTAGTTATCTCTTAAATTTATATGTTGCATTTCCTCCAGGAGCAAATGGTGGTATACACATGCATACCTTCTTCCTACCTCTCTCCTCCCTTAGAATTACCTCATGGGCCAAAGACCCAAAGTCACCTAGTGACCTTCAATGGTGAGGATGAACTATAACCTAGGTCTTTTCTGTCCTTCCTTTCTATATCTATGTAACTCTATCATGGGAGCTCTGTTGAGTCATTTACTGGACTATTATATTATAGTACAATTGACAAGTAACCTTCTTTGGGGAAAGGGGGAATGGAACAATAGAAAAAAGTAAATTCGGATTCATTGCAAATGTTTGTGATTTTGCCTCCTCCCAGAGCTCACTTGTTCATTTGTATAGTTGTCATTTTCTTCCATTGTTGTTATCACGAGACTGTCAAAACGGTTGCAAATTATGAACTGCGATATGAATCGCTCATTATATGAAAGTCTCATCAATGAGAAAGAAAAACAGCAATAGCAATGCCAAAGATGTCACAAAGTAAGTTATGACCAATTTAAACAAAGTATTTTTATCTGAATTTCATTTTGACAATGCAATAGGCCAGTCTGGACAAGATCCTAATATAATTTCATAATTTAATCAAATAAAATGGAGAAAAATTCTGTATTAAGCAAATGGAGAATAGCTACCAAGTATCTATTCAAACTAAGTACGTTAGGTATCCTATATGGTACAATATGAATTCCTACAGTATGAGTTAAAATGGTTCCAACAAGGTAGCTGATTCTGATTAATGCAAATCAGTAGATCAATTAATTTTTACTGACAAAAACTACCAGGTAACTCAAGTACAGTCTCATTCTGCTCTAACAGTTTTCCCCACTGTCATCTTCTACTTTTGAAATTTACAACCAAGCCTTATATTAATGTTGTTAATTATTTTTGTCTTAACTATAGGGTCTACCTTGTAGTTTTGTTTATCTCTTTTACTTTACCTTAAAGTAGCCAGTAATACTGGGCTGAAATCCAATGAGAATCTCAATATAGAGTAAACAGCTATTTAGTTTGCAGTAAAGTACTTTTTAGTAAATCAGACAAACATATATATGTTTTAATCCTTATCATCATGCAGAGATAAAGCTATAAACCTAGTGGTGCTCTGATTCTACATCTTCCCCTCATTTCATTTTCCTTCTTAAAATATATTGACTGTCTTCTATGAAAACAGGGTATTTTGATGTAGGAGAATCAAGCATTTGTCAGGCAAGATTTTCAGCTAAAAAGCTATTTTAGTGAAGTAAAAGATTGAAGAAAACAAATAAGCTAATGGGCGACAGTTCATGCCAGCTGAGCGAGCAGGAGCTCCGTGTTCAGATTCCTAGGTGGCTTCTGCCCTCAGGCTAAACTACCTGATGTTTGTTTTCTTTTGCAGATAAAAGAGAAGCAAACAACAGTCTATCCACCCTATTTGAATGAAATGCGTCATTTCTGTTTTGATGCACTGGGATCCAAAAACAGCTGTTTCCAAGAAGTTCTCACCAAGGTGATATATATATATATATATATATGACTTCTTGCTATAGTAAGGAAAGAGCATTTTTAGTGTTCAATCATATTTAATTGTCTATTGCAAGATTCTGAGGTACTGCCCATCTTAGAGTGGGTCTTGCGAAGTTCCTCTGAAGACCAAATACAATATATTTGGCATGGCAAATCCAAAGAAAAGTATGCAGTAAAATGATTTTAAAATGAGAAAGGAAGATTCTGTTATAATATACGCTGAGGGAATAGTTATCTCATTACTAAATTATCTCATTGCCACATGGAAAAGATATCAATTTTTCTTATCAATGCAATCTGCAGAATTAAGAAAGAAGCTTGTTCCTTTGGATGAGTCACACAGATTTTACTTGTTATCTGGCTGTTCATCTGTGAATAATTCAACCTTTCTTCAATAACAAACATCCCCAAAAAGTATAAAAAGTACTTGGTCTCCCAGACCTTTGTTTCTTAGCAATTTCTTCTCCAGAAAGTAGGAACTATTAAACAGCAAGGAACAGAACTGCTGGGAATCTGTGTAAAGAAGTACTATTTTGTCATAACAGAAATATCAACCCAAAGCAGAATGCTACAAATCTATCCTGACCTTGAAATATAACCAATTTCAAGGGAAAACAACATTGAGCAAATGTTCTGCTAAGGATGGAGAGATCGTGCTTTCTTTAGTACAAAATTACTTTCATATGCTCTTATTACTATTTCTATAATATGTGTTTTATTTTAATATGTACATGTGTTGGTACATTCTAAAGCCAAAATTGCATTACAAAATTCATAAACAGGAAATATAGCTGATTCTCGGTTCAAGAAATATAAGTCAGTTTACTATTACATGCATAATGACACCTATCTTATCGTTAATTTATACACAACATAAATATACACAAGATAAACAGCCCAGATTGCTAGGCTTTTGAAAGGTTTGAGACCCAGATTCTTTAGGTTGGAACAAAATGATGAGACAGAGACTATCCACGTAAGTGATTTTAAATATTTTCAAATGTCATCCAACTGTCTAACCTCTTCATTATACAGGTAGTACTCAACTTACAATCACACTTGAATCCGAAATTTATGTAGCAAAATGAAACATTTGTTAAGTGAATTTTGCCTGATTTTATAACCTTTCTTGCCAGAGTTGTTACATGAATCACTGCAGTTGTTAAGTTAGCAACATGGCTGTCAAATGAATCTGGTTTCCCCATTGACTTTACTTGTCAGAAGGTCGCAAAAAGTCATCACATCAGGGATGGGTTCTACTTACCTTTACTACCGGTTTGCAATGGGGCCATGCGTGTGCTCTTCTGCGCATGCGCAGAAGCGTTCTGATGATGTCAGGGTCAGTGGGTGGAGCCTCCTGCCAGTTTTATTACTGGTTCTACAGAACCGGTGCGCACTGGGGGCAACCCACCACTGGATCACATGACCCCCAGGACACTGCAACTGTCATAAATATGAGCCAGTTGCCAAAATTTTGAATTTTGATCAAATCACCATGGAGATATTGTAGCCGTCCTAAGTGTGAAAAACGGTCATAAGTCACTTTTTTCAGTGCCATTGTAACTTCGAATGGTCATTAAACAAACTGTTGTAAATCAAGGGCTATCTGTAATCTAGAAACATCTAATTAAACTGGTGAAACCAAGTCCTCATGGAAGGGGTTCTCTATGTATCATTCTTTTTTTTGTCCAGAGTTTCACCATGGAAGGCAGCTCTTGAACGATCTTGAGTTTCCTTTTAAAGAATGAATTATTTACATGTAGGTTCACTTCTTATGAACATTAGATGCATGGCTACTGGGAGATATGGCTGACATGTACATTAGCATACTCTTCTAAAATTCAATAATCAATCCATTTGAATGTTCTTCATTTCAAACTTAACAGCCTTTTAAACATCTTCATCCTAATTCACCTAGCAAAGTTTTCAGGTATGAACAAACAGAATTCCAATCAATAATTTGAAATGGAAATGATTTAATTTAAATTGAATTATCATATTTCAACTGAAATAAGCAAAACAATCTGATTCCGTCTAACCGTATATTTCTTCCCAAGATATTTTACTTTTGAAACCACTGTAAATGTAAAATGTTGCCAAAGGAAGACACATACATTTAAATATTCCAAGAGTTGAATTTTGGCATGACCCAGGTTTTAAATCCCATCCAGTGAAACTATGCCATTGTATTTGCTATAGGTGAATATCATTCAGCAAACATTTTTAAAAAGCTGTGTGCTGTTCTATTAATAATTAAGTTTTCTAACCATGTGCTGTTCTGCTCTAATCACTCCATGGCAGGGGTGAAATCCAGCATGTTCTGACAGGTTCTGGAGAACCGGTAGTGGAAATTTTGAGTAGTTCGGAGAACCAGCAAATACCACCTCTGGCTGGCCCCAGAGTGGGGTGTGAATGGAGATTTTGCAGTATTCTTCCCCTGGAGTGGGGTGGGAATGGAGATTTTGCAGTATCCTTCCCCTGCCATGCTCACCAAGCCACGCCCACCAAGCCACACCATGCCCACCATGCCGCGCCCACAGAACCAGTAGTAAAAAGATTTGGATTTCACCACTGCTCCATGGGTCTAAATGAGATATACTATGTACCTGTGGATGTCATTTAAAAGACAATGCAGCATGCCTTTCTGCGGGAAGGCACAGACAAGCAACATCCGTACTTCCAGAGACATGTAATAAGAGGTGCACTATATAAAATGTGGCAAGGTATCAGAAGGCAACACTATAGTAAAATCCCGCGATGGTTGTCACCTATGGAGGCCCTAATTTATCCAAACACTATAGAAATAGGAAAGATGCGGAAATATCAAGAATTGTTGAGTAGTGAGGGAGACCTACTTACGAGACAAGAACTGGAAAGACGAGGCATTATGGTTGATTGGTGGCCATACCTTCAAATTGAGTCAAAATATACAGCAGACCAGAGACATTATGATTTTCAAAGCCAACCAAGTGAACTGGATAAAATTTTAAAAGGCACAGATGAGAAAATAATATCTAAAATTTATGGATATTTAATAAGGTATAAATTAGAGGAGGAAACAGTGAAAGAAAACATGGTAAGCTGGGCAAGAAATATAGGTCACAATATAGAGTTGGATAGATGGGATAAGCTATGGGCAGAAAAATTATAAGATGATACTGTCGATTCCATACAAAGAAAATTTATACAAGATATTTTATAGATGGCACCTTCCTTCGGCACGTTTGGCTAAAATGTTTCCAAACACATCACCAATGTGTTGGAAGTGCAAGACACAAAAGGGGACATATTACCATCTCTGGTGGTCTTGCAGGAAGGCACAACACTACTGGCAAGAGATTAAGAGAATAATTGAAGAAACAACGAGGCAAAGAGTAGAAATGAAACCAGAATTCTTTCTATTTGGAATGACTACACCACAGTGTACCAAGGAGATATGATATCTTACTATCCACATATTGACAGCGGCACACATAGTGTACGCTCAGAATTGGAAATCCGAGATAATACCAACAGAAGAAAAAATAATAACAAAAATAAATGAATGCGCAGAGTTGGATAGGCTCACAAAAGAGCTCCAAGATAAAGAGAACACTGACTTTTATTTAGTTTGGCAAAAATGGTACACATGGTTAGAAGGAAGGATAGGGCCAACAACATAGGACACTAGGAGAACATAACTCAAGAATTGCAGAAATAGATACATGAGATGAGCCGTAGGATGGTATAAATAAATGGTTAATATGATTGTAGAAAGATACTGCTGAACTTCTATGAATGTATTAAGGTATAAGCAAGTAAATTTGTAAATAGTATGATTAAGGAAAATTGGTTAAATGGACACTAATCACCGATGAGAAGGTTTTCTAGAAGTTAGTCGATGGACTTCTTGTTAATGTATAAGTGTTTACATGTATTTGTGTTTTACGTTTGTTTATGTTAATAAAACTTAAAAAAAAAAGACAATGCAGATACATACATCTGCACATGCACACAAACTTGCATGCCTTTTTGACTGACCATCAAGCTAAAAGCATCTATAGACTCAGGGATTCAAGCATTTTATAGGGTGCCAAGTACATCTACAACTGGGATTAAGCAATCACTTACAATATCTGTGCAGTCGTGGATGGAAATGTCAAGATAAATAACAAATGAATGAGATCCTGCAGTTTATAATATCCCTAAGAAATGCTGTGCATGGCAACTAAGTAAGCCTCTACTACTTGGTCTAGTAATGGCTTGTTTCCAGTAGAAAATTGCCACCTGCTGTTCTCAGCGAGAGTGAAGGGAGGGGGTCAAGGGGAGACTTCCAGAGAGAAAGCAGGAAAGAAGCAGCCAACATTGCTCTTTGTTGGGCAGCAGATGGTAAACATTTACAGAAACACCTCTTAAGCAGAAAACTTATATATTTGGCAAATGTGCTCCTTTATCAAAGAATGGTGTAATACAAGTTTTGCAACACTTAACTGTGCTTTTTAAAACTGCTCCAATACTGATAACAGAGGTTTGATAGCTTTTTCAGTCATGGCAAAAATGGCAAAAGACAAGGGGCTGATAATATATATGTTTGTGTGTGTATATATAAAGGTAAAGGTTCCCCTCGCACATATGTGCTAGTTGTTCCTGACTCTAGGGGGCGGTGCTCATCTCTGTTTCAAAGCCGAGGAGCCAGCACTGTCCAAAGACGTCTCCGTGGTCATGTGACCAGCATGACTAAATACCAAAGGTGCACGGAACACTGTTACCTTCCCACCAAAGGTGGTGCCTATTTTTCTAGTTGCATTTTTTCTGTGCTTTCGAACTGCTAGGTTGGCAGAAGCTGGGACAAGTAACAGGAACTCACCCCGTTACATGGCACTAGGGATTCAAACCGCTGAACTGCTGACCTTTCTGATCGACAAACTCAACGTCTTAGCCACTGAGCCACCACGTCTGTCTGTCTATCTATCTATCTATCTATCTATCTATCTATCTATCTATCTATCTATATTGTATTTGTATTTGTATTTGCAATGATATGTTTTAGCAAATTCATATAAAATACAGGTACAATATTGTGCAATGGGAAAACATCCCGCCTCCCTCCCGTTTCACAGACTCACACCCTTAGACAAACAAGGGTGTGAGTCTTTGTTCCTTTTTTACACCATAGCTAAAAATCACTACAGTACGGCTAGGTCCAGAATAGAAGTAACATCATACAGCTTTAACATCAATGTTTATGATATCTTTGCAATATAATGATATTTCTGAAGATAAGAATTTAATACTTTTTTGATGTCACTAGCATTTGTTTTAAGTAACTTAGAATTCCACCCAAAATGGCAGATTTGACTCTAGGTAGGACTTTGTCTAATATTTTCAGTTCAAGGATATGACTGAGCTGAAACAGTAACTGCAATATGTAAGACAGATGGATAAACCCATTCAGGAGATCTCCAGGTTTCCAGAAATATTTTTTAAAAGGAGGAAATAAAGCTGTAGAGAACAGCCGGATGGGACAGAGCATGCCAAGTGTCTCACTGAGTGTTGAGATGAAAAGAAATGAAAATTGATAGTACTTCAATTTCCAGTATTGCTTCCACTCCCCAGTCCTTTACAAAACAATTTGAAATCAATTTACAATCCATTTCATTTCTGCCAAACTCAGTACACAGAGAACAGAAAACCCCATGACCCAATCAACGCTCTTCCTCCAACTGATTAATAGAAAGAAAGAAAAAAAGCCATCCAATTAGTGTCCTCCCAGTAAAGCAATTGCAAGTCTAGAAGAGCAAACATCTCAGCCACTCTTCCACCCAGATCTTCCTATATTGAGCAGAACATCTGTCTATTGGTATGTAAAAAAAACTGTGTGGTTGCTATAAGGACCAGCTTCCTGGCTGCCAAATTGGCATGTTTCTGTGGCATTTAAAAGTCCATGTGAATTGCAATACAATTTGAATGATACAATATTTACACTCTTCCCAATAGTTTTAGCCACAATTTTATGCTACTAAGATAGATCATGGGGTGGGTGGTTGGGAGTGGGACACCAATTCTAAACAATGCACACTGACATGTTTTAGTATATTATAGCTCTATATGTGGGATAAGAGACTGAAATGGCTGACTTGGAGGAGCCAAAAGATGTAATAAGTAATGGAAGGTTCAGTAAAACAGATCATTCACAAATTCCGCAGACCTACACCAATTCCAAATAAAAGACAATTTTTAGTGCAAACTCATATATTATCAAAATATAGCCAAAAATAAATTGACTCAGCTGCCAGATCAGTGGTGGATTGCCCCCGGTTCGTACTGGGTCTATAGAACCAGTACTAAAACTGGCAGGAGGCTCCACCCACCGACCCTGATGTTATCAAAACGCTTCTGTGCGTGCACATGCGCACGCGTGCGGCCCCATTGCAAACCGGTAGTAAAGGTACGTAGAACCCACCCCTGTGCCAGATGCAGCCAAAATTGTGAAATTGTATAGTTACCTATTATTACATTGAATGTACAGTATGTTAATATCTTAATATATAATTTTATGCCACATAAAGAGTTAGGATTTGAAGGTGTGAATATGTCTACCATGAAAGATGGAGTATTTACGTATTTGACTCAAAGTAGGCAATAAAAGAAAAAGGATTTGTTTTGGCAGATGTTACATTATGTGGAAAAGTACCATAAGAAAGATTTGTAAATTACAGGTAGTCCTCAACCATTCATTTAGTAACTGTTTGAAGTTACAGAAGCACTGAAAAAGGTAACTTATGACCATTTTTCACACTTACAACTGTTGCAGTATCCCCATGGTCGTGTGATCAAAATTTGAATACTTGGAAACTCATATTTATGACAGTTGCAGTGTTCTGGGATTATGTGATCACCTTTTGTGATTTTCTGGCAAGCAAAGTCAATGGCAAAGGCAGATTCACTTAACAACCAAGTTACTAACTCAACCACTGCAGTAGTTCACTTAACAACTGTGGCAAGAAAGGTCATATAATAGGACAAAACTCACTTAACAACTGTTGTGTTTAGCAACAGAAATTTTGGGCTCGGTTGTGGTCTGTAAGACATGGACTACCTGTACAATAATAAATGGGTTCCAAAAGAAGAGATTATTCCTATGCAAACTGAGTGGGATGATGGCATGCTTATATGAAATGGAAAAATCCCAAAGGATTTAAGAATGTCATTCTGGAACATGTCAGGTTTAGTGAGAAATTATATCAATCGTGAATTGGAACTGTAGTCCTCAAACTCATCACATAAGGTGAAATACCACCTGGAGTATCTCACTTCTAGAACTTGAACTTAGCTGGCCCAGGTTGACTTTTGCCTGGGTTGGTCAGTAAATATGTCTGAATAGATTCAGTTGTAAACTTGCATGTATTTTTATATGTCCAGAGTAAAAATAAATAAGTAGCACTAGAGATATTTGCCTAAAAGATCACCATGTGAAATGACAGGCTCAGAGCCCATCACAAAGTGTAGCAAAACTGCTCTGCCGGGAGACAGGGTCAGTAACTGAGGCGACTCGTGTGAATCATAACAAGCTCTTTTAATCGGAAACAACTCTATCAACAACAGCTCCAAAGCATAACCGGCAACTAACTGCGTTTGACAGCTCTTTTATACGCCGCTGTCAAACACCTTAACCAATGAGAACACAGAAGCAATGGCTTCTGAACCAATCAGGGAACAGCATCTCTGTCGTCAGGGTAGCGTGCTGACACAAAACCCTGGTAAAAAGGAGGTTGATATATAAAGTACTGCAGTGGGGTGGGGTGGAAAAGGCTATAGAATTGTAAGTTGCACTCAGATTGATTGAGTATAGAAAAGTTGGTCCATCTGATTTTCCACAACACCTGTATTATCTTATCTCCCAATTTTTCATTCAGTACAGCTGTGTTGTGCACAATTGGAAATGTAATTGCTGCCTCTGGAAAATTAAGGTTAGATTTCTCACTGGGAGTTTCTTGCTAACAGCAAGGTGTCTGCTGTTCATACAACATGACTTGTGATGGCTTGACATTGGTCCCTGTCATTTGTATGGAAGTATGGAAAAACAGCGTGGACAGAAGCCCATAGTCTCTGTGTATGTGCAGCACTGTAATTTGTCTTCCACAGGGCCAAGTGACATAAAATGACTCTGACCTGAGAAACTTTCTAGCTGATTAAGAAAAATGGTCTTTTCCAGAAGCTTTACCCCTGAGGTTTGTTTGCATCTGTATACTTTTGAGTCCAACATTGTAAAACAATGTCTCAGCTTTATTTGTTTTTTTAAAGGAATCCTATATTGGAGAAATAAAAACTAAGATATATTTGATTAGGGGGACGCGGTGGCTCAGTGGCTAAGATGCTGAGCTTGTCAATCAAGCTTGTCATCCTTTCAAGGTAGATAAAATGAGGACCCGGTTTGTGGGGGCAATAAGCTGACTTTGTATAATAAAGAGCACTGCTTGGGTTGGGGGGGGGGTGAAAGCCCTACTAAGCAGGTATATACAAAAGTATGAAGGCTATTGCTTAACGCATTGTAAGCCACCCTGAGACTTGGGAAAAGGGCGGCATATAAATCGAACCAATAAATAAATAAATAAATAAATAAATAAATAAATAAATAAATAAATAAATAAATCAGAAAGGTCAGCAGTTCGGTGGTTTGAATCCCTAGCGCCGCATAACAGAGTGAGCTCCTGTTACTTGCTCCAGCTTCTGCCAACCTAGCAGTTCGTAAACATGTAAAAATGCAAGTAGAAAAATAGGGACCACCTTGGTGGGAAGGTAACAGTGTTCCATACGCCTTTGGCATTTAGTCATGCCAGCCACATGACCACGGAATTGTCATCAGACAGTGCTGGCTCTTCAGCTTAGAAATGGAGATTAGCACCGCCCCCTAGAGTTGGGAACGACTTGCACATATGTGTGAGGGGAACCTTTACCTTTATATTTGATTAATATACTATCCTTAATTTCAAATGATTTTGAAAACTGCTTCTTCTGAAATCGGGTTGAAAACATCAGACGGTGTCCTATATCTTCCCCCAAATATTAGTTGGCAGCACATCAACGCTTGCCAAGATCACACATAATCTTGGGTCCAAAGAGGTGATTTTTTTCCTAAGGGCGTTAAGTGGTCATTAAGGATACACACACCCTATTAGATGTTCTACCTGCACAATGTTAGAAGGAAAAAATAGGTCTATTGATAAGTCATGGCAGGCTGCAAAGGAATGCCTCATGTCCAATCAGCTGTTGATCGGCTAGTAGAATAGCATCAGCAAAACTTGGAGGCACTTAGCAGTGCATCTTTCAGTAATGATAGTTATAAATTTATTTCTTTTTAAAATAACACCGCATGCCACACAAGGCAATTTGATGGGCAATTTACAACCTGTGGATCATATGTTGTCCATACTTGGTCTGTATGGATGATGCCTAATAACTGGATAAAACAAAAGAATAGCAATAGCAATAGTACTTCTATACCGCTTCATAGTGCTTTACAGCCCTCTCTAAGCAGTTTACAAAGTCAGCATATTGTCAGCATATTGTCCCCAACAATTTGGGTCCTCATTTTATCAACCTCAGAAGGATGGAAGGCTGAGTCAACCTTGAGCCGGTCAGGAAGAAGATTGTCTTTTGACTTGCCCTTTACATTTTACATTGCACATAGTCATGCAGTCCATGTATTTTCTGTCTTGTTCTTTCATTCTGTTTAGAACAACTAAGGAGGCCAATTAAAAACTATTTCTATCCCAATAATAATAAATTAGGTCTTAGATTCTTGCTGTTTTATAAGCTTGTCTGGAAGTTGAGTCATGGTAACTAGAATTCTTTTCTTTTTCAGGTTTGAAACATTTTGCTGCTTATCCAAACCTGGTTGTTTTCTTACAGACATTTAATTACCCAAATAGGCAACATCATCAGTGCATCAATGGCACTCTGGCTCAGAGAACAATGTTTCTATTGATTTATAGCTTATTGGTCTGTTTTACTTCTTAAATTTTTGTCCATTTTTATTCACTAAGGTCACTTTGGATATTCTGCTCTCCCTATCTTAGTTTGGCAAATCATTTGAAGAATGCACACCCCACAAACACGTGCTTAGACAAAGAAATGAAACAAAATGAAACCACAGTATATCTAGAGACTAGGGATAGCAACAAAGAATTTTTGCTAAATGAAAGACAATGTAAAGCTTGCATGTTTCAGTGTCATTTTAAACTAATGCCAAAGTCAAATGATACTGGGCAGGAATAGATAATAGATGAGATGCAAATGATGTCAGAGAGAAAAAAAGCTTGAACGCCTAACATTTGCCAAGCGAATTAGATAATACCTGATCAAATTAAAATTATAGGTATTTGGGTCCAATTGAGTTGAGTCCCTTTTTCATTGCAGTCATGATTATATTTGATCACCATTTTATATTCTGTATTTCATATTTATATATTGTGTAATGTTGTTGTTGTTGTTGTTGTTGTTGTTGTTGTTGTTATTATTATTATTATTATTATTATTATTATTATTATTATTATTAGTTCAATTTATATGCCGCCTTTCTCTGGAGACTCAAGGCGGCTTACAATGCATTTAAAAAAACATTATAAAAACATTTAAAAATTAAAACATTAAAACCATTCACACAATTCATGGCTGGATCTCACAAGATCGCAACAGCGAGATCAACGACCTCAGGCCTGCCGGAAAAGCCAGGTCTTCACCGCTTTTCGGAAGGCCAATAGGGTAGGGGTGATCTGGACCTCAGGAGGTAACTTGTTCCAGAGAGCTGGGGCAGCCACAGAGAAGGCCCTCCCCCGCAGACCCGCCAGCCGGCATTGTTTAGCTGATGGGACCCGGAGGAGACCAACTCTGTGGGATCTTACCGGTCACTGGGAGTTATATGGTAGAAGGTGGTCTCGAAGATAACCTGGCCCTGAACCATGTAGGGCTTTAAAGGTAATAACCAACACCTTGAATTGTGCCCGGAGACCAATAAGGAGCCAGTGCAGCTCGCAGAAGGTTTGTTTTGGTTTTTTTTCCCCTGGTGATACAGTCATACCTAGTCATACAGTTTGAGTTTGTAATAAAGCAATTTTTACAATTGGTATAGTTTGCCTCCACCATCCATTGAGAAATATTTATTAAATTAATCTCACTTGGTATTTAAATGTGTATCATTAAACTTGCTTCTGATGGGTATTTAGAGAATTGATTTTTGCTTTTTGCTTCCTTTCTAGTTGACTTATTAGACTGACGTGGAAATGACAATTATAGAAACTCTTTCAAAGTATAAAAGAGAAAGAGCTCTTTTTATTTTCTGACAACAAAGCTTATCATTGAGAGAGGAGACATTTATGATGCAGAACCTATCTGAGGCTCGAGAGAAAATCATGGGGATTAGTTAAGAACTGAGTTATCTATATTTTAAACTCAAAGTACTACTAAATTGAACCTCCAGAGAAATATCTACAATAGAGATATTTCACCTCTTTATTATAACACCATCTTTAGCAAAAAAAAAAGTTTTAAATTATGCCTGTGCAAAATTCAGTATAAATATTATTTCCACATGAAGCCATCTTTCACTTTCTGAATTGAAACAATAACTTGGATTGATTTGTTAAATCCAAGTGGACGGATTTGAATTCAGTTTGGAAAAGCTTTGGCAGGTGCTCAGAAGCCTTTTTTTTTTTTTAAATCAATTCAGAAAATTAAATTGAGCTTGAATTGATATTGTATATCAAGTCAATATGATTTACTAAATTAAACTAAAAAGTTGAATTGGACTTAATTGATTATTTAAATTGAACTGATGATTCAAAGAGCCTTGGTAGTACAGGGGTTTAAGGCACCCTGTTATTAAGCTTATTAAGACCAGCTGCCTGCAATTACTGCAGGGTTCGAATCTCGCCAAGGCTCAAGGTTGACTCAGCCTTCCATCCTTTCTAAGGTAGGTGAAATGAGGACCCAGTTTGTGGGGGCAATAAGCTGACTTTGTATAAATATACAAAAGGATGAAGGCTATTGCTGAGCACATTGTAAGCCGCCCTTAGTCTTCGGAGAAGGGCGGCATATAAATCAAATTTAAAAAAAAATCCCACCACACTTGTTCCATGTGCATCAAATGTTTATTCCTGGTAAATGAATGAATGAATGAATGGATGGATGGATGGATGGATGGATGGATGGATGGATGGATGGATGGATTCCAGGAATTCATGAGCATCCACAAGATGGGCAGAACAAATAACAAAACAAGCAACACAGTGTTGGAATCCATTGTACAGGTATTATGACCTTGCAAACGTGTATATATGCAAGGTACAGATTTGGCATCTCAGTGTTGTGACACTCCTTCTGAAATCTATTTCTTAGATTATATAAATAGCTCTGCAATAGTGGCTGAACAGAGGGACCTACCCTTGTCAGCGGAGTTAGTGATGGCAAATTAAAAACTATTAAATCATAAAACTAACCACACCACCAAGTACTCCATTACTAAACATAACAAACCAACTTCACAGAAGAGACGTTGTGTAAGAACACTGTTTAGATGACCACAAGCACACTACAGCAACCCTGAATATCAGAAAAAGGAAATAAATCTAATATAACATCTTCCAACAAAAGGGATACCCATGCAACTTTATCAAAAAGTGCCTGAGTGCTCAACCCTCTACAATACAATAAACAGAAGCTGCGAAAAGGATAACACTGCCATACATCAAAAACATCTCAGAAACTACCAACAGGCTATTACAAACACATTGTATTGTCATAGTACACAAACCAAACAAAACATTCTAAGTCAGCCAAAAGACCCAGCAGCTTCAGAAGAAAAAACAGAAGTCATCTACAATATACAGTGTGAGGATTATAACAGCCACCGTGTGGGGGCAAACAAAAGGTTAGCAGAGTACATCCATGAACATCAACTAGCAGTCAGAAGACGTGACAAATTTTACAACACATGGACAGACTGTAATTTCAACTGGGAAACTGTCAGCATCCTACACCAAGCCATGTCCAGAAATGCTAGAGAATTCCTGGAAGCCTGGCACTCAGGAATTGTTAATTGGCCATCAACAGGCACATAGAGATAAATAACATCAACTTACAATCAAAAAGCCAAAAAAGAAACAAATAGATCAAAACACCTCCTCATCAGCAACCAATGCCAACAATTAAGAAGTAAACAATACCCTCATTAAAACCCACCAACTCAGACCAACAAACTAACAGTAAACAGCATCCTAATCAAAGAACCACCAAGACCACTTCCACCAATGATAGGGCAAGTCAGTAGTATGTAGAATGAGAGCAAATCCCACTCCCTTCTAGCTAACTAGGTAACATAGTTTACCTAGTTTGATAATGAAACATTTGCAAGAAAACAACCAAGTTCTAAGACTACCAAGGACCACCCCGCCCCATGCCAAAGAAGGATCTAATTATGGAAAACACCAACATCAGTACATGAAACTTATAGCAGAAACCACAAATTTGCCACCCACACTCATGAAATTCAAAATGCCACAGATGTTCATATATCTCACAGCATGTGTTGTGCCACTGAAAAAAACCAATGGATAAAATATCTGTTGAATATTTCTCTGTACTACGCCCATCACAAATTTGGGAGGAAGATGTCCCTTAGATAGGAAAAAGGACATCTTGTTTCTTGAAGACACAATAAATCTTTAATATAATAAATGCATCTAAAGGCCAGATACTAGCACATTTGTGGTGTCCTGTTGTCCCTGGATGCCCCAGAGTGGGCTTTCTGGAGATCATTTGTTCTATGCTGCAGAGAAGATGGAATGAAAGCAAATTACCAAAGAATGTTATGGTGACAATGAATATTTTGGCAGGAATTATGATAGTGAAACAGTTCCTTCAACTGCCCTAGTTTAATAGGATCAGGATTGTATGTTCATGATTTAAAAAAACAAGATATATTTAAGCAATTTGGTGTGGAGATATGCATTAATAAACATAAACATGACCTCATTAAAAAAATGCTAGGACCCAAGTTAAATCTTTAATCAAAGTGGTATCTAGCTGCAATAGCTTAACTTAATTCATAGCAAATAATTCACTTGGAATTCTTCCTTTCTTAGCGATGGCTCATCTGCAGTGAATGAGTCATCTGGATTTGTTGCTATCAGCATAGCTCTTGCAATATATATATATATATATATATATATATATATATATATATATATATATATATATATATATATATATATATATATATATATATTCTATTCTATTCTATTCTATTCTATTCTATTCTATTCTATTCTATTCTATTCTATTCTATTCTATTCTATTCTATTCTATTCTATTCTATTCTGTTAGTATATTGGGGTTGTAATCATTTTAGGGATTATATCTCACTTTGGCAGGAGGGGAGTCAGACTAGTCTTTCAATGTAGATTCATTGGCGCTGCATGCACAATAGTTCATGCCCTGCCATTTTATAAGGCTTATTATTTTTTAGGGGCAAAATGTATGAGACAATGAATGCAGTCAGTAATTTGAAGATATGGTACCATAATCTTTTAACTACCTTTTTTCCTGTGACTACAGACTTTTCCTGCCTCCCTGCCTTCCTTCCTTCCTTCCTTCCTTCCTTCCTTCCTTCCTTCCTTCCTCTTTCTTTCTTTCTTTCTTTCTTTCTTTCTTTCTTTCTTTCTTTCTCTCTCTCTCTCTCTCTCTCTCTCTCTCTCTCTCTCTCTCTCTCTCTCTCTCTCTCTCTCTCTCTCTCTCTTTCTTTCTTTCTTTCTCTCGCTCTCACACACACCACACACAGGGATTTAATTTGCAGAAGAAAACTGGCTCAAAAAAACTTATTTGGACCTTAAAGGTCTATGAAGTCTCAGGAGTTTTCATAATTTTAGATAAGTTTATGCAGTAATGACAGTGTCTATGAGAAAATTTTAATTGAATTAGTGGGATCACACTGTGCTCTGGCACCGCAGTATAATATTTGAAGCCAAATGTTTTTCTCCCTACTTGAAGCAAGAACGCCTTCCATGAACTGCATGTAAATAAAAGTGAAAAATATCAAAACTGAAGTCACACAAATGAGTTGCTCTAAGATGTTGACAGCAGTGGTAATATCTTACTGAAAATATGGGATAATATATTACATAGCATGCATAAAATAGTACATTTCTAATATACAACTTCAGATGCTTTATATATCATCATGTTCCAGCATCTATTACAAACCAACATATATAAAAGCTAACACTCAGTAGTGCTGCTGAGAAAGCCCATAATATTGGCTCGTAATACTTTTAATTTTTTTAGTACAAATTGAGCACTTATTCTGAAAGTCTTATCACATTAATAATTATTAATTAGACACAGTTTAAATGGCCATTCCATTTCTGCGCCTGGGTATTCAGCATTTATCAGTCTAGCAACAATAAACTATGACCATTTACTACAACTTGGTTTCTATAATTTAGGACATAGGAGTCTGTAAGGTCAAAGTGCCAGCTACAACCATCCAATCAACCCTCCCCTTTTATGGCATGTCGCTGTGCAACTACAAAGGATGGAGTTCTCATCTTAACATTTTTACCCTTCTGTAGCCACCCCTAACACAGGAACCCTATTTAGTAATAAACTGTAATTTAGTATAAAACATGGGGGCTGCTTTACCTCTGGCTCTGAGTTGTATTTGTCACTCATTTTTTACAAGAATAAATGTATAGGTTTTATAGTGATATTCTAACCTTAGAAGTGCTGGTTAAGAGAAGTAAATTTTGTTTTGTTTACTTGGGGATTAAACCACATGAACATGGATGCTATTTAAATTAAGAGCTATAATTAGATTTTTGTTCCATATGCTTCATATGGCTTTATTTTTGTTTTGCTGCCCTTCTTTTATCTGAGAAAGCAAGCATTTTGTTGTATTTTATTTTACCTGAAGGCATAAACAGATTGAAGAAACTTTTCTTTTTTTTCTTTTTTCTTTTTTGTCTTGCAGCGAGATAAAAAAACAAGCTCTTCTTCCTTCTGGACTAAATAAAAAGGAAGTAAGGAAAAAAAACACCATGATTTTTTAAAATCTTGCCCTGTTCTTTCTACTGTATTGTATACTGAAGATTGGTCTCAAAAAATATGGTCATAAATAATTATCATTACATTCATAAAGAACGCTAAAAACTGCATGTGCTGTTACTATGGCTTTGTCTCATATATATATATAAATTTGATTTATATGCTGTCCTTCTCCGAAGACTCAGGGCGGCTTACAATGCGTTAAGCAATAGCCTTCATACTTTTATATATTTTATACAAAGTCAGCTTATTGCCCCCACAATCTGGGTCCTCATTTTACCTACCTTAGAAAGGATGGAAGGCTGAGTCAACCTTGAGCCTGGTGAGATTTGAACTTGCAGTAATTGCAGGCAGCTGATGTTAATAACAGTGCTTTAGTCTGCTGCGCTACCAGGGCTCTATATATATAATATGTGCATGCAAATATCTATCTTATGGCTTCATATCTACTTTGATGCAAATGCCTTTCATGTAGGCAGACTGATACTTATCTATATTATGTATTTTAGCTTTATATTTTTATTTTTCCTCAAAGATCCAGAGTAATGTACAAAAAAGAATAATATTTTTTAATGTTACGGGATAGTATTTCCCCCCCAAAAGTAGTTTGTCATTACTTCCTTCCTACTGCTAAGAGAGAGAGAGAGAGAGATTGGTCCAAAGCAGGGGCGGGTTTCAAAACCTGTCACTACCAGTTCACTCGTGGGTATGTGGGTGCTCATGCACATGTGCAACGCTACTGCGCATGCACAGAAGTGTCCGGGCAGGTGGGTGGAGCCTCCCACCACTGCTACCAGTTCGCCTGATCTGGGGCGAACCAGTAGCAACCCATCACTGGTCCAAAGTCACTCAGATGACTTCATGCCCAAGGAAGGACTAGAATTCACATTGTCCTAGTTTCTAGCCTGGTGCCTTAACCATTACACCATACTGTATGTCAATCTTATGAAATAACTTGATAAAATAAAACAGTCTTCCATACTAAAAAAAAAAAGACAAAATATTCCATGTAAAGTGGCCCACAGCCTGTTGAACAAGAGCAAGCCAGATGATTATCCTGCTTGAGTGACTTGAATATTAGATAATTTGCAAATAAAATATCAGTCCATATTAAATATCACATGGGCAGAATCTGGTGAGATGGTGGGATGAAGGCAGGTGGGATTCATTTCAACCTGTAGAATTAAAGAAAGGTAGATGTCTCAGAAGAATATGCTCTGCCACATGGCAGAGGACAAGTCACCTTGATTGACTCACACTGGCTAACTTGTCCAGTTATCTCTCCCTGGCTGTTTTGCTTTGACCAAGTCAAGTTGTCACAGCCAACTTGCCGCAGCCAACTTGCAACAAGACAATTCAATGCAGGATAACTCAAGAGAGGGACACAATGAATCGCAATGGGCCTTGTCTTGCTTAGGTTTGAATCTTCACAAGGTAGAAGTCCTTGAGGCTAGGGTGAGCCAGAGTGCAGACTCCCAGTGGCCAAGCTGTGGAGCAAGAGTGGCATCCCTTTCGTTGGAAGTGTGGCAGTCCCTGCATGGATCCAGGCCAAGGGTGCTGTGTGTCTGCAAGAGGAGGCCTGTCACCACCACCGCTTCATCCTGGTGCACTTACTGCAAGGGCCAGCCTCTCTGCTGACATCCAGGTACCAGTCCCATTCCTCCGATCTCACCAAATGCACAGAACTGGAAGGAGAACCTATGTGGGGTCAGGGTTCTTTGGTGAGATTATTAGAGCAAGAATGACAGAATCTTAGATATTTGGTCAAGGTAAGATTATGGCTTGCACACTAGTCAAAGTTGAACATAGTTCCTCCTAGGCAATGAAGACACTTATGCATCTAGTGATATTTTGGAATCATGAACTTCACCCTATTCAACACAAGCTATGGATCTACTGTTACTTCAGTAGTAATAAATCTCTTCCAGATGTGGCCCATTTCTAATTTGCAGGCCTGAAAGGCTTATATCCCCAGCATTTCCTTTTTATCTTGATTCATTTTTATTTCTCCTTTTCTAGATGGCACTACCTCCAGACAACTGTGTACTATTTCCTGACTGAGATGGAAAAGAAAGAAGGGGGGAAAAGATGATCCAATAAAGATCACAAGGCATCTCAGATCCCCAGATGATCTCATCCATATTGATACTAAACAGCAGTGAAGACAGTGATTTGCAACTGCCATTCCACAGAAGAGCTTTTGTAGATAAGTGTGTACCTCCTGAAATCCCAGAACTCCTAATTCCATGCTCATTGACCCAAGTAATGTCTCATGATCAACAGTCAGAAAATCCCCAGAGAGATTCAAGAAAATCAGTCTGGTAGCATTTCTCTCCTATAATTCAGAGAAAATATCCAACGTTCCATAAATGAAGAGGAAAAAAAAATCCTTTTTATTCCTTTGCTTTTTTTCCCCCTAGTGATAATCTCTTTTCAATAGCTGACAGTAATGCTGAAATTGGAAGAAATATCTGACCCAGCTTTGGGTTCTTTCTGTTAATTTGCATTAATTCCCCTTCTTTGCCTTATGTTAACAATCATTAATGCAACATCTGTCCTTAGGTGCTTATATCTGAATACAACCAGATGTTTTGTGCAGTGTTTTGTGCATTTCTGCATTCCACCAGAATATTACACTATGCCAACTCCTCTGAAAATAATGAATATAGTTCATAAAATAAAAACCTCCTCTTTAAATAATTATTCTATAGTTATGCTTACAGTAAGACATTTTACTGTATATTTTACTATCAGGTGTGGGTTCTACTTACCTTTACTACTGGTTCGCAATGGGAGCATGCACACACTTCTGCACATGCACAGAGGCTTCTGCACATGCACAAATCACCCATGATGACATTGTGGTGGGTAGGCGGAACCTCCCACCGGTTTTACTACCGGTTCTATAGAACCGGACCAAACTAGGAGCAACCCACCACTGTTTACTACAGTATTCTATCAAGGGCTGTAAATTGTTTTCTTTAATCAAATGTCAAAAATCATTTGATTAAAGAAAATCAGCAGGTAGCTTTGAGATGAGGCATTATTGAGGAATATACAACATCTCTCCTTTCCTCTGATAGATGCCCCAAAACAGTTAATTGTTTTCCTGGAAATTAAGCTAAAAGCCTTTTTTGGATTGGAATTCTTATTTCTTAAATAGCAAGTTCATATGTCTTGCTGTATTCCTTCTTTTGTGTTACTTGGGATCTAGATAGCCTAAGGAGCACTGCCTATTTTTGCTTAGCATCATCTTGTGTGGCACATATTTGTGATAAAGATAACTTGAAAAAGATAACTTTTTATATAGACTGGCTTTGAAGACAATCTAGAAACTGGTGCAAAATGTAGTTTCCAATATGCTGATAATTAGTTTAACAGGATAATATAATATGGTAACAATTCTGAAAGTGTGTTAATTGTTTTTAGTTCTGGACTAAATTATAGGGGATATCACCATTTATAGTTTGTAACATAAACCTTCAGATTTAAAGCTTCTTTGAGACACATTATAACCATTAGTTAATATGAATGCATAGCTATTAATAAGTAGAGAGGGGGAAATCATATAATGATTAATGAGAACAATCCAATAATTAATAAGGAATGAGGTTTGGCAAAGTTCACGTATAAATTTCAGCAAGAGCTGAGTATTTCTAGAAGTCTAACCATTCTTTAGTTGCAGGCTAATGAATATTTGACATGTGGTTCAACATTTTACAAGCTTTAAATTAATACAAAAAACATTAGCAACTAGATTACTTTTTATCTACTTTGGAGAATACTCAAGACTCAGTTCAACTGAGAAATCATCTTTTGTGATTTCCTGAATACTACAGTTCACATATTCCTTTGTTCAAATATGTAGCCTCTAGATACCATGTGGCAGAAGGTGATATTTGAAAATGGCATTTAGCTTTAATTTGATTGTAGACAATTAGAAGTTTACCTCCACCATCTTCTGCCATCAGCTAAACTGGCATGGCTAAAACTGACCCAGTTCCAATATTCTGCAGAAGTGATTGGCCAGTGAATATACATTTGTCTACATTTGAAACAGATAGTCTTTCTTCCCAAGAAATCAATTGGTGGACAGATAGAGAAGGCATTAAAGAAAAATTGTACATGTAGTCACATTATGTTATGAAAGAAACCTTGTTAAAATATCAATTGTTGCCTTAAGATCTTTTACAATTCAGGACCAAGGGACCAATCTCTGAATTAAAGCTGGATAATCAGATGTCCTCCAATTTTGATGTCAATTTTGACAATTACTACATACACACAAAAATAGACTATAATTCTATTTCAAATCTCTTTTATAAAGTAAGCACTTCCAAGTCCAAATTCCTCAAAGGGAGTTTGAAAATAATCCCCAGTCTTCTTTAAACCTGTTCACTAAAAAAGAAAAAAAAACTTTTCCTCTTGCACATCCTAACTTAATTTGTCTGGTTGATTTTTTTTTAAAAAATCCCAATAGTACCTCTGAGGAGTAGCTGAAAAGATGTCAAGCCACCATTCCTGTTGAAAGATTTGAAGCCCATTCAATGAAGCAGACATTTCTGCAAGTGAGGACATGGCCAATGTACAGGCTCCCCTGAACTGTACCATGAAACAAAGATTTAAATATGACCAATTTCAATTGGATTTCAAATTCCCAGCCAGAAATAAATTGGTTCAGCTTTCCGCAGCTGATGTCATAAGATAATAGAGATCTGAAGCTATTGTCCCAATGGAACATAACACTTCTATGCCTTCATTTTCAACCTAATCATTGTACCTAATTTCATTAAAAAACCTACAGTATTTGATGTTATGAAAATTGCCTCTTATATTCTCTATTATCACATTTAAGAAATGGAGAGCACAGCACCACAGTAAAGATAAAGTCATCTTCCTTTTTGTATAAACTCATCCCTAGCTAATGTATTGAACTTGTGTTGTTGCTGAGTAGCTTAACAGTAAATCAAACAAAAATAGATACTCAATCTATATTAACCACAAAAGGATCCATTCACTGTTTTGTTCTAATACTCTTCTGTCTTTAAAAAAATTAAGCCATGTAACAGAGAAATATTAATCTCAGAAGTCACAATCTTGTACTATGATTGTGTGGTCTGGAATATCTGGAGTTATTCCTCTGCTGTTAATGATTAAGAGAAGATATAAACTGGATTGGTTTATATTATCGATTACTGCTATCCATACCATATTTTCTATCCTTTATTTTGCATTTCCAAAGCACTTTTTATGGTGCATTCTTCTAAGTGGTCCTAAAATTATGCTTCTATTTCTTCTGTACTTCTGCCTGGAGCTATGGACAGCAATCTCTTTGGCAGTCAAATATATGCTGAAAAATCTTGCTTTCTAATTGCTTTAAAATATACTACAGGAGGCACAATATGTTCCACTTGGCTCTGAATGTTTTAAAATCAGGGGAAAAGACAGCTGGTTGAATGTCTTTTGCTTCTCAGAGGAAACTAACATGTGATCTGGTGAACATAAATCAAAATATTTTTCCTTTTTGATTGCAACCTCATTTTCTGGTTTTTTTGCACTCTTTAAAAGCAGTATGGCAGGTGAAACCTAATTTATTAAGAAAAGAAATTAATATGAGCTCAAGCTGCATCTAAGATCTGTTCTATACATCCATGGCTTCATTTTTTTTTCCTGAAGAAATTGTTGCTATTGAACCTTGAGAATAGTTGCTCAAAAGACTACCAGGTGCAAAAGACCAAACTTATAGGTCCCCATTGATTTTCATTAATTTTTCAAAATGTTCTGTAATTGCTGAGTTTTAGGTTTTTTTTTTTTTACTTCTACCTGCTTTCCTTAGAACTATATGTGGCAGGTAACAATGAAATTAATAGCATATCATTTAAAATCAGATGTCAGAATTAATGCCATTTGAGAGTTACTTTTGAATAGTTTTTTGTGTCATATACATTGACTGTAGTTTGTACAATTCTCCCTTGTCTAGTAGACCCTTAGGGGAGTGAAAGAATGTTAGTTCTTTTGAATGCAAAGCTTTCCCTCCAATCAATCTCTTCTTCGCCATCTGCATTCCAAGGTATTTGATACTTTAGTTACAGTTGTGTCATGCACAGCGACCACCTGAGAACGTACATTCTGTTGCATTCTGATCAGGTTAAAACACATTATCATATCTGTCCTTCTTTCAGGCCTGCCTTTAGGACAATGTGAAGATGATAATCACCGTCCTTGGTAACAATCTGATATCTACCACTTCTTGATGAAACGTTGTTAACCACAACTTTGTGGTGTGACCCATCTTAGCATAATCTATGAAATCAGAATCAGCTTCTTGCCTAACTTATGGTCACTAGCCATGGTCATCCCTATCTTCCAAAAGGGTGACCCCAGCCTAGTTGAAAATTACAGACCAATCTCATTATGTTGCGTCACATGCAAAGTCATGGAACCAATCATAAACCAATCCATTGCCCTTTACTTAGAGGCAAACAACCTACTCTCTAACAAGCAGTTTGGCTTCAGAAAAAAATGTCCTGAAATCTGCAACTCTTACACTGCAAAAACATATGGACTTCACAACTCGACCAGGGTAAAGCAATAGATGCAATTTACATAGACTTCTGTAAAGCCTTTGATTCAGTAGTACACGACAAACTTCTTCTAAAACTAAAATCTTATGGCATTTCCAGATCCCTGCACAAGTGGATAGCTACGTTCCTATCAAACAGGCAACAAGTAGTCAAAATAGGGAACCCCTATCAAACCCTGCACCTGTTAACAGTGATCTCTTTATACTTTACATAAATGACCTTTGTGATCATATTATAAGCAACAGTGTTCTCTATTCAACACCACTGACAATACTGCTACTCTACAAAAATACCTTGACTATCTGTCAGAATGGTCAAACAATTGGCAACTCCAAATCTCATCCAACAAATGCACTGTCTTACACATTGGCAAAAAAAAATAAAAATCAAAACACAAAATACAAGCTGGGCGGATACGACCTCGTAGACAACCCTCACTCTGTCAAGAACTTTGGAGTACTCATCTCAAATGATCAAAGTGCTGGAGCTCACTGTAACAGCATTGCCAAAAAGGCATTAAAAGTTGTTAAGTTGTTAACCTAATTTTGCATAGCTTCTTCTCTGGTAATCATTGGCATTCTTCAGTCTCAAGAGACTATGGTATTGTGCTCTGGAAAGAGGTCCTAAAACAGCATCTAGTGTGACTAAAAAGGCCAATTTGAGAGTGGCAATCCCTTCCACACTGAGGGCAGATACATTCTGTCCCCTGCCCAGCCCCCAGATTTCGCTGGTTCTGGGACTGCCTCTTTGCCTCACCTGCCAAACAAGTGTCTCTTCGAATTGGAGAAGGCCATGCTGCGTCTTTAGCTTCCAAGCTGAATGATCAGAGATCAAGGTTTCCCAGTTATTAATGTCCTTTCCCAGGGCCTTTAAGTCCCTCTTGCAGATATCCTTATATCGCAGCTGTGGTCTCCCTCTGAGGCGCTTTCCCTGGACTATCCCTGGTAATATTGTACTACTAACTAGAGCATACAAAACATTTGCTAGACCAATTCTCAAATACAGCTCATCTGTCTGGAATCCACACTCTATATCGGACATTAATACAATTGAGAGAGTCCAGAGATATTTCATGAGAAGAGTCCTCCATTCCTCTACCTGCAATAAAATAGCTTATGCCACCAGACTTGAAAATTTGGGCTTAGACAACTTGGAACTATGCCGCCTTTGGTCTGACCTAAGTGTAGTACATAAAATTATCTGCTACAATGTCCTACCTGTCAATGACTACTTCAGCTTCAACCACAACAATACATGAGCTTAATATAAGCTTAAGGTAAACCGCTCCAAACTCGATTGCAGAAAATATGATTTCAGCAACAGAGTGGTTAATGCCTGGAATGCACTACCTAACTCTGTGGTTTCTTCCCCAAATCCCCAGAACTTTAACCTTAGACTGTCTACTGTCGAACTCACCCCATTTCTAAGAGGTCTGTAAGGGGCGTGCATAAGTGCACCAGCGTGTCTACCATCCCTGTCCTAATGTTCATAATTATATCTATACTTATATCTGTTATCTAATACATGCTTGATGAAATAAATAAATAAATAAAAATATATTTGGGCAATAGGCAAAAAAAAAAATCTTACTGTATCCTCTCATTCAGAGCATTCTACTCTGTTCTAATTCAACCAACATAAGAATGACATTCCTGAGAAAGAAAGAAAAAGAAGATCTTATGTTTCAGTGGCTTAGTGCTGGTTAAAAGAGAATAACCTGGTTACCCTCAAGAAGAATTTCCTCAGGCTTTCTAGCCTAATATTCTAAGGATTTCTTTTCTTGTAGAGATTTGAGGAACCTCCTGCTCATTTCTCATTTGGGAAAGTCATTATACAAGTTTTAGTTCCCCGTCAAAGCTGTCCTCTTTTACAAACATACCCCCCACATTATGTAGAATTTAACATATAAATTGTACTATGAAATATTTCATACAAGTCGAAATGTATATGTTTAAAGATGTATATGGCATTGTAGAGAAATGTGATTATATAAGGAGAATGAAACAATGCCTTATATGGCAAGAAAGAAGGAGAACAAAATAGAAAGGTTAGTGAGATTTCTACTTTGGAAACATTCAAAGGAAAGCATAGTACAGTATGACATTATGATATGATAAGATACATGATATGACATGAGTGTGTTATTTTAAACAATCAAGTTAATGTTTAAAATCTCAGACCAAGGTATAAAGAAGACGCACCCACCTTTTAAAATAAAAATTGTAGTATACTTAAGATTGGGAGATTTGAGAGGACTTTTTGACACGGTAACTTTAGCTGTTCAACTCCCATGCCCAAACTGACTGGAAATAAAGATGGCTTAAGAAATTCATTTTCACATGTCAACCCCTTCCTCCAATTGGGCCATTGTGATAGCCTGATACTGTCACATTTACCATGGGCATGATTGGTAGATCCCATTGCTTCTTTACTATCCTTGGAGAATCTAAAAAAAGGAAAAAAAGAAGGGGGGGAAACATTGCAGTTTTATCATTTTTTCCTCTCTCACAGGTTAAAAGAGGGAAATGGCAGAACGTTTGTCACTGGGCTTTTAAAAAAAAGTAGGGCCACATTTCCCTCTTCTATCAATATACTTATTTTACCTTATTTTATTTTTTTTAGAAAAAAAGACATTTCCCCCCCCCACTATTTCCTCAGCCAATCTGTTTTTAAAAAAGGAGAAGAAAAGGCATTACTGACACAGCTATTAGTTGGACATGAGGTGTTGGCCAACAGCAGGGCTGTACCAGTGGTGGAATTCAATTTTTTTTTACTACCGGTTCTGTGGGCGTGGTGTGGCTTGGTGGGCGTGGTTTGGTGGGGAAAAGATACTATAAAATCTCCATTCTCACCCCACTCCAGGGGAAGGATACTGCAAAATCTCCATTCCCACCCCATTCTGGGGCCAGCCAGAGGTGGTATTTGCCGGTTCTCCAAACTACTCAAAATTTCTGCTACCAGTTCTGCAGAACCTGTCAAAACCTGCTGAATAGCACCCCTGGGCTGTACCATATGTAGTCCACTGAGCTGCCTTGTTACTTTTAAAAATAACCAATCCACTGCCACTAAATGTCACTGCTGCCATAAAGGATCTGCCATCTAGGTTTTTGCAGCCACTCCTGTTTTAAAACTGCTGGATGCCTCCAACACCTCACATTCACTGCTGGCTCCCTTGCTGATGCCATACTGCTAGCCACAAAACAGTTGATGGGCACACCAAGTGTTCCTTTGTTACCAATGATACTTTTTAAGGTATTAATGTAGCTCTTTCCTTCCTGTGAGTTTTGCAGACCTGGCCTACAGTGAGATAAGGTGCAGCAGGTAGACCAAACAATTTTGCTTCAGTTTGCAGAAATCAAGAAACTGTTTTTTTTTTTTTTGTTTTTTTTTGCTGCAGAACTGGAATAGATTACAGAGTTTGTCTTTCTAATGGACTGGGTGAAGATTGATGTCATCTATTCCTGTCCTCAAGAAAAGGTCAGTGGTTCTTATTTGCACAGAGGCAAGTTGGCTAAAAGATGTAAGAATGGGTTGAGACTTTTTGTTTTTAAAATAGCGAGAGGGAAGTAAATATCAGATTGTGGGCTTGCAAATTGACTTAAGCCCTTAAATTAAAGCTTTGCAGGACTATACATACAACAAACAATGATTTGTCTTTCCAAACACTTTTAGCATTCTCGATCTCCCAAAGTCAGTTAGAATTTGTGACTAGCCCAACAAATCAGAAGCGTAATAACTATTAGTATAACTGATATCAAAGTTAAACAGTGTTGGAATGGGGAATTCTTTAGTAGTGTATCATTATTAGAGTACCTCTGAATCGGATTAGCTTTAGGAAGCTGTTAGCAAATCATTAAAAAATACTCTATGGAAGTATTGAATAGATAAAGAATGGGACTTTATTTATTTAAAACATTTATATATCTGCCCATTTTATATCGAACATTGGGCAGATCCCAACCTACAAAACTGAAATCATGCTTCTCTGATGCCATGGTCCTAGTTTACTATTTGTTTGTTTTTTTCATATGCAGCAAACATAATGAAGTCTCTGCATACTTTAAAGAGGTATAGATGAATCTCATGTTATCAAGAACATTGCAGGAAGAATATAGGAGCCTCTAACTGGTGATGGCAACCTTCTTTCATTGCTTATGTCATCTACAAAATACTGATATATTGCTCTAAGACATGTTGGGGAAACAAATTGGGATATATATATATATATATATATAACTGCTCTGTTCTGGACATTTGTACTTCAAAACATAAAACCTGGTAAAAACATCATATATTTAAACACTAAGTTCTGCCAACATTTTCAGTACAGCTAGCCCTTCACTTATATAATTGTGCCTAAAATTTCTGATGATAAGCAAGACAGTGAGTTTTGCCCCACTTTAACAACTGTGGCAAGAAAGGCATGGCCTCTCTTGCCATAGATGTTAAGTTAGTAACATGGTTGTTAAGTGAAGCTGACTCCCCATTGACTTTGCTTATCAGAAAGCTGAAAAAAGTGATCACATGTTCCCAGGATACTACAATCGTAGTAAATACATGTCAGGTGCCAAATGTCCAAATTTTGATCATATGACCACTAGGATGTTTCAACGGTATAAATCAGTGGTGGGTTTCAAAAACTTTTGTTACCGGTTCTGTGGGAGTGGCTTGGTGGACGTGGCGTGGCTTGGTGGGCGTGGCAGGGAAGGATACTGCAAAATCACCATTTCCTCCCGATCAGCTGGGACTAGGGAGGCAGAGAATAGATGGGGGTGGGGCCAGTCAGAGATGGTATTTACCAGTTCTCTGAACTACTCAAAATTTCCACTACCGGTTCTCCAGAACTGGTCAGAACCTGCTGAAACCCACCTCTGGTATAAATGTGAAAAATGTTCATAAGACACTTTTTTCAGTGCTGTTGTAACTTCAAACAGCCACTAAATAAATGGTTGTAAATCAAGGACTATCTGTATTTTAACCGAAGAATTCTAAACCAGTTCAAAGATTCCTTTCTTTCTTTCTTCCTTCCTTCCTCCCCCCTTCCCTTTTGACGAATCAGTGAACAAAAATGGTTGTGGTATGGAAATGTCCTTTTCTAGTAAGAGCAAACTTTCCAGAGGGCACAGTGCTTTCGGGCTGAATCTTTACACTTGTCAGAATCATATCCATGCATACATTACTATGATATAGTCTATGACTTCCTTGTCAACCAAGAACATTGCAATGTTTATTATTATAATACAGCTCCCGCCAACTTCAGTATATTACAACTGTTAGAGCCTTGATTATTTCTCAATGGCTTTCAGTTGAAAGAGTAACATATTGTTTGGAACATGAATGAGATAATATAATGAAACCTGAATTTGGATTTTGTTGCTGTGCTTATTTTCGAAATGACATGGTTGCTGCTATTTGACTGAAAATATTAATGGAGGGTTCATTTTTCATGAAGTGAAATATGGTACTTAATATGGAGTGTGGAAATATAAACTCCACATGGAGAGAGGTACTGCTAAAGTTTGATTTGAAAACCTGCATACAATTTTCATGGGAGATGAATATTTGCTCTCATTTTTCAGTAACAACTTTAGACATTCAGAATCTGGAAAATTACTTGTGATTTAAATGAGAGAATAGAACAAGAAAATCACCTGCCTTCTTTGCAAATTCTTCAATTTTAAGATACTATAAAACTTTTAACTAGTTTTTTTTTTTTTTGCCTTTCATAGATAGTTAAGTTTATTTATTTGCACCTCGTACAACGAAATTAAATACCATCTTCAGTGTACATTATAACTATAAAAATAAAACACAAACACACATCCTTCACATTCTATACAATTGAATTGAAAACCTGATATTGCATTAGTATTACAGTATACAGTAGAATTCAATATAGTTACTGCTCTGGGATAGAAGCTGTTTTTGGCCTATTTGTTCTTATTTTTATTATCCTGTACCGTCTGCCAGATGGTAATAGTTCAAAAAAAGGGTGCCCAAGATGAGATGGATCTTTAAGAATGTTTTGAACTTTCTTAAGGCAGTGGAGCTTTAAAGCTCTTCCAAAGAGGGAAGAGGGCAACCAATGATCCTCTGGGGAATGACGTTAACCCCCTGGAGTGTTGTCCTATCTGCCACTGTGCAATTGGCAAATCATACACAGGTGCAGTAAGTTAAAATACTCTCTATGGTGCAGTGGTAGAAGGTCACCAGCAGTTTTTCATTTAGTTGTTGTTTCCTGAGAAGTCTCAGGTAGTATAATCTCTGCTGGGCCCTTTTGACCAGTGCTGCAATGTGAGTGCCCCAGGTCAGATCCTCCTTTATGATAACACTCAGAAACTTAAAACTGGCTACTTGCTCCACTCAGTCTCCATTGATAAGCAAGGCTGGAGGTCTGATCTATTCCTTCTATAGTCCACTATAAGCTCCTTGGTCTTATTGGTATTAAGGACCAACTTATTGTTTCACATCATGAAAGCAACCAGTCCACCTCAACTCAATAGGCAGACTCATCACCCCTGGAGATGAGTCCCACCACTGTTGTATCATCTGCAAATTTAGTAATACTATTACTAGCGTGAGTGGGAATGCAGTCATGCACATAGAGTATAGAGTAAGGGACTCAACATGCAACCCTGTGATGTACCAGTGTTAAAAAATAAGGGCTGAAGAGATATGATTACCTAATCTGACTCTCTGAGAGCGGCTAGACAGGAAATCCATAATGCAAAGGCAGATTGAATAAGAAAGTCCAAGATCCATAAGTTTAGACACTAGTCTATGTGGAAGTATTGTGTTAAATGCAGAGCTAAAATCTACAAAAAGCATCCTCACATAGCCCCCACCCCCGCTGTTCCAAATGAGTCAGAACAGTGTGAAGAGTGATGGCTATAGCATCCTCTGTAGATCTATTTCTTCTGTATGCAAACTGGTGTTTATCAAATGTATGCAGAAGACCAGAAATTATGTGCTGGCAGACCAATTTCTCAAAGCACTTCATGATGATAGGAGTGAGTGCCCCTGGTCTGTAATAGTTGAGATTATTGATAGGGAACTTATTTGGCAGCAGAACAATGGTTCAAACAAGATGGAATAATGGACTGGGATAAAGACTGATTGAAGATCCTGGTAAAGCCAACTGATCAGCAGTGTCTTTAAACACTTGGCCAGAGATACCGTCAGGACTGGCAGCCTTTCTAGGATCCACAGCCCTCAGAATGCTCCTCACCTCCTGTTCCTCCACAATGAGGTGGGGGTTACAATGGGCTGGTGGCTGTATTTCAGCTGTCTCTGATGTCTCCATTTAAAAGCGAGCAAAGAAATGATTCAGCTCCTCTGCCAACGAAGCATCCCCCTCAGCAGGGATGACATTGGTCAGTTGATGGTTGATAATTTGTTGAATCCCTCACCACATCTGCCTCATGTTAGTACTAGAAAAATTATCCCCAATCTTTCTCTTATAATCAGTCTTGGCCTTCCGAATACCTTGGAAGATAGGCCGTTTTGTTTGAGTGCACCAAAAGGTTTTTTATTTATTTTTTATTTTTTTAATTTACAAGGCTTCACTTTCCAAATGAATCTAATTCTGAGTGGTATATAGTTCTCCTTTAGATTCCATTCATATTAAAAGATAAGGATTATACTTTATTGTGCAAGTTTATGCTTTTTCATCCATTCCTCTCTTCCTAGTGGAATAGTTCCCCAGTCTCAATGTGTGCTAGTGTTAATGGTTTTTGGATAGTTTCTTCAACGCTATCTCCATGGATCTCCATAACCTTGTTCCTATTGGCTTAATGCAGTGTGTAAATCCAGTCTATAATGGCTTGATGAACAAACCACAATAAAAGTGATATGTATGAATTTAGCCACGGATTAAATTAGACATTCCAGAAGGATGGTTTTCTCCTATAAAATTTTGATTAGGCCTCCAATCATGGTGTTATGTAGAAGATACATACTAGCAAAATTATGAGAGAATATATGAGTTACTTACAGAAGCTTTTCCCTAGATAATATAAAACCTCATCCTGAAAGTAGTAAAAATGGTACAGGAAGTGGCCTTTCTTGAGGTATTGGGTTGCATGCAATGTTGGCCTTGAATAATAATTTACACCACCTTTTGGCAAATAATTCAACATCAAATAAACCACAAAGAGTAATAATATGATCCCATGTGATTGTACTCACTGACGTTCCGGCAGCCACATTCTGCATTAATTGAAACATATAGATTATATTTGAGAGCAGCCCTATGTTCAATCGTCCAGCTAGGGAGTTATAAAAGTATGGCAGGAAGATTTGTAGCCAGGCAGTAACTTCAGTTAGTTACAGTTCTTCTGCCTTTTGCATTTTCCTTCAATTTTTCACAATTAACCAATACAATTTATCCAATCCCCCCCCACCTCTATGTTATCCATACCAATATTAAAATTAAGAATTAAAATCAAGTCCTAAAGTCAGGACCAATTTACGGAAAATATCCATAGTGCCTAGGGCCCATAAAAATGATTTTTTTTTTAAATTAGAAAGAGTAAAAAATGAAGTTAAATTATTTATCTTCCGTGGTTTTTAATTAAAAAAAGGCAAGAAACACAAACATAGGATCTCACGTTTATTTCATTTATATCAATGATTCTGACCTATGAAATAAATCCATGCAATATATAGCATTCTTATTTTTGCAAAACTTTCAGCAGTCAGAGAATAGAAAGTGCAGGTAGGCTCTACATGATCCAACATGTACAGAAACTATAATACACATTTTTAAAGATTAGTACAATACTAAATATCCTGAAAAACTGAACTAATGAATACACTGTCCATTATCATTTTGTCCTTAGCATATGTTTTTAATTCTAGATTTTTCTAGCAGTGTGATCAAAGATAAAGCAATGTTAATTTTTTTTAAAAAAAAATTCTTTTGGTCTCTCTAGATAGATGAACATTTATTAAGGAAGTGTTGCCTCTGACTATATATTAAATACACATACATATTGCATACTGCAATGTGTATATATCGAATATACAGTTTTATGAAGACAGAGAAGCAATTTAATGTAAAGTCTGCCTGCCTGCCTGCCCTGCCCGTCCATCCATCCATCCATCCATCCATCCATCCATCCATCCATCCATATCATCATCCATCCCATTATCACATTTTTACTTGCCTGATTTGGGATTTTATCTGGTCAATAAAAATGCCGCTACTTATTTATATTTAAAATAATAATAATTTGCATTTATTTTACATAAAATATCAATAAACTTTGCCTAATACTCAGCATTTATTTAGACTCTCAGACAGGTTTACTTTGTGAGGCTCCACTAACCAAGCACTTAAACATCATTTTTCACATCTTTTTTTTTTAAAAAAAACCCTCATAAAAGAGCCATATTCTTTGAATCTATCTAGTTGTCTCTTGAAAAATTTAAAATAATGTACAGTAATAATTAAGATAGTAAAGCATTATAATTCTCTTGTTAATTGTTCAGATTATGTTTTGCTAGAGTACCTGTAAGAAAGATGACTCTTATGTTGATGGGTAAAAACCTGTGCAAAGTAGACAGAAGTTTTCATTATTAATGGATGAACATAGATCGTTTTGAAACTTCAAGTAAGGTGAGGTTTGTTTGTTTGTTTGTTTGTTTGTTTATCCAATGCTGCAGATTTACTATTCATATTAAGTGTCTATAGCTACTGAGCTTGCAAAATACAGTAATGTGAAATGTCACAAAAATAGAAGACTTTTGCAAAATGTTCAGGATGTCATTTTCACCCAGTTACACCTCTAATTTAACTACATAAAAATTAACTAATCTTCTCAGTTTTATATAACATATGAGTTTTACATTGCCAGAAATTGGTGAACTGCAACTGGATAGAAAGCAAAAGATTAATAAATTGATCTTTCCCTTTCTATCCAATTAATCTTTCTTTTGCTTCTGAATGAAGATAAGACTGTAATTCAGTCTTCGCCAGGCTCACAAAATGATCTAGCCACCCCTGGGAGATATGCTTACAGAGGCAGAGAAAGATGCTTCAAGCTGTTTTATGCTATGTGTCTTCTGAAAAAATTAACAGTGAAGGATGTTGTTGTTAGATCCACCACCTTCAGCTTGGTGCCTCACTGGCATTTTGCCATCATCAGGGAAAGAGAGGGGGGAACAAATGGGCAATAAAGTATACCTTTATGATGGGAAATTTGAAGGGCGAATTGACAGTTGAGGAAGAGCATTTTGGAATCTGGTTCATGCTAGCATCTTCAAGGCCGTTTACCCTGAGAATGGAATTTCACCAGCCCAAATACTTCAATGTTTCCCAAAAAAACTCAGTGGTGCCAGATTGGCTACACATGGACTGACCATGGGGGGATAGGGCTGGGGGAACAAGAGGTTAGTTTTGTGTTGATGTGCGGGAACTTTAGATTTTGCTTGAGTCTACTGCAATTAGCATTTCTTAGTAAAATTGCCTTTTCAGTTCAACCAAATGGAGTTGAGAGTTTTAGTTTCCTAGGAGATCAGATTGGGGCAGGTCTGACAGTTGTCCTATTAGTCAAGCTTTGACCCAAGCTGTAAATCTTTATATGCCATAAAGAAGGAGTTTTAGAATCCTTTAGTTCCAAAGGGTAAAATTTATTGGGACGGCTTGGAGATGGAGAGACAATGGAAAGAATACTGAATTTTTTTGCAAGATAATGATTCAGAAATTCATATGTTTAATTCAAATAATGTCTTTGAATTTATTTGGTGAACTGCATCAAATTATTCTTTTAGACTCACTTCCCATCTGCAGTATGGTATAATCAGTATTGATGCACTTCACCTGTTAAGCTGATGAACAAAATGTGTATGTGTAATATTTGGAACACTCCGAAATAGAGCTTCAAATGTGGGAAACCTGTGGTCAGATGTTGACTTGTACAGTTTCTTACTGTCCTAGCTAGCATGGCCAAAACTCAGGAAGACTGAAAATTATAATTCAGCAACATCTGAATCAGGAACACTAACGACACTATAGAGCACTGCACACCAGAACAACAAGAACAGTTTTTTCCCGAACGCCATCACTCTGCTAAACAAATAATTCCCTCAACACTGTCAAAGTATTTATTAAGTCTGCACTACTATTAATCTTTTCATCTTCTCTCTTTTTTTTTTTTTTTTTTTTGCCATTTTAAGATATTTCTGTATCCTTACTTTCTTTTTTTTTTTTTTTTTTTGAATTTGATTTTATTATAACATATAGTAATACAATCGGTACATTTTCGGTTCATTGGTGCAGTTATATACATATATACATCTGCATACATTATTGCTTGTCTTTTGTTGATATTGTTTCTTGGAGCTAGATTTAATTTCAAACATTTAAAAATAATAGTGCTCAACTCCCTAAGACTAAATCTAATACTATTCATATAGATTTTGTTAATTAGTTAAAATTTAATCTCTATTACCTTCTTTATTTCTTTCCCCCATCCATTCGTACCACATGTCCCACACGCTATAAAATTCTGAATCTTCTCTGTCATTAAGTTCTGAAGTCAATTTGTTCATTTCGGCGCACTCCAATATTTTTCCAATAACATGTTCTTGAGGTGGTATTTGTTTTTCTTTCCAATACTGGGCAAAGGAAATTCTAGCGGCTGTCAGAATATGTATAATTAAATACTTTTTCTTTTTTGCATATTCAGTTTTCAAAATTCCCAGGAGAAAAGCTTTTGGGTCAAAATCAAAATTTTCTTTTATTATTTCTCTAATCCATACCCATATCATCCTCCAGAATTTTTGTGCCTGATTACATGTCCACCAGCAATGATAAAAAGTACCCTGCTGATGGTCACATTTCCAACATTTAGGGCTCGAATTGGGGTAGATCTTCGCTATCCTGGCTGGGGCCATATGCCATCTATAAAACAGCTTGTATTGGTTTTCCTTATAAGCCGTCGCCTTTGTCATTTTAAGGTTGTTATTAATAGCCTTGGGATTGATAAGTAAAGCAAAATATCCATATATCTTAGATTTCAGGTAATTTTTCTTTTTTAAAAACGAAACAAAACATTAAATGCCCTGTTGAAAGAAACATGACAATGGTGTCCTTTCTGGAATCTCCACTTCTAAAGCAATCACTTCAGAGTAGGACAATTTCTGGGGTAATATTAATTTCACACAGACATATGCACTGTTATCTTTTCCTCCAGTCAACTCTTCTTTCATCAGTTACCTATTTTCAAGAATTCACAATGACCAATCCATTTTTCCCTGCATTATTTAATTAAGAAATCTAACAAGCTAAAACATACGGAAAGAAAGTTAAGGAACTGGAGGCAAATTTTATTGGCTTTAGTTCAGAGTTTCGAATTTTCAAATATATGCTTCTGTTGAAAATTCTCCATAAAATTGGGAGGATGAATGATTTCCCCACAGAAATATTTATATCCCCCTCTTTGCTTACATTCCAAAAATTAGTTTAATCAGTTTATTGATTGTGGGTATCTATCCTGGAGGCTTTATTGGATTTTATTCCTATGTTTCCTTCCTTTGATTATTTTTTCTATCTCGTTTTGAATGTGGCCCAAAATCCTTTAGAAGTAAGGTAGATTATAAATATTAAAAAATAAATAAAAGAATAACAACAACTATGAAAAACACAATGAAGTAGCACATATGCTTTCCTGAGCCTAAACTGTACATTAAGAAAAAATAAAATAATGCCAGAATGGGATTCAGCAGACTGAGGTTCATGACAAAGCATGGCCCAAATATTCCAAAGATTTTGGAATTTGGGAAAATTCAGAATGGGAAACAACTGCCTGAAATTCCAATCAGTTATTGTCAATGAAAGTATCTGAGATTGATGATATTTCAAAATGCCCTTCATCTCTCAAAAATGGTTTAAAGGCAGTGGTGGGATTCAGCCATTTTGGGCGAACCTGTTAAATACTGAAAGACTGAAAGGTTTTCCCTCTGGTCCGTTTTTTGAGCAGGAAAAATACTCAAATGTGCTTGGTTGAACTTCCTGACAGCTCCCTATATAAGGGCAAGCTGTCAGAGAGGCAAGCTGCTGGACTGTACGTAGTTGCTGAATAAAGAGCTGTTCTCTGAAGCCATCTCCAGTCTCTTCAATCACCCAATTTAACAGAACCGGTAGTTAAATTGCTGGCTGGCCCCACCCCTCCCCTACCAGGAATCCCCAGATGCCCTATTTTGGTTTCTAGGCCCAAAACAGGTAAGTGCAGGGAGGCTTCCTAGGCCCAAAATAGGGTGCATGGGAGTGCAGTGCACCCCCACTGCCTGTTTTCACTCCCAGGAGGCTGAAGGGAGGCCTTCTAGGCCCAAAATGAGGCATGGGAGGCGCACCCCCTTTTGGCCAATGTTCACTCCCAGGAGACTTCAGGGAGGCCCCCAGACCAAAAATGGGGGCGGGGCAGGCCATCCCCCCATGGCCCATTTTTGCTCCCAGGGAGGTGCAGGAGGCCGAATGCTGCCTGTCACAGCCCCTGGCCATGCCCACCATGGCCACGCCCACCCAGTCTGTCATTAGGGCAGAGAACTGGTTGTTAAATTATTTGAATCCCCCACTGTTCAAAGGTGATCAGTAATAATTTTAATGCTGTCAACCTCAGTGTGCTGAGAAGAATAAAATTCACTATCCTGCTGTGTGAATGAAAGAACCCCCCCAAAATTCCTGTCTCTTTGATTTAAAAGGGAAATACAATCAATTTATTGTACCCCAAGCCTAATCAATAGTCTTACTTCATTTTTTTTTTTTTTTTTTGGTTTGGAGCAATTCTGTTCCCCGCACACCCATCCACCTAAAAAAGGAATTGTTCCTATGTAAGAGAACTGAAAACCAATCAATCTCTTTTAAAAAAACAAATCTGCTGGAATGTTGGAAGCCTAGAAGCCAGGAGATGAAGTGAAGCAAAATTTCCTCCAAGTCGGGAAAAAGTATTTAAGACTCTGGTTTCAAATGCATAAAAGCTGGACCAGAAATAAATCAGTTTATCCTTCTAATCTACTTGACATTGTATGAACAAAGAGGCCCAAAACTGACAAAAGTGACATATCAGACCTTGTATGGAAGGATCTTTATTCTCTATTAGACAGTTCCCTATGTTGCTAAATTTAAACAATTGGTATTAAAGAGAATGGACTCAGATAGTGGGCCTAGCTATAAATAAAGATTATAGTTATAGTTTTTGCTAGCATATTTCTACAGTATTTATATATTCTAATTATAAATGTAATGTATATTCACTATGCATTCTATAGTGAAATATTTATATGTCAGCAGCTGAATATGTAAATATTTAGAATTACCTGAAATCTTTTTTTGCATGGGAAAATATATATATATATATACATATATATATATGTAGGTCTTTGGTTATTCGGGTCTTCTCCCACGTAAAATTGGAAGTGTCTTGGCGACGTTTCGACGAAGTCTCATTCGTCATCTTCAGGCTGGTGTTCTCGGCTTCGTGCTACCAGGAGCAATGTGAGATCGTAGCTGTCTCTTCCTTTTAACTGCTAGTGGGGGTGTGAGCTGATTGGGTGCGAACTTGGCTGTGTTCTGATTGGGTGGAGGTGTGTTCTGATTGGTTAGGGGCTTGGCTGTGCTCTGATTGGATGGGGGGTTGGTTGTGCTCTGATTGGCTGGGGGTGTGTTCTGTTTGGGTGGGGGCTTGGTTGTGCTCAGCTTAGTCTGAGTTGCAGGGGGATTTGAGCTGGTGAGCTGCGTTGTTGTTGTTTGGCTTCGTGTTTGTGGCTGTGTGAGCTCTTCATGGTGGGTGTCAGTCTGCTTCATGTATGGATTGGAGGAGTTTAAAGTGGCTAATGATGCAGCTGCGGTCTGGCTTCTGGTCCTTGGTCATGGCTCATTATCAGTGGTGTGAGAGTGCGTGCAGATAGCGGTTTGTGTGTGTTTTCTTCTGGTAGATAGTGTGTCCTAGGGAGCCATTGGATTTTCTGTAGACTAAGACATCCAGGAAGGGAAGTTGGTTGTTTGCTTCTGTTTCCATGGTGAACTGTATTTTGGGGTGTAGGCTGTTGAGGTGTGTGAGGAAATTGTCCAGTTTTTCTTTCCCATGTGGCCAGATTATGAAGGTGTCGTCTACATATCTGAGCCAGAGTTTGGGTTTGTGATCAGATTTTTCTGGAGCTTGGGTTTCAAAGTATTCCATATAGAGGTTGGCAATGACAGGTGAGAGGGGTGATCCCATGGGTGCTCCTTCTATTTGTTTGTATTTCTGTCCATTATAGATGAAGTATGTGTTGGATAGGCAGTGGTTGGTTAGATCTAAGATGTGCTTGGGGGGGTTATATTTGTTTTGGATAACTGTCAAGGCTTCTTTGATTGGTACTTGGGTGAAGAGGGATATGACATTGAATCTCACGAGTAGGTCACTGGGCTGTAAGTTTTGTTGCTTTATGATGTCTATGAACTGGAATGAGTTTTTTACATATGAGGTGATGGATTCTGCATAGGGTTGTAGTTGTTTGGCGAGAAATTTGGCTAGGTTTTGTAGAGGTGAGCCTATGGAGCTGACTATGGGTCTAAGTGGGGTTCCTTCTTTGTGTATCTTGGGGAGACCATAAAGCTTAGGACATTTGGATGATTTCTCTCTGGGAATGATTCTTTGCTGAATCTCTTCGCTGATGGGGGAGGCTTTTATTTTGGATCTGGTGGTTTTTTCCAGGTAGGTGGTGGGGTCTGTGTTTAGAGGTTTGTATATGGAATCTTGGAGTAGGTTGGTTAATTTGGTTTGGTAGTCAGATGTGTTCATAACCACCGTGGTATTGCCCTTGTCTGCTGGTAGGATTATTATGCTGGTGTCTTCTTTCAGGTTAAGTAGTGCTGTCTGTTCCTCTTTGGGTAAGTTACTTTTGGGTGGCTTGCTGCTGCAGAGGATGTTGGTGATTTCGAGTCTGATTCTGTTTGCATCGTCAGGATTGATTTTGGTCAGGCTGGTTTCAACTCCGCATATAATGGTTTAAATGGGGATGCTTTTGGGAGCGACTGCAAAGTTGAATCCTTTGGAAAGGACATTGGTTTCGGCTTTGGTGAGGATCCTATCTGAGATGTTATGCACTGTTTGTTTCATGTGTGGCTGTGAGGGTGGAGGGGATTGTTTCTGGCGTCCTTGTAGTCTTCAGAGTTTGTTGGTGTGTGTGTCTGTCTTGAGGGTGGTCTGTGTTTCGGCTCTCCAGACGGCAAGTTGTTTGGATTTGTCCCAAAGCACGAAGCCGAGAACACCAGCCTGAAGATGACGAATGAGACTTCGTCGAAACGTCGCCAAGACACTTCCAATTTTACGTGGGAGAAGACCCGAATAACCAAAGACCTACATACTAACACCCGCGAAAACCTGAGAAAACAAATATCGCACCTCTACGGGGAGGAAATCCACCATCTGACCAGGATCTATGAAAAACTTGAAGTCCAAAGAGCTTCCATTTTATGTGACCTTGCATTCATACGCAACTGCCGAGATCAAAATTTAATCCCCACAGGCTTCCAACTGAAAATCTCATATAAATGTTTTACAGATGGCACTTAGCACCAGCCAGATTAGCCAAAATATACCCGAATGCCTCCCCACACTGTTGGAAGTGCAAAACAAAAAAGGGGACATACTACCACGCCTGATGGAAATGTATAAAGGCCCAACAATACTGGAAAGACATAAAGGGAACTATTGAAGAAATAATAAACCAACAAGTAGAAAACACTCCAGAATTCTTTTTATTTGGAATGATAACAACACAACACAACAAAGAGACAAAATATCTCATCATACACATTCTGACAGCAGCACGGTTACTGTTCGTGCAAAATTGGAAATCAGACCAACTCCCAACCAAAGACAAATTAATCTCAAAGATAACAGAGTGTGCAGAAATGGATAGATTGACACTGGAACTCCAGGATAAGGAAGAAAGTGAATACTATCTTGTGTGGCACCAGTGGTATCAATGGCTGGAAAAGAAAATCAGTACAAATATAGATGAAAGAAAATAGGGTAGAAAATTTAAAATTGGAAATGAATAAAGAGGAGATGCAAGATTATTTCTAATTTAAAACACCTGAATTGACAATGTATCATTCATATATTAACTTACAAAGCAATATATATTCTGATGATGACCAAAACATATATGTAAAATATGGTGTGGGTAGGTAGGTGGTGGGAATCTGTTTGTCTTTGTAATGTCTTTGTATTTTTTGTATTGTCTTTATATCTTTGTTTAAAATCCAAAAAAAATAAAAATAATAATAATAAAAAAAAAGAGATTTCACAGATCCAGGGCTGTAGAACAACTTAGTTTACATAGGTAAAACCTAGTCCCTGGGTGGGACATTATATCAAATATGATTTATAATGTAATTGACAAATTTGATGACACATGATAGAAATAAGAGTACAGTAAGAAGAATTTTAAAATACTTGTTAAGGAAGCAAGTCCAATTTCTATTATTAATGTTTATATTAAATTATACTAAATATATATTAATTCAAACTTCATGAAATGATTATTTCGACAATCACAGCCATTATATTTTTTCTTTCTGATTATACAGTCAGACTCAGAGAATTGACAACCATATGAATGAGGAAATCAAATATATAGCATGTTGTTCAGTCTGAGTTAATAAATCATATTAGTGCCCAAGCAAGAAGCCAATAGGAGAATAAATTTATTCAGAATCGGAAATCTTTCTCCTTTTAATAATAGCAAAACTTAAATAAGTTTTAGTAAAGATGGTATTCAGGTATTATGTTCACGAAAATATGATTTTCATATATTTACTGCCGTATAAAAATAATTTACTACTTTTAAATTAGAATCATTTTGCTTACAAAGGTGTTGTAATGAAATCTAATTAAATATACACAACAATGTTGGGAATGCTCAGGAAATCACTGTTTCTAGATACAAAATAAATTTAAGTAAGAAGAGGCCATAGAGCCATGATGGCGAAGTTGGCAAACAGGCCATTTCTGGCATCCAGAGAGCCTCCAGGGGGGTGGTGAAGGCCGCTTTCACCCTCCCCAGACTCCTAGAGAGGCTCTGGAGGCTGGGGACAGCAAAAAACGGGCCTTCCGGTTCCACCGGAAGTTGGCAAACTCCCACCAATCTACAGTAATATTACCTTTGATTACCACACTTAAACTGTGGATTTTTCCAATCCAGAAAGTGGTAGTGTTTTCACCAGTATAGAAGGTTTAGTAGAGAGATTGGGAAAAGCAAGTGGAGAGGAATAAAAGATAAGGTGATCAATAGCTATCTTTTGTTTGGGAATGCAGAAAGTATGCCACTGAATACTAATTCACGGGACATAACAACAGAAAAAGGCTATTGCATGCATATGTTGCTTTTGGGCTTCCTGGTAGCATGTGAATCTAATCTTCAAGACTCTTCTGTTTTTAAGTTTATCAATCAGCAGAATGCAGAATTTGCCAACAAGCATCAGAAGGCAGATTTTATCTTAGAATTTTTTCTAGACCAAATATTGGGAATGCTCAGTAAAGTATTTTGTTCTCTCCATTTTATACTGGTTGTAGCATTCAATGAAATGCAGTCCCAAATGATTTGAGTTTCATCTGATCTAGCATCAAGCAGATGCCAGAAACAAACAAGCAAATAAAAAGATAATTGGCAGTTTATGATTATTAATAATTTTAATTAATTTAAAATATACTTTAAAAAAGCACCAAGGTGTAGTTGTTTCAGATTTGGATAAGCTCTTGTCTAGTATTATTTTCTTTCAGAAAAGAAACCGTGCATCTGAGCAGCTGCTTCATAACATAGCTATAATATATAATATAGTTAAGCCACTTAATTGAGCCACATCTGGCTACCTTTAGAACTGAAATAACAATGCAGCTCTGAAAATCAATGATCTACTGTACAGTACAACTACTCTCCACCCTATTGCGGATCATGCCTTGCGCACGGTCACTCACGCCCTTGTCACCTCCCGGTTGGACTATTGTAATGCTCTCTACATGGGGCTCCCCTTGAAGAGCACTCGGAGGCTCCAACTGGTCCAGAATGCAGCCGCGCGGGTGGTTATGGGTGCAACTCGTTGCGCCCACGTGACACCCCTCCTGCGCGAGCTGCACTGGCTCCCAGTGGTCTTCCGGGTGCGATTCAAGGTGTTGGTTACCACCTTTAAAGCGCTCCATGGCATAGGACCCGGGTACCTTCGAGACCGACTTCTGCCACCAATAGCCTCCCACCGAACAGTCCGCTCCCACAGAGAGGGTCTCCTCAGGGTGCCATCGGCCAAGTTATGTCGGCTGGCGACACCCAGGGGGAGGGCCTTCTCTGTGGGAGCCCCAGCCCTGTGGAATGAACTGCCCCCGGAAATACGTAAGATCTCCGACCTCTGGGTGTTTCGCTGCGCTCTGAAGACCCTGTTGTTCCGCCAGGCCGGGCTATTAACATAACGTTTTAAATTGGGGTATTTTAAATTTCTGGGATTTTAATTGGAGCCTAATTATTTAATGATTTTAAATTTTAACTGTTGTTTTGTTTCTGTGTTTTTAAATAGGCTGTACACCGCCCTGAGTCCTTCGGGAGAAGGGCGGTATAGAAATAAAATTATTATTATTATTATTATTATTATTATTATTATTATTATTATTATTATTATTATTATTATTATTATTATTATTATTATTATTATTGTCATTGTTAATATCTTCAGTATCCTATAAAAAAGTAACCTATGTATTTTTATGTATATTCAGATTCATGCATCATTTTTTTCCCCTACTCATATTGTTTAATTCTTTTTTGGGTTTGGGAAAGGAACAGTTGATATATGGAAACTAAAACTCTACCTCTTTAAATACTAAAAAAAAAATAAAATGATTTACATGCAATTCTGGCCACTTTTAAAATTTTGCAGGCAAATCCCAAGTGACTTTACTAAAGTTCTTCAGAAGTTGGATTCTAAAATACTATCTATGGAATTATGGCATGACTTTTATACATGGGAGAAAAAAAAACTGTTTTTTTTATCTCTGGCTGCTCTTAAATAATTTCTGTCATGCAACAGAGGAAAAAGGAAGGAAACAAATATTTCTAAAATCACAGGGAGAGCAAAGATGGAGGCACAGTTACAATCACTATTGTTGCTCCCACTCCAGTTATCAAATAAGGAGACGTAGGGAGGGAGGGAGGAGACAGGTTAATGAGCAAGAGTTGGAGGGATTCTTCCTTGCATTGGATTTCAAGTTGATCCAAAAAAACAAAAAACAAAAAAAACCACCAACTTTGGGAGTTTAAATGTTGTTTCTTGGTTTGGAGGTGAACATTATTATTTATTTTATTAATTAATTAATTTAATTTATATACTGCCCTTCTCCCAGAAGGACTCAGGGTGGTATAGAGCCAAAATAAAACACACAGATATAAAATTTAAAAAAACAATTTAAGAAATATTAAATAATTTGGCCCATATCTAATTAAAATAAAACTATCCATTTTGGACATTTAAAAGTTAAAAGTTAACGATTAAAAATTTAAAAATTAGGCCAGCCCGGCTTGTTGGAATAAAAGCATCTTGAGGGCCCGGCGGAAGGTGCGTAAGTCGGGAATCCTCCGCATCTCGGGGGGCAATTCGTTCCAGAGGGCAGGAGCCCCCACAGAGAAGGCTCTCCCCCTGGGGGTCACCAGCCGACATTGTTTGGCCGATGGCACCCAGAGGAGCCCCTCTCTGTGGGAGCGAATTGGCCGGTGGGAGGCTATTGGTTGCAGAAGGCGGTCTTGTAAATACCCAGGTCCTAAGCCATGGAGTGCTCTGAAGGTGGTAACCAATACTTTGAATCACACCTGGAGGACCACTGGAAGCCAGTGCAGCTCGCACAGGAGAGGTGTTACATGGGAGCGCCATGACGCTCCCATAATCACCCACATGGCTGCATTCTGGACCAGTTGGAGCCTCCGAGTACTCTTCAAGGGGAGCCCCATGTAGAGAGCATTACAGTAGTCCAGGCGGGAAGTGATGAGGGCATGAATGACTGTGCATAGGGAGTCCCGATCCAGAAAGGGACGCAACTGGCGGATCAGGCAAACCTGTTAAAAAGCCCCCCTGGCCACGGCTGTCACATGTTTTTCTAAGGACAGCCGTGCATCCAGTTGCGAGCCCTCTCTGTGGGGGCCAACAACTTGCCCCAGAGATGGCACCAACTGACTATATTGGGACAATGGGAGCCACAGCCACTCAGTCTTGGACGGGTTGAGCTTGAGCCTGTTTCTCCCCATCCAGATCTGCATGGCCTCCAGACACCAGGACAACACATTAAGGGCATCATTGGGGCAGTCCGGGGTGGAGATGTACAGCTGAGTGTCATCAGCGTACTGGTGGAACTGCACCTTGAAACCATGGATGATTTCACCCAGCGGCTTCACATAAATGTTGAACGGAAGGGGAGAGAGGACCGACCCTTGCGGTACCCCACACACAAGATGCCTCGAGGTCGACCTCTGGCCCCCTGTCAACACAAACTGCGACCAGTCAGAGAGAAAGGAGGAGAACCACCGCAACACAGTGCCTCCCACCCCTAACCCCTCTAACCGGCGCAGCATGATACCATTGTCGATGGTATCAAAAGCCGGTGAGAGATCTAATAGGACCAAGACAGAGGAAAAACCCCTGTCCCGAGCCCTCCAGAGATCATCAACCAATGCGACCAATGCCGTTTCCGTGCTGTACCCAGGTCTGAAACCCAACTGGAACGGATCAAGATAGACCGCTTCATCCAGGTACTGGGGGAACTGTTGCGCCACCACATTCTCAATAACCTTCGCCACAAAGCGGAGGTTGGAGACTGGACGATAATTCACTAAAACAGCCAGGTCCAGGGAGGGCTTCTTGAGGAGGGGCCTCACCACCGCCTCTTTCAAGGCAGCGGGAAAGCAACCCTCACTCAAAGAAGCGTTGATAATCCTCTGGGGCCAGCCTCGTGTAACCTCCAGGGAAGCCAGCACCAGCCAGGAGGGACATGGATCCAATAAACATGTGGCTGCGCTAAGTCTACCCAGAATCCTGTCCACATCTTCGGGAGTCACCGGGTCAAACTCCTCCCAGATAACACTCTCAAGACCTTCCTCCATCACCCTGCCTGAACCTACCCCGTCAGAGTCCAAACCTTCCCGAATTTGAGCGATTTTGTCATGCAGATACTGTACAAAATCCTCAGCCCTACCCTCCAAGGGGTCTTCCCGCGCTCCCAGATAGAGCAGGGAGTGGGTCACCCTAAACAGGGCAGCCAGGCGGTTATCTGCAGATGCGATAAGAGCGGAAACATAGTCAGACTTTGCCGCTCTTATCTCCACTAGGTAGGTCTTAATATGAGACCTCACTAGTGTTCGGTCAGATTCGGACCGGCTGGCCCTCCAACCGCTCTCTAGGCATCTTTTCCGGCGCTTCATTTCCCTCAGCTCCTCGGAAAACCAGGGAGCCACCTGTGATCGGCACCGGGTCAGAGGCTGCAAAGGCACGACACGGTCCAAAGCTCCAGTGGCTGCCCTATCCCAGGCGGCCATCAGGTCTTCAGCTGCATCATGAGCCAGAATTATATACAGTATGCCTAAAATTTGTATTCCCAACCATGGAATGACAAGCTTTAGTTACATTGTTATGCGAGCCAATAATTACTGTCATACTTGTAGGAAAGGAGAAACCTGTCATGACCACTAGTAATGAGTCATAGATGAATGAATAAGTAAAAGAAATCCACTGAGATGCAAAAGCAGATAGGAAAGAATCCAGAGCGCTGAAGAGAGTAAAGCATAGGCTAAATGAGTGGAAAGAAAAGCCAAACTAGCTGTAAAGGAATGTGAAGCTTACATTTATTTAATCATTAACCTCTATTTACGCTGTACATCCACATGGTAACTCCATATTGGGGTGGGTGCATCTTCATACTTGTTGTCACTATTGTCCATTTACCTTTCTCCAGTCCAGCCCAATTCCTCCAGTTGGATGCTGTTCATTTCCCTGGTATTATTTTCTTTGTATTCCTGATCAGAACAGAAACTCTGCATTTGTGCAGTTGCTCAACACACTTATAATACATAATATAGTTAAGCCACTTAATTGAACCACATCTGGCTAACTTTAGAACTGGCTAACATCTTCAAGGAACAGAACAAGGAGCTCCAGAAATAAAAGAGACCATTTTTAGAATCCTGGTCAGCCCTGTATTTTTATCTTTTGGTGGCAATTAGGCCCTTGCTCTTAAGTGGCTGTGGTGGCATAGCCTGTCGTCTAGGCCTTTGCCCTTTGTTCAACAAGTGATAGTATGGCTGCCATATGTATGGTTTCAGTCAGGGGAAAATATAGAACCAGGGGTGGGATTCAGCTGGTTTGGACCAGTTCGGGCAAACCAGTTGTTATGATTTTGGGCAGTTCTGAGAACTGGTAAAATCGACCACCAGCTAGCCCCACCCACCCTACCCCACCCTGCCCTATATATTATCTTCCCTTCGCCACATGGTCCAGCTAATCTCCATGCCTCGCCTCTGCGCTTCACCCTCTCTGCTCACCAAAGGTAAGCATGCCATTTGCTCACCCTTCAGCTTGGGTTGGGGCCCAGGGACACGGAATTCCCCAGCTCTGGCCTTGCCCCGGAGACACTGCCCACTCACTGCCGCCCCCTTCTGGCCTCAAACTACATTCTTCTTGCCAATAGCACTGCAGTGGAGATCTTGCAGCCATCCCTTGCCAAGGCTCGCTCACTTGCGGAGACACTTCATGTGGTCTCTGGGTCAGCAGCTGCTTCTCTCGGCTGCTGCTCTTGCTGGGAGAAGCATCTCTTGTGCAATTTAGCAGCTGTGAGCTGCCACTTTCCTCTAAGTCCCATCTGGAAAAAGCGCAGTTCAGAGAGGCAGCATTCAACATGGCTGCTGCTTCTCTGTGCTGTGCCCTTTCCAGATGGGACTTAGAGGAAAGCGGCAGCTCACAGCTGCTAAATTGCACAAGGGATGCTTTCTCTCCCAGCAAGAGCAGCAGCCGAGAGAAGCAGCCGCTATCCCAGAGAGCAGAGATGGAGTGGAGCAAGCCCTGAAAGGCTGCTCGGTCGACCCTCACTGCATGGCGGAAGAACACACCTCCGCACGCACATGCACACGCACTCACATTTTTGGCAAGCCAGTTGTTAAGTGGGTTGAATCCCACCACTGTGTAGAACTCCTTGAGAAACAACAACTCTTTTACCTTCTTTTTCCTGCTCAATTACAGAACCTAAGATTTATTTTAATAGGCTATACTTATTGACAGTACAGCGATCATCTTGCTAGGAAATAAACAGTTCGTTGGAGTTGAAATTACACTGCTAATGAGCTCTCAGAGACTGCTTGCAGTGGGATACTATATTCACATTTGATGGATACAGCCCCAAAATGTATAGTTTCTAGGCTGTGCAGATACAAGATCCTTGAAGCTATTCATTGCTATAGAAATGCCACATGCCTGAAACTTTCCTAACTAAGCCAAAGATCATAAACTATGTTAGATGAATTAAAAAGATTATCTGACATTTTATGTCTCATCACCCCATCTTTTCTATCGTGGAAGACATTTGAGGTCAGGGTTTTGTTGTTGTTTTTGTTTTTCCATCTACTATTCTGTCTCTCTCAGTGTCTCCGTCTGTCTTAGAAACCTTGATAGTATAGATGACAAAAATATTAGACATTGGACTTTGTGACTCAGGGAGCGTAAAGAAGAAAGAGCACTGTAACATTTGTGAGCTGCAAACTTGTCAAATGACAAATAGCTTCATTAGGTTTGTACACAATCCAGGAAGAAGTTCAGCTGGAGGGACTATGCAGTGGGATAAACAAGATTTTCTTTGATGAAAAGAGTCCAGACTGCATTGTGAATCCTTATTTAGCATATGCTGCTATGCTACAAGCTGATCTGTTGTTTTATAAAATGTTTCCCCATATATGCATAAGCACATAAGTGCAAAATGTAACGAGAGGTAGAAATTTGAGCTGCAGTTTTGTGGCCATGATTATTTTCTGGAAATGTGAATTATTAATAATTAATGTAAAATTATATCTTTTCATTTTTAAATAAATTAGATTCTCTATAATCATTTTTGGATTGAAGTCTATAGCTCATCCATCATTTTCAGACAGGCAGGAGCAGCAATGTAATTTCTGTGTATCTAGCTTGTTCTTAGAAATAAGCATATAATGTTTTGATAATTCATAAGGATTTTATTGAACTTTTAAATATCTGGAAAGTGCTATTTATTTATTGGGAATGTTTAATATTGTTGTGTGAAAAGTGTAGTGTACAATGTTGATAGAAACAACATTTGTATAGGGAACTTTTCTTAATCCAAAAAGTCACGGAGTGAACTAATAAGGAAAGTAAAACAGAACTTTGCTCTCCTATCTGATGATGGAAGTGCTAGAATAGGAACAGATTGAAGCAGCAACTCTCCATTAGGAGAAGAGTTAAGCAAAGGAGAAAGCCTAGGGCAGTGATGGCTACCCTTTTCTGGACCGAGTGCCCAAACCCCCAAAATGCAATGCACGTGTTGGCCTCTGCACACACACACCGCCCTCCTTGCATGCACATGTAGCCCCTGCATGTGCCCAGCCCCCCCACGTATACATTGCCCCCCCCGCACAAACACACTCCACGCACTTGCATACCCCCTGCACACGCCCTGACTCCCACGCATGCGCAGCAGAGACATGATGACCAGCTGGCTGGCAGGAGGAGTGTGTGCATGCACGGCGGAGTGAACTGGGGTGGCGGCTCACATGCCCACAGAGAAAGCACTGTGTGCCACCTGTGGCATGCGTGCCATAGGTTCACCATCACGGGCCTAGGGGGTGGGAATGACAAATAAAAGAAGAGACACTGAAAGTAATAACTTCTGATAAGATAGTTCAGCTTGTGAACTGTGTGGTTTGATTGGACCAGTGACCGGGATTATGACTTTGAAGCTTTATGAACTACTTTATGAAGTACACTGACAACTTTCTTACCCATCTATGGGCAAATGACACTAATAAAAAGCAAATACAACCATATGATTATGGACTTTGAAGATGTAAAAAGGAATTTCAAGATAGTGGAGACTTGGTGATCTTCTCATCCATACTTCTAGTCTGTGGAAGAGGACCATAAGGAAAAAAGAAGCCTGCAGACAAATGACTGGCAGAAACAAATTATATAATTAGGAGAGATATTTTTTTAAAAATGATTTTTTATGTGGAATGGGTTACATTGACAAGAACTGGTAGAAATGTGTTTAGGTGAAGCATAATAAGGTGGTGTGATCTAGGCTTCTTGAGTCATTAAAACACACCAGTAGTCCCAAAAACCTCTTTTATTGCAAGAGCTGTGAATTACGTTCATTCACAGATGAGTCTCAATTAGTTGCAAAAACTCCTTCAGGAGAAGTCCTTCGGGATAATCACCAACCTTTATCTCCCTTGACATGCTGCCAAAGACCTAATTGGCAAAGCCACATGGAGTCCAGAATCAAACAGAGATGATGACTGGGAACAGAAGTGACAATGTTGCTTTCCTGCAAAGGTCCCACATGCCTTTGCTCCTCTTTTAAGCCTTATGGGAGGGGCCAATCATCTCCAGGCCTTACTCCCAAGTCGTCCCTTTTGTTTTAACTGCTCTTGCTTCTGGCAGCTCTGCGCATGCACGCACTAGGAACAGGCTCTTCCTGTTCCTCTGCCTCTCTTAGGTCCAACTCTGGAGGCTCTGTAGTCTGTGCATAATTCCCAGATGGCCCTGGCCCCATCTCTGCCTCCGACGCAGAGACCTCGTCTGAGCCTTCCCCAGACTCCAAGACTGTCCCATGTTCTTTCCCAGCCTCCTCACCATCCAACTCCACTGCCAGCTCTGCAGGCTACTGGCAGACCACAACATAAGGTATATCTTTAAATGGAATCCTGAGGAGGTTGGAAATGAGTGCCCCATTCTGTTATGGTTAGCAAGATTGCTAAATATGGTATGACAGCTAAAAGAGTACACAACTGACTCAAAATTGTATCTAAAATTCCTTTCAGTCCTTCTTTATGAAAATGATGTCAAGTATAAAATAAAGTGTCACAAATTTCACCGTTAGTTCTTTGTTAGTAAGATAAATAACACCCTGGAAGACAGAAATAAAATTTCTGATTAAAAATGGGTTGAAAACAACAGAATGATATTTAATAAAGAAAAATGCAAAGTCTTTCACAAGGAAGCAGAATCAGATAAGCAATATAATATCACTGGAAAAATATTACACACAAATTTAGTCTGCATCATAAAGCAGTTCATAGGAAATAACAGTCATCATTCCAAATTGCTGAGATACTATGCTGTATTGCAGCTAGTTCTGTGGCCCCTTCTACCGTTAGCAAATAAATGAATCCCAAGCAATGTTAGCCTTACCATCCCAGAAAGAATTCTGATAGGTAGAGCTGAACTTTATTTTCACAGTCAGAGGGGGTTGAAAGGGGAATTTAAAAAATCCTGATTAGCCACTGAGCAAAGAGGGTAAAAAAGTCTTCATTGAATACAGCAGAGAAAGATGATATATATATATTGTCACCTTGTGAGAAAAATCCAAGTTCCAGGTGATTGGACAAAAGGTGTGGAGTGTATCTTTGATTCTCCCTAAAAAACTCTCTGCTGCCTCATGGAGATACAAATATGGGGACAGTTTGGATTGGTTCAGTTGTGTATGAACAGAATCTATTTGTTAGACTAGTTCCGTGATGGCAAACCTATGGCACACGTGCCACAGGTGGCATGCTTAGCCATATCAGTAGGCACACAAGCTCAGCGCTGATTTTCGGGCCTTCTGGGCCTACCAGAAGTAGGGAAACAGGCTGTTTCCTGCCTCTGGAGGGCCTGGGGGGTGGGGAAGGCCCATTTATCTGTCTCACCTGGCTCCAGAACCTCTCTATGAGTCTGGGGAGGGCAAAAACGGCCTTCCCCAACCCCTCTGGAGGCCAGAAATGGCCAGTTTCCCAACTTCTGGTTCGACAGGAAGTGACTTTTTTGCTGTCCCCAGCCTCCAGAGTTTCTCTAGGAGTCTCTGGAGGCTGGGGATAGCAAAAAAGTCACTTCCTGTCCGACCAGAAGTTGAGAAACGGGCCATTTCTGGCCTCCAGAGGGCCTCTGAGGGGGTGGGGAAGGCCGTTTTCGCCCTCCCCAGACTCATAGAGAGGATCTGGAACCAGGTGAGACATAAAAACGGGTCTACTGGGCCATTGCATGCCAGAAGCTGGGGGGGGTCGCACGCACATGCGTGGGGGCAAGGCGCAAAGAATTATGGATATGGGCATGTGTGTGCGCAAACCCTCTCACCCCCCCTTCCTGCCACGCGATGTCAAAAAGGTTAGCCATCACTCAACTAGTTCATAAACTGTTTTAGAAGAAACTTTTCCATGAAGGAGAGCTTCTGGTATCTGACAAGTAGAAAACCTACTTTGCTATTTAAATGTATAGCTTCAGAGGAAGATGAATAGGGGGAAAATAAAAAATTGCTTTGAATGAACATATCATGGCTTGAATGAAAACTTCTGAAATGGTATGTATATGCGTTTAATCGCTTTCTGTAAATGTCTTGAAAATAACATATAACCAGAAATGCATACCTGTCTATTAAAAGATACTGAGAATAATTGCACAAGGAATCCTAACTGTTTTGACGTTGTGTTATTATTGTCTCAATAATGTGTTGGTTACAAAACCAGGTGGGTGTAGTTGTTTGCAGTGTAGTTCCATAAGTCACTTTCTAATTAAAAGCATGCAGGCAGAGCAAAAAATATATAAGTTGCTGAAGCATATGAGAGAAAATACAAATGAATACTGATTTAGACTATAAAATATAATGATTAAAAGTGCTCCGTGAGTATATTTTATAAAGAGAAATGATGCATGTTCCCTTTATTGGAGGAAAGGTATTCAAAAGCATCCATAATGACAGTTGCTAACTTAACAGGCTGTTGGAGATGATTAAAAAGGGGGGGAGGACAAACTACTAAGGATGATATTGGTTCATTAAAATAAATGTTTTAAAAATTGCATGTGTTTAAAGATAAATCTAGTAATAGGGAGAGAGGGTGGAGGAATTTCTAAACATAAAGATAATCGTACCATTCAATTCAAAATTATTCTAAAAAGAATGCTAAAAGAAAAATGGAAAGGAAAAAACCTTAAAATCATAACTAAATCCCTGAACTACATTTCAATATCTTATTTACTCATTGATATCCTTAATGTTTCCAGTTGCTGCTCTAAAATGGTCTTGCAAAAATTGGTTGATGTCATGTCAGTGGCATGGCAGAAACTTAGCAAAAATAGTTTCCCATTGTTTTTGGCATGCCAAAGGTTGATGAAGGACACTCAAATAGAAATCAGGAATTTCCATTTCAAATATTATTGTCGTATAGCTGTCACAATCTGACTGGTTCCTTTTAAAAGAGGATGTATTTTGGTGTACTAGGATGGCAACTGACACAGAGAAACCAAGGTAGTCTTCTTCCAAGAGACTCTTTCCCTTTAGTCCCCTGTCCTGTTTCACTTCACTTGAACGTCTTTCCTAATTTCTAGGCTCATCAAGAGAGAATTAAATGAAATGAATGTGTGCGAGTCAGTGGTGGAATTCAAATTATTTTACTACCGATTCTGTGGGCGTGGCTTGGTGGGCATAGTGTGGTTTGGTGGGCGTGGCAGGGGAAGGATACTGCAAAATCGCCATTCCCACCCCACTCCAGGGGAAGGATATTGCAAAATCCCCATTCCTTCTCCACTCCTAGGGGAAGGATATTGCAAAATCTCCATTCCCACCCCACTCTGGGTCCAGCCAGAGATGGCACTTGCCGGTTCTCTGAACTACTCAAAATTTCCGCTATTGGTTCTCCAGAACCTGCTGAATAGCAGCCCTGGTGTGAGTGTGTGTGTGTGTGGAAAGAAAGAGATACAGGGATTGTGGAAAGAGAGAATTTAGCAAGTTCTTTAGAATATCCCCACAGTGAGATAGGCAGCAAATAAATTTAACAAATAAATAAATTCTCCTATGCTCCATATGACTGGAAGGTATTTCTTGAAGGGATGAACAAAGAACATTGGGAGCTCTTTCACTTCAAAAAAGCTTGACTTTTTCTTCTCCCCTCAAACATTTATTTATTTGTTTATTTATTTGTTTATTTATTTATTTATTTATTTATTTATTTATTTATTTATTTATTTATTTATTCAACTTGTATGCCGCCTTTCTCCGAAGACTCAAGGCAGCTTACAATGCATTTAAAAACCATATATAAAACATTAAAAATTAAACCATTAAAAACAATTAAAACCCATTCACACCATTCATGGCCGGATCTCGCCAAATCACAACAGCGAGATCAACGGCCCCAGGCCTGCCGGAAGAGCCAGGTCTTCACCACTTTTTGGAAGGCCAATAGGGTGGGGATGGTCCGGACCTCAGGAAGTAACTGGTTCCAGAGAGCTGGGACAGCCACAGAGAAGGCCCTCCCCTGCGGGCCCGCCAGCTGGCATTGTTTAGCTGACGGGACCCGGAGGAGACCAACTCTGTGGGATCTTACCGGTCGCTGGGAGCTAGGTGGTAGAAGGTGGTCTCGAAGATAACCTGGCCCTGAGCCATGTAGGGCTTTAAAGGTAATAACCAACACCTTGAATTGTGACCGGAGACCAATAGGGAGCCAGTGCAGCTTGTGGAGAATTGGCGTAATGTACCTAGGTGCACCCACGACAGCTCTCGCGGCTGCGTTCTGGACCAACTGTAGTCTCTGAACACTTTTCAAGAGTAGCCCCATGTAGAGCGCGTTGCAATAATCTAACCGTGAGGTGACAAGGGTATGAGTGACTGTGAGGAGAGCCTCCTGATCCAAGTAGGGTCGCAATTGGTGCACCAGGCAAACCTGTGCAAAGGTCCCCCTAGCCACAGCTGACAGATGTTGCTCTAATCTTAGCTGTGAGTCTAGGAGAACACCCAAATTGCGAGCCTGTTCTGAGGGAGACCATTTCTCCCCCCCCAGAACCAAGGATGGACAATCACCATGGTCTTTAAGAGGCAATACCCACAGCCACTCGGTCTTGTTTGGGTTAAGTCTGAGCCTTTTAATTAATATGTTAGTTTTGAGCCATACAGCATCCACAATTACTGTTAACTTTACAAAATATTCAGTTTTAAAATTAATCATCTTTAATATCTAACCAGGTTCAGAATATATCCAGAGAAAAATGAAAGTACAGGGGGTGGGGGAATGAAAGAGAGGAGGCTGTCTAAATACAGTTTACATAAGGCTTCACTTGCTTTTTTATTTTTTATTTCTTTCATTATAACACAAATCTAAAAGAGAGAGAAATTTTAAATGCTTACAAAATATTGATTGCCATTATCCATTATTAGAACAAAATAGGAAGATTTATAATGCCTGTGTATAGATGACATGATTATTTTATATTCATATTGTGGCACACAAATTTGTACTTAGATTGAGAAAAGCTGTAGAAACCATTTTTTCCTGTATTTGACAACTCAAAAATTAGAAGAAATATTGGCTACCTTGTTGACCTTAAATAAATACTACTTCAATTTCACTGATATGTGAAAATGCAAATAATCTGCATGCTCTAGTAATAAAAGTCAAAGAGCACAATAAAAAATGGGACCATGATTAAATGTAAAGAAGACCAAATTAACACGGATAGCAACCAACTTAGAATGGACAATGAAGACACTGAATAGTTGGATAACTTCTGAATGCCAACAGCAAATAAAAAATGTTGCTGTAAAATATATCTAGTACAAAGAAGTCATGATGGGCCTATACCTACAAATACAAGAATCATGCAGACAATGATTTTCCCTGTGGTCTGTGGATGCAAAAGTTGAACTTTGAAGGAGCAGGATAGAAAGAGTATAGATGTTTTTGAACTTTGGGTATTAGGGAAGACTCCTGAGAATACCATGGAAAACAAGCAAAAGGATCATAGAACAAATCAATTAGGGATCTCACTTGAGGCAAAAATCACTAGGCTCCAACTCTCATATTTTAAACACATTATATAAATGCTCAGCTCCTTTGAGAAGTCCATAATGCTAAGAAAAGTGGAAGAAAAGAGAATAAGATGAGTAGCAAGAAAATGATTGACTTGATTGAACAGCATTTAAGATCATGGAGAGACCTAATTGGCCAGATTGAAGACACATCTTGGAGAAAACCTATTGATGTAGTCATTAAATATTTATTCAATCGGTGGGGAAATGAGCTTTGTTTGAGTGGAAATGTAAGTATACAATATAAGACAATCTGGAATTGGTCAATGGTCTTTTGTGAATAGAAAATGGCATAATTACTTCCCCTGTGGTGCCAACACAATAAACCAACAACAAGCTTGCATTCCAGGTTTGATTTTTGATGAAGCATTGTTACAAGATCCACAACCTGAATAATACCATGTCATCTGGTCCAAAAGTGCACCTCTGGTCATAGGCAACTCCATTGCCCCCATTATACCTAAATAATTAGGACTATGCCCATATAAGGCTTGCCAAACATTTTAATGATGCATACCAAAATCTTTGAAACATGTGTTTACATGAAACTAGAAAGCCAATTAACCTTAAAAAGGTACAAGTTACATTACTTTATATCCAGATTTTGAGACAGCCCTTGAAAACACACATTTATTCATACACTTTGAAATATGTTCCTGCAAGCGTTCTTTTATTGTTCTCAATGGAAGCAGGGCTTTTCAAAGAAATTCTTCAGTTTAAGGAGAGGGGATTGAAATAGTAAGGTAGACAAGGCACAGCTATAATAGTGAAAGCCTCTAATCTGACATAGGAAGCATTCCTCTCATATAGTCTTGCTTTGCCTCCATATCAGCTGCTTCTTGCCATGACTGGTTTCATTATGTCAGTGCCAATTGAAAAAGGATGTTCCAGATCATGTGTAATAAAGCAATATTAGGTCTTCAATACATGAGCCCTGCACTTGGTACCTTGACTGTGAACTCATTTTTTCTTGATGGTCAGGTTTGATTACAGGCTGAAGAAACCAATTTTGGTCCACTTTACTTTCCTGTGTTTCTCATTGTTTATTTTATTAGCATGGTGTCTAGCTTTGAGACTCTGGTGCTGCTCACAATGGCTCATCCCTTAAGTGATTGATTACACTGGCTGTAAAGCAGCATTGAATCCAATTCCGGTTAAAGAGTCAGATTTATCAGGCCTGGATGGGAAAAAAAAAATTCCTGTTTTCCTAGGAATGCAAGTAAAGACATTATTTTGAAAAGCTTTAAAACATTATAGGAAACATGCCAGCTTTTGCTTGAGAGTGTTGGAAACTCATACCATTAAAATTCTATACCCAAAACCTCAGTAATGCTGACATACCAGACGTGAATTTTGTCGAAACAAAATGAGGCTTGGGTGTATTCAAAATCCTCTAAAGGGTTCTCATCATTCTCATTTGGCTGCTTGCATGCACAGTGTCCCCTGTTTCTTTGTCACATTATATTTCACATTATTAATGGGGGAGTCTAAACAATCAAGAATTAATGTCCTGGAGACTTTCAATCATGCTTGATGGATCTGTGAAAAAGGAAATAAATTTTGGATTGAAATCAATACAATGATTGAAAAAATATTGAGGAATAACATGATGAAATCAGTATTGTTTTTATTTGGGTTTTATGAATAAAAATTAGAACATAATTCTACGAGAAATTAACTGTGCAGGATTATTGTATGCACAATGATGGAAGAAGAGTATCCACAGTGGAAGATTTGATTAAGAAATGGACAAAGCTTGAAGACTATTTTGGTCAGGAAAAAAAATGATGAAGACCGGAATTTGAAAAACTGGAAATCTTTTATGAACTTTTTGTTGAAAGAAGAAAAGATTGAATTGGCTTGAGGGCTAAAAATGGTTAAAAGGATGGGGAACAGAATTACAAAGGAAAAGGAAAAATGGAGGGGAAATAAAAAGAAAGCAACTATTTGATCAAAAGAAGAGCAGGAGTCATATTTTTTTTTGTTTTTTCTTCTGTTTCTTATTTTTTTTTCTTATCTTTCTTTTAATTTTTATACTTTTATTGTATAACAAAATAAAATATTTTTTAAAAAAAATATCTAATAATGATAGGTAATTAGGGATTAGAACTCTAGGTAGCCAAAACATTTCAAATGAGCAAAATAAAATAAAAATAATAAAAACAGTAATAAAAGCAAGTGGATAATTAAAAACAGGTAATACAGTGTTCTCCACTCTTAAAAGCTTCAAGTTGCTCATAGGCTAAAATATATATTATATATAACCCAGTGGTGAAATCTAAAAATTTTCGCCACCGGTTCTGTGGGTGTGGCCTGGTGGTCATGTGACTGGGTGGGCATGGTCAATATGACATCACTCATGTCACTTTCTTTCTTTCTTTCTTCGCTCTCTCTCTCCCTTCCTCCCTCTTTCTTTCTTTCTTTCTTTCTTTCTTTCTTTCTTTCCTTCTTTCTTTCCTTCTTTCTTTCTTTCTTTCTTTCTCTTTCTTTCTCTTTCTTTCTCTTTCTTTCTTTCTCTCTCTCTCTCTCTCTCTCTCTCTCTCTCTCTCTCTCTCACACACACACACACACACACACACACACACACACACACACACCTGGTCTGAGCAGCAACTGCTATGGGAGAAGGAAGAAAGTGCTCCGGGAGGGCGGACAGCCTGGCCCGGGAGCAGCACATCCCCCGTCATGGGCTGGATGCAGGCAGTGGGACCCAAGGCGGAGGGGAAGGCAAGTGGGCAGCAGTTGGCCAAAGGCCTTGCAGAAGCCAAGCATGCCAGATCCAAAAGGCGAGCGAGCCTCGCCATGTTCCCCCAAGGTGGCTCTTCAGCCAAGCTCAGCGGGTCTCCCTTCCCCACCGCAAGCATCAGCCTTTCATTTGCCTACCCTCCCAGGGCTGCCCATGCACACCCCAGCGGAGTAGCAGTCTCGGCTCCAGCAGCAGCGGTGAGAGAAGGAAGAAAGTGAGCGGTCCCTCTCAGCACTGGCGGTGCCACCCCTCTCAGGCCCAGTGCAATGGTTGCATCTCCCCCAAGGGCCGCCAGGCCAGTGGGAAGGAACTCTGTCCCATGCAAAGGCTGGATTCCTGCCATGAGAAGCAAGAAAATCTAATTGGTCCTTGGGTGGTATGGGGAGGGATGGGCATAGACAGCATGTGACGCATCTGGCCCGTGGACCATGAGTTTGACACCCCTGCTTTAAGGTGTGTTTTCTGCCCCTTTTAGGGTATCTGACATGAAATATATATATATATATTCTTTGGCTAGTTGTAAACTTTTTAAAGTTTCAGTTATATAAATAGGAAAGAGCATACAGTCATAGGAATAATATAACGCTAGTTACCACAATAATGTTAACGTTGGGGATGAATCTCCTAGCATTCTTCAAGGACACTTCCTCTCCTCAGAACTAACTTCTGTCACATACAACAAACCTGCAATCTCCTCAAGTTGCGGTTATGGATAAATCATCATGGATATTATCTATGTGGTTGCTAAGAGCTGACACTGATTTGATGGCACATAATCAATCCACCACCGGTTAAAAGCACAATCTCCCTCCTTCCTCTCTTGGCAAATGTACTCACTGCAGAAAGTCTTAGAAACTACTTCCCTGAATGCTACAACATTCTACCTCAATCCAATCTCCAATCCATCTGGGCCATTTACACTTGACCTCCTTTCTCTTCCGTCTGATTCTTCAAACCTTAATTTTCCACAGCGTTGGACAATTTCCTCACATATTAAACTTCCGGCCTCATTGCTCTACTTCCCCATCCCTACACAGGATCCAATCGTTCAAATTCTTTGCCTCCCCATCCAAATTTCCATCTTGCCTGCTAGCTTTAGAGAGTAAAACCCTACTTGAACAAAAAGCTGCAGGAGGAAAAATCCCATGGTTTCTCTTCTTTTGCCTCTTATTCACAAGTCATTTTTTGGCCAGCAGATGTTTTTCTTGCTTCCTTTCTTCGTTTTTGCTTTGTTCCTCTTCTGCTTTACCATACTCCAATACTGGGATTTTTAAACTCACCAATTGCTTATTTCCAAACCTAACTTCTTTTACTTGATTTCACCAGTCCTTCCTTCTGAAAGTCCTGATTTCATGCCATCTACAAGTAAAGGACAGCTAGTCCTTTACTTACAACCACAATTGGGACCAGCATTCCTGTTGCAAAGCAAGTTGGTTGTTAAGTGAATCACACCTAATTTTATGACTTTTTGCCACAGTTTTTAAGCAAATCATTGCAGTTAAATCAATTGTGAGATTTGAAGCTGGTTGGAAATGGCAATCATATGACCCTGGGATGGGTCAAATACATGGCAGTTGCCAAACGCTCAAATTTTGATCATGTGACCATGAGGATACTGCAATAGTCGTAAGTGCCAGAACCAGTCATGTGTCACTTTTTTTCTGTGCCATTGTAACTTTGAGAGATCACCAAATGAATGGTTATAAATTGAGGACTACCTGTAAGTCTCTTAACTCTTTCCAACAATCTCTACTATATATACTTTTGTATCCTATTTACTTTAATGCGTTATCCTTTCCTGATTGAGAGGGACTTTACTGAAACTAAAGAAGACTTATATGTTATTATGTCAAATGATAATCCCCAAGTCAAGTAGTTAAGCAGCTTCCTGAGACTTCCTGTCATCTTGCTTACTAAAACATTGATAGTTTTTAGAAAACCCAGAGCCAGAGTCCTTTGTACTCTGCAACTGTTGTTTTCTAGGCAGAACATAATCAGAAAAGGCAATTCTTTTCTGAGTGTTATCTCCACTAAGTGCCTGAGATTTAAGTCAAGAATTCCTCATTTGTTTAACTCAAAACACCCTATTGACTTGTCTGTCCCAAGAAATTGATTTATCCAACCAGACAGAAAATTTAATTCTGGTCAAAGTGCCTCAAAGTTTGAGTTGGTAGGAACTCTAGGTATAAAAAGATGTGTTATAAAAAAACAGTTTTATAGTATAAAATCACAATGATAAAACACCAATAGTTTTCAAGTGGTCTTCCAGGGCAGCCATGTGTAAAACAAAGTATAATTTATGTAAACATAATCAGCTCATGAATGATTGTTCTCATAGTAATCTCTTCCTGTTAGGATGACAACTTTACACTAATTAGAGTTGAACAAAGAATTTTGTGGCCCCTGCCACCATCTGATCTTCTAGTAGGAGCCATGAGTACAGCATGAACTCCTGATTATATGCCTGATCTCTTCAGGGAAGCATAACCCTGTTGAGAGTCACAATTAGTAATTTCTTGAAATCATAAGGTTTCTGGATAAAGAGCCACTTCATCTTGTTGAATATGGACTTGTAATTCAATATCCAGTTTCTAACCATTGGATTAGCAATAGCAATAACACTTTAGACTTATATACTGCTTTACAGTGCTTTACAGCTCTCTCTAAGTATTTTACAGAATCAGCATATTCCCCCCAACAATTTGACTTGAATCTTCATTTTACCCAACTTGGAAGGATGGAAGGTTGAGTCAACCTTGAGCCTAGTGAGATTTGAACTGCCAAATTACTGGCAGTCAGCAGAAGTAGCCTAGCAGTACTGCACTCTAACCACTGTACCACCATGGCTCATAGAACTTTTGTTGAATCTCCATTTGGCTTGAGATAGAGATAAATAACTGGATTTCATCATACTGATGATACCTCACCCCAAACTGATGGGTGGCCTCTTCCAACAACTTCATGTAACTAAAGAACAGGAAAAAGGGCTGAGCTCTGAAATATCCAATAATTGAACACCCAAAGACCTGATTTCTCCACCTGCAATGTCTTATTGGACAATATGATGCCATCATTTCTCAATCTTGGTAGAGCCTTGGTACTACAGTGGTTTAAAGCACCCTGTTATTAACACAGCTGCCTGCAATTTACTGCTGGTTCGAATCTCTCCAAAGGCTCAAGGTTGACTCAGCCTTCCATCCTTTCTAAGGTAGGTTAAATGAGGACCCAGTTTGTGGGGGCAATAAGCTGACTTTGTATAAATATACAAAAGTATGAAGGCTATTGCTTATTGCTTAACGCACTGTAAGCCGCCCTGAGTCTCCGGAGAAGGGCGGCATATATATCAAATTAAATAAAATAAAAATAAAAAAAAATCTCCATAAATGGTACAAAAGAGTACTTGTTGACAGTACCAAAGATAGCAATGAGGTCCTGCAGGATGAAAATGTTCATGCACCTACCACTAGATGTCCCATTAGAGGCTAAAAATGAGAATAACCAATATGGTTTATATTCTATATCAAGGACAGAATCCAGACTATTATGGTTCCAGATAATCCTAATCTCACAGAGCTGTTACAATTTTATAGGGGACTACTGTATCTCATATATGAATGTCATTTTTAGATCACTGGAGGTTAGACCAGTAATTCAAAACATTTTGGAAAGCTTCTACCAAAGATCTTAAGCCATTCTTGTTCTAAATTAGTTTTGCTCAAGGTAACATATGTCATTTGGTCTTCCAATTTATTAATGCAAGCATCAGATGTTCCAAAACCACAAGTAACTATTTGTAGATCACAATATTCCTAGGTGTTCCTGAAGTGCTGGAGATAGAAAGCCTTTTTCATTTTCCTAAAAACATTGATAGTAGCAAAATATTTTTGGACCATCTGTGACAAATCCAAAATAAGACATCAGGATGTAAACAAATTACAGTCTTTTTCTAATCTTAGTACATCATGCTGACCCAATACTTTTCCAGTTAAAATTTTGAGTATATACGGATGTGTGTGTATTTTTTTTAAAAAAAAAAAGATGCAGAAAAAAATTAGACTGAGTCAATCCAAATGGTGCACCAAGGATTTAATTCAAATTTTACACACAGAAAGGATAATGCAGTGTGCAATTTGGGTTACCCTGTGATTAGATCTTCACAGTAGTTCTTTTAAGGGAAGAATTTGATATTTGTAAATCTGTGCTGGGTGTACCATGAAAGATGCTATATATCTTGAGCCAATCCAATAAAAGGAAGGGAAACAAAGCTAAAGATGAAAAATCAATCTGCTTCTGGGCTAACTACTTTATTTAAAGTACTTAGTTCAGCTTAAATTCTTTTCCTAATATAATAAGCTTCGGTCATATTTCAGACACCTGTCTCAATCCACTTAAGGCAATCTTTATCTGATGGACACTAAATAGGTTATTAGCTGCAGTGCTTTTGCTGACAATAACAGCTACGGACAGCAGCAGCATTTAGGAAGGCAAGATTGAAATTTTGGTCCCACCAGATTTGTGATGGATGCTTGCCACAGCTCAGATTCCACCATTGCTATTAACAGAGATTTCAGCAGCCAGATGGTTGGCAAGAGTATTGAGTTTCATATGCACTTCTACTTAAATATGAGTGATATGCAGAAAAGAATCAGGCTAACAACACATGATATGGGAAGGTAATGCTCAGAGACATAAGGCCAAAACATGTCTTTGTTTGATTGATACTGTCATGATCACTACCTAAGTTGTCCCATTAAGGTTTATATTTTCATTTCCAATGCTATTGCAGCATTAGTATTTTCCTGCATTCCACAATAATTCATGTATTATATTTTTTATCCCACCATTATTGTTTGAGAAATATCTCAAGAACATACCTAATATTCCTTCTTCCTCCTATTTTTCCCACAGCAACAACCCTGTGAGATGAGTTCGGTTGAAAGGGAGAAAGACTGGTCCAAAGGCATCTAGCCAGTTTTCTTGTCTAAAGTAGGACTAGAACTCATAGCCTCCTAGTTTCTAGACAAGGACCTTAAACACTAGGCCACATTGGCTGCCATATGTGAGAGAAGAGAGATTACAAATAACTTTCTCTCCTGTGAGACATAGATATTGTCTCTTTAAAGACAATATCTTTAATATCCCTTTAAAAGTCAAACTACATGGAAATATTAAGAAGTAAAAGCAAACATGTTAATATCTACTTCCACAGTAAAAGCAAACATGTTTATATCTATTTCGACAGCCATTCATCTAAATTAGTATTTCCTAATTTTCTCCATCCGAGTGCTCTGAGAGAATACTAGTACTAGCAGTGATGTCTTGGGTGCAGCAGCTGGAAGTAGTCTGTATTATGTACAAATAGGTGAAATGGCACTGCTGCCACCACTACCCCAAATAATAAAAGCAGCAGGAGGAGAGACAAGCTCTTGAAACAACTCAGCAGAAGCTTTTGAAAACCTGAAGTTCATCCATGGGTGAAATCGCTAGAACACACAGCTGGAAGAAATGGTCCCTGGTTTAAATGGATTTTCTCTCTTTAAAAATGCTAGTTGGACATTCTATGGAAGCCAGCTGCAGCCAAAGTCAAAATAACCTTGAATGACAGCATCGGTGTTTGGAGAGAAGGTATGGTGTCTACAACATGCTAGAGTGACCAATAGGTGCTGAAAGAATTCCAACTACTGATGAGCAATTGCATAATTGATAATAAATCTCATATCCATGCCACCTTCCCCCACAAAAAGGAGAAAACAGAAAGCATTACTTTAAAACTGAAATAGCTTAAGACATTTTTTTTTTAAAGTTCTCAGCTGTTGACTGGGGATAAGATGTAGGCAATGTTATGATATGACTTAAAAGAATATTTACCATGGCATATTCATGCCTTGGTTAGAGGGATATAAAGAAAATTAATTTTTCCAGGGTGGCCATTGGGCTTCAAGAATCCAGGCAACCATTTGATGATAGCAAAGAGATACTCTCTTAATTCACTGCCATTTATTAGTCATCCAAATTTTTAGATCAGATCCAATACACTAATAATCAGTCTTAGTACCCAAGAATTATGTCTCTGCACAGTAAAATAAGTGTAGAGAACCACACTTAAAATATTAATGAATGCCATAGGGCAACTTTTTCTAATTTGTTTTTCTTGGGATATAATAGATTTGATGCTTTGAATCCCCAATTTGGCAGAAATTCCTTTGAATACTAAAGTTTTTGCTCTTGGATAAATAGATATAGAATTCCAGCTTCCTAGGATTGTGTGATGGCACGCCAGCACACCAACAAGTTGCTTAACTCTTGTTTAACAGAATGTTTGTTATCTTTAGTCCTATTATCCCCAATTACTTTTTCTGCAACTATAATGGAAAGAAGATGGGGAGTACTGATCAAAGTTGTTCATTCATTTTTGAAACAAAAGAACATGGGAATACAGGTCCTCTTCATAATCATGAGTCTTGCAAGCTGCATTGTTATTTGTGAAAGAGAAGCAAAAGGAAGCAATCAAGCAAAGGCTAGATATTTCTTTGATTTGTTTAAATTACAGCTACAAATGTGGGCAAAGATTTCAACAGGCCCTTGAGTTTTCCATATCTCTTTCCTGCCACCTAGTGATTATCCAGATTTTTGTAGACGTAATGTAGCAGCCCTAGATCAAATGGGGTTCTTAGTCCAGGTGAGCAGCTTGAGTTGCAATACGTTATCAATGGCAGACTGACTATAGCTATCCTTGACAGCCTGACTTGGAGATTTTCATTAATACCGGTAGCATTTCTAATTTTACTACAGTCCCTGATTATGGTTTTTGTCCTCAGCCACCTGACACTGAATCTTAACGTTGCTTGCTATGTTATGAAATTTACAAAATATTTTTCCAAAAGGAAGCTCAGGGCAAAAAGCAATATAAAAGAACAATTAAAAATACAACAAACCATCTGTTTGAAAAGTGTCATTACTTTTGAAAAGCTTAAGAATATCCCGAGAGCTTTGTTAGATCAGACCAAGGCACAATGAGTCCAGCACCCTTTCTTCAACAGCTTTAAGCAAGATATTTCAAAAAGCTCCCAAACAAGCTGCAAAGCCCCATCTAGCAACTAGAATTTAGATACAAACACAGTCTCTATTCTACACACCTTGCTACGTAATATGAACCCAGCTAGATGAGACCAAGGGTTGTTTACTCAACTATTTGATTCTCACAATAGTCAAATAGAAAAATCACAAGAAGGAAGAACAGAAAAATGCTTGTTTAAAACCTGATTCTGACGATGGGAGGAAATATGGAGTACTTATGATCAGAAACTATTACTATTTTTTATGTATTGATCTGTATTTTAAAGACATCCAAACTAGTGATTATCTCTAGATGTTGTTTAAAGATACTTTTTGTGTTTCATATGAATTATTTTTGGTTTACTGCCCTCATTTTTTTCCAGGCTATAAGTGCCACAGCTACATACTTCAACATTACTGTGTAATATAATACAGATACAGTTTGAGTTCATATCAAAGTACAGCTCAATACCATAATAGGTAATGTATGGTAGTCCAGCAAGAATAACAATGTAAAATGTCATTATGTGTATGCAGATATTAAACAGGAAATTTTCCAAGTCTTGTTCCATATATGAACTTGCTGAGAGAAAGTAAATGGTTTACATATCCTTTGAAATACATGTGCATTTTATTTTTACAAACTTTCCCAATTCTTTATACTAATAGTGCAATCTGGTATTAGTTGAAATGTGTTTAGTGAGAATTTGCAGCCATATATGTTACAATTACTGTAGATGAAGATAAGTACATTTAGTGAAAACCATCCCAATACAATATTCTTACAACAATGTTGTGTGCAGGAACTGGGAATCTGAATCATTAAAACCCACTCAGATTTCCTTTAAAGGACACAGGAAATTCTTCCATCCATTTGATGGCAACAGAGCACAGAATCATAATACAAAGACTTATTATTCAAGAAAGCAGCTCACTTTCTTGAAATTGTGAGTAGAGTAGAGTAGAGTAGAATAGAGTGGAGTGGAGTGCAGTGGAACAGAACGGAACGGAACGGAATGGAACAGAACAGGAGAATTGGAAGGGACCTTGGTGGTCTTCTAGTCCAACACCCTGCTCAGGCAAGAAACCCTATACCATTTCAGACAAAACATTCAGACACTTTAACATTTGATACTTTAATTCCAGGGTCTGATTATAGTCCAATTTAACCCATATTGTTTGGAATTAGTCTGTGAGGGATTACGGAGTAAAAATGGCAGCCGTGTGGAAAAGCTGTCATTCTCCAAAGACAGTAAATAAAGGCAGTAAATTGTGTTTTGGTTTTTATTACCTTTCTTAGCAGGCATTGGTAATTCTTTACATGCCAAAAACTGAAGCCTATGTTGTTTATATTACAGAAATCCAGATAACATAACTGCTAGATGACAGCGAAGAAAACCGAAAAGTGATTATTCAATTTTGTGCATCATAGAAAGAAAAGTAGTCTTGGCTAGAAACCTTATCTTCCTATATTTTTCTTCTTTTTTTTTTTTTAAAAAACAGTGTATTTTGTATCATCCTTCCAGGAACCCAGGATATTGAGCAGAGTCTTCCGTTTCTCCATCTATTTTATTCTCATGATAACCATTTAAATGAGGTTAAATGAGAGATGATAATATAATGAACTGAGCTGGCTGAATTGATTGAGCATTTCAAGGAGTGACTTGTATCTAATTTGTGCTTTTAACATTTTTAGAGTGTTTTAAAATACAGTATGTATGTTTTTTTTTTAAAAAAAGGCCACTTCTGGGATCATTCTTCCAAACTTCCATTGTCCATTTCCAATCACACTGCTCCATTATGGACCTCAAATTTTTTCTGAATTTTTAGCTAGCGCAATGGCTGTAATTGTGTTGTTATTCTAGGCCCCTAAATTCTGTCTCTATTTGGCTTTTATTCTGCCCTTTTTCAGCCACTTGCCTGCTTCATTATATTACTCATGATAAAACTAAGTTTGGCAGGGCACCAATAACAGTGTATGTCACAAGTTCCGATGGAGATGTCTCTAAAGGGCTAGGCTTTAATTAAGCATCTATGATAACGCATCACTGATCAGACACTGAGAATTGCCATCCTACCCACAAGCATCTGAGAGATCACCATTCACGTTTTAGGTGAACAGAATCTTATTCAAGGATTTACTGCTGCCGTCTGGCAAGATCCAAGAACGGGTTCATTCATTTCATATCATTTCTCATCATTTAATTACTTATCAGCTCTCAATGATGTGGAACTCAGTCTGTGAAACAGCTTCTACTGAAAGTCCTTGTATTTGATGTGATGGGAAATCTTCTGGAAATGCTGCCTCAGGGGTTTGATCTGCCATAACTCATTCGCGTATACAATTGGCATTTTGCACTCCAATCTGTGATGGGAAACTCACCCAACAGAAGGCAGAAGCTGGATACGATTCAATGATTATTTTATTATTTGAAAGCTAGCAGGTTATGGTGAGGCATAGCCTCCTTGCACCCAGATGAACCAAGAGCAAGAACCTCAAGAATTACATAGATCTTCTATACCAGTAATCCTCAAATTATAACAGTTCATTTAGAAATCATTCTGTCAGCCCCGATGTATCGGGGCTGACATTACGGAAGGGCTGGGGGAGACTGATTGCTTGAAAGGGCCTCACTGCTGCAGCTGCCATCATGCTCGCCATAGTTGCCATGGTTGCCGCCATCCACGATGCAGGCCCCAAAGCCTTGGAGGCATTTGCCACCACTATGGGTGCCGTCATTACAGCAGAAGCCTCCCACACCGTCACCACCGCACAGCTGAGAGGCGGGGCCAGGAACAGCTGAGCTTCGGGGACTCCAGTCTCAGAAAGCCTTCCCTGGCAAACTCGACAGGCTGGAGGGAAGGCGCCTTGTAACGCCATGCTGGCTACCTGAGATGATGGAGCGCATCTAGGCTTGGTGGTGGAGCTACAGAGTGGAGTCACGGGGTGAGTGGGTTAACCTTAAAAGGTGGTGGGGAGCACTGTGCAGTAGCGCTGAGAATGCTTCATTCTTCACAGGTGTTTGTTGGATCATGCCAGAGCACAGGATAAAGTACTCTATAGCACAGACAGCTTTTGTTTGGAGTCTTATTTTACTGTGCCATTCCGGAACCTGACATGTTCAAAGTTATAACAGCACTGAAAAAAGTGACTTACGATCATTTTTCACAGTTACAATCTTTGCAGCATCCTCATGATCATGTGATCAAAATTTAGATGCTTGGTAACAGGTTCATATTTTTGACCATTGCTGTGCCCCAAGGTCATGTGATCACCTTTTGTGACCTTCTGACAAGCAAAGTCCATGGGGAAGTCATATTCATTTAACAATTGGGTTACTAAACTTATCAACTGCAGTGATTCACTTAACAATTGAAGCAAGAAAGGTCAGAAAATGGGACAAACCCCACTGAACAAATGTCTCACTTTAACAATAGAAATTTGGATGAGAGGCTTCCGGTTGACGTCGTGGCAAGACAGTCAGGGAAATAGCAGGTTCTGATGAGTCCCGTGAAAACCCCAGCTGCCGAACCGCTGCCGATGGGTCTGTGGACCGAACCTGTCCTGTAGGGATGGGGGAAGAAGAGAGGTGCCTCGGAAGATTGAGAGGAACAGGCAAGTTCCTCGGAGATCAGAGCGAACCCTCTGTGAGTCGGCAGCGGGGGGCAGCAGCCATGGTGGCTGCCACGAAGCTGTGACAACTGGACAAGAAAAGTGCTGGAGGAAAGCGAAGTAAAACGGAGCTTTTTGAAGCCAGGTGAGTGACAACAACCCAGGCTTGTAAAAACATTTGGAGCTATATCAGTAACTAGAAGACCCCTACCCTCAAACAGCGGCTAAGTAACAAAGGGGCTTTGGAAAAATTTTTTTGAAACTGCAACTTTAAAGAACAAAGACCCGAGAAACAACTAATTTTGGAACAAGAACTAAGAGACTTAATTTAGAGATTTGGTAAAAGGACTAAATACTTTAAAAATCTGAATTGGACTAAGGGGAAAAAAAGAGGAAGAAGATTTGATACTTTTTTAACTAAAAGAAGAAAATAAAGTCGATGGTTATATAATAAGAAATAAAATGGAGTCCTGCATGACTAATGAATGTGGATTATAGAGTGACACCATCTGGCATAAAGAGGAACTTTGTAACCTCCCTTTGTTATGAGAACTTTGAGCTCTACAGAAAAAAAAATTGCTGAACTGTGGAGGAGGATCTTTCTTTCCTGACTGCAAGCAGCTGGACTTGGGTGAAAAGAAAAGGAATTTACAATGGAACTCCTACAGTTGAACAAATAATAACTTGAATGTTGGCGCGGGAATAGAAGAAGGATTTACCGCAGCCCTAAAAGAAAGAGATTTGATACATTATATCCAGAATAAAACTATGAAAAGAGATCTAATTGGATTTATGGAGAATAAAATTAAAAACTTGGAAAATGGAAAGAAATATATGTTTGCAGACAAGGAAATGAAGATAATGTGATTTAAAATAAAATAAAGTAAAGCTGATTGTAATAAATTAAAGGGAGGCTTTTATATAAATTAAGAATGTTAAATGAAACTAATTAATTAATTAATACACATAAAGACATGTTTAATGCAAGAACTATGTTTTAATGGTAAAATGTCAAGATAAAGAATAAGGATGACTATGATTAATTGAAAATGTTAAAAGGAATTTAAAAATATACTTAAAATATGTTTTAAGCAAGAACCATGTCTCAAGGTTAAAATGTTATGAATGCTATGAAAAAAGATAAAGAAAAATATGATTAAATGAAAAGCAATGCATAGATGGAGGGAAACAACAAAGAAAGATTTAAGTAGAGATTGTTAAACCAATATGAACATGCTGTATTTAACAGGCAAAAATTTACTATATGCTGTATAGAACAGCCAAACAAATGGTCATGCTGGGTATCAGCCAAAATGAAACTTAATATGCCGTGTAACGGCCAAAAAACAAAACTAATATGCTGTGCTCAACAGCCAAACAAACTTGAAGATGCCGTGTAACGGCCAAAAAACAAAACTAATATGCTGTGCTCAACAGCCAAATAATAGCTAAAACAAAGGGCTATGCTGTGATTAACAGTCAAGAAATAGAAATGATTGATTTAACATCAAAGATAATAAAAAGAGGTGGGATAATTAAAATGAGGAGGTGTATGTTGAGAGTGATAGTTAAGATAAAGTGCATAAGTTAGGTTTAATAATAATTAAATAATTAAGGAATGTTTAATCTGTTTAATATAATTGTATGATTTATATTGTCAGATATCCATCTAAGCAAATGAAAGAGAAAAATGAATTGTTAACTGGATAGGATTTAAGATTTAAATAACGGGTTTTTGGAGATAATGGTATAGTTATATAGATAGATTTGAGGGAAATATTGGTTTAAAATATTGAGTTGTGTTAATTGAAAATAAGATTTGTTAATGATTTGTTTTAATTTGTGACGGAAGCAAAAGCTTCATTTTGAAAAGATGTGTTTTATTTTTTTATTTATTTTTTTGTTTTAAAAAAATAAAAAAAAATATGTAAAAAAACCAATAGAAATTTGGGGCTCAATTGTCATCATAAGTCAAGGACTACCTGTATAGAAGATTATTCAATGAACACTTAAGTATGCACACTTCTATAGAAACCTCAGTTGCAAGGAATAATTATTTTTTATCATCAATAAGGCAAGAGCAGAGACGTGGGTGTCATTCAAAATGTGAACAAGCTACACTAACATTCTTTGAAATTCAACATAGCAATTTTGATATTCAAGAGATGCAAAGATTCTAACTGTTATTCTAACGAACTGGCCAATACAACTGGCCTTGTCTTAACAATAGGAAGAAGAGAGAGAACAAAACAGATTCCACACATGTTGAATTTCACTAAAGATATAAATTCTATAGGTACATGGGGTCATTGACAGAACATTGGTATCATTTATACTCTACAATTAAATGAACAATACGAGGACATGATACTTTGGTTACATACTGTAAAGGACATTATGTATTATACAGTAAACTATTAAAGCGTGCATAACTATTTTTTTTTCTTATAGATTTTATTTCATCCTTCCACATTATCAAAATATTGATATTATTTTGAAAGATATCCCTGAGAAAGTTGGGTGATGGTATTTATTGTCCTCCCATCAATGGGTAAGACAATATCTTGTAATTCTTTCAATCTGCAAATGTAGACATTAGTTCTCTAAAGAACATTCAACTCATTGCTTCTATAATCCCCTCCTTATATTTCAGCCTCTGCTATGGTCAGCAAATCAGAGGTGGGTTTCAGCAGGTTCTGACCAGTTCTGGAGAACTGGTAGCGGAAATTTTGAGTAGTTCGGAGAACCGGTAAATACCACCTCTGACTGGCCCCGCCCCCATCTATTCTCTGCCTCCCAAATCCCAGCTGATTGGGAGGAAATAGGGATTTTGCAGTAATCTTCCCCTGGAGTGGGGTGGGAATGGAGATTTTACAGTATCCTTCTCATGCCATGCCCACCAAGCCACACCACACCCACCAAGCCACACCCACAGAACCAGTAGTAAAAAAAATTGAAACCCACCACTGCAGCAAATCTCCAAAAGAAAGGACCAGGAATATGGACAAAAGTATGAAGGAAGTCATAGTTAATTGTTCTCTTTCCTGAAGCTTAACAGGTAATGCCACTGCTTCAGGGGCAGCCATATTGATTCATCTTATTTTGTATACAGTACACACTTAGTAAGAACTACCCAGCTTCTAAACCGTTCCTCAACCAACGGAGATGTGCATTAGATGAGTTTTTGTAACGATTAGTCAGGCTAACAGTTGAATAAAAATTAGGAAGTACTGCTCGAGGTTTGTTGTGAAGACTGCTGAGAATACAATACACGGGAGGAGAGGCCTTCTGAGCAGTTTTAAATGTTATTTTTCCAGACAATAATAAATGTGGAGAATTTTAAAAAGGGTATTATGCTTGTGGGTCATAAGGGATTTCACTACTAACTGCTGAAAAGTATTGGCTTTTCTGTTTTAGATAAGCCAATTAAAAAAGAAAGAGGGGCACTATTCCCTTAAATTGAGAATAATAAACTAATTTTTCAGGAGTCTACTTTTGTATAATAATTTAACTTTCGGTAAGTATCTTAGGTGGACAAAAATAGGATGGCTTTGGTATATAAATGAAGGGGTTTATCTTTTTATTTCTTATAGTTAAAGAATCATTTACTTATTTACTAATAGATTATGTAATGGCCTGGGAAAGCCTTTTAACTCCTTATAGAAGATTTTTAAGGGAGCAGAGGAGAAAAAAATCAATATAAAATAAAGCCAAATAATCAAAGTTATATTGCCAGTTAACTTAGTGAGATCGAATAGGTCTTTAACTCTTTTAAATATTTTTCTGCATACATTCAGTAAGCAAATCATTGCATTCATAAACCAGCAGCACCATTAGTACACAGGAAGCTATAAAAAGGATATTTTGGGGTAGAGGCCACATTCTAATGGCTATATTGCATTTGATTTCATGTTTTTGTTGATAAATTAAATATGGATGATACAGTTGACCCTCATAGACTTAATCATACTTGTCATTTCTCACTTAAAAATAGTGGCAATTTATCAAGGGGCTGAAAGAGATTCTGAGCTTGTTCTGTTTCCTGGCCTATCAAGACAGCATGTAATGGATCTGGACATTTTATGCAAATTGAATCCATTAAACATTGTCATCTTATAGACCAAGGAAGTTGTTTTCTCTGTTTCTGTTCCATTTTCTGGAACAGCATTCCCTTGAGGTAAGGATGGCACACTTTCTCCTAGGGTTCTGGAAAGCTTTGAAAACCTGCCTTTGATCTGTTTTTGACAAAGTCATGTCGGCTTTTGGTTATGACTTTATTTGCCTCTAGGTGTTCACTGATTCACTGCTGAAAAAGATAATTAAGCAATGAATCAGCAAACACTTAGAGGCAAACAAAGTCATAACCAAAAGCCAACATGGCTTTGTCAAAAACAGATCATACCAGAAAAATCTTATTGCATTCATTGACAAAATGACAAAATTAGTCAACCAGAAGAATGAGGTGGATATAATTTACTTGGACTTCAGTAAGGCATTTGATAAAGTAGACCGCAACGCACTACTTGATAAGATAGAAAAATGTGGGTTAGACAGCATCACCACCAGATGGATTCATAACTGGTTGGCCAACTGCATTCAATATGTGGTTAATGGAACTGCATCTACATGGAAGGAAATATGCAGTGGGGAACCCCAAGGCTCTATTTTAGGGTCAGTACTTTTCAAAATCTTCATCAATGATTTGGATGAGGGGATAGATGGGGAATTCATCAAATTTGCAGACGATACCAAGCTGGCAGGAATAACCAACACTCCAGAAGATAGGCTTAAGATACAGAAAGATCTTGACAGACTTGAACATTGGGTGTTATCTAACAAAATGAAATTCAATTGTGAAAAAAGTAAGGTTCTACATTTAGGCAAGAAAAACCAAATGCACGGGTATAGGTGGTAGCTGGCTCAATACTAGTAAGTGTGAGAGGGATCTTGGAGTCCTAGTGAACAATCATTTAAATATGAGTCAGCAGTGCGCTGCAGCTGCCAAAAAAGCCAATACAGTTCTAGGCTACATTAACAGAGGGATGGAATCAAGATCATGTGAAGTGTTAATACCATTTTGCAATGTCTTGGTAAGACCACACTTGGAATACTGCATCCAGTTTTGGTCACCATGATATATAAAAAAATGTTGAGACACTGGAAAGAGTGCAGAGAAGAGCAACAAAGATGATTAGGGAACTGGAGGCTAAAACATACAAAGAACGGTTGCAGGAATTGGGTATGTCTAGTTTAATGAAAAGAAGTATTAGGGGTGACATGTTAGCAGTGTTCCAATCTCTCAGGGGTTGCCACAAAGAAGAGGGAGTCAAGCTATTCTCCAAAGCACCTGAAGGCATGGCACGAAGCACTGGGTGGAAAGTAATCAAGGAGAGAAGCAACCTAGAACTAAGGAGAAATTTCCTGACAGTTAAAACAATTAATCAATGGAACGACTTGCCTCCAGAAGTTGTGGATGCTCCAACACTGGAAGAAGAGATTGGACAGCCATTTGTTTGAAATGGTATAAGGTTTCCTGCCTGAATAAACGGTTGGACTAAAAGACCTCCAAAGTCTCTTCCAACTCTATTATTCTGTTCTGATCCCAGGCCTGACATTTATATTTATTATGTATCTAAGGCCCCTTTTTTCTTTTACTGATTTTACTGTTATTTGTTTATTCATATTTTTAGCCTCTTTTCTGTTTTTTTCCCTAGTTTTGTATGCTGCTCAGAGTCCACTAGAGTTGAGCAACCAATATAAATATTTATTTGCATTACATTACCTTCATATTTCTTTTCTACTACATTTGGGTGCAAAAATGTTTATGGCCTTGAGATGGCAGCAAAGAGTGAGAAATTTCTGTACCTCTTTGCTGGCAACTACTGGTCACTCAAAGAACCCAAATGACTACAACCTACTTCTTTATGCATTTTTTTTTCTAAAAAAAATATCCAAGCCTTGCTACCAATATGTTTATCCCCATTTTCTGTTTAATGTGTCTGCACTTTTTACTCTCTTCTCTTTTTTGTTTCCCTTTTTATATTAAGGACAATTTCACTGAGAGTAATGCAGCAGTGGAAATTAAATGAGTACGCATGTAAGCCACTGAACTTGAGGTACTACTCATCTTGCAACTGTGCCTAATCTAAATAACCTTTTTTATGCTTTTCTGGAATGGCATTTTCAAAAGGCTATCTACAAGTAAATGAGCATATATGTCAGTTTGGATTTGCTAGACAAATCAAATCTATCCGACAAAGTACAGCAATTCATTACTATTTACTGCACATTTCAGTCTGAAGGACAGGTTTTGCGATAGGGCCATTAACAATGATTGTCATTTTAGCAACATTCTACTGAATTTTCTTTCTTGTTTCTGCCTTTCTGGCATCTAGCAGATTCCCTACATATCATATATGTTGCCTTTCAGCTCTCACTTGAAAGACAAGCTTACAAAGCAGGATACGCTGTTCATGGCTTGCAGATTGCTTTTGTTATTGTTGGGTGCTTTAAATTGCCTTTAGGCATCTACTATATTTATATGAAATGAAGATGTCCCTTCCCTGAAAAACAGGAAATTAGATATACCTAAATCCTGTGCAATGCACAGCTTCTCACTTTATCAATCTTGGATTGCCAATAGTTGCCAAACCTTAAAAAAAATCAACTTTATGCTGATAAATATCACCTAGCTAATAAATTATATGCAGATTAAAATCATTAGATCAATACTGTGTGTGCTAGCCTTCTTAAACATAATATCCACCAGTTGTATTGACCTTAGCTTCCATAATTCCAAACTACAATTAAGAGGATTAGAATACAAATCATTTGAAGGATACTAGTTTGGAAAAGTCTGTTGTTCAATGATGGACATTTTCTTTTCAAGGTTTTCCAGCTTACCTGGAAAAGTTGTTTTACAGAAAAAGCATGTGCTCTTCCTGTAATCAAAAGTCATTGTGTGAGTCACTCAGCTATCCATCTAGCTGGCCTCGTCACCCGTGAGCCATCACATTGTTACCCCATCTTTTTCCCTTGACTATTTGATATAAAAGATTTATTCCATATGTGTTTAGAAGGCATTAATTACTAGGTTATGGAAGGTCCCTTGGCAATAACATATTTGATATCTGTCTCAGCTAAGTCCGGAATGTTGGGGAGAAAGGAGGTGTGCTTATATTATTACTGTCTTCACCATGCCAATAATGAATCAGTTGTAATTTATATGGAATGGGTTTTGAAGGTCAAGGTTGCCAGAGACTGTATTGATAGCTATGTATCTATCACAGATCTCTGACATTTGCAATGGACGATGTTAGAACTTAAGATCCAGTCCTTGTTTTTCACCCACCTTTATTCAAAGCAAGCTCTGACAAGTATCTATGATTCCTGAGTATTTGAAAGCAAAAAATATTGATCCCCAAAGTAATGAACTTGCAATGGATTTACCACAAACCTTATCCAAAATCACAGAGGTATAGTAAATTTTCACAATGATAGGGCCGTAAATTTACTATGTTTGTAGACCTCATTGCACATGTTTATTCCAAGTCCAAAAGTATTACTTAAAATGTTCAAGAGTTCAATTTGAAAACAAAAATCTGTTCAAAAGTACAAGATGGTATGTCTTGCAAAGCTCTGGGGACAACCCACATTTTGACATAATTAATTTAATTGGAAAATCTATGGAATTAGGCCAGGGGTGGGCTTCAAAAATTTTAGCAAGGGGTTCTCTGCCTGGTTGCTGGGTGGCCGTGGCCATGGTGGGTGTGGCCTAGTCGGCCTCCTGCACCATGGCAGGTGGGGGTGTTTTTGCCTTCCCCGGGCTCTGAAGGCTTTCCTCAAGCCTCCGTAAGGGCAAAAACGGCCTCCCCAGGCTCTGGAGGCCCTCTGGCTTCCCAAACTTCCAGTAGGCCCATTTTTCACCCTCCCTGAGCCTCCACATGCGCCCTGAATTTACCTACATCCAAAATGGGCTGCGTGAGGACTCCTGAGAGGTGCGGGGTGGGGTGGGCAGGGCCAGCCAGGAGTGGGATTTGGGGGTTCTCCGAACTGCACAGAATCTTAACTAGAGGTTCTCCTGAACCCCCAGCAGCCCACCCCTGAATTAGGCCCATTTTACTAGTATAAAACACTAGTATTAAAATGGCAACCAAAACTGAATTCTGACTTCCGCTAGCATCTTCAAGTCTGAATGCTATTGCTCACCAAAGGCAGGCACCAAATTTATGTAATTACACAGTTTGTCAAATATCGCAATTTTGTTTATAATCCAAAAATGTGTATAAAACATGTACATTAGGGAAAAGTACATGTAAAGTGTGTCTATTTTAGAAAGAAAGTAGAACAATGTAGAGAGAACAAATGCACTAAAATGTGTCATTGCCAACTGATGTGGATTATACTTTTATTAGGTAGGGGATATACTCCCCTGCTGGATATCTTCAAACAGAGGCTGGCTAGATAATAGTCATGAATGTTTTAATGTTAATTCTTGAACTGAGTCAGAGGCTTGATATGATGGCCTAAATAATGCTTTCCAATTCTGTAATTTTACAAATGAAATTGTTGTAATTGTCAGAGATTTGTACAGCTGGTCCACAATTGCAAATCTTCTTGACACGATGTACTCTCTTCCCAAAGTTAAGCTCATGTGGAGAGCTTTATCTATGATCCCCATATAGAATTGACTTCTACAGAGAGGGGAGTGCTTCCTACATTCTCTTCCTACATTCATTTGCTAAACTACTGCCATCCAGTATTTTACTCACAGACTAACGAAAGTTAACAGTTACACTGCAAATACATTGATATATGTTGTTAATGGATAACAGCAACTGAAAGAATATGGTAGCAAAAGCCCAAGGCAGATCATCAGAGCCTCAAGCAGAAGACAGAGCTTTGACCTTCCATATTCCTATCAGTGTAGACTACACAGTTTCGTACTTTTGTTCCTATCATATCCAGTTTATTCTTCCCTCAACAATGTAAATGATATATACTTGTATTAGATATCTTGACACCACTGATTAGAATTACTTATTTGTATTATTTGTGAGACGGGATCATGACTCACAGGCTTTCATTTTGACACCAGAGCCATGGTGGCACAGTGGTTAGAATGCAGTACTGCAGGCTACTTCTGCTGACTGCCGGCTGCCTGCAATTTGGCAATTCGAATCTCACCAGGCTCAAGTTTGACTCAGCCTTCCATCCTTCTGAGGTTGATAAAATGAGGACCCAGATTGTTGGGAGCAACATGCTGACTCTGTAAACCACTTAGAGAGGGCTGTAAAGCACCATGAAGTGGTATATAAGTTTAAGTGCTATTTTTATTGCTATATAGGTCAACCTAACATCCTTGCTGGCTGGGTAATTGTGGAAATGACATCCACACATTTGGAACTTGCCAAAGTTGAGAAACTGATGTAGGTAATAGATGCTGCTGGGTACTTCTTCCTCTTCTAAGCTTTCAAGGAACCTTTGTGATGGTGTGCCCAAATGCTCCAATGGTATAATTTTTGTCCTTCGTATTTTCCCCTACCAATTCCTTCCCCATGAGATATGTATAGGTGATGAGACCAAAGAAATATCTTGAATCCTCTTGAATCCTCTCATGTGTTCAATCAATTCCCTGTGTGAAGTTATTGATTTATATGATCTACATTACATGATCTACATGATCTCTCAATAATGAGGGTATGGCAATAAATGCTGTGGTGGTGATTTTTCTATTTCTTCATGCCAGGTCAAAGTTGATACATCAAAATATCTAGAAAAGAACCTTTTCTGAATAGAAGTGACAGGGAAAGACGTATTCTTCTCCTATACCTCCCCTCCATCTCGGCCTCTTCTGCTCTGCTTTACTTGTTACAACATTGCTTTTTCATAGAAGAATTTTACCAGTAGACTATTTGCTTGGGTATTATATTATCTGCTCTAATAGTGATATGATCTACTGGCAATCTATTGCAAATTTTGGCTATTTTTTTTCCTGCTCCCTTCACCACAAAGTTATGGCAGGATGTTAGGTGAGAAACAGAAGAATGAGTTAAGAAACATTAGCAGGAGTTGAAAACAACAGCTTCAGAGGTATCTGAATCATCATTCATAGTGTGAAAAGACTGTCAGATTTGTTGGGTGACAGGAGTAAAAAAAATGCACAAACTGAAAAGAAATTAAATATGTAAAAAAAGAAAGAAAGAAACAAAACATAACTTACTGTAAGGTGTTGCTATGAACAAAATTTTGAATCAATGATGAAGAAAAACAAAGAGCAAACTATTTTTATTTCTTATGATTCTTGCATATATCCTTAAATATTAATGTTCAGATGTTACCAGGTAATGTTGCTTAAGTACAACCAAGGGGTGAGAAATTGATGAGCCATATACAGCCATCCAACTACTACAACCCATCAAAATTGTGCAGCCAATATTTGTGACATTGAGTTATTGATGTCATAATATAAACAAACACATATACAATTCCTTCAAAATGCATATTAAATATGTATCTTTTATCAAAACATCCAAAAATGGTCACAAAAGATTAGTCCCACTTTCCCTATATGATCATTGCAATGCTAATTTAACCATCTGGCCTTGAAGACTATTTTGTTTTGTTTGAAGGTGGAATTTTTTGGACATACGAATTCGGTAGCAATGGCTCTTCAGCACCTTATGCTTCTGAACACAAGGAGCAGTGGAAATATAGATAGAAAATTCAGGATTTATTCTTTTATTTACCAATGCTTCTATGTCACTCCAAACTATAAGGATATTAAGTGGCTATTAGACAATCCTTAACACATTAGGACATTATTCCAGTTGTATCATCATTTCAGAGATATTTAGTTACCTTAATAGATGAACAGAATGACCACAGAAAGGCAAATAAGCAATGGGAGCAGGACTTTCTGCCAATTTCCCTATTGTTGTTACTTGTGGGAAGCTTGCAGTGAGAAAGACAATGATGAAGCTAGCATCTGGGAGGTACGTGCTGCCTCTGGAGTCTCCAGAGTTGGACCTCAGCGAGGAAGAGGAACCTGTTCCCAGTGCACGCATGCACAGAGCTGCCAGAAGGCAAGAACAGCTAAAACAAAAGGGATGACTCGGGAGTAGGGCTGGGAGATGATTGGCCCCTTCCATAAGACTTATAAGAGGAGCAAAGGCACATGGGCCTTTGCAGGAAGCAACATTTGTTCATTCAGTTCAGTTTAAAGCCTGAAGCTCTGTTTGATTCTGGACTCCGTGTGGCTTTGCCAATTAGGTCTTTGGCAGCGTGTCAAGACAGATAAAGGTAGGTGATTATCCCGAAGGACTTCTCCTGAAGGACTCTTTATAACTAATTGGGACTGATCCGTGAATGAACAGAATTCACAGCTATTGCAATAAAAGAGGTTTTTGGGACTACTCGTGTGTTTTAATGACTTGGGAAGCCTAGGTCAGAACACTATCGGCTTCCCCACTGTCTTTACTTGTGGGAAGCTTTCAGGATAAACATCAATGAGGAAACCAGCTGGCTGGGCTGAAAGTTGCTCAGGTAAGTCTCCCTTATCTTCACACCCTCTCCAGTTTCTCTATGCACATGCCATGGCAGCCATTCATGCATCCTTCTGGACCCATGCAACATCCTCCTGCATCCTCCCAAACCTGTGCTGTATTTGCCAGTTCCTGCCAGCTTCCCCACTGCCTTTTCTTGGAGGAAGGTGGTAGGGAGCACTGGAAATCTTTTTTTTTCTTTTCCTTTCCTCTTTCTGACTCCCTCCCTCCCCCTCCCACTATTAGAAGGTACAGTGCAGGTCATGGAAGTTGCACAAGGATGCCAAGAGTTACTGTGGAAAGTCATGGGGAAACCACCTGTAAGTGTGTGGGTGGGGGGGGTGAATTATGTGGGTTGGAAAAGGTGCACAAGAGTGCATGAGAAGAGCCTCATAGATCTGGGAGGGTGCATGGGGTGCACAGGTATCAAGTGTCCATAGGTGTGCAAAAGGTGCTATGCAGGTTGGGAAGGATGTGGGGTATGCAAAGAGGCACCATGAATTGGAAGTGAGTGTGGAAATACAAAGGGGTGCACAAGAGGTGCTTCATAGTTGGGAGAGGACTCAGAGGATGGCACTGGTTGGAGAGGGTGCAGGGATGGCATGAGCTGGAAGGGTACACAGTGGGCCCTACAGGTTGTGGATGGTTATAGGGATTGGGGAGGGATTTGTGGAGTGTCAGTGCAGTTTGGGAAGGGTGTATCTAAGTGCAAGAGAGGTGCTGCATTGGTCAGTGAGGTGCGGAAGATGGTGCAGGACAGAGAAGGGTGCATGGGGGTGGTGCCGTTTGGCAGTGCATGGCATCTCAATTGGCCAGCATGGAAGAAATAGGCTACAAGTTCCTCAAATTTCATTCCTACGGGAGTAATGTGTCCTTTTGAAGTATGTTGGTTCAATGGTTGTTTCCCTAGTCATACCAGTTGAAGGTTGCAAATAGAAATTAGAATTTTACTGGTAGATAGGTAGATTTATTCCTTGTTATTTGAGGAATACCACTGCACCTTTGAGTGGTGCAGTGGCCTAGAGGTGGAGCTCTCACCTCACAATCAGGAGGCTGTAAGTTCGATCCTAGGTAGCAGCAGATATCTCTCTTTGGGCACAATGAGTAAATATCAGCTGTGAACTCTGCATTGGCGACAGGAAGGGCATCCGGCCAGTAAACACTCAGCTCCATTCAGTTGCCCTGACTCCATCCCGATGCATGGGATTAAGGCGTCACTAAAAAGACCAAAATAAAATTATTGCCCTTTGGTCTAAGAGGCTGCTAAATTCAGGTGACTTCTGCCTTTCTTCTTAAGTCCATACACACAGAGCACATGGCCTTTCACTCTCTTTCTGGTAGGATATAGTTAGTTAAGTGCTGAGCTTCACCTATCTTTATAACACATTTCTTTAAAGAAAGCTCCTTTCGCTTCTAATGATAAAACCCAGTTCATTGCTTATTGTTCATTCCTGCTGTCAGGAAGTCTTTTTAGACATAATGCTTCTACCTCCAATAGAGTTGTGATGAAGAAGGAGAAAAAATTGTACTAGCTCAGTTGATGATACTGTTTGCCCCATTCTGGGTGGGTGGGTGGGGGGACAAGAGCCCAAATCCACTTCTGACAGAATTCCTGACAGAATTCTTTGCATCTTTTCTATTGATCAAACAACTATTGATCAAACAACCAAAGCAAAATAAAGTAGAGGCAGGGGTAGTTTTCCTGTTTTTTGCTTTGCGAAAACATCTAGAAAACATCTAGTGAGTCTATGAGAATTACAACATGAGCAGGCATCCCAAGGTAATTGTGCATCAATACAAGAGCACAGGCATGCTTTATCAACAACCAATGACAAAAATAACGGAAGCTATTATGGAACTGTTTTACAAGGAGGGCAAAGTAGACTTTTTATGAGTAGTAAAAAAAAAGAAAAAGAAGCACCTGTTGGTTCTCCTCTTCACGGTTGCCACCTGCTCAGTCACCCCTGCCACCCTCACCTACAGAAAAGGGAAACTAATGAATCACAGTGGAAAGGTGAAGGAACAGCTGCTCGTTCACTTGCTTGCTTATTCTCTCTCTGGCAAATGTAGAAACTACTGCTGAGAGTAGCTGCAGCAACTGACATCACAAAGGGGGTGCCCTCCAAAACCTGGAGTCAGTGCTGGGTTCACACGTTTTCCCCCTCAGGAAGCTAGCAAGCCTTACTGCCAGTAGGCAGGGAGCCAACTTTTAATGGAATGAACAGTCAACTTCCAACTGAGATTTATGTACTACAAAGGAGTAATATTTAAAAAAAAAAAGATTTCTTTGAAAGGTAGGAAATGAGGGCATCAATACTAAGGAAGATGCTTCCAAAGAGTACAATATAGGCAGAGGATTATCTTCATAGCAGGGAAGGTTTAAATAGGCCCCAGATGGCTGTTAATTCTTATGAAAAAAATAATATAAGTGCCAGAAGCTTAGGTTTAGATTTACTGAGAATGCAATTTGTCCCAATGACCTTAGCCTGCTTTTAAATACACAGGCTCAACAAATATCTTGAACCAGAGTTATCCTTACACTTACAGGGGGAGATACAGATAGCCCTTGCTTAACAAGGTAATTGGAACCAGAACCTCCATTGTTAAGCAATGTAAGTTGAAAAACCATGTGACCATGACACTTAATGATGGGCTGTCTCAGCGGTCCCTGATTAAAGTAAAGGTTACCCTTGTCCAATCATGTTTGACTCTAGGAGGCAGTGCTCAACTCCGTATTTGGAGAAGGGATCCAGCATTGTCCAAAGACACTTCCATGGTGATGTGGCCAGTGTCATTATATGCTGAGGTGCACAGAACATTGTTATCTTCCCACCTATTTAACTACTTGCATTTGCATGCTTTCGAGCTGATAGGTTGTCAGGAGCTCGAGGTTGTCAGGAGCTGGGGAAAGTAACAGGAACTCAGCCCATTATGTGGGTCTCCGGTCTCAAAACTGGGCTGTCAGCTTTCCAGCTGACAACCTCAGTGTCTTTAACTGTTGTGCCATCATGCCTCTCACAGGTTACCATCATTAAATGATGACTGCAAGATTCATTAAGTAAGGACTTCACATGATGGTGACTTCTGATTTCCTGCTGGTTTCCCCATTGAGTTTTGCTTGTGGGGAAGGCTGCAAATTGTCATCACATGACAATAGGATGTGGTCCCATAAGTATGAAGACCCCATCATAATTATCACTCATTCACTGTTGTCATAAGTTTGAACAGTCACTGAATGAGTGATAGTTAAACAAAGACCACACACACACACACACACACACACACACACACACACACACACGATGATATGGATATTCAACAAAAAGGTGGAGACATTGAATTGGACAATGGTTTAAGAACAAGGGAAACAAAAAGGAGAGTGTTAGCAAAACCTCTGAACTAGCTGTAGTGATATAAAGCTGTAAAAAGAGTTAGGATTGCCTCAGACAGTGTTAAGTATGGGCGCAATAGAAGGACTGGACACAAACGTGTGAACAAACTATTTATTCAAGCTCCGTAACTGCAATACCAACTCAGCTGCGGCAGCCCCTTTTATAGCCCGGAGCTGTCCGCGGCTTCAGCCACTGACGCTTGCTTAAACTTTCCCGCTCCTGAGTCTCGTCCCCGGATTGGTCCATTTGAATTGGTCACTCAATATACAACACCCCTCCCCTCTAGTTGCTGTGACCATTCCTCGGCTGCTACAGTACGTAGTCCCGCAAGTAGGCGGGTCGTCTTTGGGCACGGCTGGACCTGCGCAGATCAGTCTGTTCAGCGTTCCCCGAGTGTGAGGTCGAGTTCCCTTGCTGCTCCGGTCCTGCCTCTGGAACTCTCTCACTCTCGGAAGTCGCTGGTGACGTTTCCACAGTTTCTTTCTCTTGGTTGTTGACTCCTTCCTCCCTGGCCTGGACTGGGCTGTTGGCCTGCGCTGGACTGCTGTCCTGGACCCTCAGTTCCTCTTTCTGATTCTCAGGTAACCGTCTCTGGCCGTCCGTCCAGTCCCGTATGCTCGGCTCTGGTATGGGGTTGTGTTCGTCTGGGGGCCGATTCTCCTTGCGTTCGATGGTTCTTTCTATTGGTTCGGCGTCTGTTCTTATAATCCGCTCCCTCAGTTGGTCTATATGCCTTTTCCACTGTCTGCCGTCTGTCGTGGCTAGCCTGTATGATAGAGGTCCAGTGATTTGTGTGATTTCTGCTGGAATCCAGAGGGGGTTTCCACTGAAGTTTTTCGCGTAGACCTTATCCCCCACCTGGAATTGCCTGATTTTACTCGTCGAGTCAACGGGCTTTTCTGTGCTAAACTGTGGGTGTAGCCTGTCTAGTGTGGAACTCAGCTTTCTCCCCATCAATAATTTGGCTAGGCTCTAGTGCGTGGTTGCGTTGGGTGTAATGTGCTGGATGCTCAGGATTTTATCGAGTTTGGCTTGTACGTCCCCTGGGCCCAGTCTGGTCAATGCTTCCTTCATTGTTCTCACCATCCATTCAGCCAATCCATTGGTCGACGGTTTTTCCGGTGCTGACAGTGCATGTCGTATGCCCTGGTTGGCAAGGAACATCTCAAAGATGTTAGCCGTGAACTGGGGTCCGTTATCCGAGACTAGTAGGTCGGGGAGCCTGTGGGTTGCAAATAGTCTCCTGAGGACTCTGATGACTGCCTCTGCTGTAGTTGATGGCATCAGGCTGACCTCCAGCCACTTCGAGTAGGCATCTACGATGATGAGGAACATGTTCCCTTGGCACGGGCCCGCAAAATCTATGTGTATGCAGGACCACGGCATCCCCGGGTTTTCCCAATCATGTGTGGGGGCGGAGTGTGGTGCTGGTTGGGTTTCTTGGCACGGTTCGCATGTCCCTACCCAGTCCTCTATCTCTTTGTCCATTCCTGGCCACCACACGTAGCTCCTGGCCAGCGCTTTCATTCTTACTATCCCTGGGTGGCCCTCGTGTAAAGGGTGTAAAATGTCTCGTCTTAGGGATTCGGGAATAACTACCCTGTCTCCCCACAGCACGCATCCCCGTAACCCCGAAAGTTCTGTTTGTCTTGTCTTAAATGGCTGAAATTCTTTGCTGGGGCTTCCATCCGGCCATCCCCTCCAAATCCAGTTCAAAACGTGCGCCAGTGTTCCGTCTTTCGCGCTGGCCCTCGCGATGTCTCTCGCCGATATCTGCGCATTTTCCATGGTCTCGATTAGTAGGGTATAGGTAGCGGGTGCTGGGTCTTTTACGCTATCTGGCAATGGGCACCTGCTGAGGGCGTTGGCGTGGGAGATGGTTTTCCCGGGGCTGTAGATTAGCTGGTAATCGTATGCGGCTAGAAATTCTATCCACCGGAGCATACGTGGTGATAGAATGGGGGGTGTGGGTTTGTCCCCCGCGATCAGTCCCAATAGTGGTTTGTGGTCGGTGATGAGCTGAAATCGATGACCGTACAAATATTCATGGAAGCGTTTTATTCCCGCAACTGCCGCCAGCGCTTCCTTGTCTAACTGGCTGTAGTTTCTTTCCGGTTTGGACAAAGTTCGTGAGTAAAAGGTGATGGGGGCTTCCAGTCCGTCCGGCATGCAATGGCTCAGAACCACTCCAACTCCTAATGGGGATGCATCGCAGGTTAATCTGACTGGTAGAGTTCCATTGTATTTGACTAAGACTCTATCAGATGTCAGTGTGTCCTTTACTTTGTTGAATGCGGTTTCTTCCGGTCGTCTCCATTTCCACTCTGTCACTCTGTCCAGGAGCTGGTGCAGCGGTTCAGCAATTGAAGCTTTCTGTGGTAGGAAGATGTTATAAAAATTCAAGAGTCCCAGAAAGGCTTGCAGTTCCGTCTTGTTAGTGGGGGTGGGTGCTTCCCTAATCGCCTTCAGTTTGCCCAGGGTGGGACGTATTCCATTGCCATCTATCAGGTATCCTAGGAATTGTATCTGCGTCTCCGCTAATTGGCACTTATCCCTTTTTACTTTAAGTCCCACCTCTTGGAAACGGTTTAAGACTGCTCTCACTCGCTCTCTTAACTGTGTAAGGTCTTTCGCTGATATCAGGACATCGTCAAAATACAGGACAACTCCTTTTATCCCTTGTAGTAGCTGCTCCATTAAACTCTGGAATAGTCCGGGGGCTACACTTACTCCGAACTGCAGGCGATTACATTTGAATGCTCCCCGATGTGTCATGATGGTTTGGGCTTCTGCAGTGGCCTCATCTACAGGAAGTTGTTGGTAGGCCTGAGCCAGGTCGAACTTGGCAAAAATTTGCCCCTGTCCCAACGAGTGCAATAAATGTTGGACGACCGGTACGGGGTACGCGCTCTGTTGCAATGCCTTATTTAATGTACTCTTATAGTCTCCGCAGAGACGCACTGATCCGTCCGGCTTGATGGGGGTTATGATGGTTGTCTCCCATCTGGCGTGGTCGATGGGCTCTGGGACTCCCTGAGCGACCAGTTTATCTAGCTGCTCGTCTATTTTTGGCCGCAGCACAAACGGGATCCGCCGGGGCTTTATTCTAATGGGGGCGACCTGGGGATCTAGGTTGAATGATATTGGGGACCCTTTGTACTTGCCTAAATTCCCATCGAAAACGTCCGCAAATTCCTCCATCAGGTCAGCCTCCCATTGGTCGCTTCCGATGTGGTCGATTCCGACGACTGCTAGTCCCAACGGTTCGAACCATTCTAGACCCAGAAGGCTGGGCCTATCCCGGTCCACGATGGTGAGCGGCAGCTTCCCACTAAAGGTCTTGAACTGGATATGAAAGTCCTTTGTGCCCAGGACCGGAATCCGGTTCCCTTGATAGTCGATTTTTGTAAGGCGTTGGTGCTTGAGAGCACGAGTTGAGATGTCCGGAACCAGCTGCTTTATGGTCTTCCACGACACCATGGACAAGCGGGACTGTCATATGTAAATGCCTCATTCTTGAATGAAAGAAACACATATCCATAGAGTGTCAGGAGTTTACTCATTCTCTCCTTTCTAATGTATTCCTCACTAACCACTCCCCATTTCTAATCCCGCCTCCCTGGTATATAAGATGATGCACACTCATTCTCCTTGCTTCTTTCTGCAATCACACTGTGAATAAAGAATGCCTTCTGTAAATAAACTATCTTCTGTTTGAATGCAAGAAGTCTGAATTTAATTATTGAGTCTGATCCTCGAATTACGGCAACAGGGACCCTGAATCAACTTCCATCCTGCAGGGTCTCCCTTCGATGAGGACGGTTGCCGCCATTTTGCTTGCTTTTCCCACACTCACATGGCCTACAATGACTGTCTGGTGGGTTTCTCTCCTCTCTGCCCCCGACTCCTCACTCCTTCGGTGCCTTCCAAATGCTTGTCGTTTCCCCCCAGTCTGGAATGGTCGGTCCTTTTGTGGTGAACTGGGTGGTCAGCTCGGCCGGTTCCTGCGGGATGTTGGTTGGGTGGCTCTGCATTCTCTTGCTATATGTCCCTTTCGGTCACATCTTGACATATAGCATCGCAGAATTTGCATTCCGCCCTGGGGTGGTTGCCCTCACATCCCGCACACCAATAGTCTTTCTTCCCTCTTACTTTCGGTTGGCCTCTCCGGTCCTGGCCATGGTGGTGCACTTCGTCCTCCTCCTCTTCATCCTCCAATTCCGTTTCTGCTTCCTCATAATGGACTGCTGCTTCCTCTCTTCCTTGCAGCCCCTTGTTGACTTTCTTCATTGCTGCTGCGGATTTCTGGGATGCCTCCATTGCCGATGCTTCCTCCAGGGTCTCCTTGAATGTTATTTGTGGCCTGGCCAACAGTCTACTTTGCAACGTCCCTTAATCCCAAGACTAGACAGTCCCTCAGGGCTTCCTCTAGGCTTGCAAAGTCGCACGCCACGGTGATTTCTCTTAAGTGCGCCACAAACTGGCTGATCGTCTCCCACTCCTTCTGGTCCCACTGGTAGAATTTGTGCCGTCTTACCAGGGATGAGGCTTGGGGTGCATAATGGGCCTTCAGGATGTCCTGCAGGGATGTCCAGGTCATGGTCCTCAGCTCTGCCGGTGCTGCAAGGGCTTTTGCCATCTTGAAAATGGCTGGGCCGCAATGGGTCAGGAATACGGCTCTCTTTCTTTGCTCCGATAAGCTCAGTAGGTCGTTCGCCTCCATGTACATGTAGAATCGTTCCATGTATGCTTCCCAGTCTTCTCCCGTGGGGTTGAATGGGGCGGGTGGGCTAATTGAAGACATCCTAGTTCGCCGATGATCTGACCGGTCAGTAGTCATTGATCGGATGGCTGTTGATTGCTCATGGGACTGCTGTCACTGCGTTATTTTATTTCCCAGCTGAGCTTCATTATTTCTGGACTGTCAGACTCTCCGTAGCTTTGCCAACTTCTTATCAGTAAGCTACGTGTTTCCGTATCCACCCACATTCCTTCACTTGCTCTTCACACATCTCTTTCCTTTGTTCTCTTTCCAGCAAGGTCCGGCTGAAAGATAGCCGGCCCGAATTATTTTCAAAAATGTAACAATTAACTTTTCTTAGTTAGTGAGGTGTTTTATTTTCTTTATAACAAATAAATGAGTTTTATTAGAAACCTTCCTTCGCGTTTCTTTTCAGATTATTGCAATTTGGAATAAGCCACGATGCATCTCCTCTAAACCAGGGTAATTAGTCTCAGAGCCAAACATGGGATTAATAAATGCCCTGACATTCTGGTAGCACGAGGATGGTCTGATTTATGGCTTTTCCCTTGTTTTTGTTACTTCTGATAAGAGCGCATAGGCAATTAGTTTTTAGCTACTGAGGTACGCTAATTATATTGCTGAGATGCCGAAACAGAAGAAAAAAAGGCAAAGTGAAACCAAGACCACTCTTCGTAAATGATTTGATTGATCTTTCCAACGAAGAGGTGGCAGACAGGAGGTTTCCAGATTTCCAGCCCCTTACTACAGCCACACGCCTGGAACAAGAAGAAGCCGTGGGAACAGAAATGGATGGAGATAAGACAGAAGCTGTTTTTGAAGATGATGATTTACAACTGAGGTCAGTAACATTTTCTTCTGATCTTCCAAGCTCTGAAAAAGTCTCCCCAGAACCTTCTGAATTTGTAACGCTCGATGCAAGCACTGCTGAGCAAAATTACTCCCACGCACAGAGAGAAACAATTCATTACTCTTCTCAAAGCCCTGAGCTCACCCAGCGTGAGAATGCTATGAAAGCCTATCGTGACCGTATAAAACTCTATGAACAGCAGCTATTCCAGGCAAAAATGGCTATATCTATGCTTGAGCAAGATATGGGAGATAACTTAAATTTTTCAAAAAGCGCCATATTGTCTTCTTGCTCAGAGCCAAAGACACTCCCCCTGGTGGATTCTGTGTCAGGCCAATTAAGACAGAGGGCACTGCATACGTCACATGAAAGTCTCCCTGATCAAGTTACACATGTCTTACATAACCACTCCTACTGTAAAGCATACAATGCCCCGTATGCAAAGCTGCCTAAAGGTGCAGCACCATCTGCTGGCAAAAGTAATTTACTACAGGAAGCTGAAATGCCACAAGTGTTTCCACAGGCCCAAACTCAAACACCCCCTGGCGGTGTTGGTGTCCTTTTAGATGGAACACAGCAAAGGCAAATGATTGCATCTCCAGCAGGTCATGCCAATATTGCAGCTCAAGCACAAATGGCAACTGGAATACAGCAGATTCCAGTGCATCAGCCACAGCAGCTACAAATGCCTGCATATGTGCCCCAGCCACAACTGCAAATAGGGCCACCTCCTGGCCCACCTCCAATGGCACAACCAAGACCATTTTTAGGTCCACAACAGGCACAGCAAATACCACAGGCATTCCTGCCAGCACAGCCAGCATACCAAGTGCAGGCTCCTCACCAGGCATTTTCTGTCTCTCCACTAACTGGTGAGTCAAAACTAAAAATGTCTGAACTCCACGGTTCGAGATTGAAACCTGGTGAACAAATTGGAGGACATTTGACCAAACTGAAAGGTCTAAGAACAGAATTGAGAGAAAGAGGTCATAACATTGAAGATATTCAAATGATCAGCATCATTATTAACTCTTTGAATTATGAATGGAAAGATGCTGTTACAAAAATTAACCAAGTCCCAATTGCTCAACGCACAGTGGACAATGTCTGTAGACTTTTAATTGAAGAAGAGGCATTCATGTTGGCCACGCCACACTTGAGAGGACCACCCGCATCAAGAGCTCCAGCTAGGCGCCCCTTCCGAGGAAGGACCTATGCTCCAAGGATGCCAAGATGCTACACCTGCAATCGTGTGGGACATGCCACCCGGGATTGTCCCCAACGAGTTCCAGCTCCCGTCACATACCAGCCCAGAGGAACAGATTCCAGAGGCAGAGGCAGAGGCGGAAGACAAGGTCGTCGTGGTCCCCGGCGTGATCCACAAACTCCACTCGCCACATTGGCTTTAACCAATGATCCACAACCTCAACCAGAGTACGACAGACGACTCCTGTGGACTTTGGACAGTGGTGCAGCATTGCATGTTACCTATAGAAAGGAACTTTTCACAGAAATGCACGAGCCTGAACCTGAACTACGTGAACTTTATTCTTTTTCAAATCATCCTTGTCAGGTCAAAGGAAAAGGAACTGTTTATGTTGAAGAGCTTGATGCATTCATTCCTGATGTTTATTACATACCAACAGCAACCAGTAATTTGCTTAGTCAGTGTCACTTGTCTAGAATGTTAAAGTTCCAAGTTCACCACCTTGAAAAAGCAAGTTACATAGTTAAAGATGGAGATATTGTTGCTGAAACCATATTAATTGGTGGTGTTTATTACTTAAAGCCAAAGCCTAAACCACAAACACAGGCAAATATGCAAACTCCAAAAAGGGAATGCACAGGCCCAGAGAGAGATGCTCCAGAGAGAGATCCTGTTGCTATTCCAAAGGCTCCTAAAGCCAACAAAAATAGAATTGGTAAACAGGTTGCTCAGAGCAAGCCTGAGGTTCCGCATAAAAATGTTAATGTTGAGAATTCACTAACAGGTAAACCTTTGCATTCCAGGTGTATCCACAAATGGCATAGAAGATTGGGGCATGCCAGTTTCCGTGTTCTTAGGAAGATGCCGGAATTCACAAAAGGTTTGGATCTAAAGGGGTGTAAGGTGTTTTTGGATTGTGCTGTATGCAAGAAGGCCAAATCCAAAGCAGCAGCCATTCCCAAACGCGCTACACGCCTGTCAACACGCATTTTTGATTTGGTTCACATTGACATAGTTGGTCCTTTCCCACCATCATTTGGTGGTAGAAAATATTTTCTAACAATTGTTGATAATTACTCTAGATATGGATATGTATATCCTATGAAAGAAAAATCAGAGACTTTTCAGATCTTTAAAGACTTTGCAACCCTTGTTTCTACCCAACACCAAGTTCGCATCGCCAGAATCCAGAGTGATCGTGGTGCCGAGTTCATGTCTCAGCGTTTCCAGGACTGGATGCGTAAGAATGGAATTCTTCATCAGACTTCAGCCCCTGACACATCGGCTCACAACGGAGAGGTACTGCAAACCATGATGCGTTGTCTCCTAGAAGACGCCAACCTTGATATGATATACTGGGGTGAAGCTATCAAATATGCAAATTACATTGTCAACCGTACTTGGAGCAGTGTAACAAATCAGACTCCTTTCTTCATGTTGTATGGCTACAAGCCCAATCTTAAAAACATTCATATTTTTGGTTCATATGCTATGGTGAACATTCCCTTAGCTCAAAGAAGAAAAGGAGGTCCAGCAGCAAAGAGACTGAGATTTATGGGTATTGATGATAACTCAAAGTGGAGCAAATTTATTGACTCTAAACATGTAATTGTGATTTCCCAATCTGCTAATTTTGAAGAAGATATTGACTGGTCCAGGATTCATTCCAATGATCCTGGAGTTTATTTTCCTAGAGATGATACTGCTGATGCCACGCAGATTGATGATCAAGATTCCACTGATTCTTCTCAACCCGATGTTCCGTCTTCGCAAGCCGCGGATGCTGACGCTAGCGACGAAAGTGAGGACGAGGACGAAGCAGAAGAAGACTGGACAGTTGTTCCGAGACGTTCCAAGAGGGCCACAAAAGGAATCCCTCCACAACGATATTCTTGGCAACTGACAAAAGCACCCTTGCCTTTGATTTGCAATGTTACACTTCCACCTGATAATTTCACACAAATCAAGCAGCTCCCTGATTCAGAGCAAGACAAATGGTATGATGCAATGCAGGTTGAAATGGACAGTCTAAAGAAACTTAAGGTATTTACACCTGCAAAACCTCCAGCAAACAAAAAGGTCATTGGCACTCGATGGGTCTATAGAATCAAAAAGAAACCAAATGGTGAGTCACTGTACAAGGCCAGACTTGTAGCTCAGGGTTTCGCTCAACGTTATCCTGAGGACTACACAAATACTTACTCACCGACAGTCAGAACTGAGAGTGTAAAAATTGCTTTAGCAACTGCAACTATCCTTGGTTTAGAAGTTTTCCAGTTTGATGTTGACACGGCTTATCTACATGCAGACCTAGATGAAGAAATCTATGTGAAAAGTCCTCCAGGATTCCGACAGCAAGAAGGGGATACCTGGTTCCTAAACAAAAGTGTCTATGGTCTGAAACAATCTGGTTTAATGTGGTATTTATGTCTTACAAACTAAATTCAATGGGCTTTATTAAGTCCGAAACTGATGAGTGCGTGTTCACAAAAAGATCTAACAATGCATATGAGATAGTTCTTGTTTATGTTGATGATATTGTTTATATTGGTCCAAATAAGCAAATGAGTGAAATTTTTGCCAAAGCTTTGCAGAGATACTTCACATTGAAATCATTAGGTCACATTAGCACTTATTTAGGTGTTCAGATTGAAAAGACACAGAAGGGGTTTAGTCTTTCACAAGAAGATAAAATTGAACAAATTTTGCATCATTGCAACATGAAGGATGCTAACACAACAAAGACACCCATGCAAACAGATTTTCACAACTTGACACAAGAAGAAAGTCCTGAGTTCGAGGATCAAACACTTTATCGTTCAGTCATTGGGTCACTATTGTACATTAGTAGTTGGACCAGACCCGACATTGCACTTAGTGTTAACCTCTTATCTCGACACGTAGGTAAGGCAAAACAGTTTCATTGGACATGCATTAAGAAATTATTGAGATACCTAAAATACACCAAACACATGAAGTTATTGTTAGAACCAACACATACTGATTATGCAGAATTATGTTGTTATGCAGATTCTGATTGGGCAAGTGATAAGAAATCACGCAAAAGTACTTCAGGTTATATGATGTTCTTAAATGGATGTCCTGTTTATTGGCAAGTACGTAAACAGAATTTTGTTTCTTGTTCATCTACTGAAGCTGAATATGCTTGTGTTTCAGATGCATGTAATTCCCTAACTTGGTTTGATGCTTTAGTCACAGATATCTGGACACACCCGATCCGACCGATCACCGTGATGGAAGACAATGAATCCGTGGTTTATATTTCTGAATCTCATTTTACAGGTTCTAGGTCCAGACACATTGACATTCGTTACCAAAACATAAAGCATTTAGTGAAAAAAGGTTTTGTCAAAATGCAATATGTATCTACACATGATCAAATTGCTGATATGCTCAACAAACCACTTCCAGCAGCTCAACACGAGTATCTGTGTGAGAAGATGTGCCTTATTTGATGATGAACTGATATTCGCTCAACTGGCAAAGAAGGGGAATGTCACTGCGTTATTTTATTTCCCAGCTGAGCTTCATTATTTCTGGACTGTCAGACTCTCCGTAGCTTTGCCAACTTCTTATCAGTAAGCTACGTGTTTCCGTATCCACCCACATTCCTTCACTTGCTCTTCACACATCTCTTTCCTTTGTTCTCTTTCCAGCAAGGTCCGGCTGAAAGATAGCCGGCCCGAATTATTTTCAAAAATGTAACAATTAACTTTTCTTAGTTAGTGAGGTGTTTTATTTTCTTTATAACAAATAAATGAGTTTTATTAGAAACCTTCCTTCGCGTTTCTTTTCAGATTATTGCAATTTGGAATAAGCCACGATGCATCTCCTCTAAACCAGGGTAATTAGTCTCAGAGCCAAACATGGGATTAATAAATGCCCTGACAACTGCGTTGTTGTGTGTGTGTCCTTCAGATCCCACCTTCGTTGCCAGTGTTAAGTATGGGCGCAATAGAAGGACTGGACACAAACGTGTGAACAAACTATTTATTCAAGCTCCGTAACTGCAATACCAACTCAGCCGCGGCAGCCCCTTTTATAGCCTGGAGCTGTCCGCAGCTTCAGCCACTGACGCTTGCTTAAACTTTCCCGCTCCTGAGTCTCGTCCCCGGATTGGTCCATTTGAATTGGTCACTCAATATACAACAGACAGAACAAAAAAATTAAATAGCCTAACTCACTAAGATAACAGAAACGGCATTGGTCGCGTTGGTGGATGATCTCTGGAGGGCTCGGGACAGGGGTTGCTCCTCTGTCCTAGTCCTATTAGATCTCTCAGCGGCTTTTGATACCATCGACCATGGTATCATGCTGCAGCGGTTGAGGGGGTTAGGAATAGGGGGCACCGTTTTGCGGTGGTTCTCCTCCTTCCTCTCCGACCGCTCGCAGTTTGTGTTGGCAGGAGGACAGAGGTCGACCTCGAGGCGTCTCACATGGGGAGTGCCGCAAGGGTCAGTCCTCTCGCCCCTCCTGTTCAATATTTATGTGAAGCCGCTGGGTGAGATCATCCGTGGTTTTGGGGTGAAGTGCCATCTGTATGCTGATGATACTCAGCTGTACATCTCCACCCCAGACCACCCCAATGATGCCCTTGATGTGATGTCTCGCTGCCTGGAGGCCGTGCGGGTCTGGATGGGGAAGAACTTGCTCAGACTCAACCCCTCCAAGACCGAGTGGCTGTGGCTTCCGGCGCCCCGATATAGTCAGCAGGTGCCATCGCTAACTATTGGGGGTGAATCTCTGCCCCCCACAGAGAGGGCTCGCAATCTGGGTGTCCTTCTGGATGCACAGCTGTCTTTAGAAGAGCATATGACGGCCGTGGCCAGGGGGGGCTTTTATCAGGTTTGCCTGATTCACCAGTTGCAGCCCTTTCTGGATCGGGACGCCCTACGCACGGTCACTCATGCCCTTGTTACTTCCCGGTTGGACTATTGTAATGCTCTCTACATGGGGCTCCCCTTGAAGAGCACTCGGAGGCTCCAACTGGTCCAGAATGCGGCCGCGCGGGTGGTTATGGGCGCAACTCGTTGTGCCCATGTGACACCCCTCCTGCGCGAGCTGCACTGGCTCCCAGTGGTCTTCCGGGTGCGATTCAAGGTGTTAGTTACCACCTTTAAAGCACTCCATGGCATAGGACCCGGGTACCTCCGAGACCGTCTTCTGCCACCAATAGCCTCCCACCGACCAGTCCGTTCCCACAGAGAGGGTCTCCTCAGGGTGCCGTCAACCAAGTTATGTCGACTGGCGGCGCCCAGGGGGAGGGCCTTCTCTGTGGGAGCCCCAGCCCTGTGGAACGAACTGCCCCCGGAAATTCGTAAGATCTCCGACCTCCGGGCGTTTTGCTGCGCACTGAAGACCCTATTATTCTGCCAGGCCGGACTAGCAACACAATAGTTTTTAAATTGGGATATTTAAATTTATTGGGGTTTTAAATCTGAGCCACTTTATTTAATTATTTTAAATTTTATATTGTTGTTTTGTTTGTGTTTTTAAACAGGCTGTACACCGCCCTGAGTCCTTTGGGAGAAGGGCGGTATAGAAATAAAATTATTATTATTATTATTATAATGTAATGGTAGAAGGAAGGAAGGAATTGAGATTAGGAGCGTTGTAGGCAAAAAGAACAAACAACTAAGTGGGAGCCACATAAAAGAGAACCTTAGTTGCATAGTCATGGCTGCCATTTTGACTTTTTAAAACCCCATTGTAGATGCCCTGCTGGGGGTTGACAGAACAAAACATTGAGGTTTAAGAGGAACAAGATTAGGAAAATATTAATTGAATGAGGACAGGAAAAAAGTCCTTTCTTTTCATGCATTCTTTGGATAGAATTCTGCACTTTTTTCATTACATCTCTAAAAGAAAAATAATTTGAGTTATTTATTTTTTTTAATTTTTATTTTATTATTATTATAACATGATATGACATTACAAGACATACAACATTTATATACATATATTCTCTTAACAGCTATTTCATGATGATCTTCTTCAGGGGTGAAATCTCCTGGTTCGGACTGGACTGCCCGATCCGGTAGTGATGGCAGCGGGTGGTTCGGAGAACCGGTAGCAAAAATCCCTGTCCCCCCCACATGCCCAGCTGAGCAGCACAATCATCAGAGACTGTTTTTTTTACTATTAAAAGCATTTTTTCTACAACCTCTTTGGCCAAAAAAGTGCATTTAAAAGTAAAAAAAATAAAGCCTCTGATGATCGCGTGGCTCAGCTGGGATTGTCAGAGGCTTTTAAAAGCATTTTTTCTACAACCTGTTTGGCCAAAAAAGTGCTTTTAAAAGTAAAAAAAATAAAGCCTCTGATGATCGCGTGGCTCAACTGGGATTGTCAGAGGCTTTTAAAAGCATTTTTTCTACAACCTCTTCAACTGAAAATGTTGTAGAAAAAAAATGCCTTTAAAAGCCTCTGGCGATCCCAGTTGAGTTGCCTGATCGTCAGAGGCTTCTAAAAGCATTTTCTTCTGTAACCTCTTAAAGTTGTAGAAAAAAATGCTTTTAAAAGTAAAAAAAAAATTGGCCACGCCCACCCAGTCACATTACCCCCACCACCAAGCCACGCCCACAGAACCGGTAGTAACAAATTTTAGATTTCACCCCTGATCTTCTTCTAATATTCACATTCTCCCCCTTTTCCCTTTATATTATTCCAGTTTCTTCTGTCCCCTTCTTTTTTAATTACAGTGTATTTCTTAACATTCATATTAATTTTATATTTTCTATACATTGACATATTCATTCTTTCCTTTTTTAAATTTCACCCCTATTTTTCTTCTCTATTATTTCTATTCTCCAGCCACTTATATTATTTGTGCCAGATTATATAATATCCCGTATCCTCCTTTTCTTTAAGTTCTTTTGTTAATTTATCCATCAAATGGATAAATTAACAATTTGAGTTATTTTAATAAACAAGAAGACCGACTCAGATTGGAAAGGGTTCTGTATATATGACAATTAAATATTCACAGCTTATCCCATAACACTGGACCTCACTTGCTTTCATGTCCTTTTTTTTACATTTTAAATTAATATTTTTAGAAATCAACAACTTTATTGAAATTTTGCAAGCTTTTTCTAATTATATTCCTCATTTAATAAATTCTCAGCATCTTAGAATATTTTAGCTTACTTGCCTGCAGAATCCAGAGATATTTATAATTAGGCTGTAAGCTACTTAAGGCAGGGACTCATCTTTTGTTTACTAGCTGTGTAAAGCTTCATGAACACCAGTGGCAGCATAATAATAAATACAAGAATGAATGAATGAATAAATAAACTAATATATTGAGGGCAGTAATGCTATATTGTAACTCTTTTGATACATTTTCTTCCCTTTTTAGTTATTGTTTATTTGTTCTTAAAAGGTTATAGTGTTTGCTTGAGTTAATATTTCTATGTACATAGAATGGTTTATCAGTGTCCAAAAGGGGGGGAAATAAACCTGATTTGCATTTTTTTTCACAGGCATTTTATGGCTGTGCTGGTTTAGCAGCTTTAAAGCACCATTTATCAGGTTCTTCATTGTGAGTTTTAGCTTGGTTTCTGCAGCAACAATATAACATAACAGAATGAAACTCTGATAAAAGAATAGCTGTAACATGAAAATCCACTGCTACCAATGAGCTCATCCATCCAGCCAATACCACTACATAAACTTAATGCATTTGCTGATGAAGAATATGCATTTCAATACGCTGAATATGTTATGATTCCCAATCAAAAGGATATGTTGTTAAAAGTTTTTGCAGAGTTTTAGCCTGATTGATTTTTTTGTTGCCTACCTTCTTCATAAACTTTGGCGTGTCAAAATCATGAAATTCTACTTTATTTAATTATATATTTGGCACAGTGGTGGGTTTCAAATTTTTTTACAACTGGTTCTGCGGGTGTGGCTTGGTGGGCGTGGCATGGCATAGCTTGGTGGGCGTGGCAGGGGAAGGATACTGTAAAATCTCCATTCCTACCCTACTCTGGGGGAAGGATACTGCAAAATCCCCATTTCCTCCCAATCAGCTGGGACTCAGGAGGCAGAGAATAGATGGGGGTGGGGCCAGTCAGAATTTTTACTACCAGTTCTCCGAACTACTCAAAATTTCCGCTACCGGTTCTCCAGAACTGGTCAGAATCTGCTGAAACCCACATCTGGTTTGGCAGTAATAAGGTGCTATTAATGTGGATAAAAGAAGGGAATCATACAGAGTCAGATATATGACCTCTAAAGGACCCTCTCTATTCACATTATTATAAGGGGAAGACGTGCTTAGCTACATGAACTCTGAGAGAACCTCTCTATTCACATTATTATAAGATAGAAAAGTGCTTGTTGGAAATTACATTAACAGTTAAACCTCATTAAATGGTAATATATCTTCTGAGGAGACCTAGATGTCATGGAAGGACAGCCATATGGAAAACATCTGAGTGACCTCACTGTGAATGACACAAAGACCTATATGTTACAAAGAGTTACTTAATCCAATAAATTTACCCAAGGACAGCAGTAACTCTCCCATTAACAACTACAAGCACTTAAGAAAAGTTGTGTAGCTAAGATAATTTTATAAACTAAAAATAATGGTTTACTAATGGTTTAGTAATTAGGAAATGGTTCAATTATCATATGAGAGGTGTGTGTTAGCCATATATGGAGAATGTATGATCTCATGTTGACCATGTATGGAAAATGCATGATCTCACCGAATCCTTTGTCTTAGAAATGTATAAAAACTGTCCATCAGAGTTCTCTCCTTGTTCAAAGCTTCAGGTACAAATCTGGCTCTGAACCTTGTGCAATAAAACTGTCTCTGGCTGACCCAGGAATGTTGTTTGGTCTCATCATTCCACAACACTATGGAGATTATTAAATTAGCTTTATAATATACATGAAGAGAATGGGTTGGAAGGAAATAAATAGTCTGAGAAGGGTGGGCAAACAAATTTGTAAGTGTGCATAAAGCTGTCAAAAGATAAAATAAGTGTGATGCAAGGAAAAGATAGTGGTCTGGGAATAGATAACATAAGTTACATTTGTACAGGATCAGACTGTGAAAGGAGCCAAGACAAACAAAAAACAAAAAACAAGAGGTGAGACAAACAGCCAGAGATAAGTGGGCAAGGTGGTGGAGGAGGATCAGAACAAACCATGAACACTCTTGTTGAATAAATGGTATTTGTAACTTATATAGAAAACATTTTATAGTCAGGTTTGTACCACATTTAAGTACTTCCAACAACTGGTCCTTTGTTTCCAAAGTGTGAGCTTTCAAATGCTCAGGACATAAGTGAACTAACCTAGATATTTTTGATAATAGGCACTTCCACACAAGAGCACTCTGCTATTTTGAATGCTCTGTGATGTCACAAAACATAAACTCCTTTGTTGCTGGTTCAGTTGCAGTGTATTTGAAACCTCAAGAGGCGATAGCAGCATCTGGGAAATGCTACATTTCCATGAAAATGATAAATGGGCCATATTCAGAAATTCCTGCCTCTCTTGCAGCTCCTCAATTTCAACTGCCTTAGCAAGTTTTCTGGTGGAAAGCTGCCTCCTTGGTACCTTTGAGAATCTTTCTCAATGTATCTAACTGTCTATCTGTCTGTCTGTCTGCCTATTTGGCAGACAACAAGACAATCCATCCAATGCAAAGGAAGGGCAGAAATTGCACTCCATTTTATTTTCCTTTTGTAAAGAAAGTCTCCAGTCTACCTGCTGCAGTCCACATGGTACAAAAATCCTTTCTTTTTGGTTTTCAGCCCAGCAAGGTTGGCAGAAACCAATAGCTTTAGAGTCATCTTCTAAATATTTTTGAAGATGCAGATAGTACGAATGATAATCGCATTAGAAGTTAAAGACTTTGTTTTCAAATTGGGCAAGTAAAACTGGTTGTAAAATTGGGTTGGTTCATATGATAAATTGACTTACAAATGCAACAACGTATGATAGACATTCCGGTTCAAATTGTGATTGTAAATTGAGGACTACCTGCACAACCAACCTCCCATGTTCTGCTCACTTATCTACAAGAGCAGAACTACCCGTGTTTCCCCAAAAATAAGACCTGGTCATATTTTCTTTTGGGCCTACTAGGGCTTATTTTCAGGGTGTGTCTTATTTTTTTCCATGTATGGGAGGCCCACTTCTGCTTGCTCATGGGGGCGGGGGGGGCAGGAGGCTGCGTGGCAACCAGTGCCAGTGCTGTGAAGCAGAGGGATGGAACTGTCCCATGTGCCCTGCCCTATCTCACTTCAGGGCCCCTGCAGCCAGGTCATCCATGCCCCGACTCCTGCTTCGAGTATACAGAAAAAGTGGGCTGGCGGCCATGTGGGCTCCTGCTGCATATGGCTGCTGGTGCTGTGGCCGCGAGGCAGGTGTTGGGGCATGGGAGGATCTGAGGTAAGCCAGTGCAGGGCACATGGGGCAGCTCCACCACCATCCTACCTCACCTCTTGGCTATGGCACTGCAAGCAACCAGATGGAATGGGCAGCCATTTGGCTGCACAGGTTCTTAAGTAGGGCTTATTATGGGGATAGGACTTCTGTTACGCACACACATAAAACATAGGGCTTATTTTCAAGAATAGGTCTTATTTTGAGGGAAGTAGGGTAGTCCTTGTAAAATGCCATTGCTGCTGTTTATTTTTTTGAATATTTAACTTTAAATATTATGTAAATATTATTGAAAGCATATAAAGAAAATATTCCAACCATAGAGTGACAGTATATTTCAAAGTATGTTTTGCAATCGTACATTTTAACTGGAGGAGTAACTCAATAGTTCTCTTTGGTATCACATGTAAATGGTTAAATTGTGCAACACATGCTTTCTTCAAAACATATGTGGCACTCATTAATATATATTCAAATCATTGCTGTTTATCATATATAACATATATGTTATATATGGAAGGGGCACAATTAAGGCCCCTTCCAGACCTGATCTCTCTCTCTCTCTCTCACACACACACACACACATACATATACATATACATATACATATACATATACATATACATATACATATACATATACATATACATATACATATATATATATACATATACATACACATACACATACACATACACACAGCTGCTTCCTTTTTGAAATACTTAACTGCAACAAGTTGTACTTAGTTTTCATTTTTGGAATGAAAATGGGAGCTATTCATTGCAACCCTAGTCACAATTGTCCATATTTAAACCACTTCTAGAAGATTAGTCATCCGTGGCAGGGTGTTCATATCCACAAAGTGGGGTGAAGCCATTTCCAAATAAAAGATTAGTTATAGTTGAGTTACAAGAATGATCAAATATGGCAGAGAAGCAACAACACAAGTTGCATATGAATGTTCCTTTCACTCCCCAAAGATGACAATTGGTGTGTTAAAGCAATATCAAGCTATTGAATTCTCAGCATGGAAAAAAAGAAGATGGGGTAATGACATTACTACTGAAGAATGATTCATCTGGACGGATCTTTTAAGATGCCATAAAAACACAATGTGTTCAGCCATTGAGGCAGGCTCATCACCTGCTAGCTACTACCGGTATATCGTTTAATCATGAAAAGTGGTTCTTAGCAACGCAACTAGAAATCTGAATTAGAGTGTTTCAGAGCTTATTTCAACATAACATTAATTTTTCTTCCACCAAAGAATAGCTATTGAGAAATGCATTCAACATGCTACAAGGCAAAATCCCTGTAGAATAAGGAAGAAAGATTTGTGAGGAAAAACTACATCAGAACTAACTCTTTTTTAAAAAATGCTTAACATTGCACATCTCATACTAAAGTTAAAAAAAATCTGGCCTAAGGAGGACTTTGAGAATAATCCTGCAACTTCCCACTTGGTCAAACAATACAAGACATGTTGAATGACCAATATTCATAAAATATTGAACAATACAAAAAAAACCACACACTCTCTTCTAGATTAATCATACCATTTTCTCTCAAGCTAACATAATAGCCTCAGTTACAAAGAAGAATGCAGTACTTGCCTTTAACTGGAATAGTAAGAAAATAGAGAACCTCACCAACAAGATGCAAACTAAGGACTCATTTCTCTATTGACTTTGAAAGTATAAAAAAGTAAGCTGCATAACTCTATGTATGTCTATATGAGAAGGCAACAATACATTCTGAAATGCGAATGGGGTTGTGATGTTAAAAGTGTGTTTTTATGAATGATTATGGTATGCCCTCTGTGGCAGCCATTTTATAATGGAAATATTCTCACAATCAAATTTTAGAGAAAATGTACTACAGTAGTCCTTGTTTAGTGACTGTCTTGTCCAGCCACTGTACGCAGTTATGACAGTGATGAAAAAGTAATTTTATTACCATTTTTTGCATTTATGACTTCCTTCGGTCTGCAAAGCACAGCAAAGGTAAAATAGCATCATAAGCACAACCATCTTTTCACTTAGTGATTGCTTCACTTAATCACTAAGTTATAGATCCCAATTTTGGTTATTAAATGAAGTTTACCTAAAATTGGTTGGAAAGGATTCTGACACCAACTCTACCAAAACAAAACAATGCTTATTTGGAATAAAAATCTCACTTCTTTTCTTAACAGGACATAATATATGATTTAGCCTGAAATAATCCAAGGTTTAAAAGATCACCAACAGTGTCTCCCCACCATAAGCTATAACCAACACATCCCCAAAATATACGAAAAATAATTTATACTTTTTTGTTATGCAACTGCAGAAAATGTGTATTCTTTATTACTTTGCTGCTACTCTTCTATAAGCCAGTCACTTTAACCTGAGATGTGAATTCCTGGCACTAAGACAATGGGTTCACTGGAAATAACATACTTTTCTGTGCTTCATTTAGGTTATTAATGTGCTTGCACTAAGAAATTAATAACTTTTTATCCACAGTGGTCCCATACCACTGTGAAAGAAAGGTCAACTACATCAGGAATGTAGGGATAGAGATGATTGCAAGAAACTTTAAAAAAAAAACCATGAATCAACCTGCTATCATAAAACTTACAGCATAAGGATAAGTTAGCATTTAACCTTTTTAATGCATAGCACTCCATTCTTATTCTTTATATTTCAGACGTGGATGTTAGCAGCTGACAATTAGCAGGGATGGGAAGAAAACCAATAAATCAAAACAAACAGTGTTCATTTTCAATCAGTTAGTGGTAGGAGCAGTGGTGGGTTTTGAAATTTTTTACTACAGGTTCTGTGGGCGTGGTTTGGTGGTATTGCTTGGTGGGCGTGGCAGGGGAATGAGACTGTAAAATCTCCATTCCCACCCCACTCCAGGGGAAGGTTATTGCAAAATCCCCATTTCTTCCCGATCAGCTGGGATTTGGGAGGCAGAGAATAGATGGGGCGGGGCCAGTCAGCGGTGGTATTTACCGGTTCTCTGAACTTCTCAAAATTTCCACTACCGGTTCTCCAGAATTGATCAGAACCTGCTGAAACCCACCTCTGAGTAGGAGGCTCTCTACCTGACTGGACAGGACAGCAAAAATGCCAAAAATATAAACATGCTAATCACCTTCATTGAATGAAACTTGGGAACATCTAAAAAAAGGCTATCACTTTTCTTCACAAGTGGAAATATAGAAAAAAACTGCACCAGGGTTTGAAGTTGGACAAGGTATAAATTCTGCTATCATCTTTTCCACTTGCTCAGAAAACTGTCAACTGTCTTTTATAACTGCAGTTCTAGAATTAACGTAAAGATTTAGTTTCTGGTTATGTTCATCCAATTTTTGGAAAATTACAACTTGATTCATGCCTCTGTTGGAGGTGCGTGATAGTTAAGAGGTTGAGTTCAGCACAAAGATATAAGTCAAATTTCTTTATCACTGAGTGAAATTTCATGTTCCTCTTTGGAAATAATTTTACTGAGATCAGTAGAACCAAGTGCCAAGTAAGGATGTGCACAATTAGTTCAAGTCTTATTTATTAGTTTAAAAAAACCTCTTTCATACTGACTGTTATGACATTCTGTACTCATAAGTTACAGTTTAAAAGACACAGCATTCTAAAGGAGAAAAAAATGGAAAATGAGAAGGTCTCAGAGAGTTAGAATTCTTCACTGAATGCTGTAGCTGCTGTCTGAATACAGAAGCTGTTCTGAGTTTGAGTTGCTGATAAATCCGAGATCTTCCAAACACAATCTCTGCAGTTCCTTTGAAATTTACTTTAAACCCAGAATCAAGCCTGTATCCAACAGGGAGGGCCCGAAGGAGTAATTACCCTTTTCTCCTTCCTTGCAAAATCAATAAAACTCTGTTATGAAGACCCAAGAACAACTTCACTACTTGCATTTAAAGGTACAACAACCATACCAACATAAAAATAGAATTGCACAGCTAAAAGAGTAATTTTAAACAACACTAAGCTATTGACCTCATTGGAAGCCTGCAGAGAGGGCTTGCTGAAAAAGTAGTCTTCCTTTTCCTCACTCTCTTTTTCTCTCACTTAACACATCAAACTTTTTAAAGATATATTTCAGAGGCACACACATCCCACTCACAAAATGTCCGAAATAACAACTGGAGTCTGTAGCATTTTCATCATGCTCCTCTTATTGGCTGCTTGATCTTTCTGGACCGAATTTCTCAGTTCTGGCCTATGTGATTCAGTCAACCTCTTCTCTTGGTTCTTCAAGCCTCAATCCTTCCCCATTTGGTCTATTGGGCACTTTCTTCACTGGTGAAGCTGTTCCACTCCTCTCCTTGTCCCCACCCTCAGTATTTATTTCCTTTGCACTCAGCTCCATACTTTCAAATATTTTTAACTCTTGGGTGTTTTTTGTTTGTTTGTTTGTTTGTTTGTTTCTTCCTGCAGACAAGTCCTCCTTGGCCAGGTCCCTTAATTCTAATTTCCTCCCTGATTCAAGTTGCCTAACACCCTCCACTTTTTATGTTCCATTTGCCTTTTCTAGAAGTTCTTATACCCTCCACTCCAAATTCTAACTTCCTTCAATTACAGGCTTTTGCAGATTTTATTCTGTTATACAGTGCCTAGCAAACCTCTATCAGTTTGCATTACACTTTAATTCCAAGACAGCCCAATTGCACTACCATTGAGAAAATAGGTGTCCTGTTGGAAATGCTGCCATTAGGTGATGGTCGAAGGAAAACCTAAGTCACCTTTTGCTTAAATTGTCAGTTTTGATCCTATGATTATTGAAGCCGATTAACCACTCTGAGAATTATTAGTTTTCTTGATATAGTAAATGTCCTTGGGAAGTATATAAATGTTAGAATTAAATATGTTATGCAGGCAAGTTAAAAAAAGAACTCCTGTATAAGTGCCTTATACTTGATAGACCTGGCATACACTTAGATAATGAACCTTCCTTTCAGCTTCCCTATTAACCATTCAAGTGGACTTTAAATTTTAACTCTTCTCACTGGAGTGTTAATTACTGGATGAGCAGAACAGAACAGATGTGTTGAGTGTCACATTAAGGACCTTTTCCCATTGCTGAGTTCAAAAGCTATCCACAAATCTTTGAGCTGGTAAAAAAGTATACCAGTACTACAATTCACAGTAAATGTTAACTTGATGTTGTTCTTGAATAGTGTCCAAATGAGGAGGGTTGAAAAGGACCAACCTCAATACCCATTTGCTTCCATCAAGACAGCTATGTATAACTTGGCTGAAAATAAAATAATTTCAAGGGGACAGCACCCAGGACAGATATTACTAAGTCTAAATAGTGATTAGTGTTTCAGAGTGATTACATTAAACTGTGGTTCTCAAAGTGTGATGTGGGGTTGTTGGGGGGGTGGGGTCCCCAAAGTCAATATTTTTTTAAGTTTAAAAATTAAAAACTGCTGATATTGGTATGAAATGCCCCTTGCCCATCCCACAGAAGCTAATGTCCATTGCTAATGCCAACCTTATAGCATTTGAGTCACAGTGGCGCAGTGGTTAGAGTGCAGTACTGCAGGCTACTTCTGCTGACTGCCGGCTGCCTGCAATTTGGCAGTTCAAATCTCATCAGGCTCAAGTTGACTCAGGCTTCCATCCTTCCAAGGTGGGTAAAATGACGACCCAAATTGTTGGGGGCAATATGCTGATTCTGTAAACCACTTAGAGAAGGCTCTAAAGCACTGTGAAGCAGTATGTAAGTCTAAGTGCTATTGTTATTTGTCCCTCCTAAGAGAACATTTTCCAATGGGAAGCTAAATGATATTCATAGGTTTTCTTATCAGCTAACTAGCACAAAGCATTTGTTTGGGTATCTGTGTGAATATATGAACAATTAGCACGTAACTATGGCTGAATGCAGACTGTCTCAAATACAGTTTTATGTCAGCTTAAGGACAAAATCATAGAGTAGAAGGGGCCAAAAAGGTCATTAAATCCAACTTCCTGCACTCTATAGGATTCACTACACCATCCCCAATAGAGGACTATGCGGTCTCTGAAAACCTTCAGTGAAGGGGAAGAAACCATTTCATGCAGTAATCTATTCCCATGATTGACAGCTGTTACTGTCAAGAAGTTCTTTTTAATGTCTAATTTGTATCTGTGTCCTTGAAGTTTCATCCCATTAGTTCTAGTCTCCCTAGAGCAAATGAGAATAAGTCTAAACCCTCTATAGTGTGACTGCCCTTCAAATATATAAAGGCAACTAATATCCCCTCTCAACTTTCTGTTCTGCAAACTAAACATATGTCTTTTAACTGGTCCTCATAGGACTTGGTTTCCAGCCCTTTCAACATCTTAGTAGCCCTTCTCTACTATCACCAGTAAAAAGACCATAAAAAGATATTTACTTTCAAAGCTAAGCTGATTATTAACAGGGACTTCTTAGTACTGGCGTGTATTCCTTTGAAATAGTACCATATACATACTTTCAAAACTCAATTCCTAATTTCTTTGGAAAACAAATTGAACTTCAAACACCTTTTGGGTACCTCCTATGCCATTTTTATAGAAGTCCTCATTTTACCTAAAATTATGCTGTACCTCATTGTTGTAATCTTTTGAAATGCCCTTAGAATCAAGGGCCTGATTTAGATGAAAAGATGGGCTACAACTTAATAAATTAAATAAACAATCTGTCATGGAAGTAAAATGCATGGCTTTCTGTGAGAAAATTTCTAGCCATTAGTCTACTTTACTCAGGGTCACTGTTTGTGGTGTGTCTGCATCAATGGTGGGTTCCTCCCGGTTCGGCCCGGTTCTCCCGAGCCGGTAGCGGTGACGATGTGACATCACCAAACTGTTTCTGCCTCCGCCCTGCCCCCGTGCCCCCACCCCTCACGCTCCCCACCCCCCGCTTTATTCTTACCTTTTATTTGGCCCCACCCCCAATCTGTTGCTGCCTCCTGAGTCCCAGCTGATGGCTAGAGGGAAAAAAACTGTTTAAACTCTTTCTGCAGAGCTTCAAAAGGCCACCCTACAACTGATCAGTGTTAAAAGAAAACAAATGAATAGACTTGTGCCTGCAAAAATACATGAGTAGATCAGTGCCTGCAAAAATAAATAGGTAGATTGGTACAGCTCTGAAAGCAGTTAAAAGCCTGGTAGACCAGTACCTTTGTTAAAGCCTAAATAATTGTCACATGACCATCAAGCCACGCCCACAAAATAAGCCATGCCCACAGAACCGGTAGTAAAAAAATTTAGAACCCACCCCTGGTCTGCATGTGTGTGTGTGTGTGTGTGTGTGTGTGTGTGTGTGTGTGTAACTGTCTAACTGAGAATGTTACCTTGAATGTTATCCTCAATGGTATTTGCTATAGTATTCAATATTTCTTATTTTATCATTATTTACTAAAGACAGTATTGCTAAAGTTTATGTCTGTCTTCTAGAGCAAATGGCAAATGTTAGATTAAGATAGACATAGATCACTGTGACTATTTAGGACTCTCTTGACCTTTGCTGCTATTTCAGGAATATCTATAATATTATGAATCTTTGTGCCACTAGCCCCAGGCTCCATTAAATTGCACTTGCTGGAAGGGAACTACAGCAGAACTGAAATACACATGCACACAGGGACGCAAGCATTGCTAGATACATTAAAATAGCAGGGGTCCAATAAAGCAGCCATTATTAATCTTTTATCCTTTTGTCCTTAGGGAAATACCTTGACTCTTAAACAATTTTAATATCCTTGGGAAGTATGATCTTAGGACCTGCAATCTGTTTCTTTTGTCTTCATGTGGTTATACTTCTCTAATGGCACCAGCATTTGCATCTACTGAGAAACTCCTGTGTAGAAAATTTGAGCTGATGTACAGTTAGAATATCTTTATAATCGTTAATCAAGAGAAAACTAACACTTATCTGCAAACATACACTATCATGCAAAAAGTCTCCCTTTTAACTCAACTAAAGTATTGCTCCTAGTACACAGGCAGTATATTTCCCTTCCTGAAATTTTGAAATAAAAATATTTCTCGGTATATGGCACTGTTTGCTACAGTATATTCATACTGTCCTTGCCAAAGTTAGTCCATGACCCTGGCCAAGTTCTATGTGAGCCTGGATCATTACTGCATGTATAAAGATGTTCAGGCTCAGCATGCAAGTAACCATACAAGCCAATATATTATATGGATAGTATCAGCTGGGAGAAACCTTAACTAGGGAGCTTATTTGGTGAACTCTCTGACTCAGTTCTACACTTTCCCATATGAAGAAAACAATCTTGAAAGTGTTTGGCATGAGGCTCCCATCAGACTAACATGTCATCATTAGTGATTTGAATGCATGAATGACTTGACATATCATTTTGATCTCGGGATTTTCCAGTGAATTGGAACTGTGTGAATATGTAAGAAACTCAAGTGATCAGAGATCACCTTTCTTGCTAAGTTCTGGAACATTACCACCTTATTTTATCTTTTTTTAAAAAGAGAATTTAAAAAAGATAGAAGCAATTGAATGCAATGGTTTAATGAAGAGAAGGACTAGGGGAGACACGATAGGAATGTTTAAATATTTGAGGGGCTACCACAAAGATGAGAGGGTCAAGCTATTCTCCAAAGCACCTCAAGGCAGGACAAGAAGCAATGGATGGAAACTAATCAAGAAGAAAAGCAACCTAGAACTAAGGGAAATTTCCTGACAGAACAATTAATCAGTGGAACAACTTGCCACCAGAAGTTGTGGGTGTTCCAACACTGAAGTTTTTCAGGAGAGATTGGACCATTTGTCTGAAATGGTATCAGGTTTCCTGCCTGAGCAGGAGATTGGACTAGAAGATTTCCAAGGTGCCTTCCAACTCTGTTTTTCTGTTATATTGTTATTTAGAGTTGATTTCAAGATGTAAAATGTCTCTGATTTGTAGGAAGAGAAACTATACTAAAAGGCAGTTCAGTTGCTAGTCATTTTGATGTTGTCCAATTTAATGATATATAGCCTCATTATCCAACATCATGATTCAGCTAAGATGTATACAGGTTCACAAACAGGTTTTTATAAGGAATGCCTAGCTGGATGAAGATTTCCTTCTGTGAGAAAAGAATTGCACATACAATTGGCTTCTGGAGCATACTTTTTCCTTCCCCCTCCCCTTTTAGCAATATACTATCCATATTTTAAGTATGCATCTAAAATGCAAACTGTGGATACAGTCATCTTATATATGTAAATAATCTCTTGTGGCTGAATAAAATGTGAGTCATATCTAGGCAGAACAAAGGGAATGAGTATGATTCAAAACTCCTTCAGGATTTCACCAGCACAATAGACTTAAAGGTGAAAAGAAACCTTGCAAATGAAGCACAGTGGCAGGAAAGATGTATCTGAGATCTTAGCTTCCTTTGTGAGGACAGAGATCTATCTCCATCTTTGATACTGGAACATCATCCTAATGATCATTTGTTGACATTTGGTGGCAAACCGAGTTATATAATGGAATAGTAGAAAATAATCTTACAGGAAATCAGCTCCTGAAAGCATTTCTGGATGCAGTTTAAAATCTTGGAGGCATTCTAATACCTATGATTGCAATGATTAAAAAGTTGGGAGGAGGGTAATTCACCATGATTAACATTCTATATTTTTAGACATAAAACTTTTGGTACAGTTTGTTTACAAGGTAAAAACCTTGGGTTTTTTTTTTAAAAAAAACTTCAAGTAATATCTTTAGATAAAATATGCTGTTGTAGTTCATGAGCAAAAACTCATCCAGAGCTACTATTAGACCTGTATGAATAATGAAAAACAAATTGAACCATTTATTATAAAACATGAAATCCATCAAATCATTTCAGTAATATGTTCATAAATTATCCTCATATTCCCATAACTGGGTGAATAATATATTCATTTAATAATTTATTTCAAATATCTAATGAAATTAATCAAATTAATTACTCATAGATCTCTTAATAGAACAAGTACTTTCCCTAGAATAACACATTATAATGGCCTATATGAAAGATATTACTATGTAGGTTTATAGATACTGAGATACATACAGATATAGTTATATACACAGATATGAAAATTGCTGTCACTATCAGTCAGAATACTGCTTCGTCTTAGTTCTCTTGACTGACAATGACAGGAATTTGTCCAAAACAGTCAGTGTGTATTTGTGTGTGTGTATAATCAGAATGTTTGAATAAGTAAAAGAATAGAAGATAGAAGATATTTATCAAAAGATAGAAGGCAAGAAAAAGAACAAAAAGAAAGAAATGAAAAAAAAAGAAAAGGAAATATAGTTATGATATTTGTCCTTCACCCTTTTTTCTATTCATTAATTATAATCCTAATGTTTCGCCTATTCTCTTCATCCTCTTTTAATCCCCAAATTCCCAACACATCAGTTTGATTTTTCCTTCTATCATCAAAGATAAAAGGTTATAAAAATTATGAATATGAAAAGATAAGGTTAGTAATTTTTCAGAAAGAATCATTGTTGTTTTTCTCTGACCAAACTGCCCAGCTTCAGCATTTTTTCAAGGTTCATTAATTTTATGGTCCAATCTTCCACTATAGATATTTCATCACTTTTAACTTTTGCCAACAATAATCTTGCTGCAGTTGCCATATACAATACAAATTTTCCATATTTCTTTTTTAATTTCTTGTTCATAATACCTAGAAGAAATAACCTTGGTTTCTTTGTGATGTTAATCTGCAGTATCTTTTGCATCAGTGTATGGATTTGCACTCAAAATTTGTTTTTGTTTTTTTAAATCTTGGATTTATTCACAAGTCCATCATGCATGATAAAAAGTCCCCTCTTCCTTTTCGAACCACTTCCAACACTCTTTTGATTATTTCTTTATACATGTTAGATAATTTAGCCAATACTATTGGTACATCATTCTATAAAAAGAATCAAGATATTTCCTCTTTCATGATGCCTTTTCACTATGACTTGGTTAATACTGACTTTAAATGCTTTTTTGCTATTATTTATGATCTGTTATTAGTTACATGAGTATACGTTGAGTAGAAGTAGGGAATACAAATCAAATCAGATTAATCAGTAATATGAATCTTAGTGCAAAATTCTCAAGTGGAGACAAGAAATGTCTTTTGTCTTTTTTTTTTTCAAGAGAAAAATGCTGGCTGGGGAAGTCTGAGAGTTGAAATCCATGCATCTTTTGATTTGTTGTGTGTCTGTTGTGTGGATGTTTGGGTGGTTTGGGGGGGGGGAATGTGGTGAATTGTGGTGGGTGGGAATGTTTTTAGGGATTGTTATGTGTGTTGGACATGGTCTTTGGGTGTTAAGTGAATTTTGTTGTATGGGTATACTGTGTATATACATACAATGACAATAAAGTTATTATTATTATAATAAAGTTATTATTATCTCAAAGTTGCCAAAGTTGATAAACACTGTGGTAAAAGATGCTATTAATGAAAAGCATAGTGGAATCAACTACCTGTTGAGGTGGCTGACCAAGAGGGCACTGTGAATTCCTAATTTTACTCTATTAAAAACACAAGTTTTCAAAAGAGATAGATGGCTGTCCATGACATGGCAATGCTGTCGCCAAGATGTTTTGATTATATGATGACATGCATGCTCTGTACATGTGAAACTATGCTAACTACTGTTGAACTGACCTATGACATAAATGAACAGACTAGAACAGTTTTAAATACTGAATGGAAACCCATTTGGAAACATCAGATTAATGTAAATTTTCTATACAACTTGTACAGTAAGTTCATAAAGACACTATTGAAAAGAATCTCAATATTGACTTTAAATCAAAGTGGAGCATTAAGATATACCCTAATGAAGTTGTTTCTGATAAAAGTGGTTTCCTGAACTGGATACTTGTATTGGACAGTGGAACCCTACACTGGACAGAAGGTTGATCACTTACATCTCCTTCAACCATAATGTTTTATGATTCTTATAGTATTAACATGATTTTTATGAGAGTGGCACCAAACCTACATTTCTGTAAGTTTTTTCTTCATGTAACTTCATTGTCTTGCATCCTTCCTTTTTCCTCATTTCTTTCTATCAGGACTAATATTGTTTTGGCAATAAGAAGCAATAGTAAACATTTTCAAGAGACTATTTCATTAGTTCTGACAGGAGTAGATAATATATTATTAGGGAATATATAGCAAGGGCGGAAAGGGAAACTAATTGTCCTAATAGATTTTCTTCTCAGTCTTTAAACTCTGTACATCAGTGAATAATTACAGCGGCAATAAAAAATTCCTGGGTAACTGCAATACACATTACTACTCTGGAAATGATTACATATACGAGTTAATGAGTTTCACTGGACTAAGCTTGTTGGCATTTGGGCATCCATCCATACAAATAAGCTGAAAGACACATATTGTTTTCATAGTTAATTTACTGACAGGTTAGATTAAAAGAAAACCATTGTCTTCAAGGTTTAGAAAGCATGGTAGCCCAAATCTGTAATCAGCAGTAATACAAGTGGTAACTCTTTCACTCTAGTTCTGCCTAGCTCTAAGGTGTCCAAACCAAGGACAGAATTTAGACTCAGACAGACAGACAATGTCCTGTGCCTAAAAGGAAGCATGACCATCATTAGCTTTGTAATGGTGATGTGCTACAAATATGGTGCCCAGAGGTAGAATTCAATCAAAACCATGTGACATGAGAAATAAGTAGATTTGCAAATGTCTCCGTATTACTGGTTCTCTAGACTCTTCATCCTACATCTGTATAACCTGTATAATCTGTCTGATGCAGTAAGAGCTCACATTTACTTTATCTGGTAACTTAGTACTTATTTCTCCAGTGCTGTATATTATCATCATAGAATAGGCCTGTGGACAAATGTGGCAGTAGTGGGTTCCACTTACCTTTGCTACCAGTTCAGAACTGTGAGCACATGGGCAACGCACAGAACCTGCGCATGTGCAGAGCGTCCATGATGACATCCAGGCGGATGGACAGAGCCTCCCGCCATCACCACTACCGGTTTGCCTGAATCACGGTGAACAGATAGAAACCCACCACTGAAATGTGGGTTTATTAGCCTGTCAATAAATTAAGCAGTACCATTCTCTTGTTTGAAATTACAGTTAGTGGTTTTGGACTTTTGCTGTTTAGAACATTTCCTGACAAGTTACAAAATGACAAGTCAAGGCCACGTCTAACTCCAAGGAGTCTGGGAAGACCTAAGAGGTTACATCAGATGACTCTGGAATAGCATCTTATCAGAGATATACTTGAGGCTGATTTGACTGCAAAGCATCCAGAAGAGCTGGAAGCAGCAGAGGATAATGGGCCTGATCTGGGATCTCTTCCTACAGTAATCCTAAACCATATAGTGTTGAGCAAAGGGCAGAATAGAGATGGTCTGCATGATTCTTCATGAGGCAAGGCTGTTCCCACCAGTGATTGCTTTTATCTGGTGGGAGCTGTATTTTAGTTCTAGCAAACAACCCCATAGTGGGAACAACTATGATATCTGGAACCTTGTCTGTTCACCTTTTGAAAACCTGCCTCTCTTGGCCTTCTACACTTTGACTGGATAAAACTATGACTCATCTTGCATCTTTGGACTGCCTTTGGACAACAACTCTGTCCAATGTTCCAGGCAGCTGCCCCTCAGGAGGAGGTTGTGCTCAAGAAGATTGTGATGTGCATATGTGGATCACTGTATGTTCTTTTTGTCAATTTCACATCCCAGTAAAACTACAGCTTTATCTGCATGCATATGTGTGTTGAGAAAACCAGAACCTTAATTGGTGCAAGTAAAGCTTTGATAAAGGGAACAAAAATAACTTGTTATTAGGTGTTATTCAATCTGATCTCTAAAATGTTTCCTTAAAGAGAAGAGCTGAAGGCAGGTGCTGTTCTTACCTTTCAGGAAAGATTAAATGACTTGCATTAAGATAACGTTTTTGAAAAAAATGTATTGATTGACTCATTTATACAGCTCAATAAATATTTTAGAGCAATTCATTCAATTAAAGTCTTATATTTTCCCTGTGACTATGACTATCTACTAAGGCAGGATAAATGGCGGGTTTAGGACTGCTGAAGAACAGTATTTTTAAAAATCGTACAGTTTTTTCCACCAGCAGGGAGGAAGTAACTGTTCCATGGGGAGAGTAACTGGCTCCTAACTGGTGGGCATAACCAGATGATCAAAATCCCATCCCCTTTTAATATGTGTGGTATACTTAATGGAACAAATGTAAAATGAGTTTTGTTTGCCTGATCATAGCCTCCATTTTGAAGCCACTCTCTATGGATTTGCATGAAGATCTGCATTGGCTGAACAGTGTTTAAATAAAATGAGTTATTATTTCATATACAGCCTCTCTCTGATCTTTGCAATCATTTATTATTATTTATTACAAATCAAAACCAGAACCATAAAAAAGACAAAATACAAAATATAAGCACAAAATGTAACTTATGATCATAGAATTACAACTGAAAACAAGCAAGAAAAAAACCCCAATCATTTTATTTTATGAAGTCATTTTTTTTATTTTCCAAACAACATTCCTCCAAGCCTTAAAATCGGCCCTGCTATACTACCAAATTCTTAATACTATGCTGGCAAGCATAATTCTGGTATTTATGTAAAATGATTAATATTGATTTAAATTATTAATCTAGTTTTATTTATCCCAAGTGTTTACATTACACTGTACTTTTGGTGTTAAAGTGTGGATATCCTTTTAGCTGTTACTGCAAGCTTTCTGTTCCTGGGTGGCATGTAAAACACTGTAAATTAATCAGGAAACAAATCTCCAAAGTTAATTTGAAGAGAAGACTGTGATGGGTGATGGTGATTGGAGACTCCTACTGAGAGGGATCAAAGCAGCAATCTGTTGTCCAGACAGCCTATCAAGAGAAACTTAATGCCATCCTGGGGCACTCATTCAGGATGTGATGGAAAGACTACCAAGACTCCTTAAATGCATTGACAGATATCTATTTCTACTAATCCTCACAGAATAAATGACACAGCCAAACATGGCCTTGAGAACTGCAAGGGATTAAAAAGCACAGGGCAGGAGAGTGAAAAAGCTGGAGGCAGAGGTGATGTTTTGTTCAAGTCTTCCTGTCAAAGATAATGACTCAGAAAGAGAGAGAATAATAGTGTAAGTGAACAACTGGCTATCTAGATTACACTTATAGGAATGGTTTAGATTCTTTACTAATGGTACACATTTTCAAGTCCCTTGAAAAAAACTCTGTTTTGAATTATGTTTCTGCCTTGTGGACTCTGAACCTCACTTGTGGACTCTGGTCCTTTTTGAAACTTTTTTTTTTTTTGACACTCCAGCACCATATCCAGGTCAGGACTCGTGGGATGGCGGTGGTCGTCTCGGCTTTCCCTCCGTTGCCCTTCCTGGCCAAAAAGTGCCCCTTCTCGCCTCTGACAGGCCTTCTTCGTGGTTGCAGCCGGAGCAACCCACTCCGCCAGCTCAGGGCAGCGGACTCAGCTTCAGCCCAGATGAGCCAAGGAACTGCGGGGAGCCTCCCGCATGTTGCACCCCCTCCCAGCCTTCCCCCTGCGCCTCTGCAACATTTTTGGGCACCCAGCTTACTGGGCTGCCCCCATCCCTGTCGCGACTCCAAAGCACCTGTTTCCCTCTGCCGCCCCAGTGCTTTAGAGGAAAACACGGCTCATGGCTGCTACCGGGCTGCCCAGTCGCTATCGCAGCTCCAACGGTGGCAGCTTCAGGAGATGCTGGTGGCAAAGAGGTGCGGGCGAAGGCTGGGAGGGGGGGTGCAACACGTAGAGGGCCAAGTCCACTCCCCTCCGCTTCCCCACACTTGTTTACCCATCCCAGAGAGCTCGGGCTATGCCTCCCTCCGACCCAGACGCCTTCCTTGCTGGCGTCACTCCTGAGTGAATTCTTCCATCCTCAGCTGTTGTGAAGAAACAGCAGCTCTGGGTGCACCATGCCCACTTCGTTCTCTCTGAGAGCCGCATTGCAAAGCGGCTCTCAAAGAGAAAGAAGCGGGCATGGCGCACCCAGAGTTGCCACTTCTTCGCAACAGCCGAGGATTTCTTCTGCTTGGAGCTCCAAGCTGCGGGGGGGGGGGCTGCAATGCCGGCAGCTTCAGTGGGCTCCTTCCCTCAGTGGTTTGTTTTCTTTTACCTCGTCTAGGAGACTTTGTCATTAAAGGCTGCTCCGCGCCTTTTGATCTTTTTCTGTCATGGAGAAAAGTGACCCTGTGTGAAGGGTCTGAGCCTGCTGCTGAACTTGGAAGCCGAGACGCTTCTTTTCCACACAGCTACTGGCGCATAGTGCTGGAAAGACCTCCGGTTGCTGCCGCCATCTTCGCGCATGTGCAGCTTTCTTTTCACTGGCTGAAGGACTTTTCAGCACCCTGTGGCCAGGCAGCTGAGAGGCTTCTTTGCCCTGGTCAGCTTTGGGTGGGCGAGCAAGCAGCAAACGGGGAACTGGTTCAGGGGCGTGGCCTGGCTGCCATTACTACCGGTTCAGAGAACTACTTCCTAAAGTTACTACCTATTCGGTAGAACTGGGCCAAACTGTTAAGTGTTTTGAATATCAACTTTTACAACTTCTCTAATTAAAGGATCTTGACATCTTGAGAATTTCTCCTTAGTGGTCAAGGCACCAGGCTAGAAAGCAGAAGACCATAGTCCTGCCTTAGCTATGAAAGTGACTTTGGGCCATTCACTCTCTCTCACTCAACCCAACCCACCTCACAGGGTTGTTGTTGTGGGAAAAATAGGAGGAAGAAGATGAGTTGGTTATATTTGCTTCCTTGAATTATTTATAAAAATAACGGGTAATAAATACAGAAACATACATACATACATACTGTACATACATACATACATACATACATACAAGAATCAAGATTTGGATAAGGATATAAAATAAAATAAATTTGCAAATTATAAAAGATAGGGAGATAACACACACTTTAGAGGACAAATAAAAATTTAGGAGTATCCTGACGAGCTGAACAGTGGGACAAATGTAGCAAAATGAGTTTCAACAAGAAGAGATTCAAAGGTTTCCAGCTGTGTAAAAACATTAAAGATATGAGTATAAGATTGGAATAAACCTACTCAGTAGCAGTATCTAGTTGTCTTGATCGATCATAATCTGTGCATGAGCCAACAGTCTACTGTAATTACAAAACAGAAAAAAAAAAAAAGCAAATGCAATTGTAGCTACATCAACAAAACAATGTGTCAAAATCAAGAAATGCCATTGTTCTTTATTCTGCTTGACAAATTGAAGAAACCAATAAAAACGTATGAGCCCTGGAAGGAAACTTTCAAACAATGTTTGGAGGTACTGTGTATGTTCAGAATGGAGAAAAGAAGAGATAAGACGTAATAGGTGTCTTTAAGTATTTGAAGAGCTTTATGAAGAGGATGGGGCAGAACTATTTAGAGTTGTTCCAGAAGACAGGAATAAAATAATAGATAAGAGCTAAAGCAAATTTTGGTTGGATAACAAGAAAATTACCTAGCAGTAAGAGCTGTTCAGCAATGAAACAAACTGTCTCTGGGGTCTGTGGATTAACTTTTAGTGGAGGTTTTTAAACAGAGGTTGGATGGTTGCAGTATCTATTGGAGAAGCTATAGTAGTGAATATCTATACTGGGTTAGATATTCTTTGAAGTACCTTCCTTACATTCCAAGCTTCTATGAATCTAGAACTAAAATGAAATTCTTTAAAGTCATTTTTTAAAACTTTCTATTTCTTTATTTCTTTTTTTTTTCCAGCGGTATTGAAAAAAGAATCCCAAGTTGCAAACTTTTCTCCAACCTAGTCTCTGTGGAAATAAAAAATAATGGCCAAGTCAATGCTTAATACAGAAAAGTAGAAAATATACTATTAGTACTAATGGTGAGCTCCAACTATGAGGAATTTGGAGAGTTTGTTAGATTCATTTCTGTAGTTCCATCCATTGTGATCCATGAAAAGCAAGTAGAGATTTTGTGAAGTCATTTGTGTATAGTGTAGAATTCGTAGTTAGAGTTAACTTCAACAGAAGAACAACTATTCCCTCACTGTTGTAGTAGGCTATGCTTCTGAACCAGCAGCATATTTTCTTCCATAAATGATAAATATTCTATATTTACTTAATTCCCAGATTCTCTGTGAAAAATCAAAGACTTTTCTCAGTAGCTATTGAACTAACTTACTTAATGGATTGTTTGTTGCTGTTGTTGTCTTCAATAGCATCACCATTTTTACCAATTAGTAAAAGCCAAGTGATGGGAATGGTAGAGCATAAAATTTCCTTGCATTGCCTTTCCACTTTGCTATTTTAAAAAGCCAAGAATCTCGTGAAACACTTCTTTAAATGAATTGATCTGATCTTTTAACTTGTCATGGATCAGTTTGAGACAACCAAGATGGCAAAAAGTATATTTGAAGGAGAACAAATAGTATGTGTCAGATACTCTAGCAAACACATATCCCAAAGCAGCCGGTCAATTGAACAGTTTCTAAATATGTGGCCATAGATGTTTCATAGGGATGAAGTGACACTGAGGGACTCTTTTCCATCAAATAAAGAATTATTCCAAGCTGCCAGCAGTTAGGCTGAACTTTCCATCTGGAGAGTTCTAAGCTATTTTTCCAAAGACTCGTCTCCTTAATCCAAATGTTGAAAAGAAAAAAAGCTCCTTTGGGTTTCTTGCCCAAAGCCAAGACCTATGGAACATAAAACCTGTGAAAATTCTAAAAATCTAAGACACAGAGTCCCTGGCAGCTGGGCAGCTAACAACAACAACAACAACAACAACACTCTCGAACATCCAGATCTGCCTATCTCAGGTCCTTGGTAAGAACTCAGTAGGGTTACCTCAGTGGTGGGTTTCACTTACCTTTACTACTGGTTCACTTGCGTGCCACTTCTGCACATGCGCAGAGGGTATTTGATGATGTCCGGATGGGTGGGCGGAGCTTCTCACTGCCGCTACTACTGGCACCTGAAATGGGGCGAACCAGTAACAACCCACCACTGGGTTATCCTAACTCTAACCCCAACTCCAAACACAGTCTGAACAACTGGCTAACTATGAAACGATCAATAACAACAACAGCAGCAGCAGCAGCAATAACAACATTATTGGCATTGACAAATTTGCCATCAACAAAAGGCGGCTTTACTGGGAACAGCTTCCATCCTGCAATTATATCTGTAACACTATCAAACATCCAGATCTGCCTATCCCAAGTCCCTGGTAAGGACTCAATAGGTAGACAAAAATGCCAAACCCAGTTTGAATATCTGGCTGACTGTGCAATGAAGAATCATCATCATCATCATCATCTAGCTACATGGAAATTTTGGACTTATTAGACCCGAATATCGTGCAAAAAGGATATTTTTGCAAAGTAGGGTGACTTTGCAAAAAGCCACCCTACTTGGAACTGCCTATATAATCAGACATTACCTTGACAAGTCTTATTTAGGTCCTTGGTTAGGACTTGAACTGTTAAGTTTTTACCAGTCCCAGACTGTGAATTGAACTGAAAATTAACCATAATAATTAAAATAATAATTATTAATAATTATTAAAATAATAAAAAGAAACAGCTAGAAAAAAATAACAAAATATCATGATTTGCAAATTGAAGTTGAGTGATTGTGGAGGAATAAATCAGTGGTTGTACCAATAGCGATAAGAATCCTTGGAGCAATACCCAAAGGGCTGCCTAGCAATGTGGAAATTTTGAATTTATTAGACCTGAATATCTTGACTTTGCAAAGAACCACCCTACTTGGAACTGCCTATATACTCAAATGCTATCTTAACAGCTCTTAGGTCCTTGGTTAAGACTTGAACTGTTAAGTTTTTACCAGTAGATTAAATCTTAAACAACAACAGCAACTTTGAGCCAGTGAGAATTGAACTGCTGGCAGTCAGCAGAAATAGCCTGCAATACTGCATTCTAACCACTGCATCACATGGCTCTTTTTGAGGTTATCTTAACATAATCATTCAAGTCTGAAATTATCCCTCCTATCCCTCACTATTACCCTCTCAAAAAGTAGGGAGGGCAAAATAGCAAATACAAATATAAAAGACTATAATAATAAATGTCTTTAAAAAACTAGAATTCCTATAGCCCCAAGACCAGAAATGGTACAGAGAAATCTAATTGAGTTCAATCTTTTATTTGCTCACACCTAAATGGCAGAATCTTGTCAAACTCTAGCTATACCTTATAACCTATTAGACATACCCTGAGACAGAGGTGGTATTCAGCAGGTTCTGACCAGTTCTGGAGAACCGGTAGCAGAAATTTTGAGTAGTTCGGAGAACCGGTAAATACCAGCTCTGACTGGCCCCAACCCCATCTATTCTCTGCCTCCCAAGTCCCAGCTGATTGAGAGGAAATGGGGATTTTGCGGTAACCTTCCCCTGGAGTGGGGAGGGAATGGAGATTTTATAGTATCCTTCTCCTGGAGTGGGGTGGGAATGGAGATTTTGCAGTATCCTTCCCTTGCCACACCCACCAAGCCAAGCCATGCCATGCCACACCAACCAAGCCACGCCCACAGAACCAGTAGTAAAATAATTTTGAATCCCACCACTGCCCTGAGAGTCTTGTGTGAATTCAAGCTACACTGAATCTCTTTCTTGCTCTCTTGGGGGTTGTGCAATTTCTTGATCCAAGTTTCTCTCTGGGAAATCTCTGTCTTGGACAAACTCTTCCCCACTACTCCTTCATTTGCACATTCCATCACACCTGGTCCTGGTCGCCTAACAGTTTTTAAGGGCTTTATGGAACATCAAAAGGGATGGGGCCAACTTAAAAATTGGGAAGAACATTCTGTAGGGAGGGCGCCACAACACAAAAGGCCTGTGTCCTGTGACCTACCAAATGTAGATCCAAAGCTGAAGTTACCCACAGCACACCTTCTCTGTGAGATTGATGGGGCGGGCTGGTATCAACAGGAAAAGACAGTCCCTCAAATAGTCCAGGCCCAAGCTATGAATTTGTGCTTTCTGTTTAAATGCTCAATTCACACATTATCTCTAAATGTAATAGATTTTCTGTCATTTATTCTGGGCATCACAAAGGTTCTGCTATGGAAAGAAAACTGCAAGAAAAAGTACACTGTATCCAAATAATAATGGTCATGCAACTTACTTACTTACTTACTTACTTACTTACTTACTTACTTACTTACTTACTTACTTACTTACTTATTTTACACAATTTATTGGCCACCCATCTTACTGTAAGGTAACTCTGGGTGGCTTACAGACATAAAAAAATATCTATATTAAAACATGAATAAATTAAAAGCAAAGATGAAATTCAAGGTTACATGCAGTATATATACTGACAGCTCAGGACAGAATATAAAAGGCTTCTGCTGAATGGCTAAATTCAAATATTGTGTTTGTCTTGAAGTTTGAATTTGGAGCAAGAGCCTTACTGCAATTTACTCTCCCAAGCACAGAAATCTTTCCAGTTTCCATTTACCACCGCACCACTTTTTCACTCTCAATTGTTCCCCAGACATCTCCCTGCTTTCTTCAGTGGCACTCATTTTTCTGTGACATTTTTCTTGTTATCTCATCCTATGATTGCACCAAATGCATCAGCAGAATTTTGTACTTTCATTTCTACCAATATTGAAAAACAGGTAACATTCTGAGTGGCATTCATTCAGCCAATCAGTTTGCTTTGCTTTTACTTTGTGAAGTCATGCCTCATAATAGTGCTGACAGATGCATGACCTCACAAAGAAGAAGTAAATAAAACTGGTTGGTGGAGAGAAAGTTATTCACAGAAAGTTTTTTCTGTGTAGGCGCTGACTGTACCACTTCTGACTCATCAAGGACTGGAAGCTTAGATTTGGTTTTCCTTTAATTTAATTGCATTTACATACCTTAGGTTTAGTTTACTTTACAGTATTTATTTGTTTCTTTGTTTAGTATCACACCTGTTTTCTTAGTTTGGTTTAGTTTCATTTACACATACTATTTATTTATTGGTTATCATATTTAATAATTTGCTTAATTTAGTTGAGTTGAGTTGAGTACATTGAATTCATCATGGAGACATTCCTGTATTATGCAGGGAAAGCTCTGTTTGAGGTAAGAGATCCTCTGTTTTATTTATTTATTTATTTATTTATTTATTTCTCATCATGCATGTCTGACTGTAGGATTTAGGATTCAAAGATGTAATAATAATAATGAAATAAAACAGGAATCAAAAAATCTAGGAACAAGCAAAAATTGTTTTAGAATAATTTTTAAAATAACTTTTGAACATGAATGTTTTAAAAATATTTGCACATCTTCTTTCAGGCACTTTCTTGGTAAATTGTATTAATATCTTCAATTTATTCAATCTTCAACATATTTGCAGAAACAGCCTTTCAGAAAGGCTGGGGAACATGGCTCTGTGGCTTTGCTGGGGGTGCATAGAAAAGCACACAGTCGTGGAGTTAGTTAGAGCCCTCAAATCCCTGTTCCTAATTAATTTTTAATATTGCTTGCCTCTTTTTAATTTTATATATGGTGCTTACGTTTTTAATATTTCATTTGTACAGTTCCATTAGTCCCTTTGGGAGGAAGATGGGCAGTTCTTAGATATGATAAATAAACAACTAAATAGTGTGTGTTCTATTCTCATGATACACTAAAATGCATTGGTCATTAGTCGTGGTTAAGAGCCATAGGGATGAAGCACGGAGCAGACAACAATTAATGACATTGTTGCTCCACTATCCCATGTCCCTTTTTAGCACTGGAGAAGGTTCAGTGTGTCCTTTTTCAATTCACCATTTGGATGGCCCAATGTAGTGGCACACACCCCTTCCTATGCTTGGATGCTGTCCCCTCCATCATATACCTGCTCCTATGACAAACAATCCATTTGTTTACATCACTGACTGCTGCACAAAAGGATATAACCCCTTCTGCACAAACAAAACACCTGAGAAGAAAAAGCAACTTTCAGAAAGGCAGTCTCTGAGTCCAGAAGAATTGACTATGGATTGGAAAAGGGCCTTTGAATTGGGAAATAAAATGGCAGAAACAAATATTAGCATGTCAAACCTTGGTGTTGATCCCAACGCCCATGGTCATGCAGCACAACACATCTACTGCCCGCATGGAGTCAAGAAGTGATTGAGAAAGTCTGTTATGATGTTATGTGTTTATGAGAACATTGCATCAATTCTATCATGTGTAGGCTAGACATGTTCTCTATCTGCTTCTTTGGCAAAAATTTTTTAGGGAAATTGATGAAAAAGTGGTGGGGTTCAAGACTTTTTTATTTTTTTATTTTATTTATTTGTCGAGTACGTATTAGATAATATATATAAGTATCAGCATGAATTGAATACATAAAATGAATACAAATAAAGGGAACATTTGGACAGGGACGGTAGGCACGCTGGTGCTCTTATGCACGCCCCTTACAGACCTCTTAGGAATGGGGTGAGATCAACAGTAGCCAGTCTAAGGTTAACATTTTGGGGGTTTGGGGAAGAAACTACAGAGTCAGGTAGTGCATTCCAGGCATTGACCACTCTGTTGCTGAAGTCATATTTTCTGCAATCGAATTTGGAGTGGTTCACTTTAAATTTGTATCTATTGTGTGATCGTGTATTGTTGTGGTTGAAACTGAAGTAGTCATTGACAGGTAGGATATTGTAGCAGATGATTTTATGAGCTATGCTTAGGTCATACCTAAGGCGGTGTAGTTCTAAATTTTCTAAGCCCAAATTTCAAGTCTGGTGGCATAAGGTATTTTGTGGAGAGCGGAGGAGTGGAGGACTCTTCTTGTGAAATATTTCTGGACACGTTCAATTGTATTAATGTCTGATATGCAGTGTGGGTTCCAGAGAGATGAGCTGTATTCAAGAATTGGTCTAGCAAATGTTTTGTATGCTCTGGTTAATAGTGTAATATTAGTGGAGAAGAAGCTACACAAGATTAGGTTTACAACCCTTAATGCCTTTTTGGAGATATTGTTACAATGGGCTTTGACACTTAGATCATTTGATATGAGTTCTCCAAGGTCCTTGACAGAGTGAGGGTCATCTACAAGGTCATGTCCACTCAGCTTGTATTTTGTGTTCTGATTCCTTTTGCCAATGTGTAAGACAGAGCATTTGTTGATTGATATTTGGTTGATATTTGGAGTTGCCAATTTTTTGACCATTCTGACACAAAGTCAAGGTCTTTTTGAAGCGTAGCAGCATTGCATTGGTTGCCTCTGGTGGATGACAGTCTCAGAACCTGCTTGGGGAAGTGCATCCTTCTTGGTTCTTTCACATTTCTAGGGACCTTCAGTATTATTAAGCAAAGCATTCTGGACGGCTTACAAGACTTTGAAGTTGAGAGCAAGAATTGATTCTGCTACTTCCTGAGTGGATCAGCCCAGTTGATGGAAATAAGGGAAAAGAGGACATGTCATCCAGCGGCTGCTCCCTTGAGTACATGAAGCTGCTGAGGGAAGATCATCCATCAGTTTGGGATGTAGGATCACTGATGTAAACCAATTGCATATCCTTGGGATGTGCCAGGGATATGGTGAAAGTCTTGACCTAGTATTTGGGGGCTGTTAAGCTCTAAAAGAACAAGCTGGGATTGAATCCTATCTCCAAAAAACATATTTCAGTTTAATATCACTACACACAACAGTCGAACCAGAACAGTATATGTACCAATATCTTCCATGATAATTAGCCCAGAACCTTATTAGAGGAAAGATGGATAGAAGCTGGCTCAGACTGATTGATTTAATAGTATTTTGTACCACTGACTTCATATGAATTTTTCACAATTTATAAACAGATGCATAAAATCCATACAATTAATAGTCAGGAGGCCCAGAGTCACCTTACATTAAACTAGAGATGGGAGGATCCTAGCGTCTGCCCATGCTGTCATCAACACTATTGTGGAGGCACTGTCAATTGCTTATAGAACAACGTTTATATTGGAAGAAGAGTGTCATTATAACATCATTTTAACAGCAGAGCAACTAAAGGCAACTTCAGCTGTCCCTGCACCTGGCTAGGGGCAAAATTCAGGTGATATCATGAGGATTGTTGCTTAACAGTGGTTAAAACAGAAGTTAGTGAGGGTCTTCATGCTATTTTTAAAAAGGATGGATACAATCTGCTTTGGAAATCTGCTATTTTTCCCTCACACCAATTTCAACACAATATCCCTCTCACACAAATGAACAAATAAATAAATAAAATCCCAAGCAAATTCAGTTTCAGCTGCTATCATATCAGCTTGATTTAACTTTACATAAATCAGTTTATCTTGTGCTGCTAGTTGCAAGGGCAGAGCAGGTAAAAGTGAACTGTGTTCACTAATATATATCCAAGACAGTGGTGGATTGCTCCCAGTTTTGTCCGGTTCTTATGAACCAGTAGTAAAAGCTGTGGGAGGCTCTGCCCACCCACCCTGATGTCATAATGGACAATCTGCACATGCACAGAAGCTTCTGCACATGCGCAGAAGCACGCCCGCCCGCTCCCATTGCGAACTGGCAGTAAAAGTAAGTAGAACCCATCCCTGATCCAAGAGGTTTTTGTTAACTTGTCCTATGGTTATTTCCAAGCAGCAACATTTCGAGAAATTTGTATAATGGAGTTTGCCCATTAGGTTCGTAAGTCAAAAAATTTGTCAAATGGATCAGATTCAATTTTTAAAATCAAATTCATTAAGTGAATCAAATGGCTCCTTAAATGAATAAAGATCTGACTTACTTCCAGCCCACCACCAATCAGCTGTTTTCACCTCTCCAACCAGCTGTTTCCAACCAAGTACAGCCAAGGTGGGACTAAATTGCCTCCAAGAAGCTCCATTTCAAGTTTTTTTTAAAAAATCCATTTGCTGCTGATCAGCTCAAGCATTTTCAGATAGCTGGGGGAGGGGATGTAATTTATAGAACTGATTGCAGTTGCTTTAAAAAAAAAAACACTTGCCACTTAGCTTAATAGGCTCCAGCCAGCCACCCAGCAGAAGATGAGGGAGTGGTTTTACAGAACTCTTGTCTTGCAATAGTAAAGAGATGGAAGGAACCATGAGGTCATCTAGTCCAACCCACTGCTCTCACAAGAGTATTTCTGATAAATGGCTTATTCAGTCTCTTCTTAAAAGCCTCCAGTGATGGAGCACCCACAACTTCTGGAGGCAATTTAGATGTAAAACCTCTTTAAAAAAAACATTGCCTTGATCAGCACAAGCCGCTCCAGGCAAAATCCAGAAACTCATATACAGTAGCTTGCAAATTTAAAAATCAGCAGTTTAGAGAAGAGATACAGCACATAACATTACAGAATGCTTTGTGTAGATGCTGGCTAGCATTTCTACAAGCAGTTTCAAAGCAAATGCAAACAAACCTTATCTTTGCAAAAAAATAGTACTTACAAACACAATACTGTAGTTTGCAAAGTATAGTACAGTACTTAAAAAGAAGCAGTTTCCAAAGTGCTTACACACAGTACTATACTATAGTAATAAAAAAGAATATTTTAAAATACTTACAGGAGCAATTCTAGCATGCTACCAGTAATTCTCAGCCCAGGCAGCAGCAGATCCTACATGCAGTGCCCCCCCCCAAACAACAATAACAACAACAACAACAACTCGGAGCTGGGCTGGCTGCAAAGATCACTGGCTCTTGTTTGGCCATGTGACCAGGGACAAAAAAAAAAACCCTGCTGGCTTCAGGAAATTACCTCATGAGCCCGAACAGCTCAGGCAAGACACAGAGTTAAAAATGGTGGCCGCTGCAGCAATGACTGAATGCAAGTCACATGGCTACAGAGCAGAGGTGGGCTTCAGCTGGCTCAGACCGGTTCAGGCAAATCGGTTGTTAAAATTCTGCCCAATATGGTGAACCGGCTAATTTTGGCTGGCCCTGCCGCCACTCGCTTTTTGGGCCGTTTTTTGGGCAGTTTAGGGGCATTTTTTTTGGCCATTTTTGGCTGTTTTTTGGGCCGTTTTCTAGGCATTTTCAGGCCGTTTTTCGGGCTATCCTGGATTCCAGCCTGATAAATGACCTGAAAATGGCCTAAAACAGCCAAAAAATGGGCTGAACAACAAACAAAAATGGCCCAAAAAACAGCCCCAAAACGGTCCAGAAAATGACCTGAAAATGGCCCAAAAAAGGGCCAAAAATGAAGATTTCAAACCTTTAATTACCTTTCTTGAAGCTGTACAACAATCTGGATTTGAAAGGAGAAGAGGAATTTTTTTTTCCATATTTTTTTTATTATTAACATATATAAAAAAAGAAATTAACATACATAACATACATAACATACATGAATCATAATATATAATATATAGCAATATACACAATACAAACAAACAACAAGTGCTCCCCCACCCCTTGGGATCATTCCTGCTTCCAGAATCTTAAAGGAATTTGTAGCTTATCATGGGCACACACTTCAGACCTCTCAATACCTCACATCCATTGTTTTTTCCTGCCCCACTGCACAAATCTTTTAAACATTTGCTGGCAAACACAAAGTGAGCCTTCACCCCAAAGCATATTACCCCTTCTGAATTTGGATTATTACATGACCATATGAAATAGTATAAAATCCCACTACTAAGCACAGTAATACCTGGACTATAGCAAAAACTTTGTGAACAAAAATGATATAAGTTCCCACACCCCATATGTAGATTATGTTGAACAAATGTAATGTCTTTGGGTTGATTTCAAGCCAAGATATGAAAATAAGGAAAACGAGAAAACATCATCAAAAACTTGAATTGCCATAATGTTGTCTTCCTAAAGCCTCCTGCTTCCTTCTTTGCTCCAATTACAATTTCTTTACTAATAAACTTTACATCCAGTTTTAGAACTAATTCTGAGAAAATAAGCTTGAAAGAGGGTCAAAAATCCTTCCACCCACTTGGACCTTTTCCTCATATCAGTACATCTCTTTGCAAAACAGGTTGTGCTTTAAAACACACATCTGTCTTTGGCACGTTTAATTGGACAACAAGCAGACTCTTTGGAAAGAAATCAAAAAAAGGAGGGAAGAAAACCAAGAGACCCCCCCCCCCCAAAGTAATGGGATGGGGTAGGGAAGGAATCTTAAGTATCAGTGTAAAAGTCCCTTTTTTCCAGTTGTAGGATAAATCAGATCAATAATAATATCTGTCCATGTATCTCTCCTGTTCAGCTTTTCCTCATTATCTGATTATTCCAGAATATAAATAATATTATATAAATATAATAAATATAAATATAAATAAAGACAGGGGAGGACAGTTTTATGATTGGGAGAACTTTGTGTCTATTTTTAGGGTCCCATACTATAAATAAAGAGAATGGAGGACAATTCTTGTGATTGAGAGAACTTTATGTCTATTTTTAGGGCCAGAATGATCATGGCTCAATGACAGAGCATAGATATTGCATATTCAGGCAAAGCAGAACTGAGGAAAACTTCTGTTGAGATCATTGCAAACTTCTTCTCATAAATTATGGTCCGTAAAGGTGGGGAGATTAGTGATCCTTAGATGCTTTTCTATATTTTTATGCATAAAGCATGTTTCTATTAGAGTCTTCCTTCATAGATATACTGTTCAGGATAATCTATAATATTTTTTTAAAAAAGGGGGACCAAAGCACAAATCCCTAAAAAGGATCTTAATCTGCCCATTTTTGACAGGGTTTTTCAAACTTGCAATCCTAAAATGTGTGGACTTCCAGAATTTCCCGGACAGCATTCTGGAAGTTGAAGTCTACACTTCTTAAAAGTTGCCAAATTTGAAAAACACTGATCTATCAGAACATATAACTCAGGGGTATCCAACTTTGGCAACTTTAAGACTTGTGGACTTCAAAACGGGCTGAAAAGTGGGCAAGGGAGGGGCCAGCCAGTGGTGGGATTAGCCTGAACCAGTCCGAACCGGCTGAATCCCACCTCTGCCTTTGAGGCAAGTGGCTGGGAGGCAGGGCTGGTGTGATGAGTAATGTTGAGTTGGCCATGTCCACCCAGTCACATGACTACCTGGCCACACCTACCCAGCCAGTCATTAGGGCAGAAAACCAGTTATTAAAATAATTGAACCCCACCACTGCTACAGAGGCCTGTTTTTGATTACAGTGTCAAGGGGTTTGCCTTACCAGGAGGGGGAGAGAGAACCACGTGCCAGAGAACTTCTGTTGGAGCACCAAGCAGCTGTGGCAGGGAGGCTGGCAGCGTGAACCTCCGTTGGAGTGCCAATCAGCTGTGTGGCTGGGAGGCGGCCAGCGCAAGGCAACCAGAACACCCAACAATCAGCTGTGGGGGCGAGAAGGCATCAAACAGCTATGAAGCCTCACAGAGCCGATCAGAGCCACAGCTGACTTCTGGGCAAGGCCTGTGTTGGCAGAGGGCATGGCTTGCCTAAATAAATGCACTGCTAGATGCAGTGCATAGATACATACTTCTTTCCAGATCCCATTTTTGAGATAAAGTAGTTTCTTGAAGAATTATATGGATTATATGCAAGATTAATATTGTTTTTAAAAATCTATTTAGAGCTAGAGAATTAATTTTTTTTATTCCTGAGAGAATTATACAAATAGAGCATTATTTCCAGCAGCTTCATTTGTAATCAGCCTTGAGGATTGTTCCAAAAAATCTAAATTCACCATACTTTGTCCCAACTACAAATATCAACATTTTGCTTAGAGAAAGCATGCGTAAATTACTTTGAAAACTAGGATATGAAGATCTTACAATGTAAGATTGATAGTAGATTAATGTAGTTACCTTCCTTTTCAAATTGTGGCTTTATAGCCCAAGCGTTTTGCCAGAACTACTGCACAGTGCTTTAGAACAAAGCAGCTAAAGCATATTGCAGCTGGATATGACTCCAGCTAAAAAATAAAGCTCTCTCCATTATGATCAATCTCTGCAAAGTTCAATGAAGAAGTGCTAAAAGTTGGGTAAGCATAGCTTGGGAAAGGATTAAGGGAAAACAGGACAGCATTCTGGGTTGTGTAGTTCTTTCTTTAATAACACTTTGATCTATACTTCAAGAATGAGCTTAATTTACCTCTTTGTCTTCTTTTGGCAATACTGCCTCCAGAAATACAAACAACATCAAAGAGACAAACGTGAGTAACCACGTTGTGTGGGTATCTATAACAGGAGTGGGGATAGAAGGGCAGTCCTTCCTCTGCACCACAGAGGAAAGCAACCCTTCATTCAGAATTACTGTCTTTGGGAGAGGTTCTGAACTCCCTTTATCTTAATGGGGAAAAGATGCAAAAAGATCTGTTTCCCTGCACTAACAACACACCCCAACATTGCATTTTAAATGGATGGTGCCATTTGTAAAGAGTGTCTTGAATTTTGTTGTCATTGGTGGCTTAATATGTAATGTCTTTCATGAATATTGTGTAATAGCACAAGTGTTTTTTCATATAAATACAGAACAGGAGGAAATGAAAGAAATAACCGAGTAGCATCAAGGGAAGATGGCTGAGAAAAATGCCACGATAAGAGATGTAAGTAATTCATTTTCCTTACAATCCTATTTTAAGCTTCTCTTTTTGTCGGCTTATTTATATTATATGATTGATGAATGCTTCTTGAAATTGCTGCATCTTAGTTGGAAGAGGAAAATGAATTCTTAGCCAGTGAAGTCGCAAGACTTGCGAAGGAAAACAAATCCTTGAAGAACAAACTTAGAGAAAGTCAAGGAAGCGAGAATAATTTTAACTTAACATTTTAATTATTTTCATTTTAAAATGAAAGTGATTGATTTCTTCTTAAGTTTAGCTTTACAAGTACTAGTTATTTTGTTATTCTTTTGTGAAGCCATTCTGGGCAAGAAACAGCCAGTTAGAAAAAGAACAAGGAAAACACAGGTACTATATAAATAAGGAGGTGTGATTAAATTAGTGACTAAATTAGTGGACTAAATTAGCAGATCAAAGAAATGCTGTGGATGTAGGATATATGTAGACTTCAATAAGGCATTTGACAAAGTAGACCACAGCCTACATCTTCATAAGATAAAACAGTGTGGGATAGACAGTACCACCATCACATGGATTCACAATTGGCTGAACAACCATGCTCAGTATGTAGCCCTAAATGAAACTACAACTACCTGGAGAGAAGCAGTGAATGCCTCAAGGTCTGCCTTGGGCTCTTCAACATCTACCAACAAGCTAGATGATGACATCAAAGGGAACCTCATCAAATTTGCTGAAAAAAACAAATGCACAAGTGTAGAATAGGCATTACCTGTCTTGATAGCAGAAACTGTGGGAGGGATCTAGATGTCCATCACTTAACTATGAGCGAGCAGTGTGCTGCAGCTGCCAAAAAATCCAATGCAGTTCTAGGCTGCATGAAGAGGGAGATGGCATCAAGATTACAAGTGATAGTACCACTTTAAACCTCACTAGTGAGTCTACATGTGGAATGTTGTGTCCAGTTCTGGTTGCCATGATACAAAAGAGATGCTGAAAATCTAGAAAGAACACAGAGAAGAGCAACTAAGGTGATAAGAGGTCTCACGGCTAAACATACAATGATTGGTTAAGGGAATTAGCTATGTCTAGCCTAATAAAGTGAAGAGCTAAGGGTGACCTGATAGCTATCTTCCAGTACTTGAGTGGCAATCATAGAGATAAGAGGGTCGACTTATCCTAAAAAGCACCTGAGGGACAAGAAGCAACAGATGGAAGATTGTTAAAGAGAGATCCTATCTGGAATTAAGGAGAAATTTCCTGACAGGGAGAGCAATTACTCAATAGAATAGCTTGTCTTCCAGAGTGGTGGCTGCTCCATCACTGGAGGTTTTCAAGAAAAGATTGGATGTCCATTTGTCTGGGATGGTATAAGAATTCCTGGGCAAGGTGTTCATCTTGAAAACCTTCAAGATCCCTTTCAGCCCTATGATTCTAGGTGATAAGAAAGCAACTATTGATAATCACAGCTATAATATATTTAAGGAAAGGATGAAGGAAATGTATTCAGTTTCAATCAGATAGAGAAGCTACATTGTGGGGTCCTTGGTGCTCCCTGAGCCTGGTTGTTTTCTTACAGACATTTCATTACCCAACTAAGTAATATCGTCAGTATACGTTTATAGCCACTTATTCTTCTCTTACACTCCCTTTCCCCAGGCTGTAAATGAACAAGGAGCTAGCAGTGATGGCACAAGAAAAGAAAGAAAACCAGAAAACTACGAGGATAGTAGAAAACTAAAAGAGGAAATCCAGAAACTCCACAAAGAGATAGATGAACTGAAAATTGTAAGTATTTTACATGATAATAAGAAATTAGAACAGCCTCAATAAGTAAGATTATATAATGCATTAGAAGTTAATTTTGATTGTGCTTCATGAATTTCTTTTTATAGGAAGTAGCAAAGAAGAGCCAAAAGCAAAAAGAACTGCAAAAGACTATGGAGAAGAAAATAAAAGAGAAGTGTTCCAAGTTCGACTCTATATGCATCCAAAAAAGAAAACCGGATGACAATGATGGTAAGATTTGTCCTTCTATTTCTGGGATAGAAATAGGCATGTTTCAATTGATGACTTTCTACTTTGGAAAGTCACAATTGGGAATGTCATCTGTTCATTCTCCCTCGTTAGAATTTTAAACTTTTAGCAGTACTCTTTCTTTGAATACAATATAAATAGTCCTTGTACAAATCTAGTTCTTTTGTATTATTTGATACAATAATATTTTGCATTGCAATATAAGCAGTTGTAAGACTATAGATAAATGCAATTTTAATAAAATGCCATTTTTTCTTAATGTGACATAACATAAAAACAATGAAATATCCAGATACTATTCTAAAAAAATTATTTAACTCTTTTCAGATTCTGTGGGAACCTCAGATAAACAGTATGATTGTGCTGAAAAAGTAAATAATAAAGTTTTTAAGACATTATGTATTTTTATTCTGTAGAAAAGTTATCATACAAAATTCAGTAGTAAAAATAAAATCAATTTTGCAACACAATGTTTAGTATTCTACAGCACCTTGGTATCAGGAACAAAAGTGTCATATTATTACAGTGATGAAAACAACAAGGAATCCCGCCCATGGATAGAAGTGGAAATGGAGTACATATTATGATACATACTAGTAGAAAAGCAGAGCAATTTCAACAAATTTGAAATCCATGTTATTAAAAGAAAACAATATATTCAGAGTTTTCTGATTTTCAATGATCAGTCATTCCATTAATCAAATCTAGAGCATTAGTCCAGAATGGATGCATTATTTGAAAAGACCCGAAATATGTATAGAAAATTTGTTATAGTCATGGTTACAATATGTACCATAATATGCACTTATGAGAATATTTAAATATAAACCAAGTGTGGTCTATTTTAGTTCTGCTTTCCATAAATATTAATATTTACACTATTTATTTATTTATATATTTATTTTTATTTTTATTTATTATTCGAATTTCTATACCGCCCTTCTCCTTTTGGACTCAGGGTGGTGAACAGCCAAAATAAAAACATTTGTACATAAATACAATTAAAAATAGATTTAAAATAATTAAATTTGGCCCATAGTTTAAAATTTATCAATTTAAAATCCATATCAAAATTTAAAACCAACCATGAAATCATAAAATCAAGAGAGACCGGCTAACTGAAAGAGATGAGTTTTTAGGGCCCGATGAAAGGTCCGGAGGTCGGAGATCACTCGTATCTCTGGGGGTAGATTGTTCCAAAGGGTAGGTGCCACCACAGAGAAGGCTCTCCTCCTGGGGGTCGCCAGCCGGCATTGTCTAGCCGACGGCACCCTGAGGAGGCCCTCTCTGTGGGAGCGAACTGGCCGGTGGGAGGCTATTGGTGGCAGAAGGCGGTCCTGTAAGTACCCTGGCCCTAAGCCATGGAGCGCTTTAAAGGTGATCACCAACACCTTAAAGCGCACCCGGAAGTCCACCGGAAGCCAATGCAGCTCGTGCAGGAGAGGAGTCACATGGGAGCGCCCAGTCGCTCCCATAATCCCCCACGCAGCCGCATTTTGCACCAGTTGGAGCCTCCGGGTGTACCCCAAGGGGAGCCCCATGTAGAGAGCGTTACAATAGTCCAGACGAGAAGTGATGAGTGCTTGAGTGACTGTGCGTAGGGAGTCCCGATCCAGAAAGGGGCGCAACTGGCGTATCAGGCGAACCTGATAAAAAGCCCCCCTGGCCACGGCCGTCATATGCCCTTCTAAGGACAGCCGTGCATCCAGGAGGACGCCCAAGTTGCGGGCCCTTTCCGTGGGGGCCAATAATTCACCCCCAATAACCAGCGATGGCGTCAGCTGGCTATACCGGGACGCCGGCAGCCACAGCCACTCGGTCTTGGAAGGGTTGAGTCGAAGCCTGTTTCTCCCCATCCAGACCCGCACGGCCTCCAGGCACTGGGACATCACTTCCAAGGCATCGTTGGGATGGTCTGGGGTGGAGATGTACAGCTGAGTATCATCAGCGTACTGATGGAACTCCACCCCAAAACCACGGATGATCTCACCCAGCGGCTTCACATAAATGTTGAACAGGAGGGGCGAGAGGACCGACCCTTGTGGCACCCCACAAACAAGGCGCCTCGGGGTCGACCGCTGCCCCCCTGTCAACACGGATTGCGACCGGTCGGAGAGATAGGAGAAGAACCACCGCAAAACGGTGCCCCCCACTCCCAGTCCCTCCAGCCAGCGCAACATGATACCAAGGTCCATGGTATCAAAAGCTGCTGAGAGGTCTAACAGGACCAGGATAGAGGAGTAACCCCTATCCCGAGCCCTCCAGAGATCATCCACCAACGCGACCAATGCCGTTTCCGTGCTGTACCCAGGTCTGAAACCGGACTGGAGCGGATCCAAATAGACAGCTTCATCCAGGTACTGTGGAAGCTGTCGCGCCACCACACTCTCAACAACCTTTGCAATAAAGCGAAGGTTGGAGACTGGACGATAGTTAGCCAAAACAGCCGGATCCAGGGATGGCTTCTTGAGGAGAGGCCTCACCACCGCCTCTTTCAAGGCAGCCGGCAGGACACCCTCACTCAAAGAAGCGTTGATAATTCCCTGGAGCCAGCCTCGTGTAACCTCCCGGGAAGCCAGCACCAACCAGGAAGGACACGGGTCCAATAAACATGTGGTGGCGTTCAGCCATCCCAAGATCCTGTCCACGTCCTCGGGAGCCACAGGATCGAACTCCTCCCAGATAACATTCTCAAGGCCTGCCTCAGTCATCTCGTCTGAACTAACCCAGTCAGTGGCCAAGTTTTCCCGAATCTGAATTATTTTATCATCCAGATACTGTACAAAATCCTCAGCTCGGCCCTGCAAGGGGTCCTCCCATGCTCCCAGATGGAGAAGGGAGCGGGTCACCCTGAACAGGGCGGCTGGGCGGTTATCTGATGACGCGATAAGAGGGGCAAAATAGCTAGATTTCGCCGCTTTTATTGCCACTAGGTAGGTCTTAATATGAGACCTTACCAGTGTCAAGTCGGATTCGGAACGACTGGCCCTCCAACCGCTCTCTAGGCGGCTTTTCCAGCGCTTCATCTTTCTCAGCTCCTCGGAGAACCAAGGAGCTAAGTGAGTTCGGTGCCGGGTCAGAGGCCGCAAAGGCACGACCCGGTCCAAAGCCCCGGCAGCCGCACTATCCCAGGCGGCCACCAGGTCATCAGCCGAGTCGTGAGCTAGAGTTTCAGGAAATGGCCCAAGCTCCATCTGGAACCTATCAGGATCCATCAGGCGCCTGGGGCGGAACCACCTGGTCGGCTCCGCCTCCCTGCGATGGGGTGCGGCGGTCAGAAAGTCAAGTCGAAGGAGCGAGTGGTCAGACCATGACAAGGGTTCAGTATCTATATCCCCTATATCAAGGCCACTCAACCACTGACCAGAGACAAAAACTAAGTCCAGAGTGTGTCCCCCCATGTGAGTAGGGCCGTGAATTACTTGGGTCAGGTCCATGGCCGTCATGGAAGCCATGAACTCCCGAGCTACCTCAGAAGTTTCACCAATGGATGGCAAGTTGAAATCCCCCATGACCAGAAGTCTGGGGGTATCAGCTGCCACCTCGGCGATAACATTGAGGAGTTCGGGCAGGGTCGTTGCCACATGGCAGGGAGCCAGGTACGTGATCAACAGACCCATCTGCACCCCACGACCCCACTTCACGAAAAGGGACTCACATCTGGCTATCTGAGGCACAGTGGTCTCCCTCGGATCAAGACCCTCTCTTATAATGACCGCCACCCCCCCGCCCCTGCCCTGAGCTCTCGGCTGATGAAATGCACGGAAGCCTGATGGGCACATATCCACAAGGGAAACCCCCCCCTCATGGCCCAACCAGGTCTCCATAATACCTGCCAGGTCCGCTCCCCCCTCCTGAATAAGATCACAAATGAGGGGGGCTTTATTTACTACGGACCTGGCATTACACAACATCAGCCGGAAACTCGGGCGCTGAGACTCTAAGCAGCCTGAGGAACGGGAAGAGCTAAGGGGACCGGGGCACGCAATCGCTCGGAGATAGCGAGCGCATGCCCCCACCACATGATGCAGCCCCCTGCTCCCGCCATACCTGCCCCTCCCACTCAGCGTATTGATGGAAAAGCCCTCAATAGAGGGCATTCTAACAGTCCCCTTTCCCCCAGAGTCCGTACCCCCTATGGCACCATTAACAGCCAGACTGGCCTCCCTCCCCACCCCCCTCCCCAAACCCCTTAAAAATTTACACAAAGAAAATTTTAAAAAACCCCTCAGCCCCCTCTTTGCAGCATGCCACCTCTCGGGATTCCAAAATCCGTCATCGAGGTAGGCCCTCGATAACGTGGAGGGCCAAGCCTGCGAGAGGGGGGAATCTCGCAGACCAAGAAGCTCCGCTGCTGTGTACATCTTGCCACAGGGATGGGGTGACCATCCCCTAAAGGGTCCATACAGAAAAATCCGAGGGAGAACATAAAAAGACAGGAGCCACAAAAGGATTCAACACCCAGTCCACTGTTCTCTCACAACAGAGGCCAAGTCCGTCTCCAGGTCGACACAGTCCAAGGGGGGAGGAAGAATAAATCATACCGCCCTCTCACAGCGGCTTGGCTCGATGGTCTACCCCCTTTACTGGTGAGATGGAAGTAATTGTTCAACTTGCGCACTTGGCACCCATAAGATAGGTCCAAAATCCGCCCTCTCATGGCGGATTTGATGATCCGTCCCTCTGCCAGCAAAGTGTAAGTGTAAAGTGCAGGTGCCGAATGATGGTACAACAGAGACAGTACAGCACCCAGGATATAAGTCCCCAATCCGCCCTCTCACGGCGGTTTGTCCGATGGTCATTCCCCTGCCAGCAGGTACAAAGTGCAAAGTGCAAAATAGCTAATGCCATCTCAGCTCAGCCCGTGGGGCTCAGAGCCCAAGTCACTCTCTCACAGTGGTTAGGCTCTTGGCTGGTCCTCTCAGCTGGTGGGATGGAGTCATATACCAGCTCCTGTTCAGATGATATTAGTCCTCCAAACAAATAGGGGAAGGGCTCAGGTGGAATAAGCGAGCTATTTATGTCAGCGAGGTGAAGCCAAAAGAGAGCGCAAGTCCGAGAAGGGCGTGTTCCAAGGGGGGAGAGATGGAAAGAGGGGGGGTTACACTTTAACCCCCCCAGTCCCCGAGGGCACTCTAAAACACCCCAGCGGAGACCCCCCCTCGATAACACACCCAATCCTCATCTATCCTGGCTCGAAAAGATGGTCCTCGGCCACATTAGCGCCCCTCATCAAGGCCATAGGGCGCTCCTCTTGCCGCCAGAGCCAGCCGGAAGTCTTTGCGGTTGTTGCCCTCGTCGCCATCCCCCACTGCCGTAATGAAATCCCGGCAGCGTCCCTGAGATTTTTTAGGGAACTGGCAGCCCCAACAGCCCCAACAGCACCTCAACAAAGCCAGAGCCTGGGGCAGTGTCCACGTGGTAGGCGCCCCCAGCGCAATGCCACCGCTGCCGCTTCCACTCCCAGCGAGCTCCAGCTGGAGGGGAAAAACGCCGCCACGCCGCCTCTCAGCTGTTCCGAGGCTTCCGAGCCTCGCCAACGCTGTGCTCTCTGCTCTCTGCTCCCACCACGATGTTCAAGAGGGAGCAGAAAGCCATCCCCGGAATGGGAGGAAGTTCCCCCAACTGGACCCGGGTCGCCAGGTCTTCAGGGCGACCCTCAGAGGGTCCCAAAAGGTAGGTCAGTGCCCATCCTCACGCCGCGATCTCAGCTAGCGTCGCCATCTTGCGCATGCGAATTTAAGCCTAAATTGATAAAACAAACAATATTGCAGAAAATAATACTATATCATTGTCCCAGGGGTGAAATGCTCCTGGTTCAGACCGGATCGCCCAATCTGGTAGTGATGGCAGCAGGTGGTTCGGAGAACCGGTAGCAGAAATCCCCCCCCATGCCCAGCTGAGTCGCGCGATCATTAGAAGCTGGTTTTTTGTTTGTTTTTTTACTTTTAAAAGCATTTTTTCTACAACCTCTTCGGCCACAGAGGTTGTAGAGAAAAAAAATGCCTTTAAAAGAGGCTTTTAAAAGCATTTTTTTCTGCAACCTCTTAAGATTGTAGAAAAAATGCTTTTAAAAGTAAAAAAAAAAAAGTTGGCCACGCCCACCCAGCCACATTACACCCCCCCACCAAGCCATGCCCAAAGAACCAGTAGTAACAAAATTTACATTTCACCACTGCATTGTCCCCTTTTAAACAAACCATTCTGAGGTCATTCATCAAGATTTGCAGTAATCTTGGCATCATGAATTTTATATGCCAAATGTTTAATATTTGCTGCTGTTAAAACAAAATGGTTTAAAATATGATTTCTAAAACTTCTTGATCATTTCAAAATAGTCATTGATTTCAGCATGAACAGGCTTTATCAGTCATATGATCAGAATTACACATCCACAGTAAGAGTTTTCCTTCATCTTTGGAGGACTGGGGAAAAATCCATTTGACTGACAGATATATTGTAAGTAAATGGAACCCTACTTTCAGAAAGCTTTAAAAATCAAATCAAAGTGTACAACTGAAATTCACATTTAAAGTGCAAGATCAAATTTTCTGAATTCAATGGAAACACTGCTAGAAATGTTGTTAAATTAAGATTTCTTGTTTGAGAATTTCATGGTTAACTTACATTTTGTTACATGTCTGCATTTTTGCTACCACAGTGAAGTTATCCATCATCAAAATGAACCACAATGAGAAGATGAGCTTAGAACAAATTCTAAGGTTATTCCCAGGAGCTCCCAGGTATTCCTATTTAAAAACATTTAGCCAAATACAACATAGACAAAGATGAAATGCCATGTTTATTGGACAAATGTGAAATTATCATACTGAGAGGTTGTTCTTTCATAGGAAATTCACATAGGAGTCATAAAAAAAAGGGAAAACATTATCTCTGAATTTTTCAAGGTGGTTTTCTGAGATTTTCAAATTCTGCAGAATTCTATGCTAGTGATTCAGAAGAGCCAGGGATATCCCATAATTAGGCTATATCATTCAGCCATGAAATAAAATATTTTAGACAGAATGCACTTTCTCATGGCATTAGAAATAGAATTAGATGGCTTGTCTTGATATGCTTAGCTGAATTGTTCCAAAAGCAAATATGATGAAAAATCTTAATAATATTCTGCCTGCTAAAAATTAACAAAAAATATTCATCAGTTTGAATTATTGTGTATTTCAACTTGGCTACTTTTGATTGGACAAAAATGCTATTTAGAAACACATACCAGTTTGGTCATCACCCACATTACAAGGAGAGTACTAGGTGTTGGAGTTCCTGGACATTTGGTGAAAAATGGGCTGCTGGTTGACTATTGCCCAAAGTAAATCAATTTGTAAAGGCAAACAAGGGGGAATTGGCAGTAGAAGAAGCCAGCACAGTTATTGAATTGTTTATATTCAGAAACCAGGACCTTATTCTTAGTCAATAGACCTCAGTCAATACTTGAAGGATATTAAAGGAAAGTCAGCTAACATGGAGCTGGTTGAGATCAGGGGTGCTGAAGAAAGAAACTGAAAGGTTCATTTTGTCTGCTCAAGAACAAGCCTTGCAGACTAATTCCATGAAAGTAAAAATTCAACATGTCAGTAACAACAGCAAATGTTGCTTATGCAACGAGGAAGATGAAACAGTGGATCACCTTATCAGTGGCCACAGCAAAATTTCACAGACTGATTATCTAAAATATCATGATCAACTTGCCAAAATCATACATTGGAAGCTTTGTCAGAAGTTTGGTTTTGAATGCAGCAAAAATCACTGGGAACATCTAGTTGACAAAGTTCTTGAAAATGAACAGGTCAAGATCCTGTGGAACTTTCGGATCCAAACAGAAAGACATCTGGCCCACAACACACCTGACATCACTACTGTGGAAAAGAAAAAAGTCTGATTCATTGATATTACAATGCCAGGTCATCCACAAGTTGAAGGAAAAAAGCTAGAAACAATAACAAAATATTGTGATTTGCAAATCAAAGTTGAACGATTGTAGAGGAAGAAATCAATAGTTGTACCAATAGTGATAGACATGACAGAGAGATTTACCCAGCTAATCAAAACTTTCTTTTCTTTCATGTTGGGATCAACAGAAAAGAACGTACCTCCCCCCACCCCAAAATCAAAATATCTAGCCTCAGGTCTTCCTCTGTCTGCCAAGGTTATTCTTACAGCCCGTTACAAAGATTCAGAGCCAGCCTTGTCAGGACTAAAGCTGGAAAAAAAAAGTATGAAAGCCATTATCGCAACAAAGCAGAGATGCTTTCCACATCTAAGGCTGAGGATGGAATGAACAGGCAAAATTTAAAACCTGGGGCTGTTATAAGTAAAGGACTTTATTACTTGGTTTTTGCAATCAAGATGATCTTAATTATTAAGCATTCTCATATCTGCAATAACGGTAATGTATCTATCTAAGATTTGTCCTTGACTCTGCTGGTAATTCCCAAATGAGGCTTTGAATTCCTAGAGAAGAGATTTATTATTGAGCCCAGGGTGAAGCTCTGACAAATATGAAGAAGTGGTCTTGGCATACAGAAGGAAGCCCTTGGCTAGGAAATAGGGAGATGGTGATTGTAGGTCCACTTGATCAATCTCTCTTCTCAACATGCATATAAAACTTCCCTTCTGGAACAAAACAACACAGGCCTCCAAACTTATGAAAAATTGCAGAACAGCTTTGCTCCCTTAAACCCCTCAAAACATCAGCAACTGTCATGTTTTTTCCTCCCTCTTGAGAGATTGTTCTATCTTTTTCTCATGTGCTAACATAAAAATTCATTACCAGGAGAAAATAATGTGCTTCACATTAGAGAAGTACATATGTAATCTATGTAGAAGAGAAAGTAGTTACTGAAGGATGTTTCAGCTAAGGAAGTCAGAAAGCTAATCAAGCTCATCAAGGAAGTAAGGAAAAAGAGGGGAAAGGGTTAGGGTTAGGGGCGCAGAAAGTTAAAAGCACCCAAGAAAAATATGCATATTTTTGAAAGAATCGTTTATTTTATTTGTAACCTGTCTTATTTCCAGAAATATTGTACCTAATTGTCATCAACCCATTTTGTCCTTATGATATCTTGGTAAAATAGATTAGAACAAAAACCACTCTTCTTTTATGTGAATAAATGATAGGTCTCTGATACTAGTTGCAACTAGTGCTGGGTCAGCTCCTATCTCCTATTTGAGAAACTTTCATAGATATATGAAAGCAAAATTTAATAGATATATATATATATATAGATGATATAGATATAGGTATAGGTATATATAGACATAGACATAGGCATAGACATAGACATAAAAATTACATTAGCCTAGAATAGAAGACACAAGTGTTCCCAGGTATCCAAGAGGTTATCTTCTTTTAGTTTTTTAAATTCCCACACAGTCTCAAAGGAATAACCACATAACTACACTAGAGAGTATTGTCCCAAAAGTGCTTTTTTCAAGAGGCAACTGGACTTTCTGGTTTTTCTTTGAAGACGTTTCGCTTCTCATCCAAGAAGCTTCTTCAGCTCTGACTGGATGGTGGGGAATGGAAGAATTTATACTCCTTGCAGATAGCTGGTCATTTGCATTCTTTTAATGGGTCGATAAGGTCACCTGGACGTTTATCTGTGTCATCAGGGTCACCCGAGTGGTGCAAATGAGTGTGGAGATGTCTTGGAACTGTTGAAAGGACTGTGTTGTAGACTGGAGATAGATGATGTCATATCCCTCCCTCTCTGTTGAGAGAGGGCTGTACAATTCTGACATAGATGGCCTCTTTTACCCCTCTTTCAAACCAGCGATCCTCTCTGTTCAAAATATGGAATTTGTTGTCTTCAAAAGAGTTCCCTGCAGTGATGGGTTCTAAACAGTTTTACTACCAATTCTCTTTGCGCACGCGCTTCACGCACACTCCGCGCAAGCACATTAGGAATATGCCCAGCTGAGGTGTGGCAATTCACTCTGCCGCACCTATCAGCTGGGCTAAAAATAAAGAAATATAAGGTAGGTATAATGTGGGGGCGGGCGGGAGAGTCCAGCTCTTGGATAAAGAGAACCGGTTCGGTGACGACATATCGTCACCACTACCGGCTCGGCCGAACCGGGCCGAACTGAGAGGAACCCACCACTGGTCCCTTGTGTCTTTTAAATGCAGATGGACTGCTGAATCTAGTCCTGATGTTCAGCATGACCTGGGTGACTGAGAATCTCCATAGACAACTAGAGAGAATTGTTCACATGGGTATTCCAGACAAATTGCAAACCTATCAGATAAATGCCTGCACTGATATGAGAAGGCCCTAGATATTTTAAGAGGAAAGAGAGGGAGGGAGGGAGGGAGGGAGGGAGGGGGAAAGAGAGAGAGAGAGAGAGGGAGAGGGAGAGGGAGAGGGAGAGGGAGAGGGAGAGGGAGAGGGAGGGAGGGAGGTAGGGAGAGAGAGAGAGAGAGAGAGAGAGAGAGAGAGAGAGAGAGAGAGAGAGAGAGAGAGAGAGGGAGAGAACTCCTCTCCTAGATAACTTGCAAGCCTCATGCCTCACTACAATGTGACATTTCTTCCAAATCTCTTCCTTTTTTCATCTTTTTTTTGCTGGACTTTTAATTTTTTTCCATCCCACATATGACAGAACAAGAAGGAGGAGAAAGGTTCAGTTCAGCGTGAATTGCAATTACATTATTTCATATTTAGTACCACAGAAATAAGGAATCACAGAAGTGTAGCCCAGGCTATTCAAGAGGCACAGTTTTCAATGACAATGGGAGATGAGCCTGCCTAAGGACGAAAGATGAATTCATAAATCTCTACATCTGGGTTGCACCATCTAAGACATGAAATAGGAAGATGATTTGGTTGAATGCTTTCCCCATGTTGGAAAGGATAAATGCATATATCAAACGACAATATCAGAGGAAAAAATAATAAATTAACAATTCAATGTATGTTTTATTATGTACAAATATTCAGAAAATTCTACTGGGTCTGCTTGATACTAGGAATTATTTTAAAAGGCTATTAAAATCCCCAATTTTAACAAATCTTCATAGATCATACATTCATTATTGCATAAAGCTTTGTAGATCATGGCTTGCTTCATCAGATTCCAGGCATGTGATGATATATACAGTAACAAAACTGGTTAATCTGTATATACCAGGCTCTTTGTTATATAAGTGATAGCAGCCATAAAAACATTTTTAAAAAGAATTCTGGGATACACCAAGTGCTCATGTGCCACACACAAAAAAAGAAAAAGCCAAAAATCCTTTGGAGTGTATGCTGTTAATTTTTGGTGAAGCCTATATTTTAATCAAATCACACATCTTTCGAAAAGTTTGCTCCCAAAATGTGCCTCTTCATTCTTCATGCCAATTTCCTATTATACTGTCAGAAAGCTAAAAACCCTGCTGAAAAGTTTGAGCTGACAAATTGCAGAAATGTTCTCATCTTCTGAGGAATGGTAGATCAAACTATAGTATTTTGCATTATTTCAATTTCTTCCTGCTACTGAGTCTGGTTTTATAAATATTACATAGGGGAAAGCAAGCAGTGTGGTCATTGTGTTAAAATAACCAACCTTGCAAGATATCTCTAGTGAGTCACACATGGAACTGGGAATAGAGTGAGAAATCCCTAATTCCCATGTATATTCCCTAAGAAGTAAAGTTCATCTGAACAAGGTATATACATTTCAGTCAAAGAAAATTGTGCAAGCCACCAAGGCAGATTAACAGCACCAACTGAATTCTAGGGAGAAATTAATTCTTCTTCCCAGTTGGCCAATTGTTCAAAGGTATTTAATTAGTACCCTTCTTTTTAAAAAAATATTTAAAGATGTCTATGGCCACCCATGAAATAACTGGAAACTGGGTGGAAACTAATCAAGGAGAGAACCAACTTAGAACTAAGGAGAAATTTCCTGACAGAACAATTATTCAGTGGAACAACTTGCCTCCAAAAGTTGTGAATGCTCCAACACTGGAAGTTTTTAAGAAGATGTTGGATAACCATTTGTCTGAAGTGGTGTAGGGTTTTCTGCCTAAGCAGGGGGTTGGACTAGAAGACCTCCAAAGTCCCTTCTACCTCTGTTATTCTATTCTATTCTATTCTATTCTATTCTATTCTATTCTATTCTATTCTATTCTATTCTATTCTATTCTATTCTATTCTATTCACTCTGGGTGGATAACAATAAATAGGTAACAAAATGCAAAAAATTAAAACCCTCTCAATCAATCGGAAATTGCTATCACCAAACCACAAATGCTGTGTTTACTCCTAACCTCCTAACTGAGCACCTGAGGAAAAATCCAGCCTTTGTGGCCATCTAAAAGGCAAGGAGGACCTGGCTGATGGCGGGATAGGGGAGCTGTTCTACCAGGAGGCAGATCTATGGGAAAGGCTTGATTCCTAGGTGCCACCAGAAGACATTTAAGAGAGGGAATCTGGAGGAAATCCACCTTATCTATATGGATGAGTAAATAACCTCAGGGAGATGTGGTCCCATAGATAACCTGACCCCCGTATCATAAAGAGCTTTAAAAAGCTTTAATTATCACTTTGAATTTCACCTGGAAAGAAATAGGGGTCCAGTGTAGCTCACACATCTTTGGTCTAACATAGGTAAATTGTGGGGTACCCAAAACTGTATATGCTACCACAATCTGGACCATTTTTTCAAGTGGTCTTCAAGGACAGCCCCAAGTAGAGTGCACTGCATGAGTGATAGTGAGCAGGGCCTCCCAATCCAGGAATGGTTGCGATTTAGGAAAAGGAGATGCAAAGACTTGTTATGATGGAGGAGACACAACACTGCCAGGGCACTACAGCAGCTGAACATGTGCAGGAATTGAAGGAGATACTGGTTTGTGCCCAAAAGCCAGAAGCTGATTGAGTCAAGAATCTACCATGCAAAATGTCCTGTCCAATTTCCCAAAGCTTCAGAATTGCAAATAGAAACATCAGATTTTTATTATTGCTGCTGCTGCTGCTGTTGTTGTTGCAATTTAGGATTCAGAAAATGTTGCAACTGATTCAGAAAAACAAATAAATATACAAGCAAACAATCAACTCTGGTGCTGAACATAGACAATAGCATAAGTTCATACATATGCAGAGCCTATTCTAAGATGCCCTTAGTACAGGGGTGAAATCCAGCAGGTTCTGGAGAATCGGTAGTGGAAATTTTGAGCAGTTCGGAGAACCAGCAAACACAACCTCTGGCTGGCCCCAGAGTGGGGTGGGAATGGTGATTTTGCAGTATCCTTCCCCTGCTATGCCCACCAAGCCACGCCCACCAAGCCACACCACGTCCACCAAGCCACGCCCACAGAAATGGTAGTAAACAAATTTGGATTTCACCACTGTTTTAGTATAATGGGAATAAGCCAAATCAATCAATGAAAAGCAGATGAAAGTTGCTCTCAAATTTCTATCAGCCATATCTGAGTGCTAATCAGACTGTCAAGTATAGTTAAAACAAATTTCTGATAAACAAGCCAGTTTTGTAATCCATAGTTTGAAATCAGTTTATTTCAAACAAATCACCAATAACAAAGATCTATTTGACAGTTTAGACTAAAAAAAAGTATGTTCCAAACCAACCCAGACTTTTTTTGGAGATGGACAGCCTTAACAAAGCTAATAAATAAATATAAAAAATTAAAATATAGACATATAACTTGTTAGATAAAAGATGCCATTGGCACAATGTAGCATGTGGGGTGGGGGGTTCAGCTGAGAAAACCTAGATCCAAATTTTGAAATTTAACTGTGAAGTGAGGTTATCATGTTTCTTATTATCTGTCTTAAGTCCATGTTTTGCAGACTTGGAAACTTTCAGATTTGTGGACTTCAATTCCTAGAACCTGCAGTAAGCTCTCATAAATGTGCTTTAAGCAATGAAGCATGATTGGATTTTGAGTACTAAAGGAGTCCATCCAATTAAAATTCACTGCCAAATGCAAGTTCCTTATAGTGATGACTGTATTTGTTTGAGTATTGTGTATCACTGTGCCAAATATATATATATATATATATATATATATATATATATATATATATATATATATATATATATATATATATATATATATATATATATATATGTAAAGATAATGAACTAAGAAGAGCTGACTTGTGTGATCTGAAAGAAAGTAGACAACTTGTGACAACAAACATGGAAAAAAATGATAAATTGATTAAAGTCAATCCATGAATCACTCAAAGAGGTTTCTTTTTTGTCAAACTTCGTATTTCAGAGGAATGTGTGAGTCACATTATTGACATTCTTCAACTTAAGAAGATTTGTGCATATGGTCCAGTGCATTTAGTACACTCTGACTTCCATCTTTTCTCAGAATTGAAGGAAAACGTCTATGCCGATTCTCAGTCATCCATGGTTGTCTCAAAGATGCTTTTTCAAGAGGCAACTGGATTTCTTGTTTTTCCTTGAAGATGTTTTGCTTGTCATCCAAGAAGCTTCTTCAGCTCAGAGCTGAAAAAGCTTCTTGGATAAAAAGTGAAACATCTTCAAGGACAAACAAGAAAATCCAGTTGCTTTCGGACAATTTAAGGAATACTTTCTGGATATCTGTTTGATTCAAATGAAGAGATGGAAGAGATGGATAGGAATTTCTAGACCTTGTTAAAGATACAAAGTGTGGCGTTCTTTTGTGATGACTTTAAAAAGCTTGTCCACTACTGGAATAATTGTGTAGTGAATTGTGATGAAATGCAAAGAACTAAATGCAAGTAAAATATTCCTATTTTATTTAAGGGTATGGATGGGCAACATTATTTCACATTCCACTCTCATAGAAGTTCTAAAGACCAACTAACAGTCATCTAAATTATCTAAAATAGTTACAGGAAGAATAAATTCCTATAACTTAAGTTACCAAATATGTGTGTGTGGGGGGACTTCAAACAGAAATGGGGAAAATAAGTTTTGATGAAAGTCCAATCATATAAATAAACATACGCGTATATATTTGCTTTAGGAGAGAATATTTGCCTCTCTTGGTGCTTTAGGCAGTGCCTTTTAAGAGTGTGTTGGCAAACCTTCAGGAAATGGAAACCACAATTTTTGAAACTATTTTTTTCAGTTTTGGAAATGAAAAGCTACAATGGCAGGGCAGTGATGTAATTATGTCAAAAATATGGGCAGACCTAGAGCTGTTGGATTTGTTTTTCTAGTGGAAAGCCAAATTCACATGTGGGAGGAGATAAGCCTAAGTAACAGCTTACAGTACTTACTACATCTCCTAGTATAAGGAGCTAAGTTCTGGAGGCTGCAAGAGCTATTTGGAGGCTTGTACCCATGCTTAGCCATAAGCTTCCTTTTTACATTTCTAGTTAGCATATTTTATCGGAGATTTGTAAAAGGATTCTTTCCCCCCTCCTGTGTGAGTGCTTGTAGCAACCCTGCTGGAGACTAAACATAATTATTAAAATGTTGTCCTCTGGCAACTGCGTAAAATCTTAATCACATTGTTCTTTTCGTTCTTCTTTTTTTCTTGAGGTACAGCTTTCAACGACATGGAAATTATGAAGGCTGCTATCCTGAAGGCAGCAATTAGTAACTGAAATCTTTTTTTTTTTTCTCCCAGCATCGAAGTCTCGGAATAGACTACATACATTTTTCTCTGAGATACGTGCATGTATGTGTGTTAGTTATGGAGCTGTTTGTAAAAGGCAATCATACTATCATGGATTCTGTAGCCAGGTTCTAAAAATGGATTCCTGCAATTTTTTTGAAGCTTGGAAAGGCCTAAGAGAGTTGGGTCAGCTCAGCCTTATTGAATTTCAAAATGTAAGCAATTGGAAACAGGAAACTGTAGTCTGTTAAGTGGTCCTCCAGGCTTCAGTGTAGGTGCTCTTCATATATATTTATCCTGGTTACATCCTTTGACAGTGAAATGCTTTATAATGCTTTGTTCCACTAGGAAGGCAAAAGAAGAATTGGGATTCTCTTACCTTTTAAAGGAAACAATTAAGAGGATGAAGGGAGAAATTAGATGGAACTTGATCCTTATCAATGTAAACAAAAAGAAAGAAAGAAAGAAAGAAAGAAAGAAAGAAAGAAAGAAAGAAAGAAAGAAAGAAAGAAAGGAGGGAAAGCAAATGTTTTTTTTTAAAAAAAACAAGTTTTATTGGTTTTTTCTTTTCTCCTCTCCCACCTTCACCCACATCTTTCTCTTTTTTTTTTTTTTTTTTTTGAACAGAGTATTGGTCGTTTCTTATCTTATACAATTAGTCAAATTCAAATATATTTTACTCAATTACAATTTTTGACAATATCGTCTTCCCCCCTTTCCTTTTTTTTTTGAATATACCTCAGTATTTCTATACTTGTATACATAAACACCTTCTTCATTGATTCCTAAATTCTAACTTTACTATTTGTGCATATTTATCCTCTTTTATTCTTAAAAAAATCATTTTTTTTCTTAATATATTTATATTTGTTTATTCAGAGCTGCCTTTCTTCCACTTCATCTTTTTTTTTATTATACAGCAATCTTTCTCCTCAAACCTAACCTCTCCCTCTTCTCCTTCCAACTTTCTTTCCCCACCTTCTTCTTCTCTTCTCTACTTCTCCTTTAGAGGGAAAGCAAATGTTTCACACATTTTGAATCATAGGCTTTTATTTGGAGAATTTCCCCCATGTAACCAGACAGCTTGCCGTATTTCAGTAGTGAGTTGCCCCCGGTTTGGACCGGTTCGCAAGAACTGGTAGTAAAACCAGCAGGAGGCTCCGCCCACTGACCAGGACGTCATCGTAAGTGATCTGCGCATGTGCAGAAGAGCGCACGCAAACGCGAGTGAAGCGAGCATGTGTGCACAGGCACGATATGAACCAGTAGTAAAGGTAAGTAGATCCTACCCCTGCCATATTTGCAGCGCATCTATATTTAGAATACAATACAGCATGCACTACGAGAACGTCTCTTTCATTTGACTCATTGGGGAAGAATCCAAAGAAATCTATTCTGAAAATCTATTCTGAAAGGGCAATGGCCTAGTTAGTTAATCCAGAAAGGATTCCTAGGGAAAAGTTAGAACTATCCCATAGGCTTCTAGGTGTTTCTTCCTCCACTAGAATCTAACCATGGCATGAACATAACCTGACACCTTTTTCTAGCCAGCCATGCCCCGTGATATTGTCTTCCTCTTATTCTCAGCCCATGACTGAGACAGGCTAAACTCATCCTCACTTTTTTCAATTTTAAAGTACTGTTTTCCCTCCATAACCTGGCAGGAATATTTACAAAGTATATCAAATCTAATGTTTTTGTGAGACTTTTGTTTTCAAAGCACAGTGATGAGGCTAAGGAATCCTGGCACCTACTGACCACTTGTGGCTGATGTGGGCATGTCCCCTCTCCTAAATCTTTCTCTTTCTTCTGCCTCCATTTTGTTTGCTTGCTGGAGGAAAAAGCAGGTATTTTGCCAATGCTGAAATGAAGGATTAGTCAGGACCGGATCTCCCTGCCTTGCAGGGAACAACAAGTAACACAAGAATCCCACAAAGTGGGAAGTATGCTTTTAAGGAAGTCCTAGTTCACCCCCTCCTTAAAAATCCATCACTGGATCCCACCTGCCTGGACAATTTACATCTAGTTTCCAAACTCCTGTCCTTGGGGAAGGTTATGGAAATGGGTTTTCTGGACTGCTTTCAGTCAGGATTCAGGGCTGGTTATGGCATAGAAACAGCATTGGTTGTAGTTGTCAAAGATCTCTGGTGAGAGTGAGATGGGGTAGTGCAACCATCCTCATTCTCCTTGACCTCTCAGCAGCTTTTGATACCATCAACCATGGTATCCTCTTGGATCGTCTTCTCTATATTTACCTCCCAAGCAGGAACCTGGTTTGGAGATACCCAATACTCTACCTTAACTAGCAGACATGTATTCAACTGGCTTATTTTGATATGGTACTAAATTTTGGGTTTAGTACCAAATCAAAAATGTAGCCTATCTGGCTCTTTGGGATTGCCCAGACTTAGCTTCCCAAAGGCATACGGAGACTGAACCTGTTTCAACCATCTTCTGTTTCCATGTATAATTATTGATACTTGAAGGTATCCAGGGTAACCCTGGAAAATGAGGCAGGAGACAAACCAATTGCCTCACCCACCCTTTTGGGTTTGGTTCTGCAACCCAACAATACACAGACTTCAGAGGATAATTAGAACTGCAGAAAAAAACAATTACTACCAACCTGCCTTCCATTGAAGACCTGTATATTGCATGAGTCAAAAAGAGGGCTGTGAAAATATTTACAGACCCCTTGCATCCTGGACATAAATTGTTTCAACTCCTATCCTCAAAATGACGCTATAGAGCCCTGCGCACCAAGATAACTAGACACAAGAACAGGTTTCTTCCTGAACACCATCACTCTGCTAAACAAATAAGCCCCTCAACACTGTCAAACTATTCACTAAGGCTGCATTACTAATACTATTAGTCTTCTTATCGTTCCTATCACCCATCTCCCCCCACTTATGACTGTATGACTCAGGGGTGGGTTCTACTTACCTTTACTACTGGTTCGCAACAGGGCCCCATGCAAACCTGATGATGTTGGGGTCAGTGGGCAGAGCCTCCCGCCAGTTTTATAGAACTGGTCCAAACTGGGGGCAACCCACCACTGGTATGACTGTAACTTTGTTGCTTGTATCCTCATGATTTATATTGATATTATTGTTTCCTGATTGCTTATTTGTACCCTATGACTATCATTAAGTGTTGTACCTTATAATTCTTGACGAATGTATTTTATTCCTTACGCACACTGAGAGCATATGCACCAAAGACAAATTTCTTCTGTGTCCAATCACACTTGGCCAATAAAGAATTCTACTCTGTTCTATTCTATTCTATTCTAGTCTAGTCTAGTCTAGTCTAGTCTAGTCTAGTCTAGTCTTGTAGAAGAAAAGAGGGTGGACATGAACAGAGCAGTGGTACACTGAGGCACAACCCTTAGGGTTAGATCTTCTTTCTCCATTCCCGTATCACTGTCATGATTGGCAAATATTTTCCTGGAGAGGGGAAATGGAATTAAAGCCCAAGGAATCAGCCACTGTCTTTATTTTATGTGCTTTGTGGGTAGATACTCTAGACAAAACTATTGTTCTCTTGAGTGAGCCAGAGAAATCACCATAGGGCCAGGACAGGGGTTAGCAATAGGGTTAGCAAATTCATGTCAGAATAGTTTGCCGATAAGTCACGATGGTTGGATACTGTTCAAATCAGCTTTGGAGAAAAATCCTCTCCTTTCTTAATTGCTCCTCTCTGATGGACATTTTAATTCGAAGTACTTGTTAATATTGTTGTTGGTGGTCTTTGGTGTGTTTTAATAAGGAATTCTCCACTCTCGGTGTAATATTGAATGAATTAAGATATGCAAGGGCCTACTGAAATAATGCTTCTGCACAATTATACTTTGTTCCAGGTTTTCAGTTCTCTAAACTGTGAATAAAATGCCTGGTAATGTTCTACTTGATAATGTCCGTTATGTAAACACTATCCTGTTTTGGTCTGGCTAAGAGCTACATTGCATTTAAGTTAATGTAAAATATGAAGCAAAACAAACTTTTGCCTTACCTCATATTTAAAAGCAACTTATTTAAAAGAATCAGTGTTCATTCATTCATTCATTCATTCATTCAATTTTCATAGTTGCCCAAGTCACATTCATGGGGCTGGATGGCTCACATAGTTAAAAGCAAAGGAATAATATAACCAATAAACAAAACATATGAAAAGCACAATAACCCTCAAAAACAAATTAAAAAAATTAAAACCAACATTAAAAACTAAAACATAAAAACATACAAATGCAAGTCAGTATCTACCAGTCTCTAAACCATAACCAGATGCCGAGGCCCATTGACACAACCATTCTTTAAAGCAGTGTTTTTCAAATTTGGCAACTTTTAAGATGTGTGGGCTTCAGCTCTCAGAATTCCCCAGCCAGCTGGCTGGGAGTTGAAGTCCACACATCTTAAAGTTGCCAAGTTTGAATAACAGTGCTTTAGTGCCTTTTGAAAGGCAAGGATAGTCAGGGATGAGTGACATAGGGCTCCCTCAGCAGCTATTGGGCCTTGGCGGCTGCCCAATTATGTCTATCCCTGGAATCAGTCCTGAAGCTTCCAAAAGTGTGATAATATTTGGTTGATTAAAAGGATAAAGCAGTTTAAGTTGGTCCCTTTGAAGCCCTTCCTCCATGTCTTATTGTCCTCCAGTAATACATTTCCTTTGTTGCCAATATGGCTATTTGCAGAAATCTGAATGACCACTTGTTGACAGCAAACAGAGTGTGCTGTCTCTAGATATTATTACATAGATGTTATTAGAGTATCTACCATGTTTCCCCAAAAGTAAGATTGGGTCTTATATTAATTTTTGCTCCCAAAGATGCATTTTCTTCTTATTTTCTCTGAAAGTCTTATTTTCCCTGAAAGTCTTATTTTCCCTGAAAGTCTTATTTTTGGGGAAATACAATACTAAATGCATCCATCTGGTTGACGATCTTAACTCGGGTTTATTTTTCGGGTAGGACTCATATTACAAGCATCCTGAAAAAAATCATGCTAGGGCTTGTTTTCCAGTTGGGTCTTATTTTTGGGGAAACACGGTAGCATACTAAAAATGTTTAGGATTGCAGCATATAAACTCTCCTAAAAACAACAAAGAGAGTGCTGAAAAGCTCTAAAGTACAGTCCCAGAACTTATGTACCGTGAATAGGTGTGCATTAGCACACGCATGCCCAAGAGATTAACTAACACAAATTAGAAATCCTTTTTCAAAGCATAATCAAAAGCATTTCTGACTTTCTTAGAAAAATAAAATAGCTACATTCAATTTCTCTGCCACTTTGATAAATAATGTAGAGGAGGTAGAAAACAATATAGTATTTTTATTTCCTCCTACAACGGGGGAAAATAGGTTCAAATGGATTAAGGGCTTAAAGCTTTTCAAAATAAAGTTATTACTATTTGAAGAAAGTCACAAGGTGAAGAAAATCTGTATACAACTTTAAAAAAATAGCCAGAGTTTTTAAAGAAAGTGAACAGAAAGTTTGAATGCTCCTCAAGCTATCCAATTATATTGGACTAGAAAAAGCAGTTAAAAATCTTCTAGTTTTTGACATCAGTGAAGGATGTTGGGATGTATAATTCAGTAAAATGTGGAGGGCCAAATATTCTCCACTCTTAGCAGTACTCCATACTTGTCACAGTTCAATCCTGCAGAGAATATAGATAGTACTCAACTTACAAAAATTCATTTAGTGACCATTCAAAGCTATAACGGCACTGAAAAAAGTGATTTATGACCGTTTTTCACAATTACAACTTTTGAAGCATCCCCATGGTCATGTGATCAAAATTTAGATGCTTGGCAACTGGTTCGTACTTATGATTTTTGCTTGTCCCATGTCATGTGTTCACCTTTTGCAACCTTCTGACAAGCAAAGTTCATGGGGAAGTAAGATTCACTTAACAACCAGGTTACTAACTTGGTTGCTAATTTGATCACTAAACTGCAGTGATTCACTTAACGACTGTGGCAAGGAAGGTTATAAAATGGGGCAAAACACACTTAGCAAATGTCTCATGTAACAACAGAAAATTTTGGCTTAATTATGGTTGTAAGTCAAGGACTACCTGTATTGGCTCTAGTTTGAATCTGAGAAAACCTAAAAAGCAGTCATGTTCTTTTTAATAATGTTCTTTATTAATTTGGCCCCAAGAAGAAGAAAAGTGAACTGAATCAAGGTGATAGGAGTCTTTTTGGCATCCGATATTACTGGTTGAGACGTTCAACTCTTTCCTACATTTTTCTATAACTGGAAGAACAAAAGCAATTAGAACATAAAAAGTAGAAACTGCCATTTCAGAACATCATGTCCCTGTTTAATTATTTCCAAGCATGGAAGATGGGGATGCAACCATTTGATATCTAAATCCCATTAATTTGGAGACAGTTGCCATTTATCTTTTGATAGAAACCAGGAGGTTCAAATGAAGTGTATAACTACCAAGCCTAATAGGGGAAAGTGGTGTTTTCATTACTGTAAAAGTGAATCCCTGATCAAAGGAGGCCTTGCCAATTCTTTTTGGAGATTTTAAAAGAAAATGTAGGTTATAGTTCATTATACACCGGTTGTTAGGCTAACAAATGAAATATGAAAAATGCAGAGAGCTGCAGAGGGAATTAGCTGTATAATTGTGGCTATTGTCAGAGGGAGCTGAATTTTTTTTTTTAAATCCTCATGAAGTTTGTTAAATATTTATCAGTTATGCAGAAGCTGAAGAGCATCAGTCAGGGAATACTGAAATCTGCATGAGACGAAATAATATCAGATGTAAACATGGAGGGTTCATCTTGTTTTTGCCATTGGGACACAATTACCTGGTGCTAATAGAGACTTCTCCATTATATAGTTTTGCAGAAGAAGGTCACTTCATCTCTTTAGTTTATATTGCTAATGTCAGTTGGGTGTGTTCAACTATGCTATTAACACTGAAAAGTTTTAAGGATGAAGAAAAAAGGTTCTATCCAGTGGTGGGATTCAATTATTTTTTAATACCAGTTCTGTGGGCGTGGCTTGTTGGGTGTGGCAGGGGAAGGATACTGTAAAATCTTCATTCCCTCCCCACTCCAGGGGAAGGTTACTGCAAAATCCCCATTTCCTCCCTATCAGCTGGGACTCAGGAGGCAGAGAATAGATGGGGGTGGGGTCAGTCAGAGGTGTATTTACCGGTTCTCCGAACTACTCAAAATTTCCACTACCAGGTTTTCCAGACCTTGTCAGAACCTGCTGAAACCCACCTCTGGTTCTATCTTGGAAAATGAATTGCCAAAACCAAATCAAGAAATCCTTAACTTTAGGAGCTCTCCAGTTTAATGACAAACCAAACATCCCTGAAGGAGTAGAGACAGCATTGCCACAGAAGTGAGTGGCCTGATGGTGAATTCGGATTGACAAAGTCTCTCTGGAAAAAGGAGAGATCATGAGACTGGCCATTTGCATTCAATACATATAGAAACAAGTGCCAGTAAAGCCTTTATTAGAGATTATTGTGTATAACATAATAGTGAATTTAAAAGGAAAAGTCAAGAGAAAACATAATTTTGGAAGAAACAAAGAGAAAAGAAAAACAATTAAAGACATTTTCAGAGTAGTTATGTATTTCTTAATGAATTAAGCTTTTACAATGAGAATTATCTAGGTTAATATAAGAGCTCCAATAACTATGATAAAACACATGGAATTATTTCTGAAGTTTCCTTTATTCTTCCTCATCTATAGACAAAAATCTTGCCAAACTAAAAACAGCAATATGCATCACTATAGATACACTCTAAGAATTGCTAGGAATCTTCTTAACTCTTTCCTAACCAAACTATTTAAGGTTCACTGCCTTTTCGCCCTCTGGAATGCAGCTCCTCCCTCCTGAAATTCCAGACTACATCTCATCACAGAAATAGAAATAAAAAGGAATTACGTAAAGCAAGCAAACAAACAAAGTAAGTAAGTAAGTAAGTAAGTAAGTAAGTAAGTAAGTAAGTAGGTAAGTAAGTGAATGGCTAGCATATAAATTCTCTTGTGTATTTTGGTTCTTGAAATACTGAATAGAGATATACTCCAAGATGAGATCTTCTTCTTTTTCCTAGCATATTCCCGCTATTGCAGGGTCCGCTTTTTGGATCATTGAATGCCACTTTGCACGGTCAACTGGGTTTCCAGGGCGCAGGCCCGTGGCTTGCATATCTTTGTTGATGGTGTCTTGCCATCTCTGTTTTGGACACCCACGAGGTCACCAGCCATTGACTTCTAGTTGGTAGGCAGTCTTGTCAATGGTGGAAGGTGCTGCTCTTAGGACATGTCCATGCCAGTGGAGCCATCCTTCTCTCATCTTCTCTATAATTGGTACCACACCAAATGTTATTGAATAGTGTCATTTGTGATGTGGATACTCCAAGATGAGATGATTATGGGAATAATGATTAAAAAAGAAAGCTATAAGTTGAGGAATTTTGCAGATGACTTTGTGTTGGATCTGGAACATCATTTACAGGGAATTGAAATATTAATGGACAAATTAAAAGAATCTGGTGTATTTGCAGATTTTTAGATTAATAAACAAAACAAAAGATGAAGAAGTTAACAAAAATGTGAAAATAGAAGATCAAGCAGAACTGATAAGTAAAATGGGTTTTAAATTTGAGAAGGAGATAAAGTATCTGGGCATCATAATGATAAATATTGAATTGTATTCAAAATAACTATGTTAAGGCATGGAATGTAGTTTAAAAAATATGTGATAAGATGGGAGAAAATACAAATGTCATTGCTGGAGAGAATATCTGTGGTAAAAATGAATGTCTTGTCTAGAATGATGTTTTTGTTTCAGACAATATCTAGTTTGACAACTGATGCACAATTTAAACAGTGACAAAAAGATATATCCAAATATGTGTGCGGCAGCAGAAAAAATATGTCATATTGGTGTTTTATTGGTTGTAAGCCGCCTAGAGTCACATCTAAACAAGATAGGCAGCATTTAAGTTTAATAAATAAATAAAATTAAATAATGCTGTATGGATGGCCACCATCTTTGCTAACTTAAGACCAAAGGCATCAAACCTATACTTAAGAGGAAGTGCAAACCCATCTAGAACAAGTATGCTTTCCATATACTGCAGTTCAGCTTTGAAATGTGTAACTGTTTTCTCTTAATACAGTTTCTTCTTACTCTCTCATATTCAAGTTTATACGGCCTGGAGACATATAGGGGCTCTGGAGATATCCAACCTGAGTCACAGAAAAGGACAAATGTAGCTGAATATCATTAGCTTACTTAATGACAATCAGCTCCAAATCTGAGCAATCCTTCTGGCAAATTAATATAGAAGCTAAATAACATAGGAGACAAGGCAGGGTGAAATCCAGCAGGTTCTGGAGAACCGGTAGCAGAAATTTTGAGCAGTTTGGAGAACCAGTAGAAGAAATTTTGAGTAGTTTGGAGAACCAGCAAATACCACCTCTGGCTGGCCCCAAAGTGGGGTGGGAATGGAGATCTTGCAATATCTTTCTCCCAGGAGTGGAGAGGGAATGGGGATTTTGCAATATCCTTCCCCTGGAGTGGGTTGGGAATGGAGATTTTGCAGTATCCTTCCCTTGCCATGCCCACCAAGCCATGCCCACCAATCCACATTTACCAAGCCACGCCCACAGAACCGGTAGTAAAAAAAATTGGATTTCACCACTGAGAAAAGGATTTTCCTGTAGGACCCGGAAAAAAAGAGGCTGAGCAGAGGTTTCCCAATTATGACTTTCCAATTATTCCTACAGAAAAGGAAGTCAACCACTGCAAAGGGGTGCCTCAAACTCTCAGCTTCTCTAAGTGCCCTAGCACAAAACTTGATCAATAATATTAAATGCAACTGAGATTCTTGGGATTTTGTTTTTTCTTGGAATATCTTATGCATCCAGGTAACTCTAGCATCTCTATGTCAAATCTAGGTATAAATAGGAAAAGTTGGGGAAACTCAAGATCAGTAGTTAAAAACAATGACATCCTATGATGGCTTTTCAAACTAGGACTTTATCATTGTCTCCCCTTGTAGGGGATTCAATTTGCACAAGTGAAGTATGAATGATCACATTGATTGTCGACACAAGGTATCTTTAGAACTTTTTATAAACTAAACCAGGAAGGGACGAACAGTTCCAGAAACTTACCCGCTTTGTTCAGGGATCAAGCAAAAAGTAATTGGTTCAGACAAATGGGTTATGGACAAACTAGGTACAGAAATGCTGAATACCCAACTTGGTGCATTATCAGCAGACTAGATAGTCTGAAGTGCCCAAATCGTTTACAGAAAATACTAGAGTAGTTTGGAGTTAAGGAACCAGCTGGAAGTACTGAAATTTGCACAACAGTTCTGAAGGATACATTCTGGGACAAAAATCCATTAATTGTTCTCCCACTGGATTGACATGGCATCAGCTTTTGATGATGCCTCCACTCCTCAGTCCCTTGTCATAGTTGCTCAAGAAACCTATCCTCACGCTCATTACCCAGAACCTCTCTCTTTATACTTCAGTGTAGCACAGGACATGCTTAGGAACATTCCTATTAAACATCCAGGAGATTTGATTAAGATCTAAACCCAATAACTCAAGAAGCACTTAAAACATATGTGGGTGGAGAGGGGAAGCAAATGATTGTTTTTAATAGTGACAGTAAAAGCACAACAGTTACTACCAGTGCCAAAAGTTTCCATTCTTCATCTCCAAAATACTTCTTGGAGAGGGCAAATGAGGTATTACAGAAATGATTCATATACTTCTCCCTTGCAGCCACCGTTTTTCTTGGAATAACCCCCACTGGTTCAATATCAAGGGCAATTTTTTCTGCAAGCCAATGTGCAACTACTGTAAATAGTATAGCCTAGCTCTTTGGCTTCGTTTCAAAAGCGAGCCCATAAGCTTTCTCCAGCAGATTGCTATGTAGGAATGTTAGGATAAAATAGTGGAAGAAAAAAAATGGGGAGATGTCAGAATGAGAATAGGTATTGTGGACCTACTCACATTTAACTCTTGCTTGCTTCAGTTCCACACACCTTTGGATTGTGGCTCTCAACAGAAAACAAAAGTTTTCTGTGCCCATTCCTGCTCAAAGTACTTGCTAAAACCCAGTGAGGGGACAAATGCAACCTCAGCTGTTTGCACAATCGCTCATTCTGATTTAAAATTATGCATGAACTTCTCTGTAATTACCCTCTGTCCAATTACTTTGTCACGCCATCAGATGGTACAATCCTTTGGATTGTAATTCCACAAGCCGTAAGACTTGAAATACGCAATAACATCACAATAGCCTAATAATGAATCATTGGAACAAACCCCTGGAGAGAAGGGGGGAGAGGCAACTTTGTGCTGCTCATTTGTTAAGTAAATTGTTATTAAAATAACTTATGTAAATGGAGCCCCTTTCCCCTAAATTTATCACAACATTTTAATTTTTAGTTCTGCAAATAGCATAAATCTTCAAGAAGAATAGGGCAGAAAAGAGGCTATAAGCTGTAACAAGTAACACTGATGAATCATACTTTCAGTGCAGAGGTGGATATGACAATCTTTATTATGGCATTACAGCATAAAGCTAGACAGTGTTTCTCTAAAAGGACAGTTAGAGGACTACAGCAGTTCATAACCTCAATCCAAAGATCTTTGAGTGCAGTGCTTCATCATGGGACTTTGTCACAACCCAGAGATGGATACTTTGTAGAGCACTGACAGGTCAATGCCCTGGAATTGGTGTGATGAGATTTTCAAAAATCTTGGCTAAGGCATTAGTGGGGAAGAGAAGAATCTGAGTTCTGCATTGGACCACAGAGCATTTGGGATTGGCACTACAAAGATGGCAGGGCTGGAAAAACCTTTACTTTTTATATTGGAAAGCTCCCAGAGCTAAAAGAAGGATCATCAATTGACCAGAAAAAAAATAGATCACATAACTCTTTTTGCCTTTGCTTCTGGACTATGTGCCAGAAAATGATGTATTTATTTAACCCATTTATAAACTGCCCTTCACCCTCTGCACTTGAACCTCATAACAATGCTGTGGAATAGTTTTAACTAAAAAAAAAGTGAACTACCAGAGAATGTCATGATCAAATAGTGTTGGGAGATACAAGAACTACATATAATTTGCTCGAGATGAGTTCTTTGGCTTGGAAAGTAGTGCAGTTAGTGCTTGCTGAACCTGGGCTGAAATGATCTAGACAAACACAAAAAATGGTTTTGGGGATGGTTTAATGACCTGTAATGGGGATTCAGATTTGCGTAGCCTAGATATGGTGGACTAAACATAATCCATTTTGTTTTATCTTATGTATTTGATTCTCCTGTTTGTTGACATATTGAAGCAATATTTAGAAAATATAGCAGCCCACTCTCCCATGACTTTTTCTAAAATCAGAAAAATATTAATGTAATCCATAATATTCTTTTTGTTGTTTCTGAAGTGCCAGAATCTTTTTATTTTGTAACAGAGTAGAATCACACTATTTGCACTATTTGCACTATTGGAAGAAATGTCCATCTGGGTTCAGTTCCAAGTGGGGAGAAAGACCCTGGAAACAGTGTCTGGAAACAATTTGGAAAGATGGTTTAATTGTGGACAGGACCACATGGTTTGAAGTCCTAGGCAATTGAACACATGGGTGAGAGATTTATATCCCCTTTTGCATTTTGAACTTGCTTACAGTTCCTGTGGCAAGGGCATGTATTCTGATTGGTTGTCAGACTCCCATGGGGCCATTCAGTGATAACTTTGTAGGCTGACTTGAGTCCCAGGCTTAATTGAACCTTGCTGGGTGATGCAATCTTCCCAGGTGCCATGTGGTGAGATGGGTCGAGGGCTAATCCTATTATGTCCTGAGGGTGAAGGTCTTTTGTTTTGTAAATAAGCTGGCCCAGCCTTTTGTCTTGTAGATAGGTTAGCACCAAAATATCTGCTGGGGGGCAGGGAGCTGAGGCTCTGAGCTTATGTCTTTAGAAACATGTTTCTCCTTTAGGGAAAATATAATATTCTGCCTTTTTAATATTTCCTAGGATATTTCATTCTTCTAGGACAGTGATGGCGAACCTTTTAGGCACCGAGTGCCCAAACCGCCCACATGCATGCCCAAGCTAAAAGAAGTGTGTGTGTGCGCACGAATTGTGCATGTGCAAACATGCACATGTGCGCATGTGCAGTAGAGACCCAAAGACCAGCTGGCTGGCGGGAGACTGGGCATCCCAACACCGGCAGTGCGGCAAGAGGTAAGATCTTTTTCTTTCGTGAGCTTCTGTTTCATCATTTGCAGGGGAACAGAAGCCCACAAAAGAAACGCCACAGAGATCTGATCTGGGGTAGCGGCGTGTCTGCCAGCAGAGAGGGCTCTGCATGCCACCTCTGGCACCCGTGCCATAGGTTCGCCATCATGGTTCTAGGAGAAGGGTGGGTGCTAACTTTCTACAGCACCAAACAGGGATTGCAAATTTTGGGCAGATATGTGGAAGGGTGCAGTGGGTTATAGACTACAAAAAAAATCATCTACTAGTAACAGAAAATTACTTCTTCATTCAATGCCCACATTTCTTCAGGGATCTCAAACCAACATGCATTTTTTTTCCACATAATCAAACCTGTGAGCTAAGGTGGACTGAGAGAAAGACTATACAATCTAAATTTACCTAGTGAGCTTCATTCAGGAAATTTGAACCTGGGTCTCCTGGGTTGTAACCCAACACTTTAACCATTATGCCACAAAGCTTTCTGTTTTCTTTGCTGACATCTAGGTGATATTTCTTCACTTTAAGACTGTGGTTATGCAAAAATCAGGAGATAGGTAGTCTTTGTTTAGAAACTTAGTTGGTTGTTTAATCAACTATATAATCAACTGTATAAGGTATACAGTTAGGAAAACATATAAAGAAGAATGTGCTAGCACCAGCACTTGTGGCTCTGACAAAAAATAGACCTTCAATAGTCTGGATAAGTAGAATATTGTCAATTTCAGGCAGCAGCTCAAGTGGCTATAAGTTCTAAATAACTAATTAAAGTCAGAGAACTGATCTTTGATTTGCAGTTAACATCACTTAACTGGGGAGAAAGTTAAGAGAAAAACTTAACTGGGGAAAAAAACAGTTCGGGATAAGGTAGGCATCCTTTCTGCTATGTGAAGGGTGGGAGGAGGAAAAAATGGTAAGAAAGAGAACAATGCATGCTAACTGATCATAATGATTAATGTGTGACAGAGAAATTCTGCAAAGTTCATAAATGTAGGTCTTGGTCACACAGTTACTTTTTCATTAGTATTACGACTGTAAATGGTCACTGTCCAAGGCAGTCACTAAAAGAGGAGTACCTGTAAATTTTCAGCTCTGTCATTATCTATCTGAGTCACTGTGGGCACTTTAATACTACAGCAATAAAAATAGAGAAGGGAATGTTGAACTTTTCTGGTGTTATGTTGTAATGTTTTATTCTGGAGAGCCTCTGCTAGTTCATTATTTGTTGCTCTATGAACTGATATTGTTCAGAATAAATTTGAAAAGGATTCTGGTTTAGTGCTTTTCCTGACCTGTTCCCACCTGTTAATTTCCTGCAGGTGGGTTTTCTTTTCAGGAAAACAGGATATAATCTTGAAAGCTTTTTTTCCACCCTCTCACTTAAAACGGGATAGTTTAATATTGTGATACTGTCTTGCTTTAGAAAGCTACTTCTGCAAACACAACCAGATTATATTTGCCAAGCTGTACTTGATGGGGTAAACAGAGCACTCTCAAACAGCAGGGTTGAAATAAAAGCGAACAGAGAAAAGAATGCAAATTCGGGTCGGTAGATATATAAACCAAAGCTCTTGCAGTGACAGAGATGTGATTGAAGTCCTGCAAAACAAAACCAAAAAAAAAAAAAAAAATGAATCTGAGGAACTCACAGAAACTCTGAGCAATTTGGTTTTGAAAATGTTTAAATTAGCAACCATGCCTGCAATAAAAAAAAAAATGCTGGGAAGCTAACTGCTAGCACAGCAACTACTGTCCCTGTGACTCAGACATTGTCTGGAAAGCACCACACTGCCTTCTGCTTTGCTACAGCAACCACATTCCACCCTCTGATAATTGATTACTTAGCAACAAGTGTGAGAAGTTCTAAAGCAGTGACCGAGCACCAAGCCATCCCAATTTAGAGCTACACAAAGCATCTACTGATCTGATGCACCAACTGTAAAACTTGAAAGAGGCCCACAGACTGAGGGTGACAGATTTCTTATGATCTTCTCCAGATTCCAAAGCAGTTTACAGTGCTGTCACGTGTGAGAATAAGTTACCTTCCCTCTGACCTTTTGTTCAGAGTTTGCAATGCACCTTTCCATACCTTAGGCCTTACAGCTATATTGCGACTACACCACCCCAATTCCCAGCCATGGATTATCAATAAATCCAAAGGGCATCAGTTTAGGAAGGAATATTCTCCTAGTCCTTAATTCTACAAGAGCCAGCCTACCTGCCTGCCTGCCTGCAAAATAAAGCAGAAATTTTATGCTCAAAAGTGAAAGTAAGACTTTCCTCTGAGTAAAAATACACCAGATGCTCTACAAGAGGTATTTCCTATTAACAACATTGACATTAAATAAATGTTCCTTGAATGTTAGAATCCATGTATTTCCGTCTTTTTCATTGCTTATACAGTGAAAAGTCCATTTTTATCAATCATTGTTTACATTTTTTGTCTCTATAAGAACCCACTGCAGAGACTGTGAAAATAAGAATAAAATCTTGAACAGCAGTATTGCCCTTGTTTTAGGATCAGGTCAAATGTACTTATTTGGCTGTTTATCAGTTTGAGTAGTTTGCTTTGCTGCTTTTAGGTCTTACTTAGTCTGTGAGTTTTGAAATGAATTTTACTGAATTGTATTATGACTACTAGAAGACATCATAATAATTCTAGAAGAAGTACAAGTTTGGAAATCTCTGTCTCTCTCCCTCCATCCCTCCCTCCCCCTCTCTCATCCATGTCAAGAGATAAGAGATATGTGGAAATTCAAGATCAAAATGGTGCCAGTGGAGGTAGGAGTACTTGAGGTTGTGACTCCTAAACTGAGAGGGTGGCTCCAACAGATCCCATGAACAATTTGCTCTCTCCAGAAGAGCAAATGATAGGAACAGCTAAGATACTGTGCACAACCCTCAAACTCTTAGGCTTCTGGTAGAGGCCCTAAGATTGAGGAAGACGATATCACATATGGGGAGGGAGGGAGGGAAGGGGAGAGACTTTATTATTTTTTAAAAAAATCTCTGTCAGATGTAAATGCCTTATTCCCTAATGTGTAAATAATGTATATATGGGATATCAGGGGTTAACTTATTCTTTGACTCTTAATGTATTCATAATTCACCACTCCCACTCTTGGCTCCACCCTTTGTATATATAAGGAGCCACCTTCACCATTTTCTTCGCTTCTATCTGTGAATATTCAGTGAATATAGAATGCCTATTATAATTAAAGAGAAATATATTTAAACCTCTAACTCTTATTATTATTATTGAGTCTGATCCTGAAAATATTGCAACAAACTGGTAGCAGAGGATGGTTAATTGACTCAATAAATACCTAAAAATGTCTAAGAAAGATAGGCCCAACACCAGGGCCTACAGCAAAGAAATAGAAACTGAACAAGAAATAATCAACGAATCCACAAACGCGATTTCGAGAGAATCCGGAGAATACACCACTGAAGAAGAAGAATTAATAAATGAAAATGATGGCCAGGAGGAAATCGAAATAGAAAATAACGAACTCAGGTCAGAGATATTGAAGTTATTAAAAAGCCAGAAGAATGATGAAAGCCTCATCGCGAACCTCCAAGAAATGCTGAAGAACAGCGGAGCAGCGAGAGAGAAAAACATCGCTAAAGAGAAACCCAAAGACCAAAAAACTGTGAGTGATATGACTACAGAGAAAGTCGTTATGAAAAAGAAAAAATGTGATCCCGCGCGAAATTTTGAATGGCAGCCATCTTGGTTTCAACAAGCCTCCAAAGTGAGTGAAGCAGAGCCAATCAAAATGCTCAGTTCAAAATTTCTGGCGCGAAAAACGTTATCAGACTACGAAAGTAAAAAGGAGGATTCAAACTCTTCGGAAGAGCCAGAATCAGAAAGTGAAGACGACTTAACGAAATCCCAAGTAAAGTCAGCAATGAAGACGCTTTTTGCTGCATTTGGGCCAAAATTAAAAATTTCCAAAGCGCCAACGAAGAAGCAAGCGAACAAGCCGATACTTCAAGACCTGCACGCTCCCATCCTGACTTCGAGAGCGACGACGCCCGAGCCCAGAGAGCCATGTCGATTCCGCCCTACACCGCAGACCGAAGCAAGTGCCAACGCACCCAAAAGAAAGAGAAGAACAGTCGCCGCCATCAGAACTCCTAAGACCGAGCCAGAGACCGACTCGTCTGAAGAGGAGCGGAGCGAGCGAGCTACAATGGAGAGAACCTTCCACGACGACGCCAAAGAAGAAATGAACAACGCGCATGTGCGAAACTACGTAGACGGTCCGGAAAGACTTGAACTGGCCAGAGAACCGCGCAGACTCGTTGCGAGCATCCCTATGCCGTTTTGCAATTTCCTACACTTGCGAGACCACGGACTACCTCAGGTTGTAAGTAATGGACAAAATAATGTGGGTAACTTACCCAGTGACTTCCCAAAACTTAGGGTTGATGGCATTAATTTGCAAGAATGGTATCAACAGCTCCAGGTTGTCTTTATGAAAGAAAATTTACTATTTTTTATCACTAGTCCCCCAAGAAGACCTTGGACTTTAAAAATAGATTGTTTACACCATAAGGCATTTTTCTTAATAATATCTAGCGTGTCTCCTGCAATGTATCATAGCATCAAACCAAATCTAACTGTTTCAGAAATAATTCAATGCATGTTTAATTTGTTTCACAGCGATAGTGTAGCTACCACCACAAGAATGTCTAAGGACTTCTTTTCTTCCAGAGTAAAACCAGGGGTTTCCATAAGTGAGCATTTAATATCTTTAAACAAAATAAGAGCTGAGCTGCATTTGAGGGGGGAAGTGATTTCAGATCAAACAATGAAAAGTGTTATTATCAACTCACTTGATTCATCATGGGATAGTTTTATGTCACACTTAGACACCATCAATCTAGGATATTTATCAATAGAAAGTCTATCTAACAAATTGATAGCAGAAGACAATTCAAGAAAAAATCGTTATAGCAATCACACAGAACACAAATCTTTTAGGAAGGTAGCTTTCCAAGAAAAATATAATGAAACTTTTAAATGCCACAATTGTGGGTCCAGGGAACACAATAGAAGAGATTGTCCCAAAATTTCAAAGGAAAGACATAGGTCAGAATATAGGAATAAATACAATTATAGACAGTCTTCAACAGATAGACATAAATATAGAAGCCCACCAAATTACAGAGAAAGTAGAGGGGGCAGAGAAAATTCAAAAGAGAGAAAATCTGGTTCACTGAATGGACTAAATAAACAAGACAGCACTAAAACGCAACAAAATGAGAACAATAATTGGCTTATTGATTCTGGGGCAACTAATCACACCACTAATAACAAAAATATATTGTCTTCATTTACAGAAGATAAGTTTGTAATAAAGGTAGCTAATCAAGAAAAAGTTCAAGTATTAGGCAGAGGGAATGTGACCTTGCCTGGTCTAGGAAAAATAGAGGGGGTATTGTTAATACCAGAAATACCTCATAACATACTAAGTGCCATAAAACTAAGCAGAGATTCTGACATCAATATAGTTTTCTCAAAGGGAAAAGCAACTTTAGAGAAGAATAAAACAAATGTAGGCACTGTGATGATTAAAGGAGGCCTACCCTATCTGATAACAAAAGAAAGATGGTTACATAACATTGATTCAAATATGGAAGATTGTATTGAGGCAGATGATGAAAATATTAGTAACAGTGACAATGATGAATGTAAAATATCTCATGATCACACAGATACACACAATGAGAAGAAACCAAAAATAGGTAAACCAATTCATGACGAGTGTGCTCACATCTTACATAGGAAGTTAGGACATGCAAGTTTTCCTGTAGTACAAAAAATGACTGAACACGCAGAAGGTGTCAAAATTAAAAATTGTGAAAATTATTTGGAATGCTCAGTATGTAAATCTACTAAACTAAAAACTAGTCCCAGGCCAAAAAAATCCACCAGATCAACTAACAAAATTTTTGACTTAGTACACATGGACTTAGTTGGCCCATTAACTCCATCAATCACTTATAGAAAACGTTACTTCCTAACAATAGTAGACGATTACAGTCGCTATGGTTTTGTTTACACATTAAAACACAAGGATGAAACCTTTCAAAAATTTAAGGAATTTTACAAACGCATAGAAACACAACATAATATCAGAATAAAACAAATTATGACAGATAGGGGATGTGAATTCATGTCTAAAGAATTCTCCCAATGGTTAAAGGATAGAGGAATGCTACATTACACGTCTAGTCCATTTTCTGCGTTCCAGAACGGGATTGTAGAGAGAAAGAATTCCACATTACAAACCATGATTAGGTGCACATTAGAGGATGCTGGTTTAGGCAAACAATTTTGGTCAGAAGCCTTACATTATTCAAATTACACTCAAAATAGAACCTGGTCCAGTATTGTGAATAAGACACCATATGAGGTGATGTATAATAGGAAACCAAAATTAGCACACATGCACATATTTGGGGTCACTGCAGACGTACACATACCTAAACAGTTGAGAAGAAAGGGAGAAAACGTATCCAGAAGACTAAGATTTATGGGATATGAAACTGGCACCAAAGGGTACAGATTCATTGATAATAATAACAAATTTATAGTTTCCAGAACAGCTGTGTTCCATGAACAGGCCAACTGGTCTAAATTACATCTTAATGAAATATTTCCAAATAAATGCAAAGATACAAAATCTCGTGAGGAAGGGACAATAGAAAATCAAAATATCAACAAAAATAAAAACAAAACCAAAACATGGACAAATAGTCAACACAAAATAAAGACAGACACATTAACAAAAAAGGAAGCAAGATATTTGCATGACTACCATAGCAAACCTGAAAGAGCTATTAGGAACAACAGAAATCAAATACCAAATAAATACAGAGATTACATAATGCATATGGATGGTGAACAAATAACACCTAATACATATGAGGAAGTATTAAAACTCCCTCGTGAAGAAAAGGAAAAATGGGAACTAGCTATGAAAAAAGAGATGGAAAGTTTGCAAGGATTAAATGTATTCACACCTGCGATTGCACCTAAAGATAAAACAATTATTGGTACCAGGTGGATTTATAAAATTAAGAACCTAGAAGGAGGCAATACCCTATACAAAGCTAGATTGGTTGCACAAGGTTATGCACAAAAATATCCGGAGGACTATACTGACACGTACTCCCCCACAGTAAGAACAGAGAGTGTTAAAACAGCTCTAGTAGTAGCATCCGCACTCAATCTTGATGTATTTCAATATGACATACAGACTGCGTATCTACACGCAAAACTAGATAAGGAAATATATGTAAGAGCACCTCACAGTCAATACACTAATAAAAATGAAATTTGGCTATTGAACAAGAGTCTATACGGATTAAAGCAATCTGGCAAAAGATGGTACGATTGCTTGGTAAAAGTACTTAAGACCATGGATTTCAACGCTACCACTGCTGATAACTGTTTCTTTGTCAAAAAGAGTGATGATCACATTGAATTTGTATTGATTTATGTAGATGATATTTTATATATAGGAAAACACAAAGAGAGAAGAGAAATCTTTGTAAACAAGCTAAATGAACATTTCTCGTTGAAATCTCTAGGTAAAGTAAACAAATACCTTGGTGTACAAATTAACAAAACTAGAAGGGGATTCAAACTTACTCAGAAAGATAAGATTATTGAACTTCTAAACAAATGCAATTTAAACAATGCCAAACCCTGTGACACTCCTATGCAAACTGATTTCCTTAGAAATACTGATGAATCTTCCCCTGAATTCAAGGATAATACATTTTATAGATCAGTCATAGGTTCACTTCTTTATATATCTAATTGGACCAGGCCAGATATTGCATTACCACTCAATTTATTATCAAGGCACGTTAGCAAACCAACAATGTATCACTGGGAAGCTGTCAAAAGAATTTTAAGATATCTGAAAAGTACATTAGACTTTTGCCTAGTATTAGAACCTAGTGATAATAAAGAACCAAAACTTACATGTTACGCAGATGCGGATTGGGCTGGAGATATATCATGCAGAAAAAGTACTTCTGGTTATATTTTTCTGTTAAATGACTGTCCAGTTTACTGGTACACTGGTAAACGAGAACTGGTAGCCACTTCAACCACAGAAGCGGAATATGTTTGTTTATCCAAAGCTGCAAATAACCTTGTATGGTTTAATGATTTAATTTCAGATGTTTGGAAAAAACCTGCTTTGCCTTTTGTTATGCATGAAGACAATAAAGCAGCCATTGAAATATCTAGATCCGATGCCATTGGACAAAGATCCAGGCATATAGATATAAAATTTAAGCATGTGAGACAATTGTCTCAAGATGGATTTATCAAAGCAGTGCATTGTGATACCTCTGAACAATTAGCTGACATATTGACGAAGCCTTTACCTTCTAAACAGCACAAATACTTAACTTCCAAATTGTATGTCTTATATTGTCCTGAATCTGAATGTAATTGGTGTTGTATAGCGAACCGGCATTTAGAGGGGGATTTGTCAGATGTAAATGCCTTATTCCCTAATGTGTAAATAATGTATATATGGGATATCAGGGGTTAACTTATTCTTTGACTCTTAATGTATTCATAATTCACCACTCCCACTCTTGGCTCCACCCTTTGTATATATAAGGAGCCACCTTCACCATTTTCTTCGCTTCTATCTGTGAATATTCAGTGAATATAGAATGCCTATTATAATTAAAGAGAAATATATTTAAACCTCTAACTCTTATTATTATTATTGAGTCTGATCCTGAAAATATTGCAACAATCTCAAAGCAGAAAATATACTAATATTCCTTCCTCCTCCTATTTTCCTCACAACAACAGAAATAGCCCTTTGAGGTAGGTTGGGCTGAGAGAAAGTAACTGGCCCAAATTCACCCAGATGGCTTTCATGCCTACGGCAGGACTAGAATTCACAATCTCCTAGTAAGTAGCCTGATGCTTTAATCACTACATCAAATGCACTCTCATCTCATCTCATCTTATCCCAAGTAAATGATAACAGATCATTTTCTTAAAGTAATAAAACCAAATTAAACCAGTGTTTCTATTTCTCCTGAAGTGAACTTTTGCTTGTTCACTTTCTTCCGAGTATCAAGTATAACACTATTGTTAGCTTCTCTTGCACATTATTGGCTTTCTAAATATTCTTGTATTTTGTTATTTGCATTTTGTTTGATCATATATTTTTTTTTAGAAATATACCTATGCGGATACATGTCTAAAGCTTTAAAGGGGTAGAACTTTACCTTTTTACAAATGCATACTATCATTTCTAGGATATAGTTTACATACACCTTCTAGTTATCTAAAGGGAACATGGAAGTTGTCTTGTATACAAGCAGACCAGTTTGCTTAACCAGTCACCAGAATGCTCTTTAGGGTCAACTTGGACTTGTCAGGAGTCGAACCAGAGGTCTTCCATATACAGAACTAGTGAGCCGTATATAGTTATCCATTTTGAATAGCCTTTTCAATGTGATCCCAAATGAGATTTTAGCCCTTATTGTGAATGGAGAAACATTAGGTTAAATAATACTAAGCTGCAAAATTTTGGAAGAAAGTGAAAATGTGCACTCTTTTTCTTATGATACATGAGAACCAGGAGAATTTCTGTCAGGGTTCCAAGTAACACCCTCAACTAAAGAAAACTCCAAGGCTAGAAGTTTCTCATATTGGCACATCTGGGAAAACCCGAATCTGAAAACTTCCAGGTTTTCTCCACCCAAAAGAAAGTCCAAATCCCTTCCCCTGCACCCACATGTCCATCACATGGTCCAATCAATGTACCATCCCATATGGAGATGCCTTCCAGTCACGCCACTCCAGGTACAGCCTGAATGTCCTTGACTCTCAGAGAAAGGAATGTTATTATAGCTAGATATCTCTACAATTCCATGCAATCCACCCTCCCAATTTCCCACAGCACTAAGTGTGGCAGCCCTGAACATCCAAAGAAAAAGATGGCCTCCTGCGCTGACAATTTCTTGATGTCTCGAATTGAGCACTGCTTGAAAGTTATATGGTTATTAAGTCATACTATGTCTAAAGAAACTTTCCAAAACTCACTCCCATCTGTCCTTGCAATGCATCCTATTTTTTCATTCTTCATCTTGTAAATATGGCTCTTCCCAACCTCTAAAGTCTTTTCAGTAAAGATTTGGCCCATAGTTTCCCCTTAAAATTAGCTGTCTTTTATAGTTTTTAAAATCTGGCTAGAATGTGTACCTATGTTTTCCATTATAAGACAGTTTTCATAAATGTCTTACTTTAATTGGAAAGAAAGGGGAAAAAAGGGTAAGGCAGAGAAAAGTGAAAAAAATATGTCTAACTTTGCAATGCATCATTACATTGGGAGTTCCAGCACTGTCTAAAGGTTGACATTAAACATTGTTAATAATCAGTTGCATAAAATTCAAGGACCAGTTTAGGCCTGTCAAAGTTGTATCAGCTCAGGTCCTTCATATCTGCCCTGCATTCACTTCCATCCTCTACTTTCCCAATTAATAATTCTGCTCAGGTTCTGACAGCTGCCACTGTTCTTACCCTGTGTGTACAATCAATAACAAGACAGACAAAAATTAAATCTTTGAATGGATTTCTGCTTGAGCTGATTTTAGTCCCTGGGTTGTCCAGCCACTTTCAACCGCCAAGAAGATTTCAAATTTCTGCTTTTTCGTAACAACAAAAAAAACACATTTTCCACTTGGCTGATAGACAGCAGCTTGTCAAAGGTGGCTGAGCTAGCTTATTGTGTCGTTAGCATGAGGTGAAAAAGGTGAAGTAAAGAGGTTGCAATAACTATGGACACAATTGCAGAGGATGGTCACTTTTTTTTATTTCTCAAGGCATCTGAAGTTCATAGACCTGACTATCCCCATGGTTGGTGTGAACAGGTTGACTTTTTCTTTTGTCTCTGCATTAAAAAAATTGGGCCACATAGCTGTTTCCCATAAACTTCCCTAATGTGAGAAGACTGAGCTACTCCTAATTGAATCTTTAATATTTTTCAGTTTTCCTTAACTCTTTAGCTGGATAGATGCAGGTAGTCCTCGACTTACGACCACAATTGAGCCCAAAATTTATGTTGCTAAGTGAGAAATGTGTTGTGAGTTTGCTCCATTTTACGACTTGTCTCGCCACATTTATTAAGTGAATCAATGCACTTCTTTTAATTAGTATCATGGTTGTTAAGTGAATCGGGCTTCCCCATTGACGTTCCTTTTCAGAAGGTCGCAAAAGAGGATCACATGACTCCAGGACACTGCAACTGTCATAAATGTGAGTCAGTTATCAAGCATCCAAATGTAAATTGCATGACCATGAGGATGCTGCAATAGTCATAAGTGTGAAAAATGATCATAAGTCATTTTTTTCAGTGCTGTTGTAACTTTGAATGGTCACTGAATGAACTGTTGTAAGTCAAGGACTACCTGTATTTACAAATCCAAAAAAAAGGGGGGGGAAGTAGGAGGAAGAACATTTTGGAGTTCATCAGGATATGCTGATTCATCTAAATCCATTCTATTTAACCGACTGAAATTGACATGTCTTGAAGACTGATTTCCAGTTTGATTTTTAAAACCAATTTTTAAATTAAAAATTCATTGAAAACATTTTCAGACCTTAGGGTGGAACAAATAGAGTGATCCCACATTTTTTTTTAAATTTTCTGTCATTTTCCAAGAATGTTGTCTTATACTGGGATGTGCACGGAAAAATTATTTTGCTCTTCAAAGAGCATGATGGCATATAAGGAATCTGGACTTCTTAAAAATCATAAGGACCCAGTTACTATATGTACTATTAAAAAAAAAAAAGATAAACGTCTCTGTGCCTACTATGGATTTAATTTTGGAAAGCGAAGGAGGCACAAATAGGAGCATTTGTTCTCGTTGATAGTTGTCTGCTAAGGGACTGCTGGCAAAGAAATACTTAAATTTGCTTCCTCTAGGACCTGTGTAGAATCTTTTTGGTTGTTGTTAAAAAAAATCTTTGGGTAAAGCGAAGTTTACACTAATTTATAGTCATTGGTGGATTCCTGGCAGAATTTGCAGATAAGCTGATTGGTTCCTTAACTAGCAACTATTTCATTACTTTCAACTGAGGCAATAAAGCTATATTCTTGTTATTACTTAAGTGTATAGATACATTTTCCAAATATAAGATATTACATAGCAGATTTAATCACCATCTATTTCACATACAGCTTAATGAAGTAAGAACTCTATAGTTTGGGGAAGCGAACTCCGATTTCAAAGATGCCAAAAATGCAGAGTTTGTTTGAACTTGAATGAACAGGGTGGAAGAGAAAAGCATAATTATTTTAACTATTCTCACCGAAGGCCTGTGTTGGAGCTTTGAATTCTGCAGAAGCCCTTAGCAGAGGATCTGATCTTGAATATAGGCAGAGGGCTGAAAGAATGCAAAGTAGCTAAAATGCAGAATGCCTCACTAATAGAAAAAAATAAATACATCTAGTCTGAGATGTTTGAGGGGTAAAAAAACAACAACAACCAAGATGGTAGCCATGATAGTATGATGAAGCCCCACCCATTTTTATATAAATCTCATGCACATAAAAGAAGGCAGAGCCTTGATGGCACCATCATGACTGCCACTCAACTTTTTTGACCATATCCTGTGGACACACTTCTTATAAATTTCTTGAATCCAAAGTGCGGGTAGTCCCCAAGTTACGACCCCAACTGAGCCAGGGGTGGGTTCTAAAATTTTTTACTACCGGTTCTGTGGGTGTGGCTTATTTTGTGGGCATGGCTTGATGGTCATGTGACAATTCTTTAGGATTTAGCAGAGGTACTGGTCTACCAGGCTTTTAACTGCTTGCAGAGCTGTACCGGTCTACCCACTTATTTTTGCAGGCACTGGTCTATTCATGTATTTTTTGCAGGCACCGGTCTACCACCAAACTGCCTTTTACCATTGATCAGCTGTAGGGCGGCCCTTTGAAGCCCTGCGGCAAGAGTTTAAACAGTTTTTTTTTCCTTATAGCCCATCAGCTGGGACTCAGGAGGCAGCAATAGATTGGGGGTGGGGCCAAATAAAAGGTAAGAATAACACGGGGGGAGGCGGGGGCGGGGGGGGCAGAACCGGTTCGGTGATGTCATATCATCACCGCTACCAGCTCGGCGGAACTGGGCCGAACCGGGAAGAACCCACCACTGAATTGAGCCCAAAATTCATGTTTTTAAGTGAGAAATTTGTTAAGTGAGTTTGCTCCATTTAATGCCTTTTCTCGCCAGATTTGTTAAGTGAATCACAGCAGTTCTTAAATTAGTAACACAGTTGTTAAGTGAACCTGGTTTCCCCATTGACTTTGCTTGTCAGAAGGGTGCAAAAGGAGAATCACATGACTCCAGGATGCTGCAACCGTCATAAATCTGAGTCAGTTGTTAAGCATCCAAGTGTAAATCATGTGACCATAGGGATGCTGCAGCAGTCATAAGTGTGAAAAATGGTCATAAGTCATTTTTTTCAGTGACGTTGTAACTTTGAATGGTCACTAAGTGAACTGTTCTAGGTCAAGGACTTAACCTACCCATCCATAAATGTTAACAGACATTCCTTATATTTAAAGTGAAAGTTGGAATTATTAAGAAATACATGGGGATAGAAAATGCTAAGCTACTTCTTCCTGAAAAGGAAGTACAAGAGGAAAGTCCTTTTGTCAGACTCATTTAACTAAACAGATTTAGAAAAAAAAAAAAAACCCTCCTTACACTGTCCTGTATATTTTCCTATAATGTAAATGTCAGAGTTCCAAGTAACACCCTCAATGAAATCAAAACTCCAAGGCAGACATTTTTCTCAATTTTGAATTTATTAGAGCTGTCATGTTGGCACTTCTGGGAAAACCCGAATCTGAAAGCTCCAAGTTCTCCCCACCCAAAGTTCTTTCCCCTGTTTTACTTCAATTTTACACTGAATCAATATCAAAACAATTCATGCATTTAGCACAGAGAGCAAACGATATAAAATTCAAATAAAATGAGATCACATGCCCTTTAATAACCCTGCATACTTCTTTTATGTTACTACACCTCATTCTTCCCTAAACAGTGGACCAAACAAGCCAACCAATCAAATTTTGCAGCTTTTCCTATAAATCTACGATTCTACTCTATAAATAAATAGCTAGCTATAAAAATCATTTTGGCAACATAGATTATAATCAGATATGATGAAATCTTTATTTATTTATTAAATTTATGTGCCACCAATCTCACCATGGGGCTATTCTAGGCAGCTTACAGCAATAAAAAGGAAGAAATGAAAAAAGTGTGAACAGAAGTAAGGTAATAGAGCAATAACGGAAAACAATACCAGAAGAAACAAGCCAGTGTCTTGATTATATCTGCTTCAAAAGGGCAATGTCTTTCAAAATAGTTGGATTTTTTTAAAAAAATCCTTCCATCTAGAACTGCTGAGGGAAGAATGCCAAGGTAAATGCTATACATTTTTTTGTTACAAATGATGTTTCAAATACCTTGCTGCTTGGGATTTGAAGATCCTATTTGCAATTATTACATTTGCAGACATTCTGTTACAATCCATTTGTACATCAATATCAATTATCCTCTGTGTTTGCAATGTTTTTGGTTCTTCTTAACTCGTCCTCAAGAGTCTCTGTAGAGTGAGCCTCATATAAGTCAGTGGGGTTTTTTTCTCTCTACCTCATACATCCATGAAGCTTCCAAGTCTTCTAATAGGATTATAGGAGCTTGGCCTTGTGAGCAAAAGCTCAAATTAAACTAATAATTACTAAAACTGTAGACTCCACTTTTATTAGTCCTACTACTGATTGTAGCACTGCTTCTTACCCTATTGTTATTAAAGACAATTAGAACACAATTGGAATACACCTTTCCCCCTTACTTATTTTCCCAAACTCTTAAATCATTATAAATTAGTGATCATAAGACCATATGATGAGTTAGAAGAATTTGGATATTTAAAGTCAATCCTAACTGTCCATTGTCACCTTTAACCAAATGTATACTGGTGTTTCTTTTCCCTTTGAGCCTTAATAGCCCCAAAAACAAATAGCTGACTTTAAGTACAAGTCTATTTATTTTGCTTTATTAGCAGTAGGCATGAAAACCAGACAACTTGACAGCTGGACTGGACCAGCATTACCACAATTTTAAAATAACATTCAATAATGTCGGTAAACAGAAATACCTCTGATGGCAAAAAGACAATAATGTAAGCATCAAACAAGATTTTCAGGAAATGATATTCCAATGCTTGAGCAATTTAAAATTAAAATCAGATAATTTAGTCAATGCATCTTGAAATTGTTTAAAATTGAATTATTTTCCAAATATCCTGAGTGTGTCAGTAAACTGCATTTAATTTGTCACTGGGTGAGACATATAAGTAATAGCATGTTGACTTGCAAAATAATCACTGGATTAGAGACAAATTTAGATACAATATTGTGAGCTATTAGGTTGGTTTTGGTGACAAAATTCATCCCAGCATCTTTTGGCTACCATTTTGCTATGTCTGACTCTGGCCTTTATTTTTAACTCTAGAAAGAAGTTGTAACTCTCAATAGTATCATCCTACAGTGTATTTATTTCAATGCACTATAAATTCCAAGAGGAATTTTCCTGCAAGACAAATAACAAGATCAATTTGCATCAGGAGACCAACACTGTTCCACTGAGATACAAGATAATTATTTCTTTTTCATCCATCCAGCTGATATTTGCATGTATACGGTACATTTAACATACATTTGACTCCAAGAAATCAGATTTTGATGCCAATATTAATGTACAAGCATGGTTTTGGATCGCAATGAGAAGTATGTGCTGGGTTGTAGTGAATGAACATTTGTTTAAAGGAGTGAAAAAATGAATTAGATTTTCTTTCCCTTTATTTCATGCTTTTGGGGTTTTTTAATTTTTATTTTGGCCACTTTTTTCACTTTTTCTTTAACATTGCTCACTCCAAGAGGAAATAGCAATGAGTCTGTATATCTATGAGTGCATTTATATAATGCTCAATGTGCAGCTCATTTAGTGCCATAGTAAGGAAAACAGTAGGAACACAGTGGCTCAGTGGCTAAGACGCTGAGCTTGTTAATTGAAAGGTCAGAAGTTCAGCAGTTCGAATCCCTAGTGCTGCGTAACGGAGTGAGCTCCCATTATTTGTCCCAGCTTCTGCCAACCTTGAGTTTGAAAGTACGTAAAAAATGCAAATAGAAAAATAGAAACCACCTTTGGTGGGAAGGTAACAGTGTTCCGTGCGCCTTCGGCATTTAGTCATGCCAGCCACATGACCATGGAGACGTTTTCGGACAGCGCTGGCTCTTCGGCTTTGAAATGGAGATGAGCACTGCCCCCTAGAGTCAGGAACGACTAGCACATATGTGCAAGGGGAACCTTTACCTTTACCTTAAGGAATATACATTCATTTAAAATATTTTTTAAAACAGATATATTCAAATGCTAAATTGCTTATAAATGTTCTCTTCATTTAATATTAAATAAACAGAATCATTTTTAAATGTTAGTGCTAATACAATTATTTTCATCCCAAGCTGCTTTAGTTCTATTAAACAATTAAAATACTGACTTGAGCCATAACAAATTTATGAAATTAATTTTACTATAAATTTACTATAATTTGTCAGAATTATACACAATTTAAGGGCTTTAGTTTTGTTCAAAATGCTGTAGCCAATAAAAATCGTATCCACAAAACAAACAGTAAAGTGCCTTATCTCCTCTCAGAATCAGATTCTTTATTTAAATTTTAATCAGGTCAGCAATATTTATTTGGCAATATGGCAGCCCTTTAAAAATGAAATATGAACCCCCTGCTATCAAATCTCTCTACTAAGGAAGAATGAATAAGTACCAAGACGAACTATCAGCTGCTAAAAATATCAGACTGGTGAGACAGTTGCTCAACTGTTTGGTGCTATTAATAAATGTAACCTTGTTTTCAAATAATAAACCATTCATAATCTTAACAATTATGTAAGCATTTTAAGGAGACAAATAAGGCACTATTTTTCCCAATTAGATAATTAGAAGCTCCTAGGCTTCAGAATACCAGCCTGAAAAGGGCAAGGCAGGTCTTCTCTAATAGTTCTCCAGTGGTCTAATGCCAGCAACATGTTTGCTAAATTGTTGTAGTTAAAGTGGCAGCTTTGTGATCATTCCCATCTTAAACTACCCCAGTAGTTTCTGTTCCCAAGAGCTCTTTCTGGGGAGTGTTGGCATTCTGAGTGATGGCTGCAAGATGATATGGACTCTTCCCAAGTGAGCTGGGTAGCTCTCCAGCCTGTAGCTTCTGAACAACTAGAACTTTTTACAGCATCTATTTAGAGATTTCCATGGAGCCATATCAAATTCACACTTTCCACAAAGCAAGGTGCAAAATGAAACTCTGATAGTCACACATTTCCCAATTTTGTGAAATGGGCCATGCCTGTCTGTCTGTCCATCTGCCTGCCCCACTGCAGGTCTGCCATGGAGCTGCTGCCTGCCGAAACGGTAGCTCACCCAATTCTACCTTCCTGCCCCACCCTACTCATCTAAACCAGATTCCTGCCCCCCTGCTCATCAGCTGTGCCAGCCCTGTACACACACACACATCCATGGTTTCGATATAAATCATCCCCAAGGAAATGGGGGAGGGCAGATTTTCCTGCCGATCCTCCTTTCCTTGGGGATGATTTATGCTGAAACCATGGATGTGCATATGTACAGGGAACCTCAAGGGAAGGAGGTTCCCTGCACATATGAAAGAATTCCTACCATACCAAGTGAGCAGCAGCACCTGAATCAAAATGAAGTGCTATGAGTTTGGGCACCCTTCCTGTTTGTTGCCTCCCTTTCAGGAAGCATTTCACTGCTGCCGGTGTTATTCAGATTATATCCTGGCATGTTTTGGAAGGAAGAAGGGTTTTGTGCGGGGGGGTGCTTGCACATGTGTGGGCGGCAGGGGGCCATGCATGCATGCATGTGGGGGGCACTTGGGGGCATGCATGGGGTGCATGGATGGGCACATACAGGAGGTGGGGGCATGTGCAGGGGCCGCACACACCTTGCATTTTGGGCACTCGGTCTGGAAAAGGTTAGCCATCACTGTTCTATAATATCATTAGCTGAATGTTTGGGATGTTAATATGGTACTATATTTGCATATTTTGCATTGTGCTTTGCAATAAATTGGAGAAGACAGACAAATGTTACACCACTTGGCCAATCTTAAAACAGCTGTATTTTCCCCCAGAACAGCCCTGCCCTCTGCAGCTGCATGGTGATCCTCATTTTAGGAGCTGTGGTTGACTATATCCCTGCAGGCCATCAGTTGTTGTGAGAAGGAACAAATATTTGGTAGGGGTGGTTGGTCAGATAAAGATAGAATGCCATCAAAATCCCCTTGTCTTTTTGGCTGGACGAGTTTGCTTAATAGTTACTTGTTTCACGTATGGGTGTTGGAGACATGAGAAAGGGCTAAAGGTCTCTCCATAACTTAAAATATTATTTGTACTGGCCACCTTATCATCTGGCAGGATGATTCTTGAGAGATGGTAGCAACACTCATTCTATATAGAAAGGGAAGATGAGAGTAAGGGTAAAAAGAAAGCAGATGAAGAAACCCTTCTTGAAGTCCATCACACTTCAAGAAGGTTCAGAACAACAGAACAAGGTGGAACACACAGAATCGGACAGCTGCTGAAAAGCTTGTTAGGTACAGTGAAGAGTGAAGCCCCAATTAGTTTTGAGAGACGGCTAAACTTGTGGCAAAATGGATGAGAGTTTGTCATTGTCCTCACTCTGTCTGTGAAAATCCCCAGCAACTGTGCCTGGGTGAACAGAAATCATTTATCAAAAATGTTAGGGCATTCTATTATTGTACTGTGGTGTTTTTTATTATTATTATTTGATTAATATTAGAGGTTTTCTGTTACTTTTAAGGTCTAAAAAGTTTGGACTCTTCCTTGCAGTCAGGGAGTCTAGAAATATAACCCACCAACAGCCACAGTTATGGAATTTGTTATGTATTTATTATTTAGTAACGTTCATTGAGCAGTTATAGAAATTCATTTATCATTTTAGATGGCAGTAGTATTGAAAAATTTGAGAACTCCTGATTTAAAGTTGTCATCAACTGGGGCTATTTACACTGTATGTCCAATGTGATCTATATCAAATTTTACCCTTTGAATCAAAAGTTTTCACAGCTCTGGACAAGGCATCGAGGTTTACACTATATGAAAAGAGAAATATTCATATCAGTTCTGTTGAATATGCATGTATGGAAGTGTGTATGAGCACTTAGTGTACAGCCTAGAAACAATAATACAGAAACATCAAATTGGAAGCATATAGAATATATTATGCATCCATTTTTATTTTTACCATGCATAGTTTGTCATATATGAATAACCATCTAAATATATTTCTAACTGGCACTCTATTCTAAACTGAGAGAAATTAATAAGCCATTATTAAAGGTATGGCAGATATTAAGTCAGAAAAGAGCAATTATCATCTATTATGTAAATAAGAAACAATGTTAATGGGTGGCATATACTGTACATTTAATAAAAATAAAACATATGTGAACATTTAGAAACAAAGTTATAACTAGTAGCCATCACGGTTTGTTAGGAACAGATCATGCAAAACCAATCTTATTTCATTCTTTGACAAAGTGACTAAATTAGTAGACCAGAAAATGGTCTACTTCAGCAAGGCATTCAATAAAGTAGACCACAACCTACTTCTTGGTAAACTAGAAAAATGTGGGAAAGACAGCATCACCACCAGATGAATTTGTAACTGGCTGACAAACCATACTCAATGAGTAGTCCATAATGGTACTACATCTACATGGAGGGAAGTAAGCAGTGGGATAAAACAAGGTTCCATCTTAGGCCCAGTACTCTTCAATATTTTCATAAATGACTTAGATGAGGGAATAGAAGGAGAACTTCAAGTTTGCAGATGATGCTAAGCTGGCAGGAATAGCCCACTCCCCAGAAGATAAGCTCAGGATCCAGAAAGATCTTGACAGACTTGAACAATAGGCCCTATCCAACAACATGAAATTTAATGTGGAGAAAAGCAAGATTTCACACCTAGGCAGGAAAAACCAAAACTGGCTCAAAAACAGTATCTGTGAGAGGGACCTTGGAATCCAGTTTTGGTCACTACATTACAAAAAAGATGTTGAGACTTTGGAAAGAGTGAAAAGAAGTGCAATAAGATGATTAAGGGCCTGGAGACAAAAACATATAGAAATGGGAATCTCAAATAAATACCCACAAGAAACAGTATAGTTGACAAGTTTGGTTTAGAGGTTAAGGCACCAAACTAGAAACCAGGAGATTGGGAGTTCTAGCCCCATCTTAGCCATGAAAGCCAGCTGTGTGACTTTGGACCAGTCACTCTTCTCTCTCAGTGCAACTCACTTCACAAGGTTGTTGTTGTTGTTGTTGTTGTTGTGGTGAAAACATATGAAAAAGGGGTGACATGATAGCAGTATTCTAGTATTTGAGGGGCTGCCACAAATAAGAGAAGGTCAACTTATTTTCCAAAGCACCAGAAGGCAAGACAAGAAACAATGGATGGAAACTAATTAAGGAGAGAAACAACCTGGAATTAAGAAGAAAGGACAATTAACTTGTGGAACAGCTTGCCTTCAGAAGTTGTAAGTGCTTCATCACAGGAGGTTTTAAAGAAAAAACTGGACCACCACCTATCTGAAATGGTGTAGGATCTCCTACTTGAGCAGGGGTTTGAACTAGAAGACCTCCAACGTTCCTTCTATTATGTGAAATAAAAGTCATAATACAGAAATAAAAGTCATATTAAAACTATAAAACTAAACTTGCTAAAAACCTGGCACCAAGTCAAACTAGTAGTCACCTAATCTTATCCCAATATGTTTTTTGGGGGTGGGGTGGGGGTGGGAAAGCAGGTCTGCAAAGCTTTATGGAAGATTAGGAGGATAAATGCATGCTGAACTTCCAGGGGAAGAGTGGTCCATAGATAGGATCTGCCATGGAAAAGCATGCTTCCTAGTTCCCATCAGATGGCAATATTTAGGGGAAAAGGAATAGAAGTGTACCCACCCTATCTGACCTGCTAGATGTCTTTAGGGAAAAGCAGTTCTGGGGTAACATGGCCCTGTACCATATACATTTTTAAACGTGATGACCAACACCTTGAACTGTGCCTAGAAAGAAACTGGATGGACTTATGTTTAAAAAATGCAAATCAAAGACGAAGATCAATCAAAGCCATACTCTATTCACAGTTTTTTAGTTGTGCATATTTAATCCAGAATCTAGAGCTCTAGTTATGAACAAATACAGCTCCTCTGCGTAATCAACATAATGACCATGATAGAAGAATTGACTTAAAACAGATAGATAATGCCTTGCCAGCAGCCATCATAGGAGACTTATGAGTGAAAATTTTAACACCAGTTCCATTTTTGAAACTCTTCTATCGAAACAAAATGGTCTTTATCAAACCACATTGATCTGTTTCTGAAATCTACCAGCAATTAACATAAGCCTCAAGTTATTTTTCAGCCAAGATTTTGCATCAGCTTCTTTTATCAAAACCCAAGACCCTAATGGCAATAGCCTTTGAAATATTAAAAAGGAGCAGAAGAGAAACAAATCAGGCAAAACCCTTCATTGGTTTTCACAAGAGCTTCCTTTCAGCAGAACTGATGATTTCCCCTTTCCTTCACTACACATACACCGTGACCTTGGCTGGGCTTGTTTCTATTGTTACCAATCTTTCAAATTAAAAGAAAGGAGAGAAAGCCAGTCTCTGTGATAAACACCTGATTTGATGTGAGCTCTGGCAGTGATGGATGCATTTAAATATGCTGTCTTCAGAAAGAGTGAGACAGAGAGAGCACGTGCCTAATATTAAGAATTCAAAGTGCAGCTGTCTTTGGAAGCATAACCCCTTTGCATCTGGAGTTTGAGAGCTGCTGAATCAACAGAGGCAGATTACAGAGGAAACTTCCCAATCAGCTGGGGACCTGGAAATGATATTGGAGTGAAGGAGAAAGGACTTAATCTCTGCTGAGCTAAAATCAAGTATTTAGGGAACATGATTTGTGACCTCATCCATTTCCTTCTACTACATTAGCCCCTTCATAAACTGCTACTAAAAAGAGAGAGAACAAGAAAGAGATTCTGTCTCATCTAATCTTTAAGTACATGCTTGTGTGTGTATGAGTGTAATTCTCAACAGTTTTTGGTACCATTTCCCACTGAACAATAAACCAGTGGAACAAATTGCCTTTGGAAATTGTGGGTGTCCCATCACTGGAGGCTTTTAAAAAGAGACTGGACAACCATTTGTTGGAAATAGTATAGGTCTCCTGTGTGAGCAAGATGATCTCCAAACTAGATGGCCTCCAACTCCAAGCTCCCTTCTGACTCTGTTACTGTTACTATTATGGGGAGGTTTAGGATTATGGACACTGTTATGGTTGTATTTATGATGGCTATTATGTTTTGCTCAAGAGAAACATTAAAGAGGAACTATTCTCTGCTAAGCCCATTGTCAACATGGGCCTTCTATTGCTTCCTGAGTGCAAAGGTGGATGCTGTCACCCACCTCCCACTCCCAACCCATTGCAAATGTACCCCCTCTCACCTTGCTTTCCAACTTTGATTCAAAATGGCTGTTTTCAGGCCTAAGCTGTTTTAAGCCATTCATTCTGATTTAGCAGGAGCCCCAACTCTGATTGGATAGTGAGCCTGACATATTTCTTCCCCTACAGCATCCCATCACTGTTCTGTGAAGCTATTTCATCTTTGGTTGCTGGTGTGTTATATTTTCTGTATATTATTTTATAATCTTGAAGTTGATACAGTGATGATCCTTTAAATCATTGAATAATCTCCACCCCTAAATGATGATGAGGACGCTGATTAAATGTAGGTACCTCCTAACCCTAACCCTAGGAAATATACAAACCATTAAAAACATTAAAAACAAAGCAGTAGCAAAAGACAAAAATGAAAAGAATGACAAAACTGGATGGGAACAAAGGATGTCTAAATGGAGGCTTCAGTCATTCTTGTCCAAGATCTGGATGAAGAGCCAGGACACTTTGAAATATGAGCAAAATGGGGGCTGTTTGAATCTCGCAGAGAACCTCATTGTGTAGGTTAGGTGCTACTATGGAGAAGGCATGCTACTGGTTTCCTTCACCAGTCATGATAGATGGCATTGTTTAATCAAAAGAATCCAGAGCATGCCAACTCCTGCCAGATTAGATCTATTGGACAATTATGGAGGACAGGTAATCCCTCAATTAACCAGCCCCTGTGCCATAAATGCTTTATAGATAACAACTTAACACCTTGAATCATATCTGGAAGTCACTAGTATAAGTTGCTTCCGGGTTGTGAGGCATGCCTATCACTGCCCATGCCGCTGCATTCTAGGACATTTGAAGCTTCTGAGTGGACTACACGGGTAACACCCAATAGGATGCATTGCAGTAGTCAATGAGGTGAGCACTGGGTGAATAATATTTGAAGGGCCTCCTGATCTAAGAAAAAGCAGAAATGGCACACTAGTTAAAGGTGTATGCAGGCCTTCCTAGTCACAGCTACTCTACCATCTGCAGGTTATGCAAGAGCTGTGAATCCAGGAAAACCCCTAAACTGCCCATCACTTTTAAATGGAGAAGTGCCCCATCCATCCCAGAGATGGAATATCCCCAGATCCAGGCAGCCCAAACACTCACAGCCACTCAATCTTGGTAGAATTAAACTCAAGACAGTTCCTCCCTGTGCAAAATAATTTAGTCTCCAGGTCGTCAACATCCCAGGGTTGAAAGATACAGTGACATATCATCATCAGTGTACTGATGTCCATTGCAGTTGTATCTCATCCAAGCAAACAAAAAAGCAAAAAGAGAAGAGGAAAAAAATAGTTGATACAGAAATATAATATCAGTGTGGACAAAGATATCAAGATTGCACAGTTAGTGAGCAATATATTATTGATGAGAAAGCAACCCTCCAAAACAAAGTACATTACATTATTTTAACAATGGGATAAGGAATTTGAATCTCTGAGCTGATAAGTATTGATTTCCAACTTTCCCTTTATTGTACTCTGAATGGTGCACAATGATTGCAGGCATTTAAATTTTATTTTTCTGATTTTAGTTCTTTAGTCAGTTTATTTTCCCCTTTAAAAACCCATAGTCTAAATTTTTGATTTGCCTTGCTGCACAATATACAATCCTAAATTTAATCCACAATCCAAGAATGGAAAAAGATACCTCAGAGTTGCTTAACTTTTGTGATATTATTTGTTATTGCACCAATACTACAAGATCATAGAATGCAGAAAGAAACTGAAGTTCTGCTTGACCTTGAGTAATTTCCAAAATGACTTGAACGTCTTATTCATTCTAACACCTTCATGGATAGTTCCATGCTTTTTTGACCATGCTTTACAAACAGAGAAGCAATATACAAGTGATTCCCCAGGAGACTGAGGCATCTGCCTCAGGCAGCAGGTGCCAGAAGGCAGAAATAGCTGTGCCAGTCCTAGTCATTTCCTTTGGTTGGCAGATACAGCTTTGTGTGTTATATGGCCTGTCCTTCTAAACTAACCTGACATCATTCCAAGGTTCCAAATAGAACGCTGTTCCTCAGTTTAGTACTAAGGTAAGCATCAATAAAGCCAAACCTTTGTACAAGGAATTGTGAGTGGTGATGAAGCCATATGTTTTTCAGGCTGATATATGGCCTCAAATGCGGTACACGCCTTGCAGACCACATATGAAATAGATTGCAAGATCCATTTCGGATTTCATGAACCCCCATCAATCACCTTCAATTTCACCGATGCTGAGAAATCATTAAAAGATTCCAGGCAGTATATCAGCTGCTTCATTACAACCATAGCTTTTTTTTTTTTTATGTGTTCATATTCCAAAGAGAATGCTCACATTATGGGAGCTGCAGTAAATTCTACCAGTTTGGGGCTCATTATATCTTTAAATGTATTGTGAATAAAACGTTCATAAAAGAGCAGGTTGTTATTGGGTTAGAAGCCTTTGGGAGAGGGCAGGGGTTTGCTAATAGTCATGTTTTAAACAGAGACACACACACATACAGAAAGAGAAAGAAAGAGGGAGGGAGAACTTTGAAAGAAATAACACACCATGAATACAAATCAACCTTTTGCCCAGTGCCAATTTACTGATCTGTAGTCTAGGACAACAAATTAATTGCTGGCCTCTGCTGAGGGGAACAAGAGATCTAAGCATATCTGATATATGATGTTCACTTGTTCAGCTACAGTGCAAGAAATCTAGAAAAGTAGATGAGTAGTAGGGAGGATGAAAGACAGTCAGACAAAAGGTTAAAAAGAAACAGCAACCCCAGGTCACCTGGCTTTTCAAATTACTGTGAATTCCTTTGGGAAAAATTCTGGTAGAATGATATTACTGTAAGATTTTATTTTTTTTTTCTTGCAAGATTCTTCTCAGATCTGACTTTTTCTGCAGCATAGAAAAAGCTCAGATGAATGGACTGTCAAGAGACATTTCAGAGGAACAGCATATATTATGCTTATAGTGCCTTCCTATTAGAAATAAACATATAGCTAAAGGATGTTACCTAAGAATTTGAGACTGCAGATTAAAATATTAGCCTTTATCAGACCATCAGAGTATCAGTATTAATCTTGCTGGATCAGCAATCTGATTCAGTGTAAAGCAAAAGTTTATTTTGGGGGACAAGCCAGGCATAATATAAAATAAAAAGATGTTTTATATATTCCTGCCAACCAGACTTAAACATCAAAAGTCCATTTTCCACTAGTGACTTACAGCAACTTCTGGTGTCATCCAACAGTCACTGTGCCAAAATAATAGCTATTGAGGCAGGTTTTATATCATTTCAGCAATGGATGGGCTATGCTATGAAGATGCAGTAAGTCATGAGTGAGAAAATGGCAGTGAAGAAACTCTCCCTCCCCCTCCCCCCCACTGCTGTTCTGAAAGTTCCTTTGCTTGGTATCCAGGTAAAATATGATAAAATAAAGGGTGTTATACAGAGGTGGTATTCAGCAGGTTCTGATCAGTTCTGGAGAACAGGTAGCGGAAATTTTGAGTAGTTCAGAGAACCAGTAAATACCACCTCTGACTGGGCCCGCCCCAGTGGTGAGTTTCAAAAATTTTTACTATCGGTTCTGTGGGTGTGGCTTGGTGGGCATGGCTGGGTGGGCATGGCAGGGGAAGGATACTGTAAAATCTCCATACCCTCCCCAATCCAGGGGAAGGTTATTGGAAAATCCCCATTTCCTCCTGATCAGCTGGGACTTGGGAGGCAGAGAATAGATGGGGGTGGGGCCAGTCAGAATTTTTACTACCGGTTCTCCGAACTACTCAAAATTTCCACTACCGGTTCTCCAGAACTGGTCAGAACCTACTGAAACCCACCTCTGCCCCGCCCTCATCTATTCTCTGCTTCCCGAGTCCCAGCTGATCAGGAGGAAATGGAGATTTTACAGTATCCTTCCCCTGCCACACCCACCAAGCCACACCCACCAAGCCATACCACACCCACCAAGCCATGCCCACAGAACCAGTAGTAAAAAATTTTGAATCCCACCACTGGTGTTATATTTAGGGTCATGTGAAAAGATAATTAAGTTTGAGTAAAAGGTAGATAGAAATATTCCAATACATACACATACACATACATACAGTTCTCTCTCTTTGAAGAAAATTTTGAGATTCTTTTTTAAAAAGTGAGCTATAAAATGAAGATGATTGATCCATCTAGTTGACCAGAGGAGTCTTAAGGTCTTAAATATTTGGGTTTTAATCTTTGTGCATTAAACTCCTTGCATATTTTTACCTCAGGTAGACTTAAGTTTAACAGCTTCAGGTCAGACAGATACAATGGATACAACAAACAAATATAGTTCTTAGTAGAGAACTGCTATATTTGTTTAATGATTGGTGGAAATAAATTATCATTCTTTCTACAAGCCTCTGTACTATCTTCTGATATTTTTTTAATATTGAAGGGGTGACACCATTAAAAACTTTTTACAATAAAGTCAAGGACTTTTTTTCAGTTAGATATCTAAAATAAAATATCTAAAAGCAAAAGTGAGTATTAGCCGTGAATGTGGAAAAAAAATGTACAAGAATAGAAAAGTGTGTAATTGCTCCTACAACTTTTCTTGTAATTTCAGAAGCAGGTTTAAAAATAGTTTTTTTCCTGTTGTACAAAATAATTAAAAGGACATAATAAAACCAACAGAAAAATGATTATTTTTCATTTTAACTTGGAATTAAAATAAAAATGCCTACCAAACATTTATAAAATGATGATTTCACTGCTTAGTCCTATAAATCACCCAGGGGCAGAAAAGTTTTCCATGGGGTCACAATGGGTTGGACACGACTTTGCAACAAACAACAATAAAGGGGCAGAAAAATTGATTAATTTGTGACCACTAATTACACGGCTTAAGAATGATAAATTAACTACATTCGACATGATCTAACAAAAAGTGAGCTTCAATGGTATTCCTATCTATGACATAACCAAATGCTGCTATGACATTATCATTATTCACCGCACTGAATCAAGCAGGAGCAAAAGCAAGTTAAAAACTGTGAAGTACAAGAAAAGTGAGCAAGCAACAGCCATCATCACTCACCCACCCAAAGTTTAAACACACAGGCCAGAACTGGAAAATTGTTGAAAAGGAGAGGCAGCTTATGAAAATTAATATAACTGAGATAGCTTTGACAAACTACAGTGAATGGTTTATGTTAAGATGGAGTTCAGGTCCAAGTTGTCTGCAAATGCATTTTTTTTTAAATGCTGTTGATTGAGGCAAAGTTGCCAGTCTCAACTAAATGGTTGAAAGTAACAAGTGACATCCACATAAATACATCCTCCTACAATGATGTGAGTAAAAGCCAAGATGGGCTAAGAGCCATAGGTTTCTTGATTGCCTGAATGACGACTGCCAAAACTGAAAACATAAGAGGAATTTTTTTTGTAAATGAAAGAATAGTATGATGGTACAGAAGCTTGCAACAAAGTCCTTAAAACCCATAGTATAGTTAAGGCAAATTGTACCATTCTTATAATTCCGTTACTGTTCAGGATTAGTTCAATAGGGGATGTTTCTATTCAGCTCAGGTGCATAGTATTCATACAGTTCTTCCCCTTTTAACATTTCTGGAGCTTCTGCATACCTCGGTCACTGAATATTATCAGAGTTTTATGTGAGTGTTTCAGATAGACTCTGAATGAACAAACACATATTTTATATATTTCATAAGCAAAGTCATCTGACAGTCAATGTTGGATGTGGGGAAAAAAAAAACTTGCCTCCCAGTTTAATCGCCTCCTAAGTGTATCAGCATCAAACAATCAGGGTTCATTTGGGTCAGTCCTAGACAAATCTCATGTGGTTTGGCTCCTTCATCACAGTGAGCTTGTTACCACACAGATTACAGAGGTATACTGTGGAAGAACAATCTTGCAGTAATCAGAGTGAGCCATTCTTTATTTTTATTTTTTTCCTTGCCCGGGTCTCTGGCTTTAAAGCAGCAGAAGCCGCTGGACTACATCTTGAATGGAGCACCAGAGTCCAGCAGTCATGCCAATTTCTCTAGAAATGCCAACTTCCATCCTTTCTAAGGTAGGTAAAATGAGGACCCAGATTGTGGGGGCAATAAGCTGACTTTGTATAAATATACAAAAGGATGAAAGCTATTGCTTAACGCATTGTAAGCCGCCCTGAGTCTCCGGAGAAGGACGGCATATAAATCAAATTAAAAAAAAAAAAAAAACTTTTCCTCTCCTGGCTGAAAAGACAAAGATACTGAAGTCCTGAAGTATCCTTTATACAGTTAATCCTCGACTTACAACAGTTTGTTTAGTAACCATTCAAATTTACAACAACAGTGAAAAAAAAGTGACTTATGACCATTTTTCATACTTATGACCACTGTAGAATCCGATAAAAATTCACATGCTTGGCAACTGACTCATATTGTGGCAGTGTCCAGGGGTCATGTGACCGCCTTTTGTGACCTTCTGACAAACAAAGTCAAGGGATAAGCCAGACTCACTTAACAACTGTGTTACTAACTTAGCAACTGCAATGATTCACTTAACAATTATGGCAAGGAAGGTCTTAAAATACAGGACAAAACGTACTGAACAATTGTGTCAGTTAGCAAAAGAAATGTTGGGCTCAGTTATGGTTGTAAATCAAGGACTACATGCATGTCTGACTTTTTCCATGAAAATAGGGTCACTGTATTTATATATCAGTAGAACCTTGCTCTGGCAACTGTCAGTGGCAAAGAGGCATACATTCAGAACATTTGAAAGGGGGCAAACACTTTTTCAAAGAAGTGTACATACAGTACAGATCCCACTAGTGCAGTTGAGTATGGTTCTCAGTTGCAAGAATGTAGTGCATCTGTACCATTCTCCAGGCAGCATTTAACTTGACACCACAGGCAGTTCTAGGCATGTAAATGTTATTGCATATAAATGAGTGTTTATTCTCCTCCTCCTGTTGAAAAACAGTCAGAATAGGTTAATTGTGTGAATCACATTGGACCATAATCTGCAGAGCCCAGAATGCTAAAGCTCTTTAAATCAGTGGGCCTTTGTGTGTGGAACTTCACATTGGCTGTATTGCAAACAAACAAATAAAGCTTATTGACAGTCAAAAATGTAGGATAGTCCTGTACATGGCATTGTAACCTTATGAATATTAAAATATGAATCTCTATTCAAGCATGTAGTGGATTTTTCTTGTCATCCTTTGCATTTTCTGGAAGTTAGATATTCTCAGGGAATTAGATAGATATAAATAAAAGCTATAAATTATGTATATCTAACACAGCAAAAGAGAAAATAGGTTTCAAATAGGTAGGTAAGGAAGTAGATAAGGATACAGATAATATTGTGAAGAGACTGTTATTGTGAAAGCAAGCTCATTTAACTGAAGAACAAGTTTTTTTAAAAAAAACAAACAAACCTATACATCCCAGAATGAATATACAACTTTAAAAGATTGGATTTTATTGAGGGAGACGAAAAGGAAATTATGTCAAAGGGAAATGGAAGTGAATGAGAAAGTAACAGTCACTGATGAAAGAGTATTCAATGGAGGAACAGCATTTAGGGAATCCGGAGAGAATAGCAAAGAACAATCTCTGGGACTTGTGTACAAGTTCAGTTTTTAGAAGAGAGTGTGAGTGTAGTGTGTCTTCTGTATAAACTTCTTTCTGTTAACAACAGGGGGGGGGTGAGAGAGAGAAAGAGAGCATGAATTTTGGAGTAGCAAAAGAAACAAGATGGGCATGTGTTTTAATACTCAGTGTGTGTGTGGAATTTTCAGGAAAAAGGAAAAAGAAGGCTGAGAAGCCAGACTGTATGTAATAGATAGGGGTGGATAAGGGGAAAAGTTAGGGAAGTAAAAGGAAAGAGGTGGTGAAAAGCTAGCCTGTACATAAAGCCAATTAATCCATAGATGAGGGGTGGGGGCTGAGGAGAGAAAAGAGGACTGGTGTACATTTCTGAGAACTGATGGTAGACAAAGTTTCCAGAATTTCACAGAACCAGGAAAGGAAAGGGAAGGTATTCCTGACATGTGCCGGAGCATTTTAACTGGGGAACTTTGTACATTCCCAAGTTTCCTGATCCTAGTTCTTCCTGGGAAACTCAAACTAATTTAGAGTAGGCATTGCCATTTTACTCCCTTGTATGAATCTGGCTGGTCAAGCAAAGTCTTCTGGTTCTCCCAAGGCTTTGGAACTTAACAAATGTTCCTCCAGGAATCTGGGAAAGTTTCTGAAGTACAAGGAGAGAATGTACTGGAACAACTAAGTTCATTTCCTGATAGGCTTAATAACTTCTTTGGAAATGTTATTGTAAATCAATTTCAGTAGTTTAGTTGATGATCCTCAACAGGCCTCTGCCCACTTTGCAGTAATGCAAGCTAGACTCATGTAGGAAAACTGGTTTCAGATGGTTCAAACAGATTCCCTGCATGGGGAAAGTTTGAAGCCAGGACATTGTTGTAATGAGGGAAGAATTAATCACTTTTGTTACTTGTGCCTTACATTCCACCCAGTTCCTACATTCTGGTTGCTATCATTGAGTGAACCCTATGATGTCATTAAGCACTGTCATGTGGTCAACCTCCTACCGACTTCCCCGATGCTAGTCAGAAGCTGGCAGTGAAGGTTGCAAATAGTGATTATATAACCATGGGATGTTACAATGATGTATTTGCGACCCAGTTCCGGGTGCCCAAATTGCTATAATGTGACAATGAGGAGGCTCTGGGGAGAAATTTAAGGATCTATTGTAAGTCATTCAGCACTATCTTAACTTTGAACAGTCACCAAATACAGACCACCTGTATTCCCTTACTTCATCAAGTAATATTCTCCTGACCAAAGCTGCCCCTCCCAATCACAAAAAAATTTGCTGTATGAAGTTCTGCTTTCTCTCCAGCAGCTAAAGCAAGAATGGGCATGGAGGTTTAGAAATCTGCCCAGTGAGAGGAGTAGTCTTCTAGTGGGTCAGTTGAAGCCCAAGAGGTTTCAAGTCCTGTGATAAAGGAATGCAAAAAGAAACTCTGAAAGTTTCTCAATGTACCTCACCCCTTTGTGCAGTTTTGTGAAGAAAAAATGGCAGCTCAATAATTTCTACTCCTGTTAAGATGATGACGCCCCACCTGAGGTGTTTAACTGATATCATTTTTATTATGTTTCATTTGATCCAGATAATTTCAAATCAGTGGTGAAATCCAATTTTTTTTTACTACCGGTTCTGTGGGCGTGGCTTGGTGGGTGTGGTGTGGCTTGGTGGGCATGGCTTAGTGCGCATGGCAGGGGAAGATACTGCAAAATCCCCATTCCCATCCCACTCCAGGGGATGTGATATTGAAAAATCTCCATTTCTAACCCACTCTGAGGCCAGCAGAGGTGGTATTTGCTGGTTCTCTGTACTACTCAAAATTTCTGCTACCAGTTCTGCAGAAACTGTCAGAACCTGCTGGATTTCACCCCTGTTTCAAATCTTATCCCATTATTTTCTGCAGGCTTAATGTACGTCTGATACTTTCACGTGAATCAAGCACACCATATACAGTGTTTGCAAAATTAGCCATCAGTTGACCCAAGTACATTATTATTATTATTATTTTAAAAGGGAAATAAAGACACAAGAAGGTAGAGGACATGATTCTCTTAGTGTATAATTAATTCTATCTTTAGAAACAATCAGCAGCCTTAAACTATAGGGTTTTATTTTATTTCCTTTTCTCTCTCCCATTCTTGAATTATGGCTCAGCTACAAAACTGTATTTCTAACATAATGACATTAAACTAAATTAATTGGCTTTGTCATATTCTGAACAGGACATGAGAACTGCTGCTACAAACTGGGAGTCAGAAAACAACTGGGAATAGAACAAAATGGAAAACAATATGAAACTCATTTCAAAACTGAAATGAGTTGGGGCACATAGGACATTTTTATGGAAGAACAAATAATCCATTCCTCAAGTTACCAAAGCCTGGGGCAGCAGAGGGGGGTGGGGAATGTAGATTATCTGAGTCTCTCTCTCTCTCTCTCTCTCTCTCTCTCTCTCTCTCTCTCTCTCTCTCTCTCTCTCTCTCTCTCTCTCAGGAACAGATAAAGACTTCATGAGTCAATTTCTTTTTTAACATGTTGAAACTGGTGAGATTGTATTTCAAGTTGGAAAGTACCTTGGAGGGGGGGGGAAGAATATGTCAGGTGCAATTATTTTTGGGAGCTAAAGGGCCACAGAAAATGTTACCTGTATTTTTATTATGCAAAAGACAGAATCAGTGATGAATGCACTGAGTCTTTTATTCACAGTACTTTTCCAATAGTTACTGTCATGTCATAAAACTGTCCGCTTTTCAGTAAAATAAGGTTTCTGGAGCAATTCAGACAAGCAGATATAATCCACCAGACTGGTCCTGTTAAATCACACATCTCTTAAAAACAGGTGTTTTTTTTTTAATGAAATATTAAAAAGCAAGATTCTCATTGACATAGTGCAGAAATGGATTGCCACTTCCAAAGAATAATCCAAATAGAAGAAAACAATCATATTCAGATTGACTTGAGTCTCTCTAAAAAGAAAATACAAGAATGTTTTCTGACATGTTTTCAATTTCGTAGTCTAGGTTACAGAATTTCTTAGCAGTTTGCTATCTGACCTGGCTAGTTTTCCTGAGGTGATGCTATCTAGCTAAATTTACAAATTCCACTGAGATTAATGGGATTTAAACTGAAGTGTTACTAAGGAACATTCATACTGTATATTATGTATGTCAGACAAACATGAGCAAAATGATGATTAAATATATGCAAACATTGCTTACAATATTGATCCTTTCTAGCAAAGGAGAATGGAAGAATCATTAAGGTGATTCTTAATGGTGCTCTCCCATCTCTTAATTCTTCACTGAAAGATAAAACTCAGAGCAATGTCTGCTGCCAGATTGCTGCAGAAGGCTTCTCCAACTCAGACCTTTACCTGTTGAACTTTATATTTAATAATCCTCTTCCATTATTAGTTGGCAAACTCAATTGCCTTAATTGGAAATTCACACTTGAATGACAGGAGATTGGGGAAGCTTGTGTTACACAGGATCTTTTGTCTTGGAATTTCATTGTATGGATGAAAATATTTCAGTAAGATCCTCAAAGTTATATATTATAATTCTTACTTTTATTGTTTTATTTATTATTCACTTTATTCTTTGCCTTTCTGTTTAAGTCAATGCCTAAAATAAGTTACAGCAATAAAAATATATAGGATAAAACAAAACAAATATAAAGCAACCAAAATCAAAATAAATCATTAAACAATTAGAAAGTAAATGTAAATTATTTAAGTGTTCCCCCAGGAATAATAAGAAAAACAAGTTATTAAACTTTCAGTATGAATCTCAGTAACTTTGAATTACAACAATCCTGTTTCTCCTATCTCTATTTCCATACATATACTAGAATGTTGCTCCTTTTCATCCATTTTCAGATTAGGTTTCTTGCTATTAAATTTTGATAACTGGCTTAAACTCATAGGTCCATCCATCCACCCAGCAAAACTTGTCTCTTCCCTAATTCCATCTCCATTATACATTACATTAAGTTTAAGTGTGATGGATGTTTTCCAACCAGCTGGTGATACTTGGCTAAAGGGGAGAGAATGGTTAAAAATCAGTAATGAGGATAGTAAATGTTATCTCATAACATTTTTGTTTGATGAACCATGGATGGATGCATAGCACTTTAATTCAACATGAGGAAGAGTCTATCAGTACTACAGATAGAGAACATGAATTTGTAATAGTGGTTTAATTTATTGGTCAAAGCTAGGAAGCCTCTACATTTACCAGGATAGGTGTAAAATACAGAAGACCGTGTCTCTGATCTTTTGCAGTATAAAATCTCTGACCAGAAACAAACCTTGAAGTTCAAATAGGAAGTCCTTACACTATGGAGAAGTAAACTAAAGTACAAGGGACAGAAACAAATTACAGAATCTAACAAATAAAGAGAGGCAGCTTCAGCAGCCATAAAGTTTAATATATCTTCTTAAAACCTTCATTAATCATTGTTCATAATAAGAAACCAAATCTTTAGCAATAACTGTATAGACTTAGCCAGACTTCCATTACAGTAATTCTCAGATCACATTCACTGGCTAAGCTATCAATGCTATAATGTTGTCTCTTGACATTGCAGAGGTAAGAGTTCTGCTAGCACAAGGGTGTCAAACTCAAAGACTGGGGCCAGATGCGGCCCATGGGGTGCTTACATCTGTCCTGCGGGGCCACCCTGGAAGCAGCAAAGGACCAGCCTGCAGTGCTTCTGCCAGCAAAAATGGAGCTCCATTTTCATTGGCAGAGGGTTGCAGAAGGCCGTTGCAGCAAAAAACAGTTCACAAAGGCCATGGGTGGTCCTCCCGAGCTCTGTTTTCACTGGCAAAGGGTTGCAGAAGGCTGTCACAGCTGAAACAGAGCTCGGGAGCCCATTTTCGCTGGCAGAGCACTTGGGCCACCACAGGTGCCCTCGACACAAGTGACATCAAACTGGCCACACCCACCCTGGCCATGTCCACTCTGGCCCCCGAGGCCAAACACAACCCTGATGCAGCCCTCAATGAAATTGAATTTGACAATCCTGTGCTAGCAGAAATGGGAGAACATTCTTGTTTAGTTTCTCCAGTGGTCCTGCAAGTTCTTGATTTGGTTTTGCTGATGACTTTCCTCATTAAGATGCATGGTTGGAAGCACTCTGAATTTTTGCTATTCTAATTGAATTCAACATTTTTCCTTGTAAAAAATTCTATTTTTATACTATTTCTACTATTAAGTATACTTAATTAATCTATGGACCAAATTATTATTAAACATATTATTATTATTTTTCTTATTAATTAAGCTTATATGCCGCCCTCTCTCCGGAAAGGACTCAGGGCAGCTCACAGCAATAAAAAACAGATAAAATCAATATTAAGTGTTAAAAACCATTAAAATTCCCCTTAAAAACCCCTTCAGTCCAAACCCTGGCGAAATAACCATGTCTTAAGGTCATGGTGGAAAGAGCGCAGGTCAGGGGCCACCTGGAACTCCAGGGAGAGTTGATTCCATAAGGTAAGTGCATCCACAGAGAAAGTCCGTTCCCTAGGAGTCGCCAGACGACACTGCCTGGCCGACAGCACTCCAAGGAGGCCCTCCCTGTGGGAACGCACCAGGCGCTGGGGAGCTGTCGCTGGCTGCAGATGGTCCATCAGGTACCCCGGGCCTAGGCCATGTAGGGCTTTATAGGTAATAACCAGCACCTTGAACCTCTTGGCATAGAAAATATTCCAGTTCTTCCTTATAAGGGTATCAAAACATTGAATCTAAACATTTCCCAACATTTAACTGTGAGTCTCTTTAAAATATCACAGTCACCCAAACTAATTCCAGGTAGCAGCTCACTCAGATGATTCTATGATTTCATAAGGATCTAGAAGTAGACATTCAAGTATTGTACCTGAGGCACTGATAAAGGGTTATTGAATACACACATTAGTTAATTAGTTAAAAGCAAGATATATAGATAACAAAAATGAAAAAAAAAAAAGAACCTGGGTAAAAGAAAACAGAATTCAATGGCAGAATCTTCCTGCTGGTATGGGAAACTTGCATTTCAAAAGTTATATTAGAAAGGAGCTTGAACATTTTCTTTGCCCTTGTTTCAATAACAGCAAGTATCTCTTCCTACTCAGGCAAGAGAATGAATATATCTCAATTTATATATTTAGTAATGCAACCCACCACACACACACACATTTTAGCAAAACTTAGAATATGCAAAAATTTTGAAGATTTGAATGTCACCAAGAAGATGAGATTTATTTTCAGAACTTTAAACTGAAGGGATCAATCAGACTGCAGACCTAGTGGTTCTTTGACTATGTTGACTATCAATTTGATATATCTAAGGATATTTGTGATGGCCTTCCTGTCTGTTTACACAACACTACTGTAAAATCTACCCTAATTTGCTTTAAGCATGCTCTTTGACCTTTTTTCTGTTATTTTGGAGTTCTATTTCACTTCAGAATTATTAATTTATTTCTATTATTTATGTTATTTAACTTAGTTTAAATATGATGGCCAACCACTTTCCCCATCAGAAAAGAATACAGTTAATGGCAGGGGAACTCACACCAAACCATGATAATGCAAATATAACAACATGTGTCTGGCTTGTACTGAAACAATTATGGTTTTGTATCCTGATGTCTGTCTCAAATACATAAGTAGGGCATTTTCTTAATGACATTATCCTGCATGCTTTAGCATGCTCCTCTGAGCTCACCAATGGTCACAGATATATAGATATATGTAATATATATCTATATCTATATCTATATCTATATCTATATCTATATCTATATCTATATCTATATCTATATCTATCTATCATCTATCTATCTATCTATCTATCTATCTATCTACCTATCTATCTATGTTTTCTGAGGTTTTCGCGGGTGTTTGTATGTAGGTCTTTGGTTATTCGGGTTTTCTCCCACGTAAAATTGGAAGTGTCTTGGTGACGTTTTGACAAAGTTTCATTCGTCATCTTCAGGCTAGTGTTTTTGGCTTTGTGCTTCTAGGAGCAATGTGTGATCGCAGCTGTTTCTTCCTTTTAACTGCCAGTGGAGGTGTGAACCGATTGGGTGGGAGCTTGGCTGTGTTCTGATTGGGTGGAGGTGTGTTCTGATTGGTTGGAGGCTTGGCTGTGCTCTGATTGGATGGAGGATTGGCTGTGCTCTGATTGGATGGGGGTGTGTTCTGTTTGGGTGGGGGCTTGGTTGTGCTCGGGTTAGTCTGAGTTACAGGGGGATTTGAGCTGTGAGCTGTGTTGCTGTTGTTTGGCTTCGTGTTTGTGGTCGTGCCACATCTTCATGGTGGGTGTCAGTTCGCTTCATGTATGGATTGGAGGGGTTTAAAGTGGCTAATGATGCAGCTGTGGTCTGGCTTCTGGTTTGTGGTCGTGCCTCATCATCAGTGTGGGTTTTGGTTTGCTTTTTGCGTGGATGTGTGGTGGTGACATCCTGTGTGGTTTTTACGAGTGTGGGTCTGTTTCAGCACGAAGCCGAAAACACCAGCCTGAAGATGACGAATGAGACTTTGTCAAAACGTCGCCAAGACACTTCCAATTTTACGTGGGAGAAAACCCGAATAACCAAAGACCTACATATATATGTATGTATGTATGTATGTATGTATGTATGTATGTATGTATGTATTTCTCTTTAGCCAGGTTCTTCCTATGTAAACCAAGATTTTTATGCAGCCCTAGTTCAGTGAAATCACAATCCACTAGTTTCTAGGCTTTTTTTACAGCAGCCAGCAAGCTCCCTGCTGCCCATTGGAAGACTAAGGAGACTAAGATAGATCTATTTCGGACTTATAAGCCCTCATCAGTTAGCCACACCTTCATCCAATGTATCCTCCCTGTAAAGGTACAGTATTTGTTTTCTTTTCTTTTCGTAGACCTTTATGTGTATTTATGTACATTTTTTAGGACAAATAGAAGTAAAGGAGGTGTGCCTAGGAAAGGCACCACTATCATTGACCCATTAAAACGAAAGGAATAGTACCTGTCTTCTGTAGACATCTGAGAAGGTGCCCTGCCTCCAAAGTAAGTCTGCTGTCCTAGATATTAGGCCAATTGCAAAATCTCTAATAAATGTGCTTTCTGTGGTCAACCCTCTAAATATGGCATTACTTCAAGCAGCAAAAGCTCTGGTCTGTGAAGGTTGTAAATAGAGGCTTAAATCAGGTGGATGAGTCACATGGTAAAGCCTGAGGAAAGTGGAAGCACAGCCATTTTGAAGTCTTTAGTTATATCAAAGGTGAGCTAAAAAAATTGTGATTTTCTGTTTCCCACTAGTAAAAGGGATTTAAACTGCAAAAATTTCCCTTCTAGTGGCAGAAAAATGATAGTAATTTTTCTTTTCATAGTTTGGTAGTGAGGGGAAGGGGGGGGTTTCCATAGTTTTTGTTTTTCTCACTGTGAAGGAACTCAAAATTGTAGTAGTTGCAATGGGAATGCAACTCCCCCTCGCCACTTTTTAGGGGCAAATGGGAAGGCACATGACATTTTTTTCCTCCCCAATAAAAGTGGGGGTGGGGAGCATATGTTATAATAGCTTTTCTTTACAAGGAAAGAAAATAGATTTCTACACAAATCACCCTTCCTCATGCTAGGAACTAAAAACAATTTCTATTTGCATAAATCATATCATTTCTAGCTCTGAGTAAGGAGTCATTCATTGCCCTTACCAAAAGAGAAAATATTTTATTATGTATGACTATATCCATATGAAGGATGAGCTGTTAAAAAGTATATTTCAGTCTTTCTCACCCCGAGAAACTTTCAGATGTATAGATTTCAATTCCCAGAAATCAATTTATTTTTGAAGTATTTTTGAAGTTCAAAACTACATATCTAGAAGGAATCTGATTGTACATGATTAGGAAACTTTGTGTGTATGGATGGTTGAATGGCTTTTTCCAATGTAGTCCACTATCACATTTGAATATGACTGTGGCCATCTGCCCATCCATTCAAAGTGGATTGTCAACCTTCGATATGGCTACAACCTGGTAATGAAATCTATCTAAATTTGCTATGCTTGTATTTTTCTTCTTTCATATTCACCTTGTGAATTTTGACCTGCAACGCCATTCCAGTTTATTCTCATATGTATGCATATTTCCCAGTTTCTTGTCATGACACCAACTATTTCATCAATGTCTCTTTGAAACATGCAGATTGTCTCTATTGAAAAACATTGGGGGGGTTTTTTGAAATTTTTTTTTTTATTTTTAAACATAAAACATAGAGCAAGGGTTTGATCCAGTATAAAATAAGTATAAATTCCAAATTTCATCAGTTAACATCTTAAAGGAAAAAAAAAGAAAAAAAGAACAAATCTAAACCCAATTTTTATCATTCAATCTAACATCTTATTCTAATATTTAATATTTTATTATGTAATCACTCTAAATCTTAAACTTCAAATCTAAACAGCTCTTTATAATATTCATTTATCATTTTAACAATCAGTATTTCATATGTTTTCCTTACTTCAAAGACCCAAATCAAGTCAATGTTTCTTTTAACTCACATCTAATAATCAACATAAAGTATTTTATTCCTCGCTTAAGAACATTTCTATTTTTTTTATTGAAAAGTTTTATAGGAAATACAAACATTTTCTCCCCCCTTCCCCCCTCCCCCATCCCTCCCCCCTTGCCCTCCCACTCATCCTTTCCCCCTCCTCCTTCCCCCCACCCCCCTTCCTAGACTTCCCAGAACAAGCACAGGGTATAGCATTCACAAACATAAAACTAAAATATGCTAACAAATTATTGACTTTAGATTCTCTCTAGGTCTTTAACTCCTTAAAGCTCAAAACCCTATAAACATGAACTAAAGATTGAAAATGTTTCATTCATAAGCTATATGAATCTTCTTAGTCTGATACTTGTTTTGAATATAGTCGATCCATCTTCTCCATTCTGATATGTATCTTTCGTTTGAATGATCTTTAAGATATGATGAAATTTCTGCCATTTCTGCCAAATGCACGACTTTTAGTGTCCATTCCTCAATAGTAGGTGGATCTTCCTTCTTCCAATACTGTGCCACCAGTAACCTGGCAGCTGTTATTAAATTCAAAACCAACTTAGTCTTTGTTTCAGTAAATCAAAATCAGTAACTGTTCTTCAAAAATATCTCCTTCACTCCTCCTAGGTTTATTTTTAGTTGGATTGCAGCTTAATTAGCTGGTTTCCAGCGATGCTTTCCTCCACTCCTAACCTTATTTGTTGGCTGGATCACAGTTTAGTTGTAACTGCTTTCCAACATTTTCTCCTTCACTCCTCCTAGGTTTATTTTTGGCTGGATAACAGCTTTTCAGCTGTTTTCCAGGGATGCTTCCCTCTACTCCTAAACTATATTTCGCTGGTTCACAGTTTAGCTTTAACTGCTCCCCAATATTGTCTCCTCCTCTCCTCCTAAGTTTATTTTTAGCTGGTTCATAGCTTAATTAGCTGTCTTCCAGGGATGCTTTCCTCCACTCCTTACCCTATATTTGACTGGTTTGCAGTTTGGCTCTTACTGCTCTCCAACATTGCCTCCTCCGCTCCTCCTAGGTTTATTTTTGGCTGGTTCACAGCCTAATCAGCTGTTCTCCAGAAATGCTTTCCTCCACTCCTAACCTTATATTTGACTAATTCACAATTTAGCTTTAATCGTCTGATCCCCAAAATCATACTTCTTTGCCAATTTAAACTACTAATGCATTTTAGTATATATCTTCTCTCCTACTCTCTCCTGGACTATTAATTTTCTTTAAATTTCTCCCATTTCTTATTTGTTTCTTGTTTTTCTATGTAAAACAACATTTTAAACCATTTAAAAAACCCATTATCCATAGTAATAAAATCTATAAATAAGTCTTATTAATATTCAACAATTCATTCCCATTCTCTTATTTACTGTAGAAAAACAACATTTTAAACCACTTTCAAATCCATTTTCTGTAACCATTGGAACGCTTATTAATATTCTTTTTGAGAAATTCTTTCAAAATATCCACATTTTTTGTAGTTTTTCTATAATGACATTTCTCACTTTAAAATAGTCATAAAGTCTATAAACAATTCTTGGTAATATTCAAAGCTTCATTCACATTTTCTTATTTTCTATAAAGAAAAATATTTTAAACCATTTTAAAGAAACAATTTTCTGTAATCATTGAATCTATCAACAATTCTTATTAATAATCAAAAATTCATTCATAATCTTCATATTTCTTGTAATTTTTCTATAATCACATTTTCCCCACCTTGAAAATCACTTCTCTTAATAATAGTAATGAAAGGTAAAAGTAGGAAAGAGAAAGGGAGAAGAAAAAAGGAATAAAAGTACAGCAGAAAAAATCAAAAAGAAAGATTCAAAAAGAGAAAGGGAAAAAAAGGAAAACAAAAAGAGAGGAATATAATAAGAGGATATTATAAAGAAAGAAAAAGTAGAAAAGAGAGAGAAGCAGGAGGAACGCTCCTCCTTACATTATTTAGACATCAATTATATAGAAAGTATTTACATCCATTTTAATCAAACTGTGGTACTTTTCTCATCTTGCTACCCAGTATATTCCAGTTTTCTTTCTCCAATCTGTCCAAACTTTCTTTTTTTTTTCTTTTCAGTTCCAATATCAATAAAGTTATAAAGACTAAAGGATTTAGTTCTTTTGTATTCCATATATGGTATCATCATGTCTTCTTGTGGGGCTCCGCTCTTCCCTTATGTTAGAACACCATTAATCAGCAATTTTAATTGTTCCAATTAATTTCTTCTTTCCAACTGTCCATAAGTAGTCCAAAGACAGTTTAAGTACATTTAAAATCAAGCCTCCTTAATTTTTCCTCAAAATAATCCAATTCTGGAAGCAAGAGACAAAGTTTCTTTTTTAAACATCAAACTTTCCACAGTTGCAATTTGCACTTTCATTCTCTCAGCCATTTTAACTTCCTCTGCTTGTTATTCTCATAGCTTTAAAAAAACATTCTGCTTGTTTCCTCTTCTCCTTCTTCCCCTTCCAAGCTAGTCCATTCTCATTAAAGACCAAGAAAATATCAAATTTTAAATTCATCCAAAGGGACGTTAAATTCCAAAAGCAGTCAATTGGTGCTATTGTCCTTTAATGGGTCTTCTCCTTGTTAATTGTTTAAATTCTTTGCACAAATAGTTCTTAGCCGCTGTTAGAGCCAGGGTATTATTAGTATTTAAATCTTTGAAGACTGTTCTCGCCTGGGCTAATCCTACTCACCCGGCATTCAAACATCTTGCTCCTGTGTCTCCTCCTGCACTTTGCTTGTCCCGGCTGCTGAAGCTTTGGGGCAGCCACCATGGCTGCCTCTCCCACCATCGCTGGCGCAGAGGGCAATCCTCCGGCCCCGAGGAACCTGCCCGTTCCTCTCAGCCATCCAAGGGGTCCCTCTCTAATCCCCTGTCCCTCCAGGACAGGGTAGGTCCGCAGACCTGCCGACGGTGGTTTAAAAGACGGGGTTTTCACGGGGCTTCAAAGAGCCCCGCTATTTCCTGTCCACTTGCCGCAGTGCCAACCGGAAGTCCTCTATTGAAAAACATTGTTTGAAGTGACATCAGGTGGTTCAAAACTTTTGCCTGTGGTATTACTAAAACTTTGAAATATGTCCTAGCAGTTCTATTACTATTGTATACTATCATCTTAAGCAAGTTAACTCAGAAGAAAGGAGTGAAGCATTCTTTTTAGCGAGTGTTTTAAGGATACAAATATTCAGTTCACAGGTAAAGGCAAAAATATTGCAGTAAATGGGAAAAAACCTCCAAAATCTTTCCTTCTTTTCAACAATAGAAAAAAATACTAATAAATTGGATAAATAAAGATTCTCTGCCCATTAATTGTGTCTAGTTTCTCCTATCTGAGATCACTTCATTCAACATAATAATAGAAAAAAGAATTGCCATTAACTAAACTGCGGAAAATTTTGAAGTAATTTTTCTGGGTACCCAAATCTCAAAGAATTCTACCTGAAAACCTGACTTATTTAAAAAAAAAAAACAAGTTGTTAATTTCTTAAATTGGACCTTAATAATATAGTCATAATGAATCAATTATACATACGTTTCAAAAACAAAAAAGTCAGTGTGAGAATTCTAAAACTGGCTTTAGCGATATTATATTTTAGAGATATTAGATATTATAGATATAAGCACTTGTTTCATCTTCAAGAATGTCCCAGTGGAAAGTGACCCAATGCCCATATCCATAAATGGCTGATTAGTCATTCATTCATTCATTCATATTAACTCTTATAGAACTGTTTTATGAAGCTTGGGGACAATCCCAGTGCCATTCTTGTTAAAATACATTAATGAACTCCCTATCTCTCTTAAGTATATCCCCTCTCACAGTGATTTAGAAATCTGCATAAAATCACATAAGCAACCAAAGCAACCTTCAGCCAATGCAATCACTTCTCAGCAGGAGAACTCTCTTCCAAGAACGAATTCTGTAATGAGAAAGTAATAGCTTGATTTTTAAACAATATTGATCTTTTAAATCTCATAATTGCTGAGTATTTAGCAGTGTCTGAACAATGTGATGGCTCAGTCAAGCCTGATAACAGGGAAAAATTTAATTTTAGAAGGATGTGGAACTAGCAGTCCTCACAATTTTAATGCCTTCTCAAGGATGAGCAAACCAGCCAATTGCCATATGATACAATAAACATGTGTTCTACATGTATGTATTCCATATTATTAGTTTAAACTATTGATTGTGAAGGATGGCAGTAATAGCACCATTTAGATGTGTCTGTAGATTTATTTAGGCATGAAAGCATGGGAAGTTGACATGCCACTTAGTATGATTTTGTATCAGATTCAGTCAAAGCCTGATTCTCTGATAAGAGAATGTCATTAGAATATAAGAATAATTTTGTACTGACATGCATGTACCCAAAATTGAGCATACGGTTCTAATCTGCCCTGTTCCAGGTCTATGAAACTCCATTCCTGATTTGTTTTATTTTTATTTTTATTTTTTGGAGCTACGATGTGGTGCAAATGGCTACACCATGCATAAGAAGATCTTTGCAGAGGGGAGAAGGCAAGCCTGCCTGAGATCAGTAACTTCTTTTTATCAGTCTAATGACAATGTCTAGAGGAAGGAAGAAATCTTGGAAGAATAAGATTGGTAGGTCAAATGAAAACTAGGTGTACAAGCTTTGCAAATTGACTCTAGATCCTAGGATACTAGGATAGTTTAGACCGAGAAAAGGTTGGGTTTTCCTATATCTTACTGCTAAGTGTCTTGAAAGAATAGTGGAGAAGTCATCTTCGCCAACATGAATGTTGGTCAGTGGTAGATACAAGGTAGTCCTTGTGTTACAAGAGCAATGGGGACTGGAACTTCTATTGCTAAGTCAGGGATCTGCAACCCGCAGCTCTGGAACCGCATGTGGCTCTTTCATCCCTCTGCTGCAGCTCCCTATCGCTCAAAACATGTATCACAACCACCAATGTGGAACACCTGCTGGCAAGCGATTTATTGAGCTTTTTGACCCTTTTTTTTTTTCAGAGTTCAAAATATTTTTGTTGCATGCAGAAATAAAAATTTGTTTTCTCTGTAGCAGTTCATTGATTACAGAAATGTAACACACTATAGTTTTTTTATACATAGCATAAAGGTAAAAAATGATATATGCAGCATTATCTTCATTTTAGATGTCAAAAGGTTTTTGTGGCTCCCGGTGTTTTCTTTTCTGTGGGAAACGGGTCCAAATGGCTCTTTGAGTGTTTAAGATTGCCGACCCCTGTGCTAAGTGATGCAGCTATAAAAGGCTATATATCATGTGACTGCATCACTCAGCAGTAGCAATCCCACAATCCTTATTATCATTGTAACCGCAGAACTGTATAGGTTGTTAAGCAGGAAGAGGAGGGAGTCCCAGGCCAGCAGATTGGTGAGTGCTGTAGGGACCAGGCAGATACCGCAGGCAGGCACTTTGGAGCATAGGCAGGTGCTGCAAGCAGGAGCCATAAATCATGGGCAGTTGTGTGGATACTACGAGGGGTGAGGGAGTCACACAGACAGGTGCTCCAGGACACAAGCATGTGCATAGGGGCTGCAGGGGGTGAGGGTGGCATGGGAAAGTGCTATGGAATTTGAACAAACAAAAAAAAAATGATGGGAACAGTGTCAACTTCTGACTTCTACTTTCTTTGAACAATTTACTTACTTTTCTCTGAACAAATGTTGTCACTCGAGGACTACAGTACCCATAGAGCAAATAGGAACCTAGCCTGCCTGAAAGATGATTGGTGATAAGAGATTATGGTAGCAGTGGTGTATCTAAGTAACATTAGACTCTGAATTTAACAGCCTTATGAAAATAAGGGAGGAGTTTTAGCCAACTATTTGCACTGAATAGGATATAACCAATATTTTGTTATAGAAATCTATCTTCTAGAACTTTAAAGAATATTATCACTTTGCTATAAATTCTAGTAAGATAAAGGCCTCTAATTCTGTACTTGGTTAGTTAGCAATTTGCTGGGGTCAGATTCCAATATGAGATTATTGTGAGAAAACTAAACATTTTGCACATTTACAAAATGCACATCAAAAGATTTTATCAGCAATTTACCATAAAATGAAGTGCTTGCACTTTGGTCCTGCTTTTGTTCTATTCGTACAACCTAAGTTATTTTAAATCAGCTTGTGATCTATTTGTCCGATTCTTTCATGCTTACTTGCTGGGGTGTGGGAAGACAGAATATTTGAACTAATGTCAAGGTGGAAGAAAAAAAAGAGTTTAAAATATTGCTGATATGGAATTTCATTGCATAATTTACTAGGAAGAAAACTCTAGCAGAGAGGAGGGAATCAAAACACTTTGCACCTTTTTAAGGTGCGCATAATTATTAGCACACTCTTTGCTACAAACTTGACAAGCGATAAAGCAAGGCTTCTAAGAAAATTTTTAGGTCTTTGACTCACCAAGCAGCTTAAAAGTTCATAGGCTAGAAAGTCTTTTCTATTTTCCTTGTGAATAAACTGTAAAATGTCTTTGAAAATTACTTTTTTAATTACAGTTGACATTTCTGAACCTCCTGCTGATGGTATCACTCTCGAAAAAAAGACAATGATGACAAAAATAAAGCATGATTCGCCACAATGGGAATGCAAATGGCAAATGTGGGATAGACTGCAAAACAATTTGAAACAAACTATTTCTTTATGAATATACTTTTTTCTATCTATAGTATTACTCAGTATATTACCTTTCATACACTACTAAGTTTAGCTTTCCCCAATACAGAGAATAAAAGCAGATACATAAAATAAGTGTCAGTACCTAATGGCAAGGGGTAGTTTTAGTCACAAGGAGGGAGTCGAAAAAGTAAAAAAAAAAAAAAGACAAACACAACTTTTCAGTTGAAGTCATGCAAAACTTTAATTACATGATAGTGGCCTCCATCTTGACTTTTTTTACCTTTCTGGGGAGCACTTGTGGGTGATGATGATAAGATTTCACTGGCAGCCTTTGCAAGGACATAGAATGGGTGACCTTAGTAGATGTGAAGCGATGAGATTTAAAATGGTTCGGCAAAATTTTAACTCACCCTCAAATCAGGAAGCAGCCAAGATTTTGTGAAATTCCAGAATGATGGATAGTAAAACATGTCAGTATAATTGTGACATTTAACTCAGCATCCCCTAATTATTTTTATTTCATTAATCTATGGCTTTGTTGCCATTATGTGTGTGTTTTTTTTAAAAAATGGATTAAGTCCATTTCTCTCTCTCTCTCTCTCTCTTTCCCCCTCCCTCCCTCCCTCCCTCCCTGCCTTCATTTTTATTTATAATATTTTTATGCCACTCATCTCACTGTCAGGCAATTCCAGACATCTTACAACATCATAAAAACAAAAATGCAAAACATTAAATGTTAAAATTATCAGACATTAGCTAAGAAATCAGAATGCAAAGGAATGGAAGTGGGATATTCTTTCTAATCCTAGTCCACTAATCATCTTTACTGTGGAACGTCTCCACAAGAGTCCTAGGCAAATCAGCACAGCCAAGTCTCAAGTCTTCTTTGGAAAGCCAAAGGTTGGGGGGGAGGGCAGATTTCACCTCAAAGGGCACAAAAACCCAGAGATCTGGAGCCACTGCAGGAAAGGTCCTGCTCCTGTAATATTGGTTAAACCTGAAAGAGAGGCAGATTATCTGCAAGCCATGAAATACTATGATATCAGGCATTTCTTCACAAACTTTTAGGTTTACTCCTGCTTTACATAAGTCTTGGGCAGCTGCAAAAAATTCTTCCTAGCTTGGCTGACCTAAATATCATTTTTTTTAAAAAAAATATATTTCGTATTTCTAAATTGCCCATCTCCCTCAGAGTCCCAGATGGCAGGCTTGAACCAAGGGCCCCAAGCTCTTTCTTTTCCTTGTTCAGAAAACACAGACAGGACAACACAAAGTATGTAGTATAGTGCTGCTGGGAGCTATTTTTGTACCCCCTCACTTGTCAAGGTGAGAAAACTCCAAGTAAGATGATAAAGCAATGATGTGAGGCAAAGTTGTGGGCCATTGGAAGACTGTTCCCAACTATATGGGAAATATTCTGCATCCTTAGAAGGATGAAATCACACCGTGATTTAACTTTTAACTTTCTTTCCATGTTCATTGTCATCTGGGATTGCCAGCTTTGTGTTTTGATATATAGTGGTTAAGGCACCAAGTTAGAAATCAGGAGATCATGAGTTCTTATCCTGCCTTAAGTATGAAAGCCAGCTCTGAGACTGTCAGATGCTCATAGTCCTAGGAAAAAAGCAATGGTAAACTATGCCACTCATTTCATTTAAATGACATTCCTCTCTCCCCTCCCCAAGGGGGAAAATGGAGATGTCAATTGGCTCCCCCTGGAAAGATCATAATCGAGGTTTGTTATTTTATGCTAGATTCACCTCTTCAGATTAAACAGTACTGAAGCTGGAAGGCCCATTTTACCTCAGTACCGGTTTTTATGCTTCTATTCATATGAGCAATCTATCATAATAAAGATTATAATCTATCAAGAATTTTGGCTGCCCAGTTGGCGTTTCAATCTGAGTTTCTTCCAAGTGTTTTGCTGAATAATCTAGGCAATCTGAGTGGAAGGATTTATTTTGTTAATTCTCTGATTTCCCAGGCCTCATTATCTAACCGGCTTAAATTTTCCTATCTATCCAATGCCTGCTTATTCCAGTCTGGACTATCAAAAACATGTGTTTACTACCATTTTAGCAACGGGGCTACTGCTTCAAATGTATTGTCTGGAATAACTTTCATTAGTATTATAGTGCTATAACAGTCATGATTATCATAGCAAAATAACAGTGAATGAGGGGGAGGGGTTTCCAGTACATTTTATATGCATATTAGTTACTGTCAAGAATAGATGACGTTGCTTCTGCCATGTTAGGATATATATATAAAAAAGATATGAATACCAAAACAGATATATCACAATTAAAAAAAAAAAAATTAAAAACCACAAGCCCTCAAAAATATCATTCCCAATTTGAAATTCTGGCCTTATGTATGATATACCACTCCCCCTCCTGTTTCCTGTCCCATTTTAAATGAGGCTTCTAGTTTTCTAAAGGTCCATTCCTGCAGAAAAACCTGACTGGAATTTAGTTCTTCATTTTAAGAAGTATTTCATCATCATTTTCACATGTTAAGTTCAAGCTGGAAATCTATTGAAATACTCACTAAATATACACTTTAAGTGAAGTATGATATTAAAGATAGCATTAATTACAGCTTTGAACAAACTAGCACCCACCTAAAAGCATACCTCTTAGAAAATATAAAGTAATAGTATTAAGAGCACTGGTGTGGACAAAATATAATGGGATATACATAAAGAAAAAGCACAATAAACCAATAACAGTGAGAAAAATCAATTGCAATTCCATTTGTAACTTACAACAGAAGAGCATTGATGTATTAACACAAGAAAGTTACAGTCTGAAGCACTCAAAGAAACACACAATGACTTATCCCTTGTCATTGGATCTGTCTACACCATCTAAAATTAATCTCTACCTTTTCTAATATAAAAGCTGCCATGTGTCTCATTACTTCTGTTCTCTGCCTAATAGTAAACCTGTGTGTTTCACTTAAGGAACAACTCCTAGGTGTTATAATTTCAAAAATGAGGGGTCAGCCAATAACTTTTTCTTTGTCCCAGTCTTTCAACAAACTTGGATGAAATCTGAAACTTGCATAGTTCTTAAAATCTAATCTATTTGCTGTCATTTCCTTCATTCTTTATGAGTGGAGCTTAATACTGATGTGGTTTCTTCTTCATACAAGCCTTTTTAAATTTCTCTACCTGGTTTCTTTTAATAACTTTAAGCTGTCAAAGAGCTTGGTGTGATAGTTGGGTACAAATTAACAAAACTTTTGCCTGTTTGGATTTGAAAGTTTGAAAATATTCAAAAACGTAGGAGAAACTGTATTGTATACTGACTTGTCCATGAACACCTTTAGTCAAACTGCTGGATAGGCTACTATCACTGTTTTGAATGAAGAAAAAAAGAAAATATAATCCATGAAGATTAAAATCAGTCCCCCAATACCCAAAAGCCAGAAAAAAATTATCATATTCCCTTTTTAACAAAACTGTCAGCCTACATATTTATCAACAAATCAATCTGAAATGCAATAGGTAATTATACTAAGATGATTTTGAAATAAGCTACTGATGATAAATAATACATTACAAAGATATTATTTAAAAGCAGATAATTAAAATGAAAGAGTAAAAATGTTTATCATGCTAAAAATTAGTTTTGCTGGTCTAGAAGAGTTTTACTAATCCTACAAGAGATTTGATCATTCTAGTATTATTGAGTTATTTCAACAATGCACTCTACAGAATAATTCAATCTTATCTACTTTCTCCATATTATGCATGACTTTGTATACCACAATCATATCCCCCCTTCCATCTTTTTTTAAAATGAAAGAATCCACAATATTCTAAGCTTTAAGGCAATCTTCAAGCTCACAATCATCCAAATTGCTGTCTTCTGTACTTTTCCTCACTTATATCCTTTCTCAAATGTGGTGAATAAAACTGTTCACGCTACTGCATATATAGACATGTTTTAGATTTTATAAAGGCATAACAATGTTGGCAGTTACACTTTCAGTCCATCATTGGTAATTCATAGCATGGAAATTGTTTTCTTTTGTTTTTCACAGCTGTTGTATATGGAGTTGAGATCTTCACTAAGCTTTCCAACGTGACCTCCAAGATCTTTTTTCAGATTGGAGACAGGTTAGTCCCCACCATTGTGTATGTGATGTTTATTTGAAAGTTTTTGGTGAGGAAATTTGTCAAATTCTTTTTGAAAATCAAGGTATATATAGTATTAAAAGAGTTACACCAAATTACGGAAGATTATGGAGGAAGTTAAACAGATGTTTCCATGTTGATCTTCCTTCAGCAAGACTAATTATTCTATACCAGGGGTCCTCAAACTTTTTAAACAGAGGGCCAATTCACAGTCTCTCAGACTGTTGGGGGGCTGGGGGGAGGGGCATGGTGGGGATGGGGCCTAGCCAGGGTGGTTGTGACTGACTGGGCATGGCCCACTTGATGTTGTTCGTGGGGGTGGTGCCTGTGGGTTTGGGTGGGGTTGAGGAGAGAATCTAGGAGTCTCCGGTGGGTGGGCAGTGGGCAGGAGGCTCATCCTGCAGGATGTGAGGCAAAGTAGGGGGCAGGATAGCTACAGCTGGAAACCTGTTGGCCACCTTGCACTCGCCGTCCTTTGTATGTGGGGGAATGGTTTCCAGCTGCTGTCCCCTCAGCTGGCACACTCTGTGGCACCAGAGCCATTGCCAGCACCAGGCTGGCCGTCCAAGCAGCAAGCGGAGGCAGAGGGGAGGAACGTGATGCGGACTGCTGGACGTGCTTACTCCATTCCACGTCTGTTTTGGCTTGCTGTTGGAGAGCAGGTAGCCGCTGGTCTTCTCAGCTTCTTCATGGGTCTTGCCCTTGGCTTGCATGTGGAACGTGTTCCCCTCCCACACCTGACTGCATAGGCGGATGCACGAGAGGGGCCCTTTGCCAGCAGGCACTGCAGGAAGTGGGGTAGGGCACGGCATTTCCCCATCTGCTACCAGATCCAACAAGTGGCGCCCAACCAGGCTTACCTGAAGAGGGTGGGGTAGGAAGCAATGCCCATCCCAAGGCTGGAGGAAGAGGGCCTTTGAGCCCCAGGCACCAGTTCAGGCAGCGCTCTGCTGAGTTTCCTGCTTGTGCAGAGGGAAGCCCCACTACCCCCGAACCATGCCTTCCTGGAACGCCAGCCGAGCAGGAAATTTGGCTGCAACCCTCAGTTTGGAATGGAGATGCGGAGGGGGTGAGCTGCTTTCAGTCCAGGCAAGGGGCTGCAGCCTCGGGGACACATCTGAAGGAGCTATTTCGGTCGGCAGCACCTCAAAAGTGGTCTGGAGCTGCTGCCTCACAGGACAGGGTGGGACTCGGCTCTCCCTGCCAAGCAGTCTGGTGAAGGAGGCATGTCATCAGGAGTCTCTACCCCTGGCAGTTCCTGCCAGCCGAAGGAGGCAAAGCAGCCAGCTAGAAAGACTGAGTAGAGGTGGTAAAGTATGTTCAGGCCCAGCAGGCAAAAAATGGCCACCGTGAGTGGGGAAAGCCAGATCCCCATCAGAGCTCTGGCTGCCAGGCCCAGCAGAGATGGGGGGGCTGAGGCAGCTGGGCTTGCAGCCATAGCAATGATGAGGATTGAGCTTTTTCCGCTTGCAGTGGCTGTCTTTTGCCTGCTGGGAATGTGCGTGCTTTTACCACGTGCTCCATGCATGGGTCAAGGACAAGACTCCCGAGGGGGCCAAGGAGATGACCAGTAGTGACCTGCTCTCCAATTACAAGCCAAAAGAGATGGGACAGAGTAGGCATCAGCAGCCCCACACCCTCATCACCTTGTCTTCACTCGCAGTGGCAGCAGTAGCCAAAGGCAGAGGCACAGGGAAGAGGCACACGGTTCGGCCTGCTGGATGCATTGGGCAGCCACCTGCCCTGTCTCAGCCACATAGGATGGAGCAAGTCCACATCACGTGTCTCTCCCCCCACTCTGCCTGCTGCCAGTGCCAATGCTGCCTTGCTGGCCACTGCTCCAGAACTGCCAAGCACTGAGTGGGAGAAGGACAGGCAGCCAAGCGGCAGGGGGTGGGGGGAATCAGGTAGAGGAGGAGGCTGTTGCAGTGCCCGCTCCCTAGCTCACTTGCGTCTTGCCAGCCCGCCTTCACCAACAGGCACCCACCAGCTTGCAGGAGCCTCTTTTGGGCTGGGAGTTCCAGGGCTGCCATGGCTACTTGCCCACTTGGAGCGCGCTGGTTGATCCCTGCCCCGAGGCCGGGGATGGATGGACGAAGACCGAGCTAACAGGTAGAGGTGAAAGGTGCAGTTTTCCCCTCCCGGGGCCTCTCTGTATCCCATTTTTCACCTCCCCTGCCCCCAGTAGCACTCTGCAGGCCCAAAAACAGGCCCATTTTTGGCCACCCTCACCTCCAGTAGCACTCTGCAACCTAAAAACCAGCCTGTTTTTGGCTTCCTGGGGCATCCACATGCCCCCTTTTTGGCCTCCCTTGTTTCCAGTAGCACTCTGCAGCCCAAAAACGGACCCATTTTTGGCCTCCAGTAGTACTCTGCCAGCGAAAAATGTTGGCCTTACCTTCCAGTTCCAGTTCGCAGGGCTCGCAAAGGTAGGTCCTGTATTCGGCTGAAGGGTAGGGGACAGCAGGTCAGCGGGGCAATGGAGGCAGGGCAGCCTTGTGGTCCCCTCCGGGCCGGATTAATTGTTTCAGTGGGCTGTATCCGGCCCATGGGCCATAGTTTGAGGACCCGTGTTCTATACCATATATGGATATTATGTTTTCTTTTGATTACCACTTCTGCCACTTGGCCTAGAATAGACTTTAAACTCTTTCTTTATAAAAATTTGTGTTTCACTGGTTAGTTTCCAGTAATGCCACACTGAGGCCTATTTGGGAGACAAGCGTCATACTTTTACTAGAAAATCAGCAATTTCAATTATGACAATTTCAGTGTCAATTCAGCATTTAACAACTCTCAGTTGGATGTCTAGGATCTAGTGTGAAATGTGGTCTGGGTCATCTATGAATGGCACACCATGGAAATGTAACTTTTTTGATGATCAAAACTGGTGCATCTACTTTGCTCCAAACGTTGTACATGTGTTGATAATTGATGTGATTGTCAGCCCTTCAAGATAGACTAGATCAAAAAAACTGACTCCACACACAGGAAGATAACTATACTTCATTGAAATAAGATATAGCAACAGAATCTTGCAGGTTTGCTTATGCTTTACTTTCTTATATATCACTGAGACAGGGAGGAACCAGGCTGAGAATCTTTCTAATATTTTCTCCTTTCCCAGGGCTTAAGGAGTGCTTCTATCCTTGTTTCTGTAACAGCTTTTGAATATCCCCTTCAAGATCCTCTCCATGGTTTTCTACAGAGACAGAGTACAGGTTTCTATATAGTATACTGGCAGAAAAGAATCTGGCTGACTTAAATCTGAATACTTAACTAATTTATGGATCAAACTACACGATTACATTTTCACTATGAACTTATATAAGCTTTATGCCTGTTTAACTGTCATGGCTTACCCTGGAGAATCCTGATAATTACAGTGAAACTGACAAAGGTACCAGATTACAGCATAGGCTTTTTGAACTACACTGGCCTTTAGTACAAGTTTCTTTGTCATTTTTACTGCAACAGATTAACACAATTATCCCACTGGAAATTTGTTCAAAATATTGAAAATTCTGCCACCCTTCTCTTACTGTTCAGAATTCCTTGCAGTTATACCGTAGATATAGTTATAAACTTGTTTCACAATTCTTTGCAATCTATTTATGTGTGTGAATGATATACTTGATTGTGTATAGATTAACAATCCAAGCTGATACATAGACATATTCAGAACACATGGCTAGTTATAAAATAGTAACTACGCTGAGTAATTTGGGGCTATGATATATATTTTTCTAGGAAGAATCTGGGGACAGGTATAATGCTTGTATCTAGAAAGCCACAAAGACACACCAATTGCTTCTTTGTTAAAGACAAATCTTCACAACATCTTCAAGGCAGCCTACTGCTGGGAAAATCTGAAATCAGTCCAAGTTGTTCAGGCATAAAATGGTATTTTCCCAGCTATCATGGGATCTCCCCCACACGCATACTAGGTTGAGCACCAGTTGCTCCCATTTCTGCACCAAGCAGCTCTTGTTATAGTCACTCATGTCCTAGTCATTTCTGAAATAGATTCCTGTAACCTGCTGTACATGGGGCTGGCCTTGAAGGATATTAGGAAGCTGCAGCTGGTGCAAAATGTAGTGACACAGGCATATGCGTTCCTCAATCAACATATATTATATCTTGCTCTGAAAGCTGCATTGGTTGCCAATGTGCTTCCAGATGCAATTCAAGGTGTTGGTAATGACCAATAAAGTCTTATATAGCATGGGACCAGATTTGAGTGAACATCTGTCCTGGATTAGGTCTGTCCTTTCCAACAAGATCAGCAGGATCGGCCATGGTTCCTGTCTATGACAGAGTGCCATCTAGAGGGACCCAAAATGAGGGCATGTTTTCTATGCTAACTGTCCTTTGGAATGCCATTTTAGATTGGCCTTGACCTACTGGCCTTTAGGAGGGCCCTCAGGACATGGCTTTGCTACCATGCTTGGAAGGGAAACAATAGTGGAGAGCATTTACACTGACTTTGTTGAGCTAGATGCAAGGATGGTTTTTGGCCACTGATCAAGTTTTTTTCCTACATGATTTCTTCTACCCAAAGCCATTTGGGTAAGATGGACAGTTGTCCTGTACAAATCAAATCAAACCAAAGAAAGAAAGAAAAAATGTGTGGATTTGATTATTCCTGCCTATAATTGGAACCAGGGGTGAAATCCTACTGGTTTGGACCGGTTTGGGTGAACCGCTAGGGATTATGGGCATCAGTTCACCAAACCAGTAGTAATTATCTCTCCTTGGCCCCACCCACGCCCGGCCAGTCGCTGCTCACCTCTTCCGGCCGCTTGATATTCCATCACAGAATTCAATGTTAAATGCAGCAGAGAGAATGCTAACTTTTCTCCCTCCATTCAGAACAGAGCTGCTGCAGCCTGTCCCTTTAAGGTAGTTCCCAGGAGGGAGGGGGCCAGGAGGGAACCATAAAGGGAGCAGCAGCTCCGTTCTGAATGGAGGGAGAAAAGTTAGCATTCTCTCTGCTACAGAATTCAATGTTAAATGCAGCAGAGAGAATGTAGTCTCCAGTAGGGAGGGGGGAGGGGAGTAGCTAGAATGGAGCCGTTTTCATGAAAGACAGGAAAATGGGGAAGGGGATTTTTCTGCCTGTCATCCATTCCTCAATCTCAGCACAGACTGAGGGAAGGATGGTAGGCAGGAATATTCTCCTCCCCATTTTCCTGCCATTCGTGATAAGGAGTGGCTGGGAGGGGAGGGGCCGGTGAGGAGCCCCTCTATGTGAGTGATGTTGAGTTGGCCATGCCCACCTAGTCACATGACCTAACCCCAACAAACCATGCCCACAGAACCGGTAGGGGAAATTTTTTAATTTCACCACTGATTGGAACTATTCCTAAATGTACATAATTTCTAGCTGTGTTTTTCTGGGTCTCAGGGGAACATAAGCCTAGTTGTATTCTTACATGTGCAAAGACACTGAAATCTTGTCACATCTCATGCAGGAATGCCATATTCTAGCAAGGGATCTCAGCAATTTCACTTGAGATAATTTTTCAACTTTCTACTGATATATGAATGAGCAGGTTATATTATTGGGTGTAATTTTCTCATGGTAGCCCCACAACCCTTGGGTAGAAGGTGGGTGAAAGTGTATGTGTGTGTGTGTGTTTGTGTGTATCTATAAATTACATACATACATATACACATACACTGGTGTGTGTGTGTGTATGTGTGTAAACATTTAATCCATATTACCATAATGAACTGTCCAGCTCAAGGCTTTTTAATACCTATAGTAGTATCCAATTTTAAAATACTTCTTTTAACATTAAGCTGATTCCAATATTGTTTAAAGGGGCATTCAAGCCAAATTTGTCATTTAGAGAAAAATCATAACTTCAAAGTTAGTAAGATGGAAAGAGAAGCTCTATGTCTCACCAATTGATTTCTATTGGAAAACTGGAGTAATGGGCTTTAATTACCTCCTTTTGTTAAGTGTCTCTGGAGGGAGATGTAATAGCAGCTGAGCAGAAGAATTGGGTGTTATCTGCTCAGCTTTTTCTTAAATTCATTAAGAACATTTATTTGCAAGTACAGGTAATAATGCATGCTTTGCTAATGTGGCAATGTAATATCTTCATGACAAAATCTGGGAATCCTAAATTGGGACATGTTTAAATTTTTGACAGAAGTTCCAGATATTTTCTTTGATGGGTTCATTATTGAGAAGCACATTTGGTACAAGTAGTGATGCCTGGTTATGACAGGCTTTGTCAGCTTCCAAAACCACTCAGAACAGGTGAAAGCTGAGTGAAGCCAGCTTCCAACTGAGCTGCTGTTTCAATTGATTCACTTGACTTGTTAGACTCTTATTTTTCACAGCAGGAAAGGGAGGGACTAAGTAAAGTCAATTCTTTTGGAGACCATAATTTCAAGCCACTGGGAGCCCCTTCAGGAAATGTTTCCAGTGCATTGAATAACCATGGTGGGAATAGTTACAATGCATTCTTTTTCAGCTCAATTTGTCTCTGTATGAGCATGAGCCTATTCGCATATACTGTATGAAAGAAAAGAATAGGGTGGCCTGGCATTGCATTCCTCTGTGAAGAGTCATCCTCAGATTAGGAGAATGAGCATAATGAGAAATGGTGTGGGGGTGGGTTGGGGGGGGCAAGGTGCATATCAAAGAGTGCTATCAAACCTAATATCTTCTTATCCTGACAAATCAACCAGAATCTCATCCAACCAGCCTATGGCGCACTGCTATCTCTGTGGGATGAATCAGTAACCCAAGCTGGCGGACAGTGCTCAGCTGTAGTGAAAAGCACCAGTCATAGTGTATTCGGTCCATTCGGATCATTCGACTTCGCTGGACAGAGTCGATATGGAAGATGCCCTCTCGCTTGCGGGCTCAGATTTTCCATCCGTCTCCTATGTCAGTAGACACTCTGTATCGGAAGAGATGGAGCCTCGGGAACCAGAGTTGTCGGAAGATGAGGGCTTACCTCCGGATCAACCTGCATTCACGAGCCTATTTCCCCAGGTTCTGTTTAAGTCATTTCTGTTTAACCCCTCAGCAGGTCATTTCAGATCTCCAATTTACCATTCAGACACTGGCCTCGCACAGCTTCCCTGTTAACATAAAGAAAGCCATCTGAAATCCTCGACTAGAATTCTTCATTTAGGAACTATGATTCTAGAATTATGGTTCCTAAATGACTAGAATTCTTCATTTAGGAACTATAATTGGTCCAGTTGAAGGTAAGGTTTTCCTCTCCCCGGATCGCAACCCGGGTTGAGATCTCTTGTGGCCAGGGTCATAAAAGATAGAAGGGCATCCCCCTTGCTACTCTCAAGACTGTTGGGCAAGATGGTCTCGGTCATTTCTATCGTTCCCTGGGCCAGGTTACACTTTAGAGACCTTCAGTGGTTTCTTTTGCCTTTACAGAAGGGGGCAGGGGTTCCTCTTCAGCCAGAATTGCAGTTCCAAGGGAAGTGCTCGCATCCCTTCGCTGGTGGCAATCCCCTGCAATTTCCAAAGGCTGCCTGTTCCTGGAGACTCAATGGGTGATAGTGACCACTGATACCAGCAAATTCGGTTGAGGAGGGGTGCAAGTCGACCCTACTTAGAATTAGTCTAGGCTAGAGATTAAAACTAATGAATGTCAGCTGTGCTAATATGAAGACCAAGGGTTTCCTGTATTTAATTCCCACTTGAATGTGATCATTAGAACAGGGCTTTGCACTGTTCTGACCATGTTTAATTATGTACAAAGTTTTCTCAAGTAGCTTAACTTTTAATTCATTTCATTGAAGAATGCTTCCTTACCCCATCATTTTTATTAATGATGGGAAATCTAATCCATATTTTATACCAAAATTATTTGCTACTTTATACCAAAAAAGTATTATACTTTTTCCTGCTTTTGACTTTAATTGGGATCAGGATTTTTTGACATGAGGCAGCCACACAGGAGTTTTCTACCTTGCAAATAGTCCATGTCAAGAGTACAAAATGTGGGTGATCTCCAAGTGAAGGTCTCAAAGCAATGCAGATGCTTAAGCGTCCGTCCTCATATCTAATCATAGCATGAAAATACTCCATTAACAATGTCTAAATGAAACATCCTTGGGATGTTGCTTTTGTGTCATCCTCAACTCAAATTGAAGGTGGTTTTAAGTCCTATTAGTTGTTCCAGTTTCAAGATACCATTTCCCTTCTCCTATGTTGATGTTGTTGTGGCACGACCTATGATGTTTCCTCAACAGTAGTCAGGGTCTAGAATCTGCCAAGCAAGTTTTGGCTACTTCAGATTGCTGTGGATATGTCCCTTTCACTCTGGTTATTGGGCATCATCCTCCATGACCATTTTGTCTTGCGTTGCAGAAGAACATGTATGTGACATTATAATATCTGACTAATACACCTGAAAGCATCAGTCACGCTTTACTTGAGATCTTTATATAGCCTAGTTTAATATCCTTTTAAAACTTACAAGACGTATGATTACCACTCTCTCAAGAGTTTTTCTCCTCTTCTTCTGGCACAAGCTTCTATGTGACCATGTTTTGTTTTGTTTTTACTTTTATTACTTGGGGAGGGAGTATAAAAATAAGTAACAAGAAATCCTGTTTTGTTTAATCTTGGCACCAGGATAGAAACAAGGACACCATAAATTCTGGTTCTGCCTTTGGCCCAAAGGCAGTTTAGTGACCTTGGAGCAGTCCCTCTCTCTTAATCCTAGGAAGAAGGCAATGGCAAGCTACTTTTGAAATCTGGCCAAGAAACCTTCAGGCACTCTTTCCAGGTAGTTGCTAGAATTCAGAACAAATTCAATGATACAACCCCCCACCCCCCAAAAAAACCATCTTAGAGTGAAATGTGTCATTTTGCCTATTCCCACACTATTTTGCATGGTCTATTCTTGGATACTGCTGGTCATGGTTATCCAATACTATTCCTGCCTTTTTCATGCAGACTTTATTGATATATGATATGTATATTTACTTTCAGTGTTACATTTCTTTTGTAACTAAAATCTCAAGAATGGTAAGTCTAGGAATAAGGCTTTATTGAAATAGTACTGTGTCAGCGGTGGGTTCTACTTACCTTTACCACTGGTTTACCACTGGTTCGCAACGGGATTGTGCGCACATGCTTGCTTTGCGCACATGCGCACCTTGCTTCTGCGCATGCGCAGATCACTGATGCTGACATCCGGGGTGGTGGGCAGGGCCTCCCGCCAGTTTTACTATAAGTTCTTGCGAACAAGTCCGAACCGGGGGCAACCCACCACTGTACTGTGTCCAAAAAGTCACAAGCATAGAGGAGGGATGCAAAGTGAGGAGTAGGGTTTCCTAGTGTATTGAGAGCTCTTCTTCCTATTCAGTTCCACAATTCTTTTCTACACCAGCAACCTGGCTTATTTTGGACATAAGTTTAGTGTTTTTTCCAAAAAGCACAAGATTAAGGCTCAGACTTAGCCTGAATGACAGGTCACAAATGTATCACACTTGCAAATGTTTTTTAAATGTTATTTTAAAAAAAATGAAGAAAAAAGCAAAGGTGAAAAAAGGAGAAAGTGAACAAGGAAAAAATAAAATTAGGGAGCACAGACAGGAAGGGGGAAAAGCTGTAGAAAAGAATAGATTCTGACTTTCTTTGGTACAGATTTAAACATAAAATACAATGATACTTTCATTTACAATAAACCACAACACATAGTACTTCTATAATCATAAACAAATCTAATCATCAAATCCCAAGATTGACATTTAATTTCCTTTTGCTTGAAATGGACAAGCAAAAGTTAGAAAAGTGTTTTTCAAATAAAAACAAAGTTAGACAAACTCTTTTCTTTACTCAAAGCAAAGAATTTTGCTATCTCTACCAACTCTATTAAATTTTAGTATCCTTTCTTCCATTGTAGGTATTCATGAGTCCTTCCATCTTTGTGCATAAAAAAGCCTTGCTGCTGTTGTCACATATAAGAACGAAGTTCCATGGTTTATTTTTAAAATCTATTTGTCAAACAAATCTAATCTGGCTTCAATCGTATATTTAATTTGAGAATTCCGTGAATTAAAATGCATACCTGATTCTGATATTTCTCAGCTTTCTCATACTGTATGTCTACCAGAGATGATAAAAAGTACCTTCATACATTAAAGGCATCTTATGCATCTTTGACAATTTATTAAATGTTAAATACTAAGGATAAATCATTTTATACAAATTCTCTTTCAAATTGTAATTTGGTAGAAATTTAAATCTTTTACTCCATATATTCTCCCGTTGATCAAACATATACAAAAGCTTTGCTCATTTGATCATACAATCTTTAGCATATTTGTCCTCCACATTAATTTTCAATATAAATTTGTGCAAAAATCTCCACCTTGTCATCTTGAACCACATGAAATGTGGATTAAACTCTCTATACCCTCACTAAACTCCAACCAACCACACATTAAACAAAATGATTGGGGTAGTCTTTCCAATTTACCAATGGAAGGGAAATGGAGCTGGGACAATCCACCAATCACATCAAAGCTTTAAGGAAAGTGTCATTCAGTAATCTTGTTACTGAAAAAAGAATAGGGTTTGAGCACCACCAGTTCAACATAATTTATGCTAGCATTCTGTTATGTTGCTCAGGTTCTAGATCAGGGGTATAAAGCTTGCATTGTCATGGCGTTGTCATGTGACATATCGGGACTTTTTTCCCATTCACTAAATTGGGCATGGGCATGGCCAGCGTGTCATACATCCGGGCTGCGGGCCGCGAGTTTGACACCCCTGTTCTAGATGATAGCATGATCACAGCCACAGGATTCTTGAAATGCCCTTCAAAGTTAAATCCTGATCCAGCCTACTTTTGGAATATAGTCCTTGACATGCCTCACAAAGACTGGCAGTGTGTGCGTCTGTGAGTGACAGAATGTATCTGTGTGTGTGTGTATGAAATGTAGCTCAGATATAAAAAAATTATATGGATAATTTCCATATGCTATATTACAAAGAAGCTGAAAGAATGTAAGAGTCACAGAGCAAAGTAACAGCAAGATCAGGCAGAGGAACAACCAACTGCCTCTCTGAAGCAGCATCCAAAGTCCAGTGCCAAGCCCCCGGCACTAAGAGACAGACAAGCACTGTGATTGCATCTGCTGTGTATAAGCTAGCCACCATAAATATAGTTTATGGGTTTCTTGCTGGTTTGTGGCTAGATGTCCTGCTGATGTCATCTGTGCATACAGTCTGCACTGCTATGTGGCTGCACCATTATCCTTCTGTTTTATTATTCTTCCCCTGTGGATCATGTTATTCACTGTTGCATTCTGCTTCTGGCCTTCTCCTTGAACAGTTATGCATAACTGTTGGCGCTCTCATTGGGCACATTGAGAAGGATGAGCTTCGATGCCACGAGACAGATGGTGAATTTTGTCTGTGGGCCTAAGACCTTGATTAGAGGGAAGGGCTTGGATAGTTTCTAAGGCATGCTGTTTTCTTGGAGTAGAAGCCTGTAACACTATCTGCCAAGGTTTCTAAAGGCAACTGTAATAGGAAAGTATCTTGATACAGACAGATTGAGCTGTCATTTGAACCATTTTCTGGAGCACCCTCAAAATGATAATTTCTAAGCAAGAGTGATACAGTACAACTGTGGTTTTTAAACAAGTTCTTAAAATGCCCTCAGATTCCTTAGGAGCCGATTAGAGTAATTTTAAATAGAAAATCACAAGCATATGTCCCAATTCAGCTGCTATCATATTTAGAGATGTCTTATTCTATTTATAATCCCAGACCCACTCACCCTCCCTCCCTCCTTCCCTTCTTTCCTTTCCTTCCTTCCTTCCTTCCTCAGATATATATATATATATATATATTACATAGGTAAAACCTGGCTAGAGAGAATATGCACATAAAAGCCTATGAAAAAAGAAAAAAGATACATTATGCCTTTACAGGGAGGATAATTAGGAAGTGGGTGTGGCTCACCGAGGACGCCTTAAGAGGCAGAAATAGCTATCTGAGTCTCCCAGAAAGCAACACAGAGTTGCAGTTTGTCAGCAGAAAAAGGGCCCAAGAACTTGTGAATGAGATTTCACAGAACCTAGGGCTGTAGAACAACTAAGTTTACATAGGTAAAACCTGGCTAGAGAGAATATGCATATATATTTAAATTTATATACCGCCCTTCTCTTGAAGGACTCAGGGCGGTGAACAGCCAAAGGTAAACACATAGAATACAAAATTTAAGAACAATTTAAAAAACAAATTAAACAATTTTGGCCCAACAATTAAAATACCCCTTTTAAAATTCAAATTAAAATTTAGCAATTGGAGAAGTTAGGCCACCCCAGCTTGTTGAAATAAAAAAGTATTGAGGGCCCGGCGGAAAGTATGTAAATCCGGGATCCTCCGTATCTCTGGGGGGAGCTCGTTCCAGAGGACAGGTGCTCCCACAGAGAAAGCTCTCCCCCTGGGGGCCACCAGTCGACATTGTTTGACAGATGGCACCCCGAGGAGCCCCTCTCTGTGGGAGCGTACTGGCTGGTGGGAGGCTCTTGGTGGCAGAAGGCGGTCTCGTAGGTATCCAGGTCCTAAGCCATGGAGCGCTCTAAAGGTGGTCACCAACACCTTGAATCGCACCCGGAGGACCACCGTGAGCCAGTGCAGCTCGCACAGGAGAGGTGTTACATGGGAGCACCATGATGCTCCCATAATCACCCGCACGGCTGCATTCTGGACCAGTTGGAGCCTCCGGGTGCTCTTCAAGGGGAGCCCCATGTAGAGAGATTATAGTAGTCCAGGCGGGAAGTGACGAAGGCATGAGTGACCGTGCGCAAGGAGTCCCGATCCAGAAAGAGACACAACTGGAGAATCAGGCGAACCTGATAGAAGGCCCCCCTAGCGACGGCCGTCACATGTTCTTCTAAGGACAGCTGTGCATCCAGGAGGACACCCAAGTTGCGAGCCCTCTCCATGGGGGCCAACGACTCACCCCAATAGTCAGAGATAGCACCAGCTGACTATATACTATATCGGGACACTGGGAGCCACAGCCACTCGGTCTTGGAAGGGTTGAGCTTGAGCTGTTTCTTCCCATCCAGATCCACACAGCCTCCAGACAGTGGGACATCACGTCAAGGGCATCAGTGGTCCAGGATAGAAATGTACAGCTGAGTGTCATTAGCGTACTGATGGAACTTTACCCCGAAACCACGGATGATCTCACCCAGCGGCTTCACATAAATGTTGAACAGAAGGGGCGAGAGGACTGACTCTTGCAGCACCCCACACACAAGGTGCCATGAAGTCAACCTCTGGCCCCCTGTCAACACAAACTGCGACCGGTCAGAGAGAAAGGAGGAGAACCACCGCAACACGGTACCCCCCACCCTAACCCTTCCAACCAGCGCAGCATGATACCATGGTCGATGGTATCAAAAGCCGTTGAGAGATCTAATAGGACCAGGACCGAGGAACAACCCCTATCCCGAGCCCTCCAGAGATCATCAACCAATGCGACCAATGCCGTTTCCGTGCTGTACCTAGGTCTGAAACCCGACTGGAATGGATCAAGATAGGTACTGGGGGAACTGTCGCGCCACCACACTCTCAACAACCTTCGCCACGAAGCGGAGGTTGGAGACTAGACAATAATTTGCTAAAACAGCCGGGTCCAGGGAAGGCTTCATCCAGGTACTGGGGGAACTGTCGCGCCACCACACTCTCAACAACCTTCGCCACGAAGCGGAGGTTGGAGACTAGACAATAATTTGCTAAAACAGCTGGGTCCAGGGAAGGCTTCTTGAGGAGGGGCCTCACCACTGCCTCTTTCAAGGCGGCGGGAAAGCAACCCTCTCTCAAAGAAGAACCCACTCTCAGATATAAAATGCATTTGCATTGTTGAAATATATTCAGACATTTTCTCTTAAATATTAAATGCAAAATAGATGTTTCTACTCTTAGCTATGCTCTAATGTTTCTCCCATCCACAAAGAAGCATTTTCCTTAGTTTACCCCCCTGCCCCCACCCCATTAACTTATTGATAAAGATTTAATCATTTTAAAAGTCTTTATTTCCCTGCTCATGAATTATAAAAACAAATGCATAATTGCTTGTACCATTACATACATACATACATACATACATACATACATACATACATACATACACATACAGTGTCAGTAACTAGGAAGAATGACTTCAGTGGAAAACATCTTCAGTGCTTTGTTTTTATTCATATTCTAAGCCATTCTCAGTAAAATTTCTCCATTATGATTGGGGGCATTCCATTGTACTTAGTGTTCAATCAAGTTTTGGCACTGTATGTAATGCAGCCTGCCTGACAAAGTTATGTCTGTGTTTCCAGAATTCTATTTCTTTCTGAATCAAGTCTCTGTAATCAAAACATTGGGATGGTGAAGTACTTAAGGTAATGTTGCTCAGAGCAAGAATGAGTGGAAGCATATGGAGATCAATTGAGTTATTCATAAGGAGCCACTGCACTGACTGAAAAGGCTGCCTGCAGTTTCACTGTCTCCGGATGTTCTTCTCTCCAATTCATTTTAAAATAAGTTGCTAGTCAGAGTTAGACAAGAAATAAATTCAGAAGAAAAAGCAATGCTAAATAACTGTTATTCCTATGTCAGTGCAAGAATACTTAGACATTTTTAATGCATTTTACCTATTTTAAGTGTGCATATGTACTAAATATATGTACTAAATATATACTATCATAATATATACATATATGTTTCAGTATACCAGAAGTGGAAAACCTTTTGCTCTCCAGAGTGCAATACATTTCAATTCTCATTACCCCCAGGAAATGTGGTTGGGGATGATGACTGCACAATTATAAAAAATGTATTTGTTCCTTCAGGTGAGTTTTGACTCCAGGCAACTACCTGGACCAGTCCCTGCAGTTTTCTTGTCAATATCCAAAAACCATTAGGGAATTCCTGGAAGCTTGGCATTCAGACAAATCAGATACGTATAGACACATAGAGATAATACGTACATACTGTACATACATACATACATACATACATACATACATACATACATACATACATACATACATTATTTATATAAATAATTATAAATAATCAAAACACATCTTCTTTAGAGTAAAAATAAAAGATAAAGAGGAATTGGTGTATTTCAAGACATGGGGAAGATTCTATGTATGGTTAGAAAAGAAATATGAATAAAAGATGATAGATAAACAAATTAGATAAGAGAAAGATGAATGAGGGAGAAGACAAAAAGTAATAGAAACCCAGATGACACCAGAGTAAATGGAAAAGGGGGATGGGGGGGAAGAAAGAATGTTATAATATGAATGTACAATTATGATGATAGAAGTGACAGACTAGGCAAAACTGAAAGGAAATTGGAAAGGAACTATATATTAATATAAAATTGGGGATGCTCAGATACCAAATAGGGGAAATATTAGACAACAAAGGAGAAAGAAAGAAGAGAGGAGTAGAGGATAAGATAGAAGAGGAGAGGGAGAGAGAGGAATGGAAGAAAGGAGGAAGGAGAGGAAGAAAAGATAGGGAAAAGGTTAGGAGAGAGCGTTAGAAAGGGGGGAAAGAGGGGAGGAGTGGGGGAAACGTAGGGAAGAGGAAGGAGAGGAGGAAGGAAGAAAGTAGGAGAGGAGAGGAGGTAGGGAAGGGAAAGAAAGAAGAAAGAGAAGGTTTGTTGTAAAATGAGAGGAAAGAAAGTAGGGTAGAAGAGCAACCCTGAAGGCAATTAAAATGTTTTATTGTTATGCTTTCTTTAGAAAAAAATGTGTATATGTATGATTAATTATGGATAAGAGAATGTACATTTACAATATGTGTATAAGAAATAAAAATAAAAATCTTTTTTTTTAAAAAAAAAAAAGAACATTCCTTAATAGCCAACACTCAGATAAGCAGGAAATAACACCAGACAAATAGGCAGAAAGCAATACTTTAATTCATGTAACTACCAGGAAGAAAAGCAAATGACCACCAAAACTGGCAGGGCATGTTTATGATACATAAACAGTGAGCAAAACCCACACTTACACTGATAATGTTACCTAACTGTGTAATAAAATGTATCTAAGCAAATAACCAAGCTCAGATTCCACTGTCCAGTTGTGGGGTATATATATTCTCTTCTATGGATAATAATGTTCTTTTATTAATATTGCTTGTGAAAAAATGTTTTTCACTGATTTGGTTTTAATGATACTGTTTCAATCATACTGCTTTGTGTTGCTTAGAATCATATGACTGAATTGTTTTAAAAGCATGTAATAAATTAACTACAAACACAGTCATTCCCCATAGAAATGTGGTCAGCCTAATTTCATCTGGACTCTGTTTCTTTTCTAGTTTGTTTTGTGGTACCTTTGCTATTATAGCAACCAAAACTGTACACAACAAAACTCAGCCGGAAACATATTAATTCATAGTTAAAGTCATTTTTATCATGAATTTACCATTTACTCAGCTGACAAACATTGAATCAGATTTTGCTAATTGATTGGCTAGCATAATAGTGAAACAGCCTTGGCAAGGTCTATCTATCAAAACGTTACAATTGCAACTAAATAAGAGTGAGAAAAAAGACAAAGAAATTAAGAATAAAGAAGAACCTTGAATTATTCAAAGAAAGGTTGAAAGATTCATAAGAGATAGTGAAAACTTCATTGCAGTTGTAGCAAAGGCCCAAGACTGAAATTTGTCCACACTTTTCCATGGAGGTAAAACTGGTTGAATTAATAAGACTCACTTTCAAGTGAAACACGCACAAAATTGGATGGTGGGGGATTAAGCCAAGGGACGCAATGTTAGTATAGAGGAGAGGTTTGAGAAAAAAGAGACAGTTAGGAGGGATCAAATTAAGAATTCTGAAAAGGGGGAAGTCCAACTATAAATACAGTATATGCACCATTAGCTCTCTAGGTCATAGTTTGTATCACAAAGCTTTGGGAGCTACAATCTTAATTATCAAGTTTCATCAAGATTAAAAGACAAGACAAGAGAAGAGGGAGGGAGAGAGAGAAGGAGGGAGAGAGTGAAAGAGAGAGAGACAGTGAGCACCACACTTCTTTGAGTAATAAATTATTCATGACTTTTAACTATCAGATATAATTAAAATTACCTGCTTTCAGTAGATCTGTCATTAGCTACAATTTCCTCTTTTTAAAAATAGGACTGTTTCACGCTATCATTTTCTAACAGCTGGCTCCTCTATGAATGTGAATCACACATCCAAACTTTTATCCAGACATGTTGTGTTCTCCTGGCACTGTGTGTCTCCCTCTCCCCCCCCCTCCATTTTATTTTGTTTTAATTTTTTTTATTATTATGCCGGTCAGTAGAGCAAGAGGACGCCTTCTTCATAAGTAACGATATTCAATGAAATAAAGAGTTGTTGCTCATTTTAAAATCATAGCTGAGATATCAGATGAATAAATGCATTTTACACTGGTAATTTTCTACCTGTCTAGCCTGGAATATTAATCATTGCATAAAACCATAGGGTATTTTTAAGCAGTAGCAGTAGTTTTTTTTTTTTTTAATGCTTCTTGACTTTGATTTACTTATGTTAGTTTTTATGTTTTTCTTAATGTTTTTTTCTCTTAAAATGAATTTCAGGACCTGTTTTGGAAACTGATATTTTGAAGAGTGATTATATTTAAGAACATTAAATAAATGAAAATAAACTAGACAGATCAAAATCTTGGGGAAACATGTCATGATTTTTTAAATATAGGATTCAGCTCATCACTTTCATACTATATGAAAGGTTCCAATTACAACTTTAGGTTCTATCCAGAGGGAGGAAAGAAAGAAAGGCAAATATCCGAAGCAGTGTCACCGAAACAAAAGTAGAAGGGCATTCTATGTCAGTTCGTTAATTAAATGCTACAGAAGCATATCTTAAAGAAACAAGCAAAATATGTGATCACAGTGCAAGCAAGGATTAAGAAACCCAAGCACCTGAACAAAAGTTCGGGGTTTTGAGTATAAGGCAGTAAAGCAGGCAGGCAGTAGTCAAGGTGGTTTCAAATGATTAGCTAGCTTCATATGTCTCTATGCATCAGGATAGATGCATAGATGCATTTCTTCTCATTCTGATGTTAGGCTGTAAATATATAATTTTCATTTATAATGTTCATAAATGTCCAAGTTATTATATTAATGGTTCCATTATGCATCAGGATCTAGCAAGATTAGATCCTCTAATAAGTCTCAAGATAGGCTTCCTTGTATTTAGGATATATTATCCCTTGTAAGTTTCTTCCTATGCACATTTAATAATTGTGTGGATTATTATAAATAAACCTCCTAACTTCAGTAGTTCATGATAAATTTCTAGTATATACGTTAATCAGCTGTTGTTAAAATTTTGGTGCCATTATGAACTTGAGACCATGCCTATAATAATAAAGTAATCCTCATATATCTGAACCAAAACTCCAAAACAGCACTAGGGCAGCATATTAAAGGTCAGTAGTGATGGGTTTAGCTGCTCAAATTATCTGGAGCACATAAGACTGAGGTAGGAAATAAAGACTATAAACTGGAAACAAATCATATACTTTCACAATCTGTAGGAGGATTAGGATTTTCATCCTGGAACATTGCAGAGCTTCTAACAGTTAAGAAATAAATCAAGCAAGTTTAAATTAAATTGCCCAAAATAACCTCCTCTTCCCTCAACTCATACATCTGAATAAGGCAATTATAAAAGGAGAAAGTGAAACAATACAATGTGCACAATGTGGACCAGCTAATGGTTTCAGAATTAGAGAAGTAATGAAATATTTCTAGGTTGAAATTACCTATTTGTATTATGTATGTCATTCTCTAAATTGCCATCTAAAGCTGCCCATCAAAAAGTCAACCTTCCCTCTGCCAACCCTTCCTTATTAAGGACTCTTCAATTGTCAACCATTATTTTATGTCGGCTCTTTGATGAGATTTAGTACTATGATGTGCTACTTCTAGGAAAGAACAAAACATTTCTTTATCTCAACGGATATTTCTTGGAACAGAGAAAATGATAATCAAAGAAATATTGGGAAATGATTGGTGTTTTTAACACAACTCCTGGTGCATTTCACCCAGTTTCTTGTTTTTCACATAGTGGGTTCATTGAAATTATGCTTAGCACCAGGGATGGGCTGCTGGGGGTTCACAGGGATTCGGGAGAACCTCTAGCTAAGATTCTGTGAAGTTCGGAGAACCCCCAAATTCCACTCCTGGCTGGCCCCTCCCACCCCCACCTGGACCAGGAGTCCCAACACGGCCTGTTTTGGATGGAGGTAAGTGCAGGGTGCACACAGAGGCTCAGGGAGGGCGAAAAACGGGCCTACCAGAAGTTTGAGAAGGCCCTCCAGAGGGCCTCCAGAGCCTGGGAGGCTGTTTTTGCCCTCCTAGAGGCTCGAGAAAAGCCTCCGGAGCCCGGGGAGGGCAAAAACACTCCCCTGCCATGGTGTAGGAGGCCAACTAGGCCAGCAATTGGGCAGAGAACCCCTTGCTAAAATTTTTGAAACCCACCCCTGCTTAGCACTGTAAGAACAGAATGAAGTTTATCAAAGGAGACTCAAATTATAATAAAAAAGTCACTTTTCATGCAAGTCCAGCAGAACATGGACATATTTATATCATTCTTTTAGCAACATTAAAAAAAAATACTTTGCCACTTCCTTCTTCTAAATTGTTTTGCAACTTCCTGTTTAGTCAACAGCGATTTCCTGATGGCTTCCCACTGGGTATTAATCCTGGTTAGCTTTGTAAGAATAGCCAAAGATGATCTGATGCTGATTCCTACTGTGTCCCATATCTTAATTCTTTATTCTTTGTCAGATTAACAATGAAGTGACAAACAGGGAATAGTAAACTTTGTGACTGCCTTGTCTTCGATTTATGTAAATAAAAAAAAGAAAAATAAACTTCTCAGCATCTCTTTGCACCACAGATTGGCAACTGGGAGATAAAAGTAGAATCACAGAATTGGAAAGGTCCTAAGAGGTCATCAAGCCCTATTGCCCCTTGCAATCTGCAGAATTCATTACACCACATTATCCCCAGTGGATGATTATAAACCTTCTGCTTGAAAACCTTCAGTGAAGGGAAATCTCTTCATGCAATAATGACCCAGAGTACCTTAAATAGTGGGATGGACAGAGCCTAAATTTGATAAATAAATAAATCTCTTTGACTGACTTAACTGTCAGAAAGGTTCTTCCTGATATCTAATTTGTACCTGTATCTTTGAAGTTTCATCCCATTAGTTCTAATCCCACCCATCTGAGCAAGTGAGAATAAGTCCAAACTCTCAAAGATGCTTTTCAAAAGGCAACTGGACTTTCTTTGTTTTTCCTTGAAGATGTTTCGCTTTTCATTCAATAAGCTTCTTCCATTCTTCAGAAGAATGGAAGAAACTTATTGTATGTGAAGCAAAACGCCTTCAAGGAAAAACAAAGAAAGTCCAATTACTTTTTGAAAAAGTACCTTTGGGACAACCATGACCTGGATGACTGAGAATCTCCATAGACTTTAGTCCAAGTTTGGACTAAAAGTCCAAACTTTTTATAATGTAACTGTCCTTCAGGTATTTGAAGATAGCTATCATGTCCCCTCATGATATTGAAATTACTCAAAACTGCTGACAACTTGTGTTTCCCTAAATTCATTGTATTTCTCATGACAGCTTTCATTTAGAACTACCATTTCCAGCAACCCCCATCAGTGCAACCAATTATGAAGAATGCTGGAAGTAGTAATGCAGCATCTTCTGAAATGACACAAGAATTTTTTTTTATTTACTTATTTATATCCTGCCTTTACTATTTTCATAAATAACTCAAAGCAGCAAGCACATTCAATACATAACTTCCTCCTATTTTCCCCAAACAATAATCTTGTGAGATGAGTTTATCTGAGAGAGAGAGAAAGTGAGAGAGTGATTGGTCCAAGGTCACCCAGCTGGCTTTCATGAGGACTATGAAGGGACTATGACTCAGGGTTCACCTCTGGTGAAAGAAAAAGTTAGAAAGGTTAGAAAAATAGCTAAGGATAAAAAGGAGCATAGGGGAAAAAATGAGAAGAAGAGATTTAAGCAAAAACAGTTGTAATCAGGAGACAAACAGAAGGAAAAACAGAATTGACTCAACCTTAACGAAATGAACAGGAAAGAGGAAACAGTTCTCTTCTTGCAGCAAGTTTGCTCAGCTGAGATTTTTCTTTCTACAGGTACAGTGGCAGGCAGGAACAAGAATTTGGGCCAATGGAGAAAGCTTCTTGCAGACTTGATGGAGATAAAATTGCTTAGATAAAAGCAGCCAAAGGAGTTTGGAACTATTAGAAGGAGAAAGTGAATCCAAGCCACGTGGTCAATGATTGCAGAGATCAAGTGAAATTACAAAGATGACAATCCAGAGAGACTGATTTGTTCATCCAGAGAAAGTGTATACCCAGGGAGAGATCCTGTTCATTAAAAGCAAGCAAATCACAAATTTTGCCAATGGAGCTCTCTAAACTCTTATGTAGAGCAGTAATGTTAGAATTAAGAATATATTACAAGAGGTATTATTTCAAGAAGTCAAAAGTCAAGATTGATCTCTGCTCTCTTGGGTGCTTTCAAGCAATTTTCAGTGGATTCAAATTAGAGGCCACATCATTAAGGTCCCTGACTGATTCAATCTTGCTACTAATAAAGAACTCATCTTGAAGATTTTCTGCAAGCTGTATGTATTATCTTAATTCATGAGGTCCTCAACATTTCAGTGCTGGAATGTATGGCTTAAAAAATAGAAAGGAGCTGAAGTTTATTAGAACAGGATGAGTCCTTTTTTTTCATTAGGTTGCTTTCCCGCATTGTCCATTTTAAAATCAAATCTTTTATTTCTCTCCAACTGAGGGGAGAAAATGTCTTAGAAATGACAGCATGATTTCACTATATTAAAGAAATTCGGCGCCAATATTCTGTATTATTGAAGGAGTGACAGAAATTGCATATAGCTTTCATCCTCAAACTTTAAAACTTTAGGCAATAAGTTTCTGGGGTATGATCTACGACTCCTTGTGAAAAGATACAAATCTTCTGATGAACAAATCTAGCATTTTATTCCTCAGAATTATTTAACTTCTTGATTGTAAGGGCTGTTTGCTTCTACTATTTACAAATTTCCAGAAAACTGTCTGCAAAATATTTGTGGTTGTGGTTGTGTTGTCTTCTTCTAACGTAGCCCTAATTTTGGTTGTAATTGGTCTAGGTGAAACACTTTTTGCAAACAATTGTTCCACAGGAAAATCTATTTTCAAGTATGACTTTCTCTAATGTATTCAGTGTTTATATACTCTTGTGTTTATTTTGTAAATGTTCTTGTGCACACATACTTTGTACTTTTACTATATAACCCCAGCCTTGGCTGTCCCCAAAATGTCAAGATATGTTTGGCCTTGAAAAGTTGCTCATCCCTAATATAAAGGAAAAGGTTAACTCTTCCACATAATGTTTCAATTTATTTCCAGACAAACTTGCACTGCTTTTTATTATGGTTCATTGCACAGTCATCCAGATGTTTAGACTGGATTTGGCATTTTTACCCACCTATTGAGTCCTTCCCAAGGATCTGGGATAGCGAGATGGTATTTGATGGCATTAAACATATTATCATAGGATGTAAGCTGTTCCAATAAAGTTCTCAATGACAAAGTAGGACATAAATGCTGGCACTATCGTTCCTTAGTTGTCCCTACAAAGTGCCTAAATCTAGTTTGGGAAAAAATCCAAAAAAAAAAAAAAAGGTAAACAGTTTTCCTGACGACTTAAAAGTAGATCTTGGGAAGAGCAGAAGAGGAAGAAGTCACATAATATTCACTCCCAGCTGTTCCCTAATAATGTATTATTCAGGACAATGGAATTGTATACCAAGCATAGTCAACCCCATTTCACTCAAGCCAATGGTGGTTCAGTTGCTAAGACACTGAGTTTGTCTATCGAAAGATCGGCAGTTCAGCGGTTTGAATCCCTAGTGCCACATAACAGGGTGAGCTCCCGTTACTGGTCCCAGTTTCTGCCAACCTAGCAATTTGAAAGCACGTAAAAAGGCAAATAGAAAAAATAGATGGGAAGGTAACAGCGTTCCATGTGCCTTTGGTGTTTAGTCATGCCGGCCACATGACCACGGAGACATCTTCGGACAGCGCTGGCTCTTCAGCTTTCAAACAGAGATGAGCACCGCCCCGTAGAGTCTGGAACGACTAGCACATATGTGCGAGGGGGACCTTTACCTTAACTTGTTTTCATCAGTAAAAGCCATCAATGGTCAGTATATAAAAAAGGAAACAAAAACTGCAAAAAAAAATTCATTCAAAACTGACAACCTAAATATTTGACAATTTGGGAGTAATTAAGTTGTAGGAGCAGAAGAGCCTAGGCCTTCAACTCATCTTCCATTGAGCATCTTGGTCAGTATCCAGTAAGTTTTGGTGCGATATGTTTTCTCTTTCGTAGAAAGAAAATTGACCTTTTCAAAATTCCAGCCTTGCTCTCTGGTATCTGTGAAGTCCGAGGATCTGTGGGAAGCACGAACAAACTTGTTTTTGAAGATTTATTCCTTCACTTGATGCATGGTGCATCGTGGGGGTGAGACTGCATACTAAATGTACTGAATCAGGAAGGAAAAATTCATATTAAAAGACTTGTAAAACCATCTCAGAAAATTAATTTTATGTTTAGTAAGAAATGTATTTGCTAGCCATTTACAAAATATCACAATTAGATATATCCTTTTGATTTGAGCAAGGTCAGATATCATATGCCAACAAACGTCTTTACCAGTGAAGCAGTGGTGGGTTTCAAAAATTTTTACTACCGGTTCTGTGGGTGTGGCTTGGTGGGCATGGCATGGCATGGCTTGGTGGGTGTGGCTAGGTGGGCATATCAGGGGAAGGATACTATAAAATCTCCATTCCCACCCCATTCCAGGGGAAGGTTACTGAAAAATCCATTTCCTTCTGATCAGCTAGGACTTGGGAGGCAGAGAATAGATGGGGGCGGGGCCAGTCAGAGTGGTATTTACTGGTTCTCAGAACTACTCAAAATTTCCGCTACTGGTTCTCCAGAACTGGTCAGAACCTGCTGAAACCCACCTCTGCAGTGAAGGTAAATATTGCAGCTGATAGGGTATATCATATGCAAATGCTGTTTTCTTGACTCTTCCCTAGTAATACTGGAACAAACAATGGGGACATATGAAACTAAAAATGGTTCAATATCCAATGATGACAATGATGATCTAGTACTAGGGCTGTCAGAGTTTCAAAAATGTTTTGGAACAAATGCTTCCGTTTTCATAAATACACCCTCCATGCTATTCATTAAAAGATCCAATACTTACTCAGGCTTCCAGGCAAAACTAAAAGAAAAATAATAATGATGATGCTTCAGAGAATCTATTCATTAATTAAAATTAAGGTGACTCTTAAAACAGCAGCCAATTTCCTTTCCAATTCCCATGGAAGCCTGAAAAACATTAAGTTCCTTTAATGAAGAGCAGAAGGAGGGTGTTGTGTTCAAAGTCCCAAGAAATTCTTCCTAGAATTTTCATTTGCATTTCTTAATACTACTTTTATAAGTTGATGTGAATACCATGCATCCAAAAGTATTTTAGTGTTTTATGCAATCCACTGAGGACCTTTTTTACACTAAAAATTGGAGCTAAAACAATTGAGTGGGACATTGCTTTAGCATAACAATTAAAGCTTGAACACTTTAATTTTGACTGATCCTAAAAGCTTAGCATTTCAGACCTGGTTAACAATTTGGCTATAAGAAAGCCAGCAAATCCCAGACCTGAGGCTGGACTGGAAAACTGAAAAACTATTCCAGAAGAAGGCAATAGTAAACTCAGTTTCCCAGGAAACTAAAAAAAAAAAAAAGGAATCATTTAGTTAACTAAGCAAAAGTTCAAAATAATATGATTAATCATGCTGCCTCCTTGGTTGGTACTGGTAGTTCTCAACTTATGTCTGTCATTGAACCTGGAATTATAGTTGTAAATCAAGGCAGTCATTAAGTGTGTCACTATGTAACTATGAATGATTTTATGACCTTTTTGCAATGGTCATTAAGCAACTGTGGCAGTTGTTAAGCAAACACTATGGTTGTTAAACAAATCCAGTTTCTTCAATTGGCTTTTTTTTTTTTTTTTGCCAGAAACCAAAGTAAACAAGGGAAACTGGCAAAAATCATCAAACTTCTCAGTCACATGATTGCAGGACACTGTAAATGTAGATAGACAATTTATTTATTTGTTTGGCCATATTTCTATGGTTGCCCATCTCACAAACAAGTAATATGTGAGGTTTTTACTGCTACCAATCCCAAATCATAAAATCATTTGAAGATTCTGTGTGGATTAGTGATCTTTAGGAGAAACAGATAACTAATCTTTAGAAACATGCTATTTATAAGCATGTAGGTACTGAATATGATAAAAATAAAATGTAACATCTGTATAAGATGTATTTTAATATAAATCAAAAGTGATAGGGAAAGTGATAAATGTAATCATAAAATATTTTGGATAGCTAATACCTTGGATGCCTTGCATTTTGATTTCTCAAATATCTTCTACACAACCAATAGTGTGGTACAGAAGTGTTTTATTTCAAGATGTTTGGTAATCTTCAAAAGGTCAAATAGTGTATATATAGTTGCAACAATAGTCTAAGGATGCATATTATCCTAAAAATCCTGTTCAATATCTAACTTTCACAGACATATGAATGTTTGGATTGGGTAGGGTTATAATAATCATAGAATATTATTTCTCCTGCCAGAGCCTCAAGGCAGATGACGAATTTGATTCCATGTTTTATCAGCATAATGTAGGAGAAGAACTCTATGAACATTTCCACAATACTGACCCAAATGGCAGGTGATGACTCAGTGCCTGGAAACTGTGAGGCTCTAGTTGTAGAAGAACTTACTCTAAATCAACCCTAGCAAGATGGAATAGAATGGGGTTTGAGGCTATGATGGGATGTGAGAATAACCTTGAGAGATGGGAGGAAGACCTGCAGCCTAGACAACCATTTGATATTTGGTCTGGTCTACACAGGGCTATCTTAACAGCATTATGGGCCCTGGGCAAAGCAGTGTACTGGGACCCCTACGACAACTACTCACAGGAAAAAAAATGTACTGTAAATGGTCAATAAAATTAAACATATATTTATTTTATTGGCACTTCCAACAAAATTGGTGTTGAAACATTAAAAACATGCTGTGCAGCAACAACTAATCAACATGATAAACATTTGAACAATACACGAGGCTTGAAAAACACAATAATACTCAGTAAGTCATACAGTTGCTGTATTTATATGATACAAGATACATTGAAGGGTTAACATACACAGATTAGTATGGGACCCTTATGCTTGTGGGGCCCATGGACAAGTGTACATCAGGCCCATGTGTTAAGACAGCCCTGGGTCTATGTTGCAGGGCTGATGTCAATTTTGAGACCCTGAAATTTAGCAGAACCCTATCAATGGTGGGTTTCAAATTTTTTTACTGCCAGTTCTGTGGATCTGGCTTGGTGGGCGTTGCATGGCTTGGTGGGTGTGGCTTGATGGGCATGGCAGGGGAAGGATACTGTAAAATCTCCATTTCACCCCACTCCAGGAGAAGGATATTGTAAAATCTCCATTCCCTCCCCACTCCAGGGAAAGGTTACTGCAAAATTCCCATTTCCTCCCGATCAGCTGGGACTCGGAGGCAGAGAATAGATGGGGGTGGGGCCAGTCAGAGGTGGTATTCACCAGTTCTCTGACCTACTCAAAATTTCCGGTTCTCCAGAACTGGTCAGAATCTGCTGAAACCCACCTCTGAACCCCATCCTTTTAGACATTCTAGAGACCTTAAAAAGCTGGCTTTTCCTCCAACGTTTGGGCTGAAGCACAATTATTGTGGTTTATATGTATTAAGGATTGTTCCTTTAGGGTGCCAAGAGTTCTTCTTATTTATTTATTTGAATTTATTAGCTGTCCAATGGACTCTTTTTTATTTTTTGTAATTTTTTTTAGAATGTTGGTTATTGTTTTTACTGTTGCTGTGAGCTCAGAATTATAATTCATAAGATGGGCAGTCATATATGTCTTATAGATAAATGCATAGATAAATAAATGGGGGAATGTGTAAATTTAGTATTAAACAAAATGTAAGTATATCAATTTTAAAATCCGGTGGTTTTAAAATCCAACAGACAATATTTCCTCCCTCTTTTCATAAGAACCTAAAAATCCAACTTTCATTATGGTGATTAAAATCAGAGTTCTACTAATAATTGATAAAACAGATTTACTACAGGTATATGTATTGTAATTATTGTTTCTGTGAATTAAAAATGCTGTTGTTAGGCTATTTTGGCTCAGTTCTTTTACTGTATGAAGAAATGAATGGAAAAATAGCTGTTTTTCAGCAATGAATGATAGTTTCTGTTTATTAAAATGTATGCCATGTGATACATTTTTCATATTTCAAAATTATTATCACATATAAATCTCATAATACCCATTCAATTAAATATACTTCCCAAGTCAGTTTTGCACACACACATACAGGCCACAGACATACAGTGGCTGCATTTTGCCCTCTGCATTAAGTTAAAGTTTATTTAATCGTAATTTATTTAATAACCCAGGACTGGTTGGTTCACAAAAAACACCAAGTCATGAACTATTGTTTATATACCACAATAGAGAGTTTTATAGCATACATTAAGTGAAAACTGAAATAGCGTTAAGGCTTTTCTTACAAATGTTAAAGGGGAGCTCCACATCATTGAACTTCAGCCTAATGCTAAAAATGTTCAATATGGAAATAGATAGTAACAAACACACACATAAACACACATTATAAAATCAGTACAAATTGTAAGATCTCATTTGATAATTGTTTCTGAAGTGAAAGCACTTCTAATAACACTCTAATTAAAACACAACAATTATCTTCTGCAATTTGCTTTCATAAGATTGTATGCTATGAAAGGAATCTGTGCCTCTTACAGCAATCACATACTGTATCAGTGGTGGTTTGCCCCCGGTTCGGACCGGTTCGCAAGAGCCGGTAGTAAAACCAGTGGCAAGCTCTGCCCACTGACCTGGACGTCATCAGGAAGTTTCTGCATGCACAGTTCCATTGTGAACCAGTAGTAAAGATAAATAGAATCTACTCCTGTACTGTATCCTACTGGTTTGATTTTGCTAGTCTGACAAATTATACTCCAAAATTAACAAAAGGAACTATGAAATGTTTGTAATCTACTTCCTGATAATACAAACTAACAAGTTAAAAGATATGTATGGGAATGGGGAAATATATAAAACCTATAGATAGATAGATTTAAAATCAAATTCAAGTTGGAAAATGGAATCTACCAGTCTTGAATGGCTGCAACAGAAAACTCAGTTTTAGTATTTAAAGATTAAATATAATAGGCAATTCTATTTCCTGGAGGAAAAGCAACTTTCCAAAGGCTATTAAAGAATCAAATACAGTCCACCAAATTGGTTATTGGGATAAAGGCATAGCTAGATATACCCATTTGTGAGTGAATTTAGCCACTCCACAGAATAAATACATAAATAGGAGGCAGGAGGGAAGGAGGGGGAGACAGCATTTATATGTTTAATACTTGAGATTTCTGGGTCTATCCAATTCAACTTCTCCAGTCACACAAAATAATACAAAGTGGAAACATAGTTTTTAATCGCACACATTGAGAGATCTTTCTATAGTTTGCTCTTCAGAAAACTCTTCTATTAAGTGAAGCATGCTCAGAGCTGATTCTAATTGTACATATGTGATATGTATGAGTGTGGGTTTCATTTGTTCAAAATGTTCAGCTATCCCCAAGTCTGATTTCCTGAGAACTGATGCGTTAAACATTATGTGTTTAAATTTAAGGTACTTGATTGGAGATGTGCCTCTCCATTATCTCTGCATCTACTTCCTCCTCTTCTTCTTCATGACATTTTGTAAAAGATGTCATATGATAGCATCATACATCAGGTTTTAATATCCCTGCACATTTTAGAAATTGATTTAAAATGTACTGTGGGAAGAAATATCCATCTGGTTCAGTTCCAATCCAGGAGAAAGGCACTGGAGACAAAATGGAGGCTGGAAGCTGATTGGAAAAAGGGTCCATTTATTGATTAACAGGAGAACATGTTTGTGGTTCTGGTGCAGCTCATAGAATGCAATTGAAAATGAGGGGAGTTTATACCTTCTTTGGGCTTTGCACTTGAACTTCCTGTTCCTGTGCAAGAACATGTATTCTATTAGATATTGTCAGACTCCCATGGGGCCATGTAGGGGTTATAGCTGGCTCTATAGACAAAGTACAAATCCTAGGTGTTTGTCTGAACTAAGTTTGGTTGAAGTTTGGAATGCTCTGAGATGATGCAATGAGGAGGCTTGTGTTCTGACAGGGTGTTGGGCAATTCCTATTGTGGCTTAATGGCTTTGTTGGATCTTGAGTGAGGGATAATCCTACCATTCTGCCTTTGTTTCAAAATATCCTGTCTCCAATGGATTCCCAAATCTGCATTTCTAAAAGCTGGCCTCAGTATCTGCTGGGGGCAGGGAGATTGAGTCTGGTTTCTGTCTTTTAAGAGCATGTTTCTCCATTTCTCCTTTAGGAAAATATAATATCTTGCCTTTTTAATATTTCCCAAAATATTTCATTCTTCTAGTTGGGGGGGGGGGCTTCCCACAGTACAAACAGGAATGTGGTGTAAAATAAACCCTTAAATAGGCTGGATTATTGTTACTATTTTATTGGAATGTAATACCTTCACTATCTTCCGATCAATTTCTCACCAAGTGCCTGACATAGTGAAGAATCAGAAATTTAGTAAATGTCTCAGGGAAATGTATCACGAAATTCAGCAAGATGCATAATTTAATAAATGTAATTTGTTGGAGAGAATTAATATCACAGCTCCTTCCCTTTTCAGCTGTTTTTATAGCAAGGTTCATCCTTGTTCATTCATCTACTCAGTCATGAACACAAATCTAAAACTCAGTCTCCAAATATTTGCATGGGTCTGCAAAACCTGATCAGTCATACAAAGATCATATTAGCAACAGTCCCAAGGTGAAAGACTCCCATCCACTGCCAACTATAGCTCACTGCAAGGCGATCAAATCAGTCCTTGAGGAGATCAACCCTGACTGCTCTTTAGAAGGCCAGATCCTGAAGATGAAACTCAAATACTTTGGCCACCTAATGAGAAGGAAGGACTCACTGGAGAAGAGGCTGATGCTGGGAAAGATTGAGGGCAAAAGAAGAAGGGGATGACAGAAAATGAGGTGGCTGCATGGAGTCACTGAAGCAGTAGGCGTGAGATTAAATGGACTCCAGAGGATGGTTAAAGCACAGGAAGGCCTGGAGGAATGTTGTCCATTGGGTCGTGATGGGTCGGATATGACTTTGCAACTAACAACAACAACACTTTGCAGAAACAAAGAGACTCAAATTACAAACAGGTATTAATTGCAAAGCAAGTGTCAGGCAACTTCATATTCAGATACAGATGAAGTAATAGTAAAACCATATTACTTTTTAAAAATATGCACTAAGCAATTTCTTATCTCTATTGTGCTGCATGTCAAGTTGTACTAAGTCTAGCAGCACTATATCCATAAAGGTACTTTAACTAGTATATGCACTGCCTATCACTGCCTTGTATTCTATGGAGTGTACAGGTCTGTGTTCTAATAAAAGTAATGCAACAAGACCCATTATTCCCATCAGCAGACATTTAGACAGAACAGAAATCATGAAATGTTTGGTGGTGTACCTATATCTTCTCTGAAAGACTGCTCAGAGATTTGACCAAAAAATTACTTAGGAAAAGTTGAGTTGTTAGCACACAAATGCTGCAGCAGGGTTTTTATCTGAGCATCCATGTGTGTGCATCTGTAGGTTTCATGCTGAATTTCCCACAGTAAGGGAGGGAGAGTAAAAAGGAATATCTCCACTGAAGACAAGATGGGGAAAATGCAGTGATACTGTATTTCCAAAAGTTATAAATTCCATGTATAATTAGGAAGGAGGATTTTTCTATTAAAAAACTGAAAAAGTTTCACACAAAAAAAATAAAAATGTACTTTCATTTGATCTGATGAAGAGATTTTACCGCAAGCTGTAGTGGGGAAAAAAATGGAATGTGTGGGAGAGAATGTATTCCTTTTATTTTTGTACAAACCTTCTGATATAGATAAATGAGAGAAAGAAATTCATTTGGTCAACTATCTGGAATCAAATACTATGTACATCCACTTTTTCTTTATTGCTTACTACCCTATAAAGATATATAGGTTGAAGTGATTTCTCCAGGGTGAAGTCCTCTTTTCTTTTCTTACCATATTTTGATAATGAGGAGAACAAGTTTGATATATTGGACCCTATTCCCCTCCTGGTATTTCAAACAGTGAATCTTGAGACTGCAAATGCTGAAGAATAATTTATTATAGCAATATCTAGTCCTACATCTGAAACAAAATAGCAGAATGAGATAATCCAACATTATGCTGAGAATCTCTATAATGAAAAATGTTTCACCCTGAAGAATTCGTGTAGTGTGATCTTACTAAGATGTAATAATTAGACCATAATTAAAGAGTCAAGGTGAGAAAAAAGTGTCTTTGAATAAGCAGATGACTAGAATGGAAACTATTTGGCTATCAGTTCTGAATTGTCGCAGGAAAAAAAGGTAAACTGAGCAAAATAGTAATAAATTCAGCATAGAAGAGGTTATTCTAATCCAGTATGAAGTTTTGCTTGAGATAACTGAAACATTCATTATAGCAAATATTCTGTATATACAGAATATTTGCTGTATATGTTATATATTATGATTATGTAAATTTCCTTGTACTATCATTTCAGGGCATGAAGCTGACTTATAATGGATATACTTTCAAGTCTGACTTTATTATGCAGATATCCTTTCTTATTTGTGTAAATTTACAAGGTATCATCTGCTTTGTATAGTCCTCTCTTGTTTATCTGCTTTTGGGTGTATTTTTTTCCTAAAGGACAGGTAATCTGTTAAGGAGAAAACAATTGACTAGGAGACAATTTCTTTTGAAAACAACAGGAATATCCTTTGGAAAACGTTTATTGGCAGTGGGTAGGAAAATCATTTGGCCTGCATTTTCATAAGAATTTGCCCAGCCTATATCTCTGGACATATGTGCAAATCAACCTGAACTTTATCTATTTGATTAATTATTATCTGCTAATTGTTTCAATATTTTCTTGCAATTATTTTATTATTTTACTGTATTAATTGTATCTTTAGTTGTTTTCTTGTGTTTGGTCTCAGACCAAAATTTTTTGATGATCTACTTTTTCATTTGTGTGCCAATACCATAATTTTCAGAATTTTTCAATGAAATTCATTATTTAGAAGGTGCACCAAAAGTTGTTTTAAGGGGAAAATATACCTATAGTCACATATACAGTATGTACAGGTATGAGGAAAATACAGACAAATATACATTCTTGTAGAGGATATTAGTATAGCAATTCTTAGCTAACTTTGGATAATCTGGTTTGGAGACAATGAGAAAAATAGTTTGTTTTATCAGCCTTATATTAGCCCATCAAAGTAGTCCAGTCAAGAACACTCAACTATGAGTATAAACTCTGTATTTATTAATACTAATTCTGTTTCTGTAATCTGTTAAGGTTACATTAACAGAATCATGCAAGTCTGAAAGTATTTTCCCTCTGCAAAACTTCTAAAATTCTTCCCATGCCCCCTCTCCTTTGTGGACTGAGATATCTTTTACATGGTGGTTGTCTACTCTGCAACTTTTCCTCCTGTCTCCCAAGGTCATTCCAACACACCATTACAATATACTACATCAGAATAAAGTAGGGTTAAGCAGGGGTGAAATGCTCCTGGTTCAAACCAGCTTGGGTGAGTAGGTAGCGATGGCAGCGGGCAATTCGGAGAACCAGTAGCAAAAATTCCTGCCCCCGCTCCCCATGCCCAGCTGAGCCGGGCGATCATCAGAGGCTTTTTTTTTCCTTTTAAATGCCTCTGACAAGCCAAGCTCTGATGATTCAAGCTCTGACGATCCCAGCTAAGTTGCCTGCCGATCAGGCGACTCAGCTTGGATCATCAGAGGAATTTAAAAGAAAAAAAACTTTTTTCTTTTAAATGCCTCTGACAAGCCAAGCTCTGACGATCCAAGCTCTGACGATCCCAGCTGAGTTGTCTGATCGGCAGAGGGTTTTTTAAAAACCCTCTGACGATCAGGCAACTCAGCTGGGATTGTCAGAGCCTTTTGAAAGCATTTTTTTACATGGTTTTACATGTAAAAAATGGTTTTAAAAGTAAAAAAAAAATGGCCACACCCATCCAGTCACATTACTCCCCACCACCACACCACTAAACCACGTTCACAGAACCGGTAGTAACAAATTTTAGATTTCACCACTGGGTTAAGCTGCTTCCATCTTGATGCTAAGAAGACTGAATGAACAAGCCACCAGAAGTCAAGTATACCTGAAAGAGGTTTTATTGTGTCCGTACTTGAAGAAGAGCTTAATCATGTACATTAGAAGAAGTACAGACAAACACCCATGCAAATACAGTAAATAGTCTTAGAGTTTGCCAAATCTATAAACTGAAATAGAGGATGAATTAAAAAAAAAAGGATTTCTGACCAAAATGAACGTTCTGATTTGCCTATTTTTATTTTTATTTAGAGAACAAAGTTGGTCCTTTTCTTCTTTTTTTAATTTATCAGTGGCTACTGAAGCTTGCTAAGCATATGAGTAAAGATCTTTTACCAGCCTCCTCTTTACCTAGAAGTTTACACAAACACACACACACACACACACACTCTGCAGGATGAAGGCCTCTTCCACGTGTTTCCAACCAGTATGGTCCTGAGCTTTCTTTTGCCAATTGGGCCGGGAATACTTGCTGATGTTGTCAAGCCATCTTGTTTTAGATCTCTTGCGTGGATCCTTTTTATTAAGTGGAATCCATTCTATGACATTAGTTCTTCTTGCTATGTGACTAGCCCATTTTTATTTCAGTTCTTTTACTCTCTTGATGATATTGTATACTTTCATTTGTTCTCTAATCCATGTGTCAGTTCTTTTCATCTTGTCTTGTGAGGCTGAGCATGTATCTTTCCATGGCTCTTTGCGCCACTCATAGCTTTTGTATGAATTGTGAACCTAGTGTCCATGTTTCACCAGCTACTGTAGTGTCCATGTTAGAGCAGGTAGCACACACTGATTGAAAACTTTTCTCTTCAGGCATAGGGGGAGGTTGTTCTTGAAAATTATGTTTAGCTTGTTAAATGCCTGCCAACCACTTTTAACACATCATTCAATTTCCTTTATTGTATCACCATCCATTGAGATCCATTGTACAAGGTGTGTGTGTATGTGTGTGTGTGTGTGTGTGTGTGTGTGTGTGTGTAAAATCATGGGATAAAATGTAGTACTATTTTTATGAATGATCAGGTTAGACTTGGATTTGTTTCCACTTTTGATAACTTGTGAAATTTACAAATAAGCCCATATTATAGTCCTCAAAATCTATTAAAGATACAGGAAGAATGGAGGGTATCTTTGTTTTCTACACTGTTTGCTTAGTGTCAGGAAGAGGACATATATTTTATGCTTACTGATCAGAAAAAAAATATGCAATTATGTAATAGAATATATATATATAGCTTGAATAGAGATGCATAATATTTATAATTAAGTTTGCACAATGCCTTCATTAGAATATTTTGAGGGCCAGTGAAAAGTATTTTTACAAGGCCCTTTGAAATGCTATAATTTGTTGAACACAATGAATTCCATCCCACCTAAATAGAAAATACTCAAACACATAATATGCCATCTCTAGTCACAGTGTAGTCACCATCTCTAGGGCACAGTCTAGAAATGGCTTTTTACTTCTAATTTTACTTCTATTTACATAAACTGGTCAGATCTTAAGTTTCAGAGTCAAAAGTGCAATGTAGCAACAGATACTCAAGATGTGACTTTTTTTTTTTTTTTTGCTTTAATTTATATGCCGCCCTTCTCCGGAGACTCAGGGCGGCTTACAATGCGTTAAGCAATAGCCTTCATACTTTTGTATATTTATACAAAGTCAACTTATTGCCCCCACAATCTGGGTCCTCATTTTACCTACCTTTGAAAGGATGGAAGGCTGAGTCAACCTTGAGCCTGGTGAGATTTGAACATGCAGTAATTGCAAGCAGCAGATGTTAATAACAGTGCTTTAGTCCACTGTACTATCAGGGAATTTCTCCCTCCCTTGTGAAATGCTTGCACAAAACAAGAAATAAACCTCCATGAAATGTAATATATATACAGTATTTTTCAATCTATTAAATTTCCCAAAATGTTCTGTCCCTGAAACTTCAAATCTAGGGCAACATGCTGTTGGAGATACTAGACAACCTTTAGTGTATCTACTACTTCCTATAAATCCCTTTTTTCAATCTTGCTTTCTGCAAAACCTTTTGTTGTGATAAATCCATGCTCTGATTCTACACTGGAAGGTTACACTGGAAGCAGCATAATACCAGTGAATATAACAATACAAATATAGTTAAAGGAGATAGGTGATAGACAGATAGATGATAGATAGATAGATAGATAGATAGATAGATAGATAGATAGATAGATGGATGGATGGATGGATGGATGGATGGATGGATGGATGGGTAAATGGGTAGAGAGATGGGTAAATGGGTAGGTAGGTAGGTAGGTAGGTAGGTAGGTAGAAGATGGATGGATGATGGCTAAGCAGACAGGCATACAGATAAATAGTTTTTCAAAAGAGGCTTGATAAAGCTTTGAGGATTTCTGTGAGAAAGCACAAAGAAAAAAATGAAAACAAATCAAGTTCTAGGACATTATTTGAAGGGACTAAAGATCAACATTATTAAAAGCAAAAAGAAAGAATATAAAGTTGGTTTATTTAATTAAGGTTAAATAGATATGTTGTTATCTCTGTTGACGTTTAATGAACTTTTGCTGATCAGGGTGAAATTTGATTGGAGAGGGGGAGGGGGAGGGAAAGGGAAGGCGGATGGGGAGGGAAGGAAGGAAGGAAGGAAGGAAGACATTTATTTTTGTAGGTACTCACAGTTAGGGTAGACTAGGGCAATGTAATTTTTTTTTTAATTTGATTTATATGCCGCCCTTCTCCGGAGACTCAGGGCGGCTTACAATGCGTAAAACAAACCAAACAAAATAAATTAAAAAGAAGGAAAAATTCTGATATTCACTGCCAGCTTTCCACAAGAAAATTTAATAGGTGAATCAAAAGGAAGTCTTAAGTAAGTCCTGCTCCAAGTGATTGTTTCTCTGTTTAGATAAATATCTCTGAAACAATGACCCGATGGGGCACAGATTATCTAGTGTGTTACAAAATTCTAAATAAATTTATCACAATTGGAGAATCAATTTTATTTTCATACTTCACAGCTAATACCGATTGTTCACACCTGCAAACTTTCTTGATTACCATTTCTTTATCTTTGTTAGTAATAACTCTTAATTATGACTTGGGTGAAAGGAAAATGAGACTTAAGAAAGTGAAAATCAAACAGATGGACTGAATCTACACATTGCATAATGCCAGGCTTTATTTTAAAGACTCTTTGCCAATGAAAGAGTTGGAGCTTATTTCATACTTAGTATTAAGCCATGCATCATTGTTTCCAAACTTAAAGTGATTAGTTTCATTGATTACATTAAATCAAATCAAACCAATCTGTTGTAGATTAGTGAGGGCGCACAACTTGGGCGTCCTCCTGGATTCACGGCTGTCTTTAGAAGAGCACTTGACGGCCGTGACCGGGAGGATTTTTCATCAGGTTCGCCAGTTGTGTCCCTTTCTGGATCGGGACTCCTTACGCACAGTCACTCATGCCCTCGTCACTTCCCGCCTGGACTATTGTAATGCTCTCTACATGGGGCTCCCCTTGAGGAGCACCTGCAGGCTCCAGCTGGTGCAGAGTGCGGCTGCGTGGGTGGTTATGGGAGTGACATGGCGCTCCCATGTAACACCTCTCCTGCGTGAGCTGCACTGGCTCCCGGTGGTCTTCCGGGTGCGCTTCAAGGTTCTGGTTACCACCTTTAGAGCGCTCCATGGCTTAGGACCTGGGTACTTGCGGGACCGCCTGCTACCACAAATAGCCTCCCACCGGCCAGTACGCTCCCATAGAGAGGGCTCCTCCGGGTGCTGTCGGCCAAACAATGCCAACTGGCGGCCCCCAGGGGGAGAGCCTTCTCTGTGGGGGGACCTACTATCTGGAACGAACTCCCCCCAGAGATACGGAGGATCCCGGATCTGCACACCTTCCGCCGTGCTCTAAAGACCTTTTTATTTCCCCAGGCGGGCCTGGCCTAATTTTCTCCCTCTTTTATAAAAGAATTTTTTAATTTTTAATATTTTTTTAGTATTTTATATATTCAAATTTTAAAATTGGTTTTAAATTGATTGGGGTTTTAATTTGTCTGGGCCAAAACTATTTAATCTGATTTTAATTCTGCTTTTAAATTTTGTATGTATGGATTTTATTTTTGGCTGTTCACCACCCTGAGTCCTTTGGAGTAGGGCGGTATAGAAATCAAATCAAATAAATAAATAGTAGAATGTGCAAAACCCAGGGAATGTGTGTAGTGTTGATGTCACCTACTTTATTATAGCTACATCAACTGATGGCATATTAACCCTCATGTGTTTGTTCAGAGGCAATTTAGCCCTTGAACTAACACAAGTTTCTCATTCTGTCTAAAAACTAAGCTAATTGAAGCTTTTTTCTCACAAGCTAATTTTGGTCTGGGGAAGATTTTTGTCAAGATCACACCAGCCGGGGAAAGTTAAATCTCCCTATCCTGCATACTGCAGACCCAATTCAAAACAAATGTTTTCTAAATGTATCTTTTTTTAAAAAAACAATTCTCATAGAAAGTCTTTTGTAATTAAGCCTCTAGAGTTCACATATGAGCATAAATGCATGAGCACAACAATACAAAACAAAAATAAACAAAACTCATCTGCTCAATTTCAATCCTAGAGACGAATAGAGGGCTAAATCCAGCAGCAACTGAGCGCATGGTTATACATAGGAAAACATTTTAATCAGACAAAATTGGGGCAGCTGCTTGTCTGAGAAGCAGGAGTCTTGAAGGTATATAGGAGCAGTGATGTATCATCATGTAGCATTGGTAAATATCAGTAAAAAATCTAGTTAGCTAAAGTTCAAGAGAATTTAATTTATAAAATACGAAGGAAAGAAAAAGGCGGAAAGAAAAATGTTCTTGTTCCAAAAAAGATCTGCCACAACGCCTCTGATCATTGCTGTGATGTGTGCAGTTTATCACTTACAATTGTGAAATATCTGGAGAAAATGTGACTGGGGATGTTTCATAGCACTGTGATAACATTTAATCATTCTCCCAGGCTGCAAAGATACTGACATGGCGGAAGCGAAGTTACGGATTAAATCACACTAAATTGTTTTAGCATTATATTTTCATGAGTAAAACATTTGTTTTCTGAATCTTATGAATAAGGTTAAGCAGTCAATGCCTTCCCAATGCATTGGGAGTTCAAATACCTGCATTCCTGTTCAAGAAACCCAACAACCAAATCGACTGGAAATTTTGGAATTTGTAAAGGGAAATGGAATGCATTACTCTACATCTGATTCAAAGTATTGGTAGCTCAAAAAATTGCTCTAATTCAATTAGATAATTTGAATTGATAATTTGATTTGGATTTATGTGAATTAATTTGTATCATGGCTCTGGTGAGTAAATTATATATTTATGTTATTTACTAAAGCATACATGCCATTCCAATTAGAAACCAATGTGCAGTTCAACAACCGGCCCGCCGATGCAATTTATCCGGCCCGTGCACAGTGGTGATTAAGCCCCGCCCCCACCCCACCCTTCCAAGCCATCACCCTTATCTTCCAGCCCATGAGGGTCTGCTCACTGCTAAGGTAAGGCTGAAGGGCGCAGGCCTCACCTTCCAACCCCGCGGCTGCCGGCAAATGACAGGGGAGGGGGACATGCTCTGTGCTTGTCTGGTGGGCTGGTGGGGAGAGAATGATGGGGGTGGAACTTGTGAGGTGGGGGCCATCCCCCAAGCCTGACCTTCCTCCTCCCTTGTCGGTGGGGCAAGAGAAAGCAAGGGGAGGCATGGGAACATGCTCTCCTCCCCTGCCAAGCACAACAGCCCAGTTGGGGGGGTGCAATGGCCCGTTTCTCACAGTGGAACACTTTCTGTTGCCTGTGCCACTCCTTCCCCAGGCAGTGATGGCTGGGGCGGGGCAGCAGAGGTTTCAGGGCTGATTCCCCCCCCCCTCAGCAAGCTGGGCCTGGAGGAATGCAGAGAGTTGTGGGCGAGCGCCAGAGGGTCAGAAGGCATGTTTCAGCATGTGCTTCTCTGTCCCAAAATAGGATTGAGTGGGTGGAAGGTAGTAGGGGGGAAGGGAAGGAGAAGCCCAGCTGGCTTTCCTTTGGTGTGCGGTGGGGGTGGAAGACCCAATACCCGCTCCATGCTTGCCCACTGCTTCAGTGCCTTGCACAGCACAGCACAGCTAAAGCTAGCATGCTTCACAATGGGTTGGGGGACTGTATTCCCTCCTCCTATGGGAGCCCATTCCCTGCCTGCTCGCTCCTGGCAGCTCTCTCTCCCTTGGGGTGGAGAGCAAACCTGGAAGTTTTTGCCCGATGTTTCCCACCAGTCAGGCTGAGAGAGAGGGGAGAGGGGAAAGACAGCCCTCACCAAAGACACTCACCCATCAGCCAGTCTCCCTCTCTCTATGTGTGTATGTGTGTATGTGTCGTTTTCTCTCGCTACCTGTCTCTGTGTGTCTTCTCACTGTCTCTGTGTGTCTTCTCACTCAGAAAGCCCTGCATGCTTTCCTTGGGGCTTTTCGCCCATTTTTCTTTCTTTCTGTTGGAAATCTGGGCTTGCTGAGGAAAGAGCAGTAGAGGCTTCCCTCCTCTTCCCCCTCCTCCTCCTCTTGTGCGCACTCTTCCGGCCCCAAGGGGGTCACGAGAAGAGGATGGGGAGGAGGGAAGCCTCTGCCACTCATTCCTCAGCAAGCCCAGATTTCCAAAAGGAAAAAAGAAAAACAGGTAGTGAAAAGCCTGAAGGAAAGCACCCAGGTCTTTCCTAGAGAGTGAGAAGAGACACAGAGATGGGGGGGGGGAGAGACAGAGACAGAGACAGACATACACACACAGACAGACAGACAGAGACATGGGGCGGAGAAAGAGAGAGAGAGAGAAAGAAAGAAAGATGAGGGAGAGAGTGGGGGAGAGGGAGAGAGGGAGAGAGAAAAAAAGAGAGAGATGAGAGGGAGTGTTTAAGTTTACAGACCCCTGAGCCAGGAGAAGGGACAATAAGAAGCAATGGAATCTTTCTCTTCAAGCCTTTAAAGAAGGAACAGATTTGTTGATCACAAAGCCTTTCAGCTTTCAATAAAATAAAAGATGCCACTAAACTTCTGAAATAAGGTGATCCAGTGTATGTCTCACTCAAGATCAGGATTTTTATGGGCTTTGCTGTGAGAGGTTTTATCTCCACTCCCTTCCCAGGTATATGAATATCTGCAATGATACAATCTCACCCAGGTTTTTATATGAATAGTTCAGTCCTGCAAATGCTTTTATAGAAGCTGGATTAGCTTTTGGATCCTTCTGAATATTTTTGCCTTAGATCCTGATGAGAGTAGTTCACCAAAGGTGACTCTGGGTGGCACACAACCATGAGATAAAACTATATAAAAACTATAGATGTAAAACATAAAAATCCATATCAATAAATAAATTGGCCATGCCCACCCAGTCACATGACCATCTAGCCACGCCCACCCAGCCGGTCCGGCCCCCCAACATTCTGAGGGACCATGAAATGGCCCCCTGTTTAAAAAGTTTGAGGACCCCTGGCTTAGACAAAAAGACTATAAATTCATGGACCATGTAAAGTATTATTCACAATTTCTTACACTAAAAAAACTGGAAGCATAAAGCGAAGTTTGTTATGCCAAAATAGTTTTTGCTAACCAGTCACTGACATCATTCTTTGGGCTTTCAGAACCCATGGTTTAGAGGTCTCAGTATGAGTTTTGGGTTCAACAAGCTCATTAGATAACAGGAAAAAAAGAAACTGAAAGCTAGTATTTTGCTGCCAATTTACTGGTTATTTTTGCAGCTTTCCCCTCACCCCACCCCAAAAAAATCTGCTGCTTTAGTGCATGCATGAAAGTCTGCTTTAGTTTTCCATCTGCTTAGCACTCAGCTTTATGACTTTACTCCCATCTTCATGGTTCAACAATCCTTTGAGACCAAACAATAGCTATTCATTGTAATTTGCAATTGTCTGAATTCAGATGTAATGGCAAAGCACTGTGACTTGCAAATTAACATCCGGACATTGCTTGACTGTATTGCTGGGCCATCTCTCTATCAGTAACTGCTTTGTTTTCTCTTTCCATGATTTGAAAATTACTGGGAAGCATCCAAATGTATAATTACTCCAACTCTATCCAGAACAGAGCTAGACAAGCTCTTATCCAATAAATGTCTTTGTGTCTAACTTCTGCACTCCCTAAGCGACATTGCAAATGCCTGAAAGATAATGGGTTTTGTTGTCCAAACAAAAGTAAAGTGCACTAGTTTACTTACCCAAGGACAGGACTTCCTTTTATTATCAAATCCTTTCCCTAGGACTTTTCTCAAAGGAAACACCACCACCAAAAAACCTCAGAAATATCTCCAATTAAAGGCATTGGAAATAACTTACTTTTCACTGGACCAAAGAGCCAAATATATATATATAAATATATATATATATATATTGTTCACCTGGAACCAAGATAAATTCTTAGCTATCACAGTCTTTTTCATACACATGTGAAAATTCATGTGCATATATGTATATACAACAGCGAACTAATTTGTAGAACAAAACATAACCATGGCTCTCTATTCATTCTAGAATTATAAATAGTTAATGTTATTTTTTTTTATTTTGAAATATGTTCTTACTTTGATGGAATGGGATACTGCTTTGTCTAGCCAATGTAATTCAGCTTTATTGTAGATGGATGGATGGATGGATGGATGGATGGATGGATGGATGGATGGATGGATGGATGGATGGATGGGTGGGTGGATGAATGAGAGCCAATTTGGTCTAGTGGTTAAGGCACCAGGCTAGAAAACAAGAGACTGAGCGTTCAAGTCCTGTCTTAGCCATGAAAACCAGCTGTGTTACATTGGACCAATCACTCTCTCTCAGCTTAACTCACCTCACAGGGTTGTTGTTATGAGGAACACACAGAAGGAGGAAGGTGTGTTAGATATGTTTGCCAACTTGAGTTATTTGTAAAAATAATAAAGGTGGGGTATAAATAATCAAATAAATAAAAATAGATAGGCAGATATTGGCCTCTCAGATGATCTGGTAATTATAAAAATTAAAAAAAAAAATCCTAAAGTGATATTTAGTATATTTTCCTCTGGCACATTCCTTCCTTTTGGTCACAGTAAACATGTGCACATTTTGTTTTCCTTTTTGTTATTTTCTTATAGTTTCCTTATAGTTATTTCACTATAACCCAGTTTTTCCTTCATGCTTACTATACTTATACAAACTTCTATTTCATGTGTTAACTTCTATTCAATATTCAGGTTTTTCATCACAATGCAAGAAGGTGGCAGGTTTTTTGACTAAGTCATGTTTACTAAATCATGATTATATTTGCAAATTTGTGCCCAAATTCATCAGCAATGTTTAATTCTTCTCTTTTCAGTTTCTACCTCTTGTGATTGTATGTGCGAGTGTTATTACCAATCTTCTGTCACAGTTATGCACATTTGTGCGCATAAGAATGTGTGTGTGTGTGTGTATGTATATGTGTGTGTATGTATAAATATATGGGTTTGTGTGTTTGGTGTGTTCTGTTGCAGATATCTCTCTTTCCTTCCCTCCCTCCCTCCCTCCCTCCCTCCCTCTCTTCCTCACACACACACATATTTATATGTATGTGTACATGCTTGCATACCCATATGCATGCTTTTTTTTCTGTCTTTCTATGTCCCTCTTTCCTACACACACAAAGTTAAACATGGGTTGTATGGCTCTTGTTTCAAATTAAATCCAGACTGGCTTGCATATTTCCCTTGAGACTTTCTATTGCTTTCTGATGAATTACCTTGGGGACCTCATTGACAGGTGGCAGCAGAAGCTAAAACTAGAAAACTAGAAAATGGCCAAGAGTTTGCCATCAGTTGTTGTTGGCTTGAGCCCTGTCACATCAGCTGTGGTTATGAGAGAAGGATTCCTAATTTTCCATGAGATATTCCTAGTCTTGTTGTTTTTAGGGCTGTCCATAGCACCTCTCATTAAAAGCCTACTGAGTCCAAAATGAAATGTTTGCTGCTGAGTCAATATGCCAGACAGAGACAGCCCTTTGTCCAATTTGTGACATATTTTCTCTGTAAATATAAGCCAGTTCTCTGTCTAGTGCACCTTCCAAAATAACTTAAATGTATGTAGGATTAGCAACAGGATCTGTTTCCTTTCCATATCCAATTTGGGCTCATAGTGCAACAACCACCTCATCCAAAATCCTTGGATGTACTTCCATAGAATCTCCAAGGCTGACTGCCAAATTGCAGTTTTAATAACAAATTGGTAAAAGCAGGCAAAGTAAATCATATTAACTGTATTTAATTGCTTTGTATTGCATGTTAAAGTACAGTGCATCTTCACCCTATGTATTTGTGACTAACCCAGTCTCTGCAACATTTTCAACGTGTACATTTTAATATGGTTTGGATCCAGATTAATCCTTAAAACTGATCATTTGGAGCAATGAAAGAGATTCAAAAAAATAATTTTGATTTATTTCCCATATACACTTCCCCTGAGGGTAATTAAGTCTAGAGTCGTAGATATAATTACAGAGCGTAAAGTTTTGAAGATACCTTGGAGATCATATACCTCAATATATTGCTGGTAACATTAGTACAACGTGAGATCGAAGTACAATTCAATGTGTGTTAAAGTGTTGAGAAAGCTAATGGGAGACAGGATAGTGGACCTCAAATAATTGAAAAGGTTTTCATGGGTAATAGTATGTCAATGTGTTCTCTATAGCTTCTGGGGAAGGAAGAACTGGGTAGAAGCTTTACAGAGGGAATACCAAATTCAAACTAAGAAGAAATGTTCTGATCGTGATAATTATTAAACTGGGGAATAGCCTAACTCCAGGAACCATGAGTCCAATGTATTGAATTAGAAGGCCTCCAACACTGTTGTTCTTTGATTCAATAATATTTAAATTCATAATTTGATACATTATAACATTCCATAAACTTTTTTTAAAAAAATTAAAACTGGAAATTATAAAACTAACAGATCTTACTTCTGCATATATTTTTTCCCCTAGCTTCTAGTTCTAGGTATACAATGACTTAAAAGAAAGCATGATATGAATGCAGGAATCCGAATGCAAAATCGACACATCATAAAAGAAAGTTAGATTTTTTTTTTAACAGAATAAACAAAAACTGTATGAATACGTAATTTGGTAATTAGGATTCTTCATCTAAAATGTGCACCAAATTTAACATTTAATGTAAGGGGGGAAAAAACATCGTATGAACTAGAAAAATTCAATTCTGCTCAATCATTTAAACCTTTTCAGCTGCATTGCCTTCTAAATATATACTATGTACTTTACAATATTATATGTGTAAACAAGAAACAGTAAGGTATCAAGCTGTTTGGCTTCTCTTTCATCCATGATACTTCAGAGATCTAAGCAAGTTGTTGAGTCCAGATACACAGAAAAGAACAGTCTATGTATTTACCCTACCCCCGGTAGCCTGCAACATCTGAACAAGCAAAATGTCTGAATCATGCCCCCCTACCCCGAGAACCAGGTTTTGTTTTGTTTTTCTTCACTTTAAACATGGTCGGAATGTGAGATCAGGCATATGTACCACATAATACAGCATTCCCCAGGACCTTTTTCTTGCTGCAGAGTGGAGAAAGTGGACAGAAAGCAAATTAGTTGGGAATGCAATTGAACTTCTCTCTTCCCCAGAGAGCCTGGATAGTTCCCTAATTCTCCATCATTGGAGCAGGTCCACTGGATTGATAACATATCATATCTCATATTATACAATGTCAGCATTCAGAAACTAGGCTTGAGGGGGACCATGGGGGAAAGCCACAAGATAACAAGAATGGTTTGGGGATTTTGTAGCATTTAATGACTAATAGTATAGTAAAGCTCATTTGCTCTTTTCAGAAATCTTTATACAGAAGTTCTCCTGGGATCAAAATTCTGTTCTGTGTGGAATTTTGGATCACATGGTAACCTTCTAGTCTCATGGAAGTTACGTGTGCAAAGATTGCACTACTGCCAAAGTTCACTCGTTGATTACTTCACTAGGTAACATAGGCAACATCTGAAGGAAAACAACACAGTTCAGCCATGCATCCATACCATGTGCTAAAGCAGCCAGATATGATTATCTTAAAGAGGGCTGAATAATAATATCTAGAATAATATCTAGGTTTAAGAAGTAAAAGTGCAGGAGTTTATACTGGCCACATATTTCATTTCTGAACCTAGTCCAAAAGTTCTGAAAGCAACCCATTTTAATAGTACTGATCACTCAGTGACATTCACAAGAACAAAACAAAGGCAAAGGTCAAAAATAAGAATAAAAGATGGCACACAACCTGAAGTGGACCACACTGCAAAAAAGCTCAGGTTTTAACATCTTTTTACAAGTCATTGGAGATGAATTTTGTTTGATTGTGGGAGGCAATGAAGAGGCAGGATGAGACAGTAACTTCAGCTCTTTATTTAAGTAAGTGACTTCTGCAAAGGCTTAGCCGGAAGCACTCCCTTTTAAAGGGAGCTGTCCCACCGATTCAGCCACTGACAATGCTTTACTTTTCCCTCCATTTGAATCTACCAATCAGTGGTGGCCCCATTTGAATTCACCAATCAGCGGTGGGCATGCAAATGTCCATCTAAACCCGGACCTGAGTGAAGAACTACATCCCTGGCTTCACTTGCTATTTACATATGTAACAAGTTTATTCTAATCTTCCTGGAAAGACTGTTCTAAAGCATGGGCACTGCCCCTGACAAAATATACTATGCTATCTCAGTCTGATACCTGGACCTGATCTTTAGCTGAACATGGCACAGATAATTTGCTTCTTCTGAGGTGCTGGGTTGGTGATCCATCACAACTGTATCAACTGTATTCCCACGAAAAGGGAGGTTGAAGACCAGCTAATAGTTAAAACAGACCAGGAATGGTTTCAGAAATGGACATACCACAGCCACCTTCAAGATTGGGGCCAATCTCCCTCCCCATAATGAAGTATTAAACGTCTCTCAGATCTAAGTGTGATATGAAATCCATCTGGGGATATTATACCCAAGACTTCATTGTCAAATTTGCCCAGTCAGGTTGTGGTTATGAACATAAGTCTGCCATTTCACACACCATCAAATCATGAATGAAGGTGGTCCTAGTGTAGAACAAAGTAGCATTAACCTTAGCCTCTTGAGGCCAGGTAATTCAGAAATTGGATCACCTGGCTCCAAGAATGCAGCAAACGGGTCAGAAGTTCACTGCCATTTTCCCAACAACAACTTGTGAAAACTCTCAGCAAGAAAAATATTACAGTTCTATAAAAGTGATAATTATCTGCCATTCTCAGATAATGAAGAGATGGTATTTATTGACATGTGCATTTTGAAAGGGTCAGCAAATTTTGTTTTCCAAGGGTTTTATGTTTAAAAATGTCATGTTGTTCCATTTATTGATTCTCTCTATGGGGGAGGAAAGCAAATGTTAGCCTAGCCTTACAAATAATCTAGCAGTGTCTAAGATGAAATTTAAGAGTAGATGTTATTGACCGATATCAGGAGTCTGCATAAATAAGGAAGCAAAAACTGCTTGTGTGTGTGTGTGTGTGTGTGTGTGTGTGTGTGTGTGTGTGTGTGTGTGAGAGAGAGAGAGAGAGAGAGAGAGAGAGAGAGAGAGAGAATGTGTTTGTGTGCAAAGTGTACATATGCACATTTCACACACATAAATGTCTCACCATTTGAAAAAGACTCTTATTGCCTTGAGTTCTGCATGCTAAGAAATATATTTTTAAAACATAAAAGGAAAAATAAGAACAGCGTTCAGGTTCACAGTGACTGTGGTCTGTGAAAATTAACCAGGGATACTAAACTTCAGGAGCATATGCTTGTCTTTGAAGACTTCAAAAGAGACTGCGACCTACCTGATAGAACCTTTAATGTTGAAACTGCTCACTGCCAGAAAACCTTTTCAGCTGAATTTACTCAAGGGTTGCCCACTGATAATTAATTAATTGTCTGCCTTTGGCATTTTTAATCAGTTGGTCAAATGAACAAACTTAAATTTGTCTGTGCAGAAGAGAACAAGTTGTTTAACTATTTTAAATGGAAAAAAAATTAGTAAGTTCTGGAAGATCAACCCATACTGATTACTGAATTATTTATTATGGTCTTTCCTTGACATGCCTCATCAAATCCTATGGAAGATCACATTTCTTTGTTTGTGTGCTAGTTTCCTATTCCATCGTTCCTTTAAGAGGTCAATGAAGATCAAGTTTCATTTCCCAGCCATAAAATCAATTCTACATAAGTAGGTTGGACTAAGAGTGAGATAATTTGTGATATAATAAAAACTATCTGTTGATTTCAAAAGAAAAAAACATCACATGTGTACATTTTCTATGAATATGTGGACCAAACTAATTGTATGTCTGTTTATCTATTTTCATATGCAATAAAAGTTCCTTCAAGTTGAGCTCAATTCCTTCAGACATTCCAGATCTATCAGTATAATTTTCTTCAAGGACAGAGACAGTGACAGATGGCTACTTCCCACTCATGCCAACAGATTTATTTTTTAATGGTCTACCAAGCTCAATCCTACTTAGCTTCCAAATCCAGAGACTATCATGCATTCAAAAAAAGTTACCATCCTCTCTAGCTGTTGCCCAGTTTTCTGTCATTGTCCATTTATTAGAATAGAAGCCTTGTGGGTTACAGAAATCTCCAAGCAGAAGTCTACAAGTAGAGGCTGACTCAGATATCCTTGCTAATAGATAAACAAGAATAAGGTCAAAATGAATCATGTAACTTGAAGAAAGTAAAGACAGTGGAGTATAGCTCTTCACAGGGAGACTGTACAAAAGTTCAATATGGCTTACAGGTCCATGTAATCACAGCTTTGCTCCCTTTTTATGTGTGTGTGATTAATATTTTAAAGGGATAGGACTTCTATTACAGTCACACTTACTAACTTGACTTTTTTGACTCCTGTGAATGTGTGTTTGTCCAATATCTTTTAAAGCAACAATTTATACTGTTGCTTTTATACGGAGTATAAAAGTCAATATAATGTATGCAAGAAGGAGTAAACAAAAAGATAAAAGGCTGTTTGGGGATTTAAAAATGAGGAGACTTTATTCACCCTAACAATGGACACTTCCTCATTGCCAATTTAGCGCCTCTGAAGTTAAAATTAGCTATGCTTAAATTTGGGATCATTGTGACTTGGAATCAAATGTACTGACAGGATTAAAATGTTTTCAAATGCTTCTTCAAAAGCCTTGCTTTCAAAGGTCTAGGCATTTTTCCTCAAGGGAAAAAGAAATAAAAACAAATATAAAAAGCAGAGAAATGCCCTAGCATTTAAGTAACAGACATCTTCTTGGGCTTTTTTTTTTATAATTCTCCCTTCTTTGTCCAGATAAAACATTCTACCTATGAATTTATTTGTTATGTATCTCTTAGCATTTTAAGGGCCATATAGGGAATCTAGAGTTATAATACGAGCACATAAACAAAAAGGTAAAAGATAATGGAATCCCTTAGATGTTACATTTATAAATATCCATAACATTACTGAAATCCCTTGCTTTTTTCCACTAAAGTTCTCTCAGGACATTATTTAGAAAATGGATGCTGTTCTGCCCCTGTAGAAGGAGAAACATAAAAGTATTTTAATTTGATCTCTTTAACTAAAAATATTTGCTGGTAGAAATTAAACACACTTTTGGGCTCGAATCTTCTCTTGGGAAAAATGGCCAAATATAAAATTAGGTCAAATAACTTCCTTCTTGTTTCACAAAAAAATATGTACTACGATGGTCATAAAAGGACACAAGTCTGTATGCTGTAGATATACATGACTTCATATTTTGAACATATTCCATCAAGCAGGGCTGGCCTAACCCTTTTTAATTGTTTAATTTTAATTCGGATCTGTTCTTAAAAATAGGGGTGTTTTAATTAGTGGGCCAAATCTATTTAATATGTCTTTTAACTTGTTTTTAAATTTTATGTTATATTTGTTTTATTTATGGCTGTTCACCGCCCTGAGTCCTTCAGGAGTAGGGCGGTATATAAATTTAAATAAACTGAAACTGAATCTGAACAGCAGTTCTGATTCATATAATCTGGAGAAATTAAAGCTGAACAAAAATGGTTTGGGTATGAAACCTCAAGTTTCAAATCTGCGAGAAGACAGGAGGCAAACAGTGCTCCTAACTCATCCCAGAAGATCTCAATTCCAGTGCCTCCCTAGACTATTTCATAGTGTTGAAAGAGGCAAATATATGCTTGCTTTAGTTATTGTGTGGAATGCTGCATTTCACACAACCTTCTCTCTGCTATCAGAGTCTTTGAAAAGATGTCAGAAGTCACCACTGTTTCCTTTCCTCCATTACTACATTTCCAAGATTGCTACTGTTATGGCATCCAAATGTAGTCGGTATCTCAGCCTTCAGCAACCCAGTAGGGAACATGAAGTCAGTGCAATGCAGGAAAGTGCCAAAAAATAGCTACAGTGCAGAATCTTGAGGAAATAAGAGGTTAGCTGAATTGCTCTTCATCCAGACCTGATAGCTCCAAGTTATAGGTTTACCTGTCCTAAGTAGCTCAGATAGGAGAAGGGGAATAGAAAGGATGGAAGCTAAATTCGTTCTTTGAATAGGTTCAGAGTTAGCTCAGTAGCATATGAAAGTCTTACATTTTGGTGGGAGTGGCAAGAAAGAAGAGGATGCAAAAGGACATTTGGAACCAGCAGTGTCCCTTCTACTGGCAGAAAAAGCACTTGCGGGTAAATACAGACTAAACTGCTAGGTGGTGGCCTAGCAGTTGACAATCAACTGGAAAGTTGGTGGTTCAAGACCTAAGTACCATATCCCATTCTTGCCCCAGCTGCTAGTAACCTAACAGTTCAGAAGCATGCAAATAGTTAAATAAGCACACCTTTTGGTGGGAAGATAACAGCATTCTGTGCCCCTTGGCGTACAGTTTTGCTAGCCACATGACAACTGAAGCATTCATGGACAATGCTGGCTCCCTTGGTTAGGAAACAGAGATAAGCATCAGCCCCTAGAGTTGGACATGAGTGGACAGGGGAAACCTTTACCTTTTTTTTTTAAAGTAAAGATTAGATGGGAAAGGAGAGCACAATGGATTGACAGGAGTGAATCAAGATTTGGAGAACAAAGAAAAAGACGTTCAAGATTCAGGAGAGCCAGATGAAAAGTGGGGCAAATCTACTAGCAAATGAGAAAAATACAGTTACTTGTCATTATATGGGTGTTTGCAAAGGAATAAATTCCATGTCTAAAGCTCCTAGTCTCCCTTCTCCTGCAAAAGCAACAAAACTTTGATTAGTACTGGACATTTGTGCCTTGGCTGTTGTATGTCAGAGATTAAATTCTGGTAATAATTTGTTCTGGGGTTTTTTTCCCTTTTCAATATAAAAGAGAGGAAACTTGTAAAACATCAAAGTATCCAAATCAAGTGGGAAAGAAACATATAAACATAATTTCACCAAAATTGATTTTGTTTTTTTTTTAATAATTTTTATTAAACAGTTTTTTAAAAACAAACAAAACAAACAAACAAAAACAGATATTTACATCTTCTTTTCAACATCTTCGCATCAGTAATCCATATTTACTATTTGTAAACTATTCGTGCTGCTATAATTATGTGAATAATTAAGTATCTTATTTCTTTTTCATATGACCCGGTAATTATTCCCAGTAAGAAAGTTTCAAGTGGGAAAGAATCATATAAACAGAACTTCACCAAAATTGATTTTGATTGCTCCAAAGTCCAATTCTTTGCCCCTTTAACAAACAAATGAAGATAATCTAATTCAAATGTTGACAGACCAAATATATCAGTGACTTAAACTGCAAGTCAGGAATAGTTTTATCCCTTCAATATGATGTATAATTATTCTTTTGATCAACTCTTATGCTTAAATAACCACAGTTCCTCTTGTCTTAGAAATGTCAAATACTATACATAAAGCCATGGGCAAACTTAATGGGTTTGCATCCAACAGTTTGGACCTTGAACTTGTAAGTAATAAGCCAGTATTTGAGGTTCTGCTTTTCTAAGCATAAATTTGTTTTCACTATTTTAATAAATTCTGTAGAATAATAAAAATGACACGTGAAGTTTGATAAAATTAATGCTTTTTTAAAAACGAAAAAAGTTATACAATATAATTAGTCACTGATTAACTTGTCAACAGTAAAGAGGTGAAAAAACATACCTAATACATATTCATTTGAAAATTTAGAAATAATTACATGTCATTCAACCTGTTTTTATCAAATACAAGTTTCACCTACCAAGTCTGGTTTTCTTCCTGTTGAAAGAATAATCAGAAGTATGAAGACAATTAGGTTAACTACTTCAACCTCTGCAGATTTTTTTCCTTAATAACTTAAGAAAGACATTGATAGGCATTTAAAGTTTAACATTAACGTTATCCAAGATTTTCTTGGACTAAAAGCTTTTAAAATCTAATTAAATCTAATTCTGTATACACACTGGGAAATCATCTAAGCTAGAACTGCAGGAGTCAGTTAGTCACTCTATTTATCTATCTTATTTCTATCCTTCTCAAAATAGCACTAACCAGAAGAATGAAGATCATGAAAAAAACCCTAATATTCTCTAAATTTATCTCTTTTCAGAAACTTTGTTTTTATACATGGCGGCAAGTGCTGTAGGAAGGGGCACCATCCCTCAGAAAGCTCTAACCTAGAGGCCCTACAGAACTTACTAAATGAATTCTGATTAATTAATATGTACCAAGTTAGATATAGATTGATAGCCATAGATGATAGCCTAGTAAAAGTTTCATTAAGACTATTATATACTTGCTAAACAGTATTTTCATGGAAATGGATACTCTCATTGTATTGTACCCATGCAGATAGTTATCTTTATTTGATCTATATTATGTACATGAATGGTATGGGATCAGGGGTGGGTTCTAAAATTTTTTACTACTGGTTCTGTGGGCGTGGCTTATTTTGTGGGCATGGCTTGTGGGGGTAATGTGACTGGGTGGGCGTGGCCAACTTTTTTTTTTATTTTTAAAAGCATTTTTTTCTACAACCTTAAGAGGTTGCAGAAAAAAATGCAAAAAAAACATCCGTGGATACACTCAGAAGACATTTAATCACCCGCCCTTCTTTCTCCCCCGCCTCTGAGTCCCGGCCGGGCAGCCAGCAAAGCCTCTCCCACTGCTTCCTCCTCCTCCTCCTCCTGCTGGTGCTGCTCTGATGGGGAAGCCCCACTGAGGGGAAAGCGAGCTTCTCTAGCCTGCCCATCAGTTCCTTCTCCTTCCTCCCCTGAGTCCCCTCGGTTTACCCAGTTCCATTAAAGCAGCGCCGGAGCCACCAGCCCAGCTTTTATCTGGTGCCCCAAGTTTGTGCACTGAAAGGAGGCTCACTCAGCCCGTGGTGGGTGTTGAATGGAAACCCCAGTCAGCCTCCCCTCCCAAGCTCCGCAGCTGCAAAGATGGAGGCGCTTGTCTGGGGCCCAGATCCTATGGTCCCCCAAGGCACTCTTTCTGTCAGCCGCCCTTCTCCCCCCCTTAACAACCCCTCAAAGAGAAGCTCAGTGCGTCTTCCTCAATCCCGATGGAGGGAGTGGGATGGGAAGTCCCTGCGCCTTGCAAGAGTGGAGCGGTCCCTGGTTTTAGGAAGAAGATAGGCGCTAAGCAGCATTTGGGATAAACATGTCCTCGGCTTCTCTATGGACACTTTTGTCAGCCAATCAGGCCACTTTCCTTCCATCTCTCACCCGGGGATCCGCCAGGCCCCATGCTTCCCACACCAGCTGAGCGAAGCTAAAGATAGCCCCAGGCCTCTGGAGGGAGGGAGAGAAGGAGGGAAGCCCTGGCCTGCTGCTCCTGCCGCTGCCAACCCCTTGCCCCCAGCAAGATCAGTTCTAGTGCTGCCACTTCTCTGGCAGGACCAGGAGCAACTGCCAGGGCAGAGAGGGCAGGGCAGGCTGTGGGCCTGAGGGCAGGCAGTGGGTGCAGTAAGAAATGTGCGAGCCAGGAAGCAGTTATGCTCCCTGGCTGGAGAGGGTTGCATAAATCTTTGCTGGAGTGAACGTGCAACCCTCTTACTGTGCCCATTTCCCCACTGGTAGATCTCCATGGGTGAGAAGCTGCGCTCTCCTCCAGTCCTCCTGGGGTGGCTTGCCTCCCCGCTGGCAGCTTCTCCTTCTCCTGGCTGCTCCAGGAGCAGCCTGTCTGTTACCTGGTGAGAACGGACTGCCACCACAGCCTGCCCCACCCTCTCTGCCCCGGCAGTTGCTCCTGGTGCTGCCGGAGAAGCGGCAGCACTAGAACCACTCTTGCTGGGGGCAAGGAGGTGATGGCAGCAGCAGCAGCAGGCCAGGGCTTGCCTCCCTCCGTCCTTTCCTCAAGAGGCCTAGGGCTATGCAAGAAGTTTGCTTGGGCAGGGAGACAAGGAAGCCCTGGACGGCCCATCCTTGCCACCACTGCCCCCTCGCCCTTGGCGGCAGCGGTTCTTGCACAGGAGCAGCTGGCAGGGGAGAGGGGATGGTGGCAGGTTGTGGCAGCAGACAGTTCGAGCCGGCTAAGAGGCAGCATCCCCCCCAGCCATACCTGACTTCTCCCTGCGGCAGCCCACGTGGATCCCAGGCAGCATAACTTTGGGGCCTTTCCTCATGGTGGTGGTGACGAGGCAGGCAGGCAGCCGGGTGCACGGGACCAACTGGCACCAGCGCTCCTGGCTGGCAAAGGACGGAGTCCCGGGGCTGCATGCGGGCAATGACGGTGTTCAGGGTAAGCGAGCGGCAACCAGGCCAGGGACCAGTTTGGGGGCGTGGCCAGCCAATCTTATTACCGGTTCTCAGAACTACTAAAAAATTTTACTAACAGTTCTTGCGAACCGGTGCGAACCGGGAGCAACCCACCACTGCATGGGATTCATTTCCACCTGTTTTAGGAAAGCAAATTAATAACATTACACAAGCAAGGAAAACTAAACCACAGAAGTTCAGATCCATCAGTTTTCATATTCCAGGTTTTGCAGAAAACTCAATGAATCTTCTGCTCATTCCAGATCAAAATACATCCGGGTCTAGAGGTAGTATAGTAAAGTGATTGCTTGAATAGACTAAGGAAAGACATTTTAAGCCTCTACCGCACTCCTGTGCCATGGAAGCTTATTCAGTGGTGGGATTCAGCCAGTTCACACCACTTCAGGAGAACCGGTTGTTAACTGTTAGCTCATTAGATTATTTTGGACCAGTCACTGTCTCTCATCTCAGTTTACTTTGTAGGATTGTTGTTCTGGGGAATAATTAGTGGGGGAAGTATTATATACAGCACCCTTAACTCCAATAAAAAATGTATACAGTATAAACCTAACAGTTAACAATAATAATAGCAATGTATGATTTCTGGAAAACAACATTTCTACTCAAGTTATTGTGCAGATTAAAATTACTCTCAGAGAAAAGAGGTGAGATAATATCACTGTGCCTATTTCAAAAGAATTCCCAGGGGTTCAACCAGCAAATATCAGGGGCATCTGATAATAAGATGCAGTATAGTCCATGTGTCAATCTTTAATTACAAACTTTAATTCTGAACCAGTTTCAAAGAACTTGATTCAGCATTACAATAATATCTAACCAATGATGAATTATACTCATAATCTATATATTATAGTTCCTTCAAATTTAGCAACGATGAGAGCCAACAATTTAAAAATGTTTCCTGAGGGCTCTAATAATCCCTAAAGGAAGTGTTTTGTTGCATTAACTAAATTTTACATCCTAAGGAACACATTTTCAATTGCCTTAAACCTGAGGCTATTTACTATGTACTATAGAATACTCCCATTCTCTATTCCAAATTTCTTGTACATCGTGCACATTTATTGTTATTCTTTTTAAATGTTGGTAGTAATAAACTGTCAGTTTAGTTTTAATAAAAGCCTTCTCTAGCAAACTTAATGCCTCTGGCACTTGAGAGGCCGCAAGGGCATCAGGGCCAAACATGTAGATAACAACTGTTTTAACTGGATATATTGCCGTTGAGCCTTTTTAGATAAATTATGTTCCTTTTGTAGAATCTCAAAGGTTTCAAGTAGCATTACTTTATGGCGAATAATGATTCCATTATAAGCCCTTGTTTTTTCCTAAGGAAAAAAAAAGCTTATTATGAATGCTTGCATCCAGGTTCTCAAATCTTGAAGCATAATTAATTGAGACAGCATAGCACATGTTTAAAAAGGGAGAGCTTCTACGGATCCTTTCTCAAAATGCTTTTGAAGTTACGCATTATTAACATCTCTGTTCTTCCTGTGCCACTGCCCTATCTTAACAGTTACATATTAACACCAATAGCCATGTATCTTACACATCTTAATATTCCCAACCGGAGAAGGTCCTTCACTTTAGTCCGATGTAATGCATTACCTTTGGCACACCTAGCTGGAAGATACAAAAAGATACCAAACCCTTTATGTGTATGCCCTTGTGACTCAGGACATGTAGAAACAACTGTACCTGTACTTTTGTACTGCCAGTTTTACACAGCATCCTGAAATATTCCAATTTCCCACTCCTGGCTAGTAAAACAGGACAAAGTGACCAGCAATACAAACAATTCTTACTTTCTGATATTAATCTTTAAATAATATGTAAGATCGCCAGGTCCTTGCAGTGTCATACAAAATTACACAAAGAATAATTACAAGCAACTGACCTTGTTTGAGCAGGGAATGGCTTTGCCTCAGCATATAACCAATAATCTTCTGGTCATTTTTTTTTTAAAGTCAGATACTCTGCAGCTGATCATTCTAGCCCAGAATGATATTAAAGTCCAAAAACTATAAGAGAATTTTGAGTAGGGTTGCCAGGTCTGCTTCCAAAAAATAGCGGACAAGCGGGGGGGGGGGTTAAGTAGTGAAAAAATTAAAAAAAATTACAATTAAATTATATATTTTCTTACAAACATTTTAACACGTATTAAAATAATCACTTCAGGACTTCCGGTTTCCTTGTCTTCGGCGACGGCGGCGCTCTTTGAAGCTCCGCCAGCCCCGCCGCCTGTAGAGCCGCTTTGAAACGAAGAAGCGGCTCGAAAACTTCTAAATCCACAGGATTGAAGAAGGAGAGATCGCAGGGCACAGGTTGAGCCCCTGTAACCCCCCAGGGAAGTTTCTGGGGAGAGAACAGGCGTGGCTCCCTCCCAACCTGCTGGAACTCCGGGCGACGTGGGACGATTCTGCTTTTGCAGAACAAGCCGGCTGCAGGAAACTTAAAGCGAAAGAACCAGTTTTAATAAACAGCGAAACTACCTGAATCCTGAAATTTGGAAACGCAAGTATTAGCACTTTGTTGACTTTTCAATCTGAGAAAATGCGAGTGAGTGAAAGTGCTTTGAAAAAACATGGCGCCTAGCTTCAGAGTTAACGAGCCAGCGAGTGTGGATTGGTGAAGTTACTTTGTTCTGTTACAAAGTTTCCAAGTTGCTACTAAGCTGCCTTGCTTGTTATAAGAGAAACAACTGGGAAATTTTTTCCCTTTCTCAATATTGGACTTTGCTTTATTTTAACCCTTATTTGATCAAATCTGGGGGACTTTTTTAGAAGTCTTTGTGCAGGAGGGAAAGGAAAAGGAACTTCCCTCTTTAGAAAAACTAGATCACGAGCCAGGATGGCTTCAAAGAAGCAGGAAGGGAAGGCATTAGGGGGGGGATCCCCCACACACAAACATCAAACGCAACTTCCCCCTGCTCAACAGCTACAAACTCAGAAAAAAGAATTTGATGTGGGAGATTTAAAAGAATTTATTTCTAAAACTCTGGATGACAAATTTCAAAAATCTCAACAGGAGATAGATGATAAACTACAAAAATCACATCAGGAATTTATGCAGGAAATTAATGAAGTTAAAGACATGGTGAAACAGAATCAAAATAAGGTGACCAAAAAAATATCAGAAGTGGCGTCTGGCCTGGCAGAATTTATTGGGAAAGTTGATTTTAAAGTTGAAGAATTCAAATCAGAAGTTAATGTTAAGATGAAAGACAATGATTATAAAATTGATGAAGTTGACAATAAAATGCAGAGAATTGAAGATGAGATTGTTATGATACAATTCCGGGCGATGGAATTTGCCATACGGCTTCGGGGAATTCGAGAGGAGGAGAGACAGGACTTGAGACAGGTTTGCTCTGAAGCCTTGGCTAAGATTTTACAAGCTAATCCTGATTTGGTATTTCATAAAATAGATAAAATTTACAGAGTGAACTCTTGGGTGGCCAGACAAAGACAACTGCCTAGAGATGTGGTCATATACTTTACTGAGAGAGAAATTAGAAATGATATCCTGCAAAAATCTTTTCACACTTCTGTACAAGTGGGGGGCTCACGACTTGAAATTTTTAAAGAATTACCTCCTAAAATGCTGAAAGCTAGAAAAAAATTTGGTTTTCTTGTTAAGGAATTGAGAAATTTACAGATACCCTTCCGGTGGGACGCACCAGCTGGGATAATTTTTAGATATAAGGGAGAAGGATATCGGTTGAATACCGTGGAGAAGGCACAACACTTTTACAGTACTATTCTTAAGGAAAGAACACCATCTCCACGTACATCTACAGTTTTGGAGATTAAGGAGAGTGAAGAGAGGCAATTGAAAGAACAGTCTAAGCAGGAATTAGAAAACGTGCAAGGTGCAGAAGGAGGTTTTCTGGGTGAGCCCTTGTTGGATTCTTCTCCAATTTTGGATTTGATTCAGTTGACTGAAGTTAAAGATCAACGTATAACTAGAGCTCAATCCAAGCTACTTAAACAAAAGCAACAACAACAACAGGAAAGACAAGACAAGAAGGCAGTTAAGAGTACCGTACAAGAGAGTGGAGCTATGGGAGGAGCGAGATCGAAGCTCTCGGATGAACTTCAAATATTTTGCTCTGCGCTCCAGAAAGAGGCTGATGACCTTTAAGTGTCTATCTTGGAATGTCAATGGGTTGAATTCAGCACAGAAAAGGAAGAAATTATTTACATATTTGAAACAATTTAATAATGATATAATATGTTTACAAGAAACGCATATCACAACTCAAGATCAAAAATATTTGATAAACTCAAAACTAGGAGCACATTATATATCTTCAACTTCGCAGAAAAAGAATGGTGTGGTTATTTATGTAAATAAAAAATTAACAGCGAAAGTTATAGAAGCAGATCAAGATGGTAGGTTTGTAGCAATTGAATTGCTCACAGCAAATGGCCAAATTCTTTTGATTGGAATTTATGCTCCCAACCAACAACAGGATTATTTTTATAAGATGTTACATACTAAAATATTGCAATGGGACTACAGATCTATTTTAATTATGGGAGACTGGAATGGAGTAATTGATTCTAAATTAGATAAAAAGAGCTTGGCAAAGTCTAGAATTAGACTACCACAGACTTTTTTTGATATGAAAGAAGATATGGAATTAAAAGATGTTTGGAGAATACATAATCCAAATGAATTGGATTACACTTTCTTTTCTGATAGACATAGATCCTTTTCTAGGATTGATTTTATCCTGTTGTCAAATGATCTACTTGTTAAGACAAAAAGAACAAAGATTTTTCCAAGAACTCTGACTGACCATAGCCCTGTATGGATAGAAATTGAGATGGATAAGGTTGAGAGACGTTCTTGGAGATTAAATGAGAACTTGTTTAGATATGAAAAAAATACAATAAAACTTAAAAAGCATTTGAAAGAATTTTTTGAAATAAATTTGAATAAAGGTACCCCAATTGAAATTGTTTGGGACGCAAGTAAAGCTTATATGAGAGGGGTACTTATCTACATGAATTCTAAACATAGACTGTTCCGACAAAAGAAAAGATCTGAGTTGGAAATGGAAATAAAGAATAAAGAACAGTTACTTATTAAAAACCCAACAGATGAAAGAATACGAAGTGCTATAAAACTTTTGAAAGACCAATTTCAAATGCTTATGGCGGAACAAGTTGCAACAAGCTTACAATACGCGAAGCATAATACATTTTGCAACGCTAACAAACCGGGCAGATGGTTGGCTTACACATTGAGGAAAAAACAAAGTATACGGACTATTGATAGTATTGACATTGGAGGGAAAGAAATCTTTCAACAAAAACTAATTAAAGAAGCTTTCGTGGATTATTATACTAAACTATATGCCAAAGAAGAGGTGCAGAATGGACTTATAGAAAAATATTTAAAGGATAAGAGAGTCACAAAAATTACTGATCAACAAAAGGAAAGAATGAATTATCCTATAACAGAGGAGGAGATAACAGCAGCAATAAAACAGCTAAAAACAGCCAAAGCTCCTGGCACGGATGGTTTGACTGCAGTGTATTACAAAACTTTACAAGTTGAAATGGTGGGACAACTTAGAGATTTATTTTGCAATATTTGACAAGGGGGTAAAATACCCCCATCTTGGACAACTGCTTATATATCTTTGATACCAAAAGAACAAGTTGGTCCTAAAAAACCAGAGAACTACAGACCAATATCTCTTTTGAACACAGACTATAAAATTTATGCGAAGGTATTAGCCAACAGGTTGATGCCAGTAATCCAAAAGGTGATTCATGCGGACCAAGCGGGATTTATTGAGGGCAGATATATGAAGGACAATGTAAGGCAAGTAATAGATTTATTGGAATATCTTGATAAGAATAAACAGATTTCTGCAGTGCTGGTTTTTTTGGATGCGGAGAAGGCCTTTGATAGAGTGGATTGGAATTTTCTACTAAAGACTTTTAAAAAGATGGACTTTGGGGACCAATTTATACAGGCGATCTCAGCAATTTATCAAGAGCAAAAAGCACAGATTATTATTAATGGAAGTTTGACGACAGAGTTTAAAATTGAAAAAGGAACAAGACAGGGATGTCCGTTGTCCGCACTTTTATTTATTTTAACATTGGAAGTCTTGCTAAATACAATACGGGACTCTAAAATTTTGAAAGGTATAATGATAAGGCAAGAGGATTATAGAATAAAGGCATTTGCAGATGATCTGGTGGTTACCCTATCACAACCAATGGAATCAACAATCCTGATGAACGACATTATACAAGACTATGGTAGAGTTTCAGGTTTTAGACTGAATTCAAAAAAGACTAAAATGATAGTCAAAAATATGACACAAGATCGTAAACATGAGCTTGAAAGGAGGGCAGGTTTTGAAATTGTACCTAAGGTAAAATATCTTGGAGTTCAGGTTGCAGAATCAAACATGAAATTGTTTCAAAATAACTATGAGGTGTTGTGGCGAGAGGTCCAGAAAGACATGGAGACTTGGAAAAAGCTGCAACTGTCTTTACTTGGAAGAATAGCAGCAGTTAAGATGAACATTTTGCCAAGATTTCTGTTTTTGTTTCAAATGATTCCGGTGCTTAAAAGTGATAAACAACTGAAAGTTTGGCAAACTGGACTTAATAAGTTTGTCTGGAACGAGAAAAAGCCGAGAGTGAAATTGAAAATTATGCAAGATGTTCCAGAAAGAGGAGGCCTTAAACTTCCAAACCTACAGTTATATTATGATGCAGCAGCTTTAACTTTAACAAGTGATTGGTTTGGAAGTAAAAAGGCTGGAATATTGAACGCAGAAAGTTTTGATCTTGAATTTGGATGGCATGCTTACCTATTTTATGATGACAAAGTTGATAAAGTATTTAAAAGTCATATACTTAGAGACTCTTTGATGAGAGTTTGGAAGAAGCACCGACTCAAATGGGATTATAAAATACCGCTATGGCTGGATCTTGGTCATACCTTGTGGAATACAAATATAATGTCACTCGGGGGGGGTTTATACAAAGAGGTTCTTTTTACAGATGCGGGCAGATGGCAGCTGAAGACATTGCAGACACTGTTGGACGAAGGGATTAATTTAACCTGGTTACAATATAATCAATTACAATTGAGATGGAAAGAGGACCAAAAAACTGGTATTATGTTGCATGAGGAAGATTTGGTTAGACATATAAGAGAGAAAGGTCCAATGCATATTAAAAGGCTTTATAATGTTTTGCTAGAAAGGGATTCAGAAACTGAATTAGTTAAAGATTGTATGATTAAGTGGGCACAAAATTTTGAAGAACCAGTGATGTTGGAAACATGGGAAAAAATTTGGGTTCAGAATGTTAAATTTACACAGTCGCAGAATTTGAGGGAAAATTTTTATAAAATGTTTTATAGATGGCATTTAGATCCTAAAAAGTTGTCATGTATGTACCCTAATGTTCAGCCAAAATGTTGGAGATGTGAATGTTTGGATGCTACGTATTATCATGTTTGGTGGACCTGTAGGAAAGTTAAGGCTTTTTGGATAAAAATATGGTGGGTCATGCAGAATGTTTTGAAGAAAAAAATTCAATTTTCTCCACAATTGTTTTTATTGGGTATAGTTAAGGGTTTTACACGGGGTGAAATAAAACTAATATTGTATATGATAACAGCAGCAAGACTGTTGATAGGTAAATATTGGAAGAATGAAGTTTTGCCTACTATCGAGGAATGGACTTTGAAGATGGCAAGTTTTGCAGAGATGGCGAAGATCTCAGCATATTTAAAAGATTGTTCACAAGAGACTTATGAATGGGAATGGAAAAGGTGGATAGAATATGTTCAGAACAAATACCAAACTAGAAAGTATCAAATAGTTTTTATTTGAAAATAATGTATTAGAAATATCTTAATGTAAAGAGACAAAGAGGAAAAATTATATAGGGGGAGGGATGGGTTCAGGTTTATATATCAGTGTTATTAGTTATGAGTACATAATAGGGAAGTCTGGGGGGGGAGGGTTAGGGAGGGTTAGGGAGGACGGGAAGTTTGGGGAGGGAGGTGGGGGGGTGAAAAAAAAGGGGTGAAAATGTAATTGTAAAACTTTTGCAATAAAAAAAAAATAATCACTTCAAAACTTTACTTAAAATTCAAACATCAAATATATTATAATAATATGTAAAATATTAAATTACATTTTACTTTGCTGTCGTGTGTAGTTTTTATTTGACTGCGCAGCTTTGATCAATTCTTTGTGTTTAAGGAATAATTCTTTAATTTCAGTACAACGTTGAGAAATATTAAAAAATATACAAAATTCACTTCGACTGATGGTACAAGCAGTCGGTTACGTTCGTCAGTCCACAAATTTCCCATGACGCTGAAAATTCATTCAACATTTGTATTTGATACCGGAATTGATGCACAATACTGGAACAGTTTCAGTAAACTCGGAGCTGGCTCTTCCTTGAAAAAGTATGTCCACTTATCAAGGGATGAATCGCCCTGCAGATGAACATAAACTTCTTCTAAGGCAGAAATTTCATCGAAGAGAGTGTTGGGTGGAAGTTTTTCTCACCATGGTGATAATAACCAGATGTTCGTCATTTCTTCTAAAGTTGGAGGATTATTGCGATCAATTAGATTGAAACAATTTAGCGTCTCATATACTGAATCAGTAAAATTATACCACTTTTCTAGGTACGCAATGGCTCTTTGATACACGTTGATGGCTTCTTTCTTGAACTTTTGCACGAATTCTCAGGGAAATGTTTTTTACATAAGGCAAATAAAACTTTCATTCCAAAAAACTGCTCATCATATTTTTTTTGCAAAGAATCACGCAGCTTACACATGATAATGTGAAGATCACATGCAAGAATTTTCTTGCTTTCCAACTTCAGTAGGGTGTCTTGCATTATTGACATGAAGAAGTGCGTGAAATATAAATACAATTCTGAAATTTTTGGTTCATCGTCCTTTGCGAATTCATTTTCCTGATCCGAAATAAGGTTCCAGATAACCTTATGGCACTCATCAGATCCAAGAGAAATAAAATACGATTTTAGAAGTATCCAGTTTAAAAGAAGCTTCGACCGCTTTAAACAAACTAAACCAACGTGTTGGAACATGGCACAAAACTTCATGGAATTCTGACTCGCAAAACTCAAAAAATGATTTCAACTCTTCTCGTTTCTTCACAGAATTCGAAAATTTTGCAAAAACCTTCAGCACTACATTTTCGATATCAAAAGATAACTACTTTAATGCATTTTTGCGCTGTTGTGTAAAATGTGATTATTGCAATGAGCATTTGATCTTTGTCTCATTCTAACTTATGAAAAAAAAGACAAAACACGATTCTCCTATCCTTATTCTCTTAGACTGTACAGCTTTAGATTACGTACCATTTCATCATAAAGCTTTTGAATAAAAAAAATGTCCACTATTTTGTGAAAAAAAATAGTGAACATAATGTGAAAAAAGTGGTCTGTCCGCTCAAATAGTGGACACCTGGCAACCTTGTGTTATTATCCCATAAAATAGAGTCACCTTGTGTATTTACTGACTTATTCCATGCATCTTGCAGAACTTTATAGAAATGACAGAGAATGAATTAAAAATTAACACAAACAGAAGTGGCAAAACTTTAGAACTATCAGTTCTGGGCTGCAAAATCCAGATGTCTACCAGATCAGGAATGCATTCAGTTTGCTGCTGTCTAGTGATTGTGAAGTATTGAACTGCAACACTTCATTTTGCCTCCTTTTCCTTGAAGTGGGGTTATATTTCTTTTAGTTGTGACATACAGTGCGTGTATATCAAGAAATCCTTAACCTGCTTTTTCCCTGTCTACTTGTCTGATCTTATGTACCTTCATTTCCTTTGTGCATTTGTTTAGCCTTCATGATTATTTGATAACTACAGTGAAGGTGTCTTAGTAAACTTGACATATATGGCAAAGTGAATCCCATCTTATTGGTAAGAAATATAGAGTTTTTAACGATGTCTGGTAATAGCCCTACTTTAAGATTTCTTGTTCCAACTGCTAGACACCTCTATTAAAGAAATCTAGCACGTTATATTGATTTTCAACCTAATCCTATACTTAAAGTCTCTGTAATTTCCACTAAGATCAATTTCAATTGTTCCAAGGTAAGTATTCAGAGAATTAGTATACTTACATTAATGACACAGACTGAATGTATTCTGTGGTCCTGCATTCAACTAGAATGAAATTAAGCATCTCAAACTACACATTGTGATTTAAAAAAAAAAAGATTGCAGTTTTTAGGATATAAAAAGTCTTAAGAGAGACCATTTCTCCTGCAACCTATCCCCAGCATTTTTATGCTGTTTCTTTGTTCACTTTCTGTGTACCAAAACTAATGCTGAGGTTTTAAGGGATGAAGTAGGTACCTTATTTATTTGGAAGGTTTAAAGCATCCCCAAAATGAAAAAAGGACCCAAGTTGAAATCACCAATTACTCTGAGAGGCCCTGTGAACCACAGAAATGAAGGTGGCCACATATGATCTGGGTCACATTTTTTGCACTCCTTTAGTAACATATCTATTATCCAGGACATTATCCTAGATGGAAGTTCTGAACTAACTTGTATCACAGGGACTTGACTAAGAGAAAGGGTAAAGTGCAACTCCCAGCTCTATTTCCCAACTTCTTCCATAATGAGAGCAAGCTAAGACTGAAGGATGGGAAGGTCAATTGCTGTGATCTATAGAAATTCCATCTCATTGACCAGATGCTCCATCGCAGAATCTGCCAATTTCGAGTGAACGCTGCTGTGTTTAGATTGCCAGGACAGTATAGGAATACTATTATTATTATTTTTAAAAATAATAATTTGTATTGAAATTTTAAAAGTACAAAAATAGAAAACTAATAAAAACTAAATATATATATTCAAAAGATATCGAAATTGGTAACAAGTACAGAGAGGAAGAGAAAAAGTAGAGGAATATGTCTTATATATGCAGTGTAAATATCTTCCTCCCTTTTTTCTTTTCCTCTCTTTTTAATATATATATTTATTTTTATTAGTTTTTTATCCTTGTACTTTTAACATTTAAATACAAATTATTATTTTATTATTATTTTAAAAAACATAATAATATTCATATACTGTTCTAGCAATCTAAACACAGCAATGTTCACTCAAAATTAGTGTGTGTGTGTGTGTAAATATATATATATACACATACACACACATATATACATACACACACATTATGAATTTCATATTTTTTCTTTACACCGTTCATTACTTTTCTCTAAAAATACAAAGGAAAAAAATATCTTCTCCTCATATCTTATCTCTAAATAAGTCTTTAAAACCTCATCAAACTTCATAAAAAAATCCATTAACAGCCACCCAAAACAACAACATATTAAAACTTTTAATCTTTAATCTCTTCAAATGATGTCCCATAAATTAATTTCTAATCATCCTCTCTTTAATTTTAATAATATAATACTTTAATACTATAGCTTATCACTTTCTTTAAAAGTTCAACAAAAACTCTCTTCTTCCCATATTTTATCTATAAAGAAATCTTTAAAGCCTTGTTCAGGTCAAGAAAAATCTTTTGAAAGCTACTAGAAAAAAGATTCATATCCATTTTAATCTTGGTCATATAAGCCAACTTTTTAAGCCTTTCTAGTTATAAAGGTCTTAATATCTATCTCTTCTAAATAAAGTCCCAAAAGCTTATTTTCTTTTTTCTCAATTTTTCTCTCAGAAATTCCTTCATAAGCACAATTCATCTTTGTTGTTGATCCAAAGTAAGAAAACTGTCCAAGTCACTTTTCTGGATTAAAATCCATATGTCCAAGTCAGTCTTCTGGTTTCTTATTTGTATGTCTCTTATAACTATTAAAACTTCAGGTGGTTTCATTCGCAGTTCCTATTTGTTCTTGTATCCTGTCAAACTGCCTAAAGTTTTATTGTATCATCTTTTATCTCTTCTTTTAAGCTATTTCTATAGTATCAGACAGTCTAAGGAGAAAGTTCTGTGTATAATATGCTTAAATTCTTTCAACGACAAAATACTTTTTTTCCCCATTCTGTATTACTGGATCTTCTCTTTTAGTTATAATTTTTGATACTTATGGATTGTCCATAATAGCGAACCTTTAAGGTCTCCTCTTGTCATAATGTTCTCTCATCCAGAACATTTGCCAGCAAGAGATTTCTTATATCAAAACTCAAAATATTTATATATTTTAAATAAAATGTTAAACAAGCTAGAGGTAATATTATTATTTCAAAATCTTATTATCAGTCAATCTGGTGTCTTAGTCAGTTAAAAAGCTATCCCAAAATCAACATTCTAAACACCCTTTTGCTACTTCTTTCCAAATAAAATTGTTTTTTTCTTTAAGGTTTAAACATACATAAATTTTTTTGTCACTGCTGGTTGAAGGAAAATCACACAGTATAGTAACAACCTGCCCTTCTAAAGTTCTTAGTATCCTAAAAGCAATCCACAATGTTTAAAAAAGAAAATGGCCAAATCCAGGACCCCTTTGAAAGCTCTGAAGTGTGGCTCTGGCAAAGCTGTCTCTCCGGACTCCCAGATCTCTGAAACCCAGTGGAGATTGCTACGTTTATGATCTTGTCATTGGGGAGTATCTGTGTGGAGCCCTGAGGGTAATCTCAAATCCTCACCATCTGCAGGTTAGAGTGCAGTACTGCAGGCTATTTCTCCTGATCGCCGGCTGCTGCAATTTGGCAGTTCAAATCTCACCAGTCTCAAGGTTGACTCAGCCTTCCATCCTTCCAAGATGGGTAAAATGAGGACCCAAATTGGTGGGTGCAATATGTTGACTCTGTAAACCGCTTTGAGACAGCTGTAAAGCACTGTAAAGTGGTATATAAGTCTAAGTGCTATTGCTATTGCTATCTTCTGGAAAAGAGTTGAAGGAATCTGTTCAATCACTAACTTCTTTTTCCACAGTGATCATCAACTTCACTCTTTATGGAGCTTTCTTTAGTTTGCCATTGCTTCCCTGAAGGCAGGACAGGGTGTGTGTAGAAATGCTATTATAGATTTTACCAAAACTGTAATTTGAATGAATAAAATGTTTTGATTCCAATCTCTTGATCTACTCTCAGCTAGCTAACTACTGTGAAATGCTTTTACTATGCCTGATCAATAAACAAGACCTATATTCTTACAGGTATCACACAACACACCAAAGAAGGCTTTGTGTTTAAATGTAGTTTCTCAATATTAAGCAATGACACTACTAAGCAATAAATTGTGACTTACCAACTACAGCTAGTTTCACACATTGCACTGTGTCAAACCCACACAAACCACATTATTGTAGATGGCTGCAAAGTATGAGCCAGTGTGTTTTTGTTGTATCTAAAACAAGTTTATTAAAATAAAACTTAGCCTATTTCCCCTTTTAAATCATGTATTAAGCACCACGCCTTACTTAAATATTCAGCATTGGGTTTAATTGGAGCTAGTTTATGCAAAGAATGCTTTATTGGTTCTCTCCATGGATGGATTTTTCTCATTGTTACAATTTTTGGCAATTTTTTTTATTCCAAAGACAGTGGAACACAAAAATTCTATTGTTGCAGACCTTGCTAACACCCTAGTCTCTTTACAGAGCATTTTGCTCTAAGGTGAGCAGAATACTTGTGGGTTAGCTTAATGGTTTATGTGAGCCAGACTAAAGACTATACAGTTCAGACAACACAGTCTCTGCATGATAATATGAACAGACAGCCAACATTACCAAATGATATTAGAGCATGACAGAAACAGGAGAGGAGAGAAAAATGTCACCTCACTCTCCTTGGTACACTTATCCCATTTGCCAGCAAGTAACATTTCTTCAGTAATATTAAAGTTATTTCTTGTTTGATGGAGGTCAGGGAGCTGTCAGGCCTGTAAAATGCCACATTTTGTTTCCATTCCTGGCAAAGATTGTAGGGGAAGAGAAATGCCACTGAGACCCAACTCTTGACACCAAAAGCCAATCATTTCTGCAACTTAATTAGATTCTCATTTTGTCTGTTAAAATTGGGCAATGTTTCCTGTTTGTTTTCATTAAATGGATTCATTTCTCCAGCAGTGTCTACCAGATTATTGTAAATTGCATTTAGAATATCTACATTCAGAACTGGCCTCTGCTTGCCCCCTCCATGAATTGATGATAACATGAGCAGAACGGCAAATATTAGGCAGTCCCAGATTTAATCAGATGGAGTAGTATTTCCACCTATGAAAAAAACTTTATTTTAGCTTTCCTCAATCTGGCATCTAATGTATAATACTGTAAGACTAATCCCATTATTTATACAGTAACGGTACTGTCCCAGGGGTTAGGAATGAGAGGAACAATTGCTTGACACTTCTGGAAGATATTGTTTTGTGAAACAAAGTTCAGGAAAGAGAATTTATTTTTAAGACATATTTCCCTGAAGATATGACAGAGACCAAGTTCAGCTTCTCTATGTACATTATCCCATCATACCTCAGGAATGGGTCCTGTTTCAAAACACAGAGAGAGGGGGGGAGAGGGGGAGGGAGGGAGATAGAGATAGAGATAGAGATAGAGATAGAGATAGAGATAGAGACAGAGACAGAGACAGAGACAGAGACAGAGAGATGGGTCCACAAACTTTCCTTTGTTAAAATATTGCTTCTCTTCATAAAGGCAGAATCAAATTGACTAGAGATGGCCGAGCTCAGATTCTGCAACTGCTAAGGCAAATTTAATAAGGAAGATGCAGCAACATAACTGAGCAGACATCCCATACTCAATTAAAGGTATGCACCAATTCCATAAACATTCCTCTTTCTGTTAATAAGTAACAATACTATTTCCAGCACTGCTGATGCCTTTAAAACCATGGTTTTCTTTACCAATAAAATGGCCTTGCTTATATGATCAAACTTATCTCCTTCTCCCTCTATGATCCCAAAATTCTGGCAGAAAATGAGAGCAGTGGAATTGTCTCTGCTTCAATTGAAATAAAGGTTTTATTTTTCAATTGTTCTCTGTTCCTCGTCTTGTATTATATCCCCTTTGTGGCATTTCCCACAATAGGGCCAGGAAGGATAGAGGATTCAGTGCCAAATTTATCCTTAGAGTTTTGGCCTGGTTTTCAATCACAGAGTGGGAAATTGGAATCAGTCTGTGGCCCTGTAGATGATTATTTAATAGGAGTCATTGGAATTCCATAATGGCCAATTGGAATCAAGAACTAATTAACCATAGAAATCTTCTGGAGAGATTCTGTTTATTTGTTTCTTGTTTTGCAGTAACAAGGGAAAATGTTAAACGTAACAGCTGGGTAACTCTCTTTTTAAACCTAAGAGAGATGCTGTGGGGAAAAACAGAAGAAAAGAATGTTACGTATGCCACTTTGAGTAATACAAAATAAGTGAGATATATATTAAGGAATAAATATACTTATTTTTAATGTGAATGAAATATAATGTTTTATTTCACATTTTGGCAAGCTTGAGATTTAGATAGTACAAAATGGATTTAAAATGGATTAACAAGGAAAAAGCAAATTATTAATTTGTAGGCTTTACTGTGGTTAAAATTCAAGGTATTCATTCCAGGGTATAGAATGGCACAGCTGTCAATCGAACCACATCAGATCTGGAGGACTATGACCAAATCTGTTGAGGGCAAATTGACTCTTTCATAACCATTCATCATAATCTGCCATAAATCTAGACAGATATCAACTGCCACTATGTATTATTAAACTATTTCTATATTTCTATACATCATTCACCAAACTGCCTTATGCATATGTACATTTCCCAAATTATTCATATTATACTGGGGGTGGGGTGCGGGGCTCCTGCTCTATATTGCAGAATGAGATTCATTGAGATTTAAGTCTCAAAGGTGCTTTTTCAAAAGGCAACTGAATTGAAGAAGCTTCTTGAATGAGAAGCAAAATGACTTCAAGGAAAAACAAAGAAAGCCCAGTTGCCTTTTGAAAAAACACCTTTGGGACAACCATGGCCTGGATGACTAAGAAGCTCCATAGATAGAGAGATTTAATCTTAACTAACAGGCTTTTCTGATTTATTCACGTGAATCTAAATTAGCAATGAGGTTGTAACTTTTTCCCATTTTGTAAGGTTCATTACAAGGTTCATTTACAAAAATTATGTTCATTTTGGTTCACATTTCTTCAAATACCTCTATTTTAGTTTCAATTTTCCTAGTATAGATGGAGTAACGGACATAAGTAAGTTTCTGGCTATGTTGCCTGGGAAATGTACAATTAGGTACAGTAAGTTTGTATTTAAAGGTGAATTAAATACATCTCTATCTTATTCCTAATCTAACTACACACTTTTGATAGACATTTGAAGGAAATAAAAATTAGAAAACAAATAAAAAGCCTATTCAGGCTTTTAATAGCTACCCTTGCTTCAGAGACTGCACTAGCAATCCTTGGACAAGGATACAATAAATGAAAGTATTTTGAAAAAAAGCAAAAAGAGAATATGAAATTTCTATTTTTTTTATTATTTTAAAATTAAATTTTTATTAGAGTATAAAGATTAAAAAAACATAACATGACATACACACAACAAACATTTATACAACATATAAACAAAAAGAAATTATGTTTCCTTCTTAAGCATTGTTTCAAAGTGACATTCTGCTTGTTATATATTTCTTCCCCTCTCCTTAGTCTAATGACATTTTCTATACCGGTAATATTTCCCCTCTAGATTTTTTGTTTATTTCTAATTTTTAACCAATTATACCATTTATTCCATATTTTGTAGTAGTCTGATTCTTCTCTTTCTTGTATTTCTTTGGTTAACCTGTCCATTTCAGCGCATTCTAGAATTTTTTCTATTAAATCTGTTTCGTTTGGCGTTTTTTCTTGTTTCCAATTTTTTGCATATATTATTCTTGCAGCTGTTAGTATGTGAATTTTGAGATATTTAATATCTTTAGGGTATGATTTATTAAAAATTCCTAGTAAAAATGTTTCTGGTTCTTTATCTATCTGTGTTTCTGTTATTTGTTCCAACCATTTTTTGATGTTAGACCAATATTTCTTTGCTGCCGGGCATGTCCACCATAAATGATAGAAGGTTCTATGTATCTTCTTACACTTCCAGCAGATCAGGCTATTTTTGGGCTGTATTTTTGCCAGTCTGGTTGGAGACATGTGCCACCTATAAAACATTTTTATTTGGTTTTCCTTGTACGCCACTGCTCTTGTTAATTTTATATTTACTTGCCAAAACTTTTCCCATTTTTCCAAATTTATTGTATGTTTGACGTTTTGACGTTTCTATTTCTTGTTTGAACAACAATCCCATATAAACCATGCACAGGCATAGGAGATTGAAATAGTGAGTTGTTCAAATCACAGATAGAATCTCCAGCAGAAAAATTATAAAGGGCAAAATAACTTCCTAAGCAGATGAGTGTCACTGATATAGAGAGTGGCCAAATTGCATAATGCTCAATTGACTCAACATGTATAGAGAACACAAATCAGATTTAAACAAACAATTGAAATAAAAAGTAATTTTGTGCAATTATTTCTTGCTAAACTAATTCCCTAAACTGGTTTCCTAAAATTATGAAAGGTTCAAGACTTGGTGCCTCAAATTTGTTTTTGTGAACTTTTTCCTAGGTTCTTATATGTCTTTTCTTTTTTATGAGAGGTTCAAGAGATTTCTCACTTCTTCCCAAGGCCAACACACATATTGGTGGAAACTGCAGGAAGTAGATTTTAGGACTAGGTGAGGCAGGCACAGTTTATCTTGATTAAGAACAGCAGTTACATGATTGATTGTGTCAGAATGGTTTGGATCATTTTGGGAATCTCCTCTGATACATCCAGCAGTCAGAAATGATTTCAATGCATTCAAGAGCTTGGTTTGAAAAAATAGTTGGATGAAATAATTTTCATAGTCCCTTTTAAAGCTACAATTCCTTCATTTCATTTTCAAATAATAAGCATTGCAATATATAAATGAATTTAATTTTGTCGTTTACAGTTTTTCAGAAACGATGGCCAAATTAAAAAAAAATAAAATACCACATCACCTGATACCTACAGTACTTCTGTACTTGTTCCCTCTCTTTTGTTTTGCAGTTCTTGCTCTTGCTCAAAACAGCAGGGGAAACAAAATTGACCTTCTCCATCCTGCTTGTCAAATTTTTCAGTTGGTTAGAGATGCTGATTAGCTATCACATTGCAAAGATTTGCAGTGTTTAATAGTCTCCTCCTCTGGAGACCAGATACCTTCTAGGTAGCTTCTGTAGAAGTATCTTATTTTATTTATTTATTTATTTATTTATTTATTTATTTATTTAGTTAGTTAGTTAGTTAGTTAGTTAGTTAGTTAGTTAGTTGAGTACATATTAGATAATATATATAAGTATAAGCATTAAATGAATACATAAAATGAGTACAATTAAAGGCAACATTAGGACAGGGACAGTAGGCACACTGATGCTCTTATGCATGCCCCTTACAGACCTCGTAGGAATGGGGTGAGGTCAACAGAAGACAGTTTTAAGTTAAAGTTTTGGGGGTTTTGGGATGAGATCACAGAGTCTGGTAGTGCATTCCAGGCATTAACAACTCTGTTACTGAAGTCATATTTTCTGCAATCGAGTTTGGAGCAGTTCACTTTAAGTTTGTATCTATTGTGTGCTTGTGTATTGTTATGGTTGAAGCTGAAGTAGTCATTGATAGGTAGGACATTGTAGCAGATGATTTTATGAGCTATGCTTAGGTCATACCAAAGGCGGTGTAGTTCTAAATTTTCTAAACCCAGAATTTCAAGTCTGATGGCATAGGGTATTTTGTTACAATTTTTGTATTTTGTCTATCTTATGATAGGCAAATTGACAAACTATCAAAGATTTTACCCCAGACAGGCTTCAAAACAGTCTAATGTGCTTAATACTTGGTTTCATTAGCTGTAATGAGTGTCTGTGCAAATGTTGATCTGATTTCATTTTTTTTCACAGACCTCTAAACAATTTATGCTTTTAAAGTAAGCAGCATTTGGCTTTCTTACTTTTCATTCTTGCACTGGTCACAATTAACAACGTTTTTATTTTTGCTAACCTCATTTAGATTAATATTAGAAACACATTTATTAAAAGAGTATGAAATGATTTCAGTGTCAAAAGACCATTTGATTCAATGGTAGACAACTAGTTTGAACATTTATTGCATAGATTCATTTCAGCCAACTAATTATTCTGTTGACATAGTTATGTTTGGGGGACATTTTCATTCAAGGCTGTGTCTGAACCAAGTACAAGATTTGTTTAAAATCTCTTTTCCTTCCTCTTCACTATTCTTAGTTTTCTAATATCCTTAAACTCAGGAATAAACAACATTAAATTAGATGAACCCATAGTGACACTATTTGAATAAGTGGGTTTTTTAAAATCAATTAAACAAAATGTCAAAATGTTTGTCATAACATCTCCTGAAGTACTGTATTTTAAACTCAGAAGAAGAAGAAGAAGAAAAGGCAAAGATGCATAGGAAAAGTCAGTTTCATTGTGTGGATAAGCAAACAGAGTCAGGAAGTATGAGTATGAATATTCCTTGGGAAAATAATACAATGAAGAAAGGGGACTATTCTTTACAATCTGTACTTGGGGTGATTTTGTCTGAGCTATTTCCTCCCCTGAGTTGGGTTCCTACCTTGAAAGAAAATACTAGAAAGGATTCATATATAGCTATCTGAGGAATTTCCTCCCATGAGTTTATTTTAGGGAACAAACAGAAGATTGATATACCTTTCATATGGCTTCTCTTTCTGGCCAGACTCGAATAGGTTTTTGCATTTGCTGCATTTTCCGATTGTGGATAGATTCATTTATTGCCAACTTGGTCCAATTTTGTAAATATTGACCCGCAAATCTCTTTAATCCCATTTTGTTTTGTTTGAAAACAGACAAATCTGTATATTTGTGTATTAATGTATTTCCCTATAAAATAAATATTTTTGTATCATATTGATTTACCTGACCTATTTTTCTATGCACTTTCATGAAATGCATTTATGGATAGAGTTTTTATGGCACATTAATTTTAATGCATTCTGATACTTCTTTTAGATGAGAAACAAACTGTAAAGTGTAAGTGTAAAACCCAAACAATGACTTTATACTGACCGACAAATTAATGCAGGACATCAGAATAGGTTAAACAAGATGACCAAATAAAAGGCTTCATCATCCCTAAAGTTTACAATAGTCTACTCAAAAACCTGCATGGATGACTAAAGAGCCCCTAATTATCTAGCAGCTCTTTACTGTGCATTCACTTCATCACTGATTAAACAGTGAGCTGTGACAGATTTGAAGCAAATGGAAAGAGTATTTAAGGACAACCCAATAGAATAAACAAATCTGCTTGAAAAGAATTTTGGATAGGCTGTTGAATAATTGGCTGCTAAACAAGATATGGAATTCAAAATATATGTTGATTTTTTTTTCATAGTTATTCAATCTTCATAGATTGAAATAATGCAGCTTGGAACAATATTTCTTTTCTAAATGTCCTTAATTGAATTTTATTAAGAGATAAGGAACTACTCACTGAAAACTGCTTAGATAAAACTAACAGGGCATGGTGGAATTTTGAAAACCCAACCATTGCTATTGTAGAGAGATAACTTGTATGATATACAATGTTAGATAATGCTATATTGCTTTGTAAGCAAATTCTTTTTATTTAGCTTTTGATGTTTATATTTATGAGGGTGGACATTTCAGCAATGAAAATAGCAATTTTTAAAAGTTCATGAAAGCAACAATTTATATGTAGGTTAATATTCCTGTTATTAAAGTAAAGATTTAGCTTATTTTAGTATTTATGCAAGTAATGAATATTTATGTGTAGCAAAGTCAATAATTAACATCAATAAAATGCATTTTAGATCAAAAGACAGTAAGAGTTTACATCTAGTAAACAGAAACTACTAGTAATTATTGGGGGAAAGCCCATTAATAATTCAAATGTCTGTAGCAAAATGCTTCCTTGTTAAAGATTCCAGGTTCATCTTAAATGTTTGCTTTTGCCTCTTAAAAATATTGCAGGAAGTAGCTTACCAAAAACAATAAAGATGTTAACAAACAAATAGCTGGAGCAAAACAACAAAAGCAAGTAATATTAATCAGCAATAATAAAATATTGTGGGATTTCCAAATACAGGAATAAAGTGTAGGCTCATAACACCCCAGATATAACTGGTTGAAAAGTAGAAAGTGTGAATACTTGATGTGACAATATCAGGGAATAGTAGAATAGAAAACAAAACAAAATAGAGATCACAAAGTATCAGTTTTGAAAATCAAAGCTGAGGGATTGTGGGATAAACTGGCTGTGGTGGTCCTAGTGGTTATCAGCACACTGAGTGCCATACCAAAAAATCTTGGGTGGCATTTAGAAAATCTGCACCTTGACTAAAATGTCCACGTGTCAATTGTAAAAGGCCACAATGTTTGAATCAACACTGATGCATTATGACATTCTATGTTCTTGAGAAAAACTTGATGCATATGAAGGCTAACCCCAATTAAAGAACTGGCAGCTGTGACTTCACATTGTTGTCAACAGAAAATGAAAATTTCATACAGTTTAGCAACAACCAAACCAAATATTTGCGTCAAAAGGCATATCTTTGCTTGTTTGAAAAACCCATTTAAAAAAAGAAAACATCCTCATAATTTAGACCAAGAGTTTCATACACATAAGAGAAAAACAACATTCAATTCTAAAAAAAACCAGCAAGTTTTTTTCAAAATTCCATATCATGTAGGACTTGTACCAGTCCAGCTGATACAATAAATGTTTCACTACTTTGTTCCTATTCAAGTTCTAGCAATAGTATTTTCTGAAAATTCTAAGTATCCCAAGACAGAACTGGAAATTGACTAAAATATACCTCAGTCAGTTTCACTTTGCACCATCCCAACTATATGATGCAACCAGTGGTGGAATTCTGCCGGTTCGCACTGGTTAGGGCAAAGTGGTTGTTAAATTACCCACCCCCCACTATCAAAGTGGATCCTCGGTGCTGTGCTATGCTGCAATGGAAAAATGGGCAACGGTGCGGCCGGCGCAAGGGAAGGAGAAGGCTCCTTTCCCTCTTTCTTCTCCCTGCTCCTCCTCCTTCCCTCGTGCTGGCCACTCTGTTGTCCATTTCTCCATTGCAGTGTAGCACCCAGGATCCACTTTGATAGGGCGGGGGTGGTAATAATTTGCCTGGCTAAACTGCAGTCTCCCCTACATTAGACCCAGCTTCGATCATGCTGCCAACTTAATTCTTCACCCCTCTCCCTTTTGCCTGCAGACTGATCAACACCCCCTGCATGCAGCTCCATGGGGATGGGAGGAATCCCTCCACTTCTTCACCTTTTCTCGGGAGCATCAACTCCTTGTCTCTATGGTAAAACCCCCCTCCTCATTCTTCGGAAACCTTGCTTTTAAAGGAGCCATCCAGAAGGCTTTAAATGTTGCATCCTGTTGGCCGCTAGCCCCTCCATCAGCCAAAACAAATGAGGAAGACGATAAAAAGCAGTGGGCAGAGATGAATAGATGTGGCAGACAACTATTCATCTCCCTGCCAGACAGACTTTTAGCCTGCGGTGAAAGAGAAACTTTTTGCTGGGGATGCTGGTGCTCCTAATAAAGGAATCATTGCTTCAACTACAGAGGGTTTGTCATATTTGGGGAGCTGGGTCAGAACACTGAAACAGCTGCGAGACCAGGGGTGGGTTCCACTTACCTTTACTACCGGTTTGCAATGGGGTCGCATGCATGTGCAGAAGCTTCCTGATGACATCGGGGTCAGTGGGTGGAGGCTCCCGCCGGTTATACTACCGGTTCTATAGAACCGGTCCAAACCAGGGGCAACCCACCACTGTGTGAGACCAATGTACAGACAAGCACCCTTGGAAACAGCCTTTTGGCAAAGGGTGGAAATTTAACAAACAGTTCTCGTAGGGTCAGGTTGTCTGTGGCAGGAGGCTCATTCCACATGTGCAGTGGAGCTGGAGGACAGGGATAGGCTACCCCTCCCATGACAGACAACTTGACTCTGGGTGAACCGGTTGTTAAATTATTTGAATCCCACCAATGCAGCAAACATATATTATCCATACATTTATACTACTGTAAGTTGCTCTATTGTAATGACTGAAAGAGATTTCAGTTGAGTCAGCTACTAGAAACATGATTTTTGAATGGAGAACCATGGAAATTCATTGGCAGGCCAAGGGAGGGTGGTAGAAGCATTCTGCCCCAAGTGCAGGCAAAAAAGGGTCCTACCAAAGTTGCCAAGGAAACCATCTGGAGGACCAGCAGTAGATTTAGAATAAGCCCACCAGTCAGCTGTTTGGCAATCAGTGGAAATTGGCTGGCAGCATTTCCAGGACCTCATAGTACAATTCAATGAGGGGGGAAATTATACATGGGAGTGATTAGGCTGAATCCTAAAATGAGAACAATACATAAATCAAAGGAAGAACATGAAAGATTCAGCCAAATTAAATATTTCAGCCAAATTCATTGCATTAGGAAACATAATATAAAATCAAGCTGAGCAAAAGGCTCCAGCTCTACTTTTGCAGCAACTGGTATGTCCTACTCGATCATTTAATTTATTTTAAATTTTACCTGACCAAAACTCCAAAAATGTTTAAAAAAACAACAACTCAGCAATAGACAGAAGTTCTTCCAATGACAATACATCAGTGATTATCACATCTTCTTTGGCCATTGGCAGTTAAAAATGTAGTTTTAAAAAGTGCAGCCCTTCACTGCAAAAGGATATCTGCCTCGTATTATATCACAGCCTTGAGATTTTTCATGAGGATGTGAACCATCTGTTCATAGTTTAAGCAAATTGCACAACTGAGTCTACGGCAGCTTGCTGTAACTCTCCATGATTCAAAGGATAGGCTAGCCTAGGAATTATGGACACTGAAGTCCAACAAATCTGAGATTATCAGTAACAGGTGCTGAATTTAAACTGAATTTAAATCTTTGTGTTTGTGAGTTCAGATTCAAATAATGTAAGAATGGAAACATGAAAGAGTCACCTAATAAACTCCTTCAACAGCGATCCCATTTGTTTAATCTAAGATAATTTGATATTTTGATGGATACAGTGAGAACATACAGCTAGAGCTTCATCTATATTTTGAAAACCATAAGATTCCTTCTCATAACCCAGCAAACCTGAAGGGACACAAGGAATAATTAGCTAGAATCCCTAACTAAACAAGAGAGTATTCAATGTTACATTTGTGTCACTAGCCAGAAAATTAAAAGCTGATCTCTCTCTCTAATGAGAGCCTGCAGAATAAGAATGTGTGTTTTTATGCTGTGTTGGGAATAAAAAAAAAATGTTGTGCACTTATTTATTTCTGAAAGTCCCTTCAGAACAGAAAGATGTTCAGAATACATAGAAGTAGGCTAGTGTTATTTTTTTAAATCAATTCATATACTCTTTCCCATATTAAGAGAAGAGTTCTCAATCATGGAGAAGATTTACACATTTCAAAATATAACACAGAAAATGACTTGATATCAGGACTTGTTAGTTAGTTTACTTTATTGTCATTGCACCTCATAAAATGAAATGCAATGCCATCTTCAATGTGCATTATAACTATAAAAATAAAACAGTTGTACAGGAATGAGAAGAAGTATAATTTTAATAGAGGGTAAAACATTATGATGTCATAATAACAGAATTGATAGGGGTCTTGGAGATCTTTTAGTCCAGGGGTCCCTAAACTTGGCAGCTTTAAGACTTGTGGACTTCAAGTTCCAGAATTCTCCAGCCAGCATAGTATAGCTGGCTGGAGAATTCTGGGAGTTGAAGTCCACAAGTCTTAAAGCTGCCTAGTTTGAAGACCTCTGTTCTAGTCCAACGCCCTGCTCAAGCAGGAAATCCTATACCATTTCAGGCAAATGGTTGTCGAATCTCTTCTTAAAAACCTTAAGTGTTGGAGCACCCACAACTTCCACAAGTCGTTCCATGATTAATTATTCTAATTGTCAGGAAATTTCTCCTTAGTTCTAGGTTGCTTTTCTCCTTGAGAATTCTTGAGAGAAGTACCAGTAGGTAGATTCTCTCATGAGGAAAGCAAGCATTTCTGGAGAGTTACAATCAATTGTAAAACATTACAATTAACATGCTTAGATTATTTTTTTTTTGAATTTGTGAAATGAGTACAGAAACAGTGGTGGGTTCCTCTCGGTTCGTCCTGGTTCCACCGAGCCGATAGCGGTGACGATATGACGGCTTGTTCAATTATGCTCCCATATTCCATATGCATCATTATCACAAAGAGTTACTTAATACTCCTCCAGATTAAGATGTTGACAATTCTCCAGACACATGGAACATATTTTCTTTGCAGTCCACCAAAATAATCCCATTTTCAAATCTGAGCTTTCTTTTGTCACTTTCTTCCACCATGTCAAGTTGTGTTCTATTCTGTTCTGTTTCTGAGCTAGGCAGGCAGATGGACAGACAGGCAGAGTTAAGTCCCTTTATTCATTTGTAAGATTCAATTCAATTCTTCCTCTGTTTTAAGAAGAATGAAAATGTATGTCAAGTAGATTAAGAATGCAATAAAAACAATCATTGCCTCCTTACAGAAACAAACTGTAGAAGCAAACTTTGAGTTAACAAAATTTGAAAGTTAGTTGAATATTATTTTCTGCAGAAAAAGAAGCAATCTTTCTACAATTAAAAATCTGCAGGCCTTGAATGCTTTATATTTTTATACAGCAAGCAACCTTTTTTAAATTAATGAAGCTTTTGAAGCTCAAAAACAGCACAAGAGTTAAAAAACAGAATGGTTAGAAAATTAAAATTAAAAGTATTTTACTTCTTAATGAGACTGTTTCAATTGTTGCTTACTCATGGGCAGGTTTTTCTATTCATTTTTTTTTAAAAAAAACTAACAGTACAATAGTCTCTTAGTCTTTAATATGAATGGATACATTTCTTCAGATAAAGGATTCTTCAGACATAACTGATTTATCACTGAAGAAAAATCTGCAGTCTTAATGATCTGCCTAAAATTTGTGTTCAAATGAATGACTTTGAATATGTAATCTACAATCCAGGGGTGGGTTCTAAATTTTTTTACTACTGGTTCTGTGGGCGTGGCTTATTTTGTGGGGGTGGCTTGGTGGGGGGTAATGTGACTGGGTGGGCGTGGCCAACTTTTTTTTTGTACTTTTAAAAGCATTTTTTCTACAACCTTAAGATGTTGCAGAAAAAAATGCTTTGAAAAGTCTCTGCCGATCCCAGCTGAGCCGCGGGATCATCAGAGGCTTTTTTTTTTTTTACTTTTAAAAGCATTTTTTCGGCCAAAGAGGTTGTAGAAAAATGCTTTTAAAAGTAAAAAAAAAAAAAAAAAGCCTCTGATGAGGTGGGGTAAACTAGCAGCAAACGGGCCAAGGACCGGTTTCAGGGCACGGCCAGCCAATGTTATTACCGGTTCTCCGAACTACTACAAATTTTTACTACTGGTTCTTGCAAACTGGTGCAAACTGGGAGCAACCCACCACTGCTACAATTCCCACCTCCCAAAAACTCTGAAGACTTTAACAAATCCACAACACCTGGGGAAAAAAAATATTCAAATAGGTTTTGTTATTCTGATACCTGTTTTCTGTACTCACTATGTGTGTGCTTATTTGTGTATTTGTGTGTGAGAGAGAGCCTTACCAAGTAGAAACATGACAAAATAAACAAACTAATTTTACTTTATTGCAAAGCTATATTAACAGAATCTCCTAAAGCAGTGTTTCTCAACCTTAATCACTTCAAGATGTATGGACTTCAACTTCCAGAATTCTGCAGCCAGCATGGCTGGGAGTATGGCTGGCTGTGGAATTCTGGGAGTTGAAGTCCACATATCTTCAAATGGCCAAGATTGAGAAACAATGTCCTAAAGCTTTAAAGGATATGCTGGGAGAATCTTACATTCCATGTCTTTGTCCCACCTCCCAAGTTTTTATCACATAATGTTATGGGGTGAAGGCAGGTACAATCTCATCCCGGCAAGATATGTGTTTATAATTTATTAACTGTTCTAACTGCTTATTTAGATTTTTTTAAAGCTTCCCAGAGTCTGCTAAAGTTGAGCAGCTATAACAAATTTAAATAAATGCCTCTTTTTACCTTGGATATGTACTAAAATAATTTTCCCCCCCAAAAAGAGTGACCAGTTCTCTCTGGAGCCAAAGATTTATTTATTTATCACATTTATATAGTTGCTCATCTCTCATAGCAACTCTAAGTTGCTATATCTGTATAATGTATGGAGAAAAGAGTGTAAAACAAAAAACTCTTTCAAGAGAGTGTGTGCATTATTGATATGTTTGCAGTAATACGTCCTAACTCATGAAGGTAGACTCAAAGTTTCTTTTTTTTTAATGTACCTTCTTATTCTTCCATTGATTAAAATCTGTATATGCTTCAACATTTTTTGCTTAGCAAATAAATGATGCATTAGAAGTGGCACCAGTTCAAAGAAACAGTGCAGTGGTTATGCTCCCTTATTATTAACTCCCTTCATCTATTTACTCTCTTTTTCTGTTTTTGCTCTGCTTTTATAATTTCTATTTTTTTTAAATAATTACAGGTAATCCTCAATTTACAACAGTTTATTTAGTGACTGTTCAAAGTTACAATGGCACGGAAAAAGGTGATTTATGACCATTTTTCACAGTTATGACTATTGCAGTATCCCCAGAATCATGTGATCGACTGACTTATTTTTGCAGTGTCCTAAAGTCATGGGATCACCCTTTGCGACCTTCTCACAAGCAAAGTCAATGGGGAAGCCAGGGTCATTTAACAATCTGGTTTCTAATTTATGAACTGCAGTGGTTTACTTAACAACCATGGCAAGAAAAGTCATAAAATGAGGCAAAACTCACCTAACAAATGTTTCACTTAACCACCGAAATTTTGAACTCAATTAAATTGAGGATTACCTGTATTATATAATAGTTTTAACTAATAGTTCTCTTATTTATTTACTGTTTTAAGTTGCTATTGTATGCCACCCAAAGTGTATTTCAATGAAATGGGCAACCACATAAATTTGGTAAATAAATAAATAGTTGAAAAGGATACATGACTACATTTAGAGCTCTTCAATGGAAAAAGTTGTGTTTGTGAATACAAATGAACCAAGAAAGACCAATGAGACATCCTTTTTACTGGCTATTTCTCTTTTACATCTTGGAATACAGTTAAATTTATGTCAAATCCTTGATTTACAACTGTTTGCTTAGCCACCATTCAAAGTTATGATGCCCCCCCCCAAATAATACTTATGAACCAAATTCCAAGTTATGACAACAGCCCCCCCCCATGGTCACACAGTTGCATTTTGGGCACTGGCCAATCAGCCCACATTTACAGCTGTTTGCAGTGTGCCTCAGTGACATGACTACAATTTATGACATTTTTTGGGCAGGAACTGGAATTTTAGGTTGTGAAAAGTTTGTTCTAGACCCTAAAGGAAGTTTGCTTCTTCTTTCTTCCCTTATCAGAATTTATCATTTTTTTTTTCTTTCAAACCATCTTTCTGTACAATTTTTCATAGAAAAACAGTATCAAAGCTAGTGAGAGGCTTGCTTGTGGCCACTGGAGATCTGGAATGCTACAGTGAGAAGATATTAAGATAGTAGGAAGTAATTTCCAGCTGCTGCATCTCATGGCTGGATAACTCTCTAACTCTCCTAACTGCATGATCTCTTCACTAAGTGAAAGTAAAGGTCCATGTGCACCAACAAATTGAGTTCACTACACCATATAACTCTCACTGTTCTGCCAAGGACAATTTCCCTCTCTCAGGATTTCTTGCTGTCTGACACTTTCATCTATTTCTATACTGCAGATTCTTCAATGTCCTGGTGATTCCTTTTCCATCAGTGGCAACCAGCAACCAGTTACCTGTATGTATGGTCCCCATGGTCCATTTGTTGCCTTCTGCCATTCTTCTATCTTCTTCTGTCTTCTCCGAAATCTAATTCTGTGACTTATCTTTGGCTCTCTTACACATTCAAATATGCCATTATACTCCCTTTCCCATCCCTCACCATCTGCATTTTGTTGGAACTATCTCAACCAAATGACCGCTGGGCTCCTTGTTACTAATTCAAATGCGTTCTGCTGTATGATTTCCTCCTTGACCCACAGGCATACTTGACACTATTGGTTATTCACTCTTTTTTTAAACTCCAAATTATACCATTGTACTTCTTTCTGGATCTTTTCTCATTGAAGCATTTATTCAAGTATTCTAATATAGAAAATTGCACTCTGGTCAGATTCCTCAAATATCTCTGCCAGTATTTTCTTCTACTTATTATTCCTGAGTAATTTCATTTCTACAAATGGGTGAAATTTCTAGCCTGGGCTACTATTCCACATGCTCTCTACTAAATCCATTCTTTCCCTTTCTCGTAATATACAAAATAATAATTCTAAAATAATTTATTAAAATACAGTAGTGGCCAAAATTGTGGAAACCTTTTGGGAAAAGTATATTTTTGAGCCTTGATGGCTAATAACACCTCCCCCTTTTTTGTGGGGGGAATAGTACCATAAAACTATATATCAATGGAAAGATAATTTAATCAAGAATGTAATGCTTTTCAACCTTTGTTTGAGAGATAAAAGTGGCTTTTTTTGTTTAATTCTAGATTTTAGGTAAATTCTTGCAATCTGGGCTGAACAGTCCTTCCACTCAACTTCACATTGCATTGCACCATTTCATCTAGTATACACCCTGTCACATAGGCACAGTCTCTTAATTCTTCTATCATCACTTGCTGTTGTGCACCTTTTCCTGCCTTTCCCAGTGTGGTTTTGTAGTGACTGAATCTCCTTATATCTCTTCAAAAACTTAGAAATGCCAACTTTAGTTAAGTTCACTTAATATTTCTATTTCACATCGCTTTCTGGGCGACCAGTCAACTCTTTGCACCATTACTTTAATTTTATTACATTATACAAGCTAAATGAAATAACAAAAAAAAAACCCACCAACTTGATAGTGATCACAAAACACACTGACAAATGTCCTCCTCTCAGCTTCAATACATGACATCAGTAACTGAATCCTACTGTGATCTGATTGGCACATTGCCAAAACAAGATGACACCTGATTGGTTCTGTAAACACTCATGCTCATTGGTTACAATCAGATGAAGGAAAGCTACCTGATATCAACCTAAGCAAGTTGTGCTTCCTTTTTTCTGGTTATTTGGCTATAACTTTTCATAGAATACAGATAATTTAATAAACTTTGTTGCATTACATTCTTTATTAAATTATCTTTCCATTGATATATAATTTTATGGTACTACTTAAAAAATGTGTTATTAGCTATCAAACCTCAAAAATACACTTTTCCAAAAGATTTCCACAATTTTGGCTACTACTGTATATATCAAATTGTAAGGACATGTTGCTGTCATAAGAGGCGTTTCTAATTGTGTGGTCTCTCATTATATGAACCTATAAAAGAACATTTATGGATTTTTGTGAATGGTGTCAAATTATTCAAGAGGTATAAAAGCTCATGAACAAATACATTTCAAACACATGTTTAGGCCAAAAACTGAAGATTAGGTCAGTTTATCATGGAATCTACAATATCAAATTCTTGAAATGTATCTATACCACAGTTTTCCCTGTACAACATGATCTTCTTAGTAAATTGATTTGTCTTTAGTGAGAGATTTTTAAAATTTTACCCACCTCAAAAATATTTTTCTCTCTTGGAAAATACTCTAAGATAAAAGTTAGCATAATGCACTGTAAAATTTATAAATTAAGGCAATATATGTTATAACCTTGTAGCAATTGTAAATAGTTAAATATGAGAAGTGAATTTTTATAGCTCCTGCTGTGGATACAGTGTACTGGGAGATAACTCTGCCATCTTAGCAGGAAGAAACCAAAATCTGAGATCAATCAACAGATCAGCAGGGATATCATTTTTTTCTCCAAGGATTTAAAACCACATTTGCTAATGAACCAAAGCACAGTTATCAAACTGTAAGCAACTTAGATGGAGTTCACATTTTTTTCATTATAACCTGATTAAGAATAACTGAACAACTTTTAAAGCTTACTCTGGGTTTTGCTCTACATTTTGTCTGTGTAAGTTTAAAATGTAATTATTAGAAATATTATGTTTATTTTTTGTTCCATGTCAAACCATGACTCCAAGGAAATACTACATTTTATTCTTTGGAAGGAACACATAAGTTCATTTTTTGTTTTATAAGGCTGCAGGACTATGAAGTTTGGGAATAACTGCTCTAAGTAGAAAAGAATAAAAAAAAACATGCTATCATAAATTTGAACAGGTATAAAATATTTGAATTCAGGAATCTCACTGAATTTCTCCTTGTGAAGTCTGCCCATCTTCCTTAACAAATTTAAAAGTACCGAAGCATGTATGTGATACAGGATTCAGATAAAAAACATCTGATTTCTAGCATATTCTTTTCTGTTCCTTCAACCCATATTTCAAGTACTATGTCTCAGGTTTTCCTTTGCTGTTTAATTCAGCAAGTGTGGTATTTTACTTAATTATTTATTAGTAAACTAAGACTTAAAAAAGAAATTGTTTATGTTAAGCAAATCCTATTAAAAGTGAGGGAGGAATAATTCATAAGAGCTACTCAGATCTTGCATTTCCAGCTCCTGATGTGAAAAGAGGAAACCTGGTATTTCTTTAGTTTCCTTCTACACACTTTGGGACATCTGCAAACTATTATTATTCTGCTTTTTTCAACAAACTCAGAAATCACATGATTTATTCACATTATGTGTGTTTATATTATGTACTGATTATCATTCTTTTCTACTGTACATAACAAGGCAAGTGGGTAAATCAGTGGTGGGATTCAAAAAATTTTACTACCAGTTTTGTGGGCATGGCTTGGTGGGCATGGCAGGGGAAGGATACTGTAAAATCTCCATTCCCTCCCCACTCCAGGGGAAGGTTACTGCAAAATCCCAATTTCCTTTTGATCAGCTGGGACTCGGGAGGCAGAGAATAGATGGGGATGGGACCAGTCAGAGGTGGTATTTACCGGTTCTCCGAACTACTCAAAATTTCCACTACCGGTTCTCCAGAACTGGTCAGAACCTGATGAATACCACCTCTGGGGTGAATACATGTGCATGCAAACACAAACAGGAGAGACCTTATTTTCTGAAAAAACTTAGTGTTTAAATGTTAAAAGTGGAGGAATGAAGAGCAAAAGATGGAAAAGGAGAGCAAAGGATAAGTTAGAGATGAGGTGACATTTGTTCTGGTAAATAGTATTTTATGATCATCTTGAATGAAAGAAAGGAATGGATTCTTTGGTTGTAATCCTACTGATTTTAATGATTACTTTAATGGGATTACTCCCAGTAACTAGAGAACTCCCAGTAACTAGAGATCCTATACTGAGAGGCATTACATGTAATGGTTAAGACATTGGACTTGTAAAGGAAAAACTCAGTGTCTACTCCATCTTCAATCACAGATTGGGTTGACTTTCTGTCAATCACTTTGTCAGCCTAACCTATCTCTAATTTCAAAAGGAAACAGAAACAAACAAACATACACTGCCTTACCAAGATATTGCAATGGAATTTGGACTGGATAAATGTGCCACCTTCACCGTCAACAGAGGAAAAGTAATGAAAACTGAAAGAATAAAGATGCCCTTTTTGAGGTGTGTGGATGGATCAAGAGTCTGCATGAAGATGAACATTACAAATACCTGGACATCCTTCAAGCAGACAAGCACATTAAAGTTAAAAGAAGATTAGAAGTGAATACTTCCTGGTCATGAAGAAGATCTTAAAGTCCAAACTCAATGTAGGAAATATACCATCATGGCAAATATCACTAGGGCAGTTCAAGTCATTAGATTAATAGCTGGAATAGTGGACTGGACTCAGGCTGAATTAATAGTCTGGATGGGAATAAAATAAAAATAATTGCGAGGAATTCAAGCAGTGATGTTGATAGACTACTTACCAAGGAGCACAGGTGAGTGTGCACAGTTGAAGAAGGGTGGGGGGAAGGGCATTGGAAGAATATTTGAAGGGCGGTGAGAAAGATGTACTGAAAAGATACACCATGAAGTCTTACTGAATACTGGAGAGACAAAACCAGCCTAGAAAAAAGATCAAACAAAGAATAGAAAAGAGAAATGGGAAGACAAAATATTATATGGCAGTACATAAAAAATAAATAGCAGGCCAAGCAGATAACAACAAGACTTAGCAATAGCTAAGACCAGGAAAGTTGAAGAAAAGGACAGAGGGGCTAATTCTGGTTACCCAACAACAAGCCTAGAGAACAAATGCGCACAAAGCCAGAATTGAGAGAACAGCAACACACAACAAATACCGCATCTGAAAAGAAGCTGAAGAAACAGTGGACCGCCAAGTAAGCTGCTGCAAGAAGATCACACAGACTGACTACAAATAACAGCATAACAAAGTAGCAATAATGGTGCACTGGAATACTTCTGCCTACAAGCAAGAACTGGAAGAACAGCAAAACTGAGAAAGTAATAGAAAATGAAGAAGCTAAAGTGCTCTGGGACTTTAGAATTCCAACAGACAAGCACCTGCCACATAATATCTCAGATAAAACAACTATCGATATGAAAAAAAAAAAATGCCTGTATAGTAAATGTTGTAGTACCTGGAAACAGCAAAATAGAAAAGAAAGACCTGGAGAAAAATCACAATGTATAAAGACCTTCAAATGGAAGTAGAATGACTGTGGAAAAAGAAAATAGTCTAATAGTAATAGGCACCTTGGGTCAGGGGTGAAATACCAGTTCAGACTGTATTGAGTGATCCGGTAGTAACCGTGGCGGCTGGTTCAGCAATCCGGTAGTGATGATGGAGCAAAACTCCGCCCACCTGCCTGGGTGTTGTTACTTCCTGGTTTTAACCAGGAAGTAATGTGTTCATTACCTTCTGCGCATGCATAGAAGGTCTGCGCGCGCATGTGACTTCGAACCGGTAAGGAAAGTAAGTAGATTTCACCCCTGCCTTGGGTGCAATCCCAAAACATCTGAAGCACCATTTGAACAGTGTTGGCATTGACAAAATCACCATCAGTCAATTGCAAAAGGCAGCTTTACTTGGAAAAGCTTACATCTTGTGACAATACCTTTAACACCATAAAACAACATCTGCTCAATAGGTGGATAAAATGCCATATCCAACATATCTAAACACCTGACTAACTGTACAGCCTCTAACCATAGTGATAGGTGTACCCTAGAAGCAGTGCATGTAAGATGTCCCATTTTCTAACAGGAAAAAGATGAAGAAAATTGTTCTAATCAGTTAAATTAAAGATTGCCTATGCTAAATCTCTACTAACACTAGTGGGTTTTATAAGAAAAAATATGAATAAAAAAATGGCTTATCACAGATCAGTACATGGAAGTGTTGGATTTACCAGTTTTGAATTTAAATATATTTGCTGGAGTGGAATCAACTATCCTCTTCTGTGCTTGAGATTAGATTTCCTGCTGTTATTTCTGATGATTATTTTAAAGTCCTGTGTTTAACTTCATTAACTTACTAAATTATGTTTAAAATAAAATGACAGAAAAAAAATTATCATTCTAGGACAGAAGATAATTGGAAAGTGGGTTCAGTATCAGTATAAACCAAAACACTTAAAGCGCGCGCGCGCACACACACACACACACACACACACACACACACACACACACAAAGAACAAACAAACCCACCCTAAGACATACCGTGTTTCCCCGAAAATAAGACCCTGTCTTATTTTTTATTTTTTTTGAACCCTGAAATAAGCGCTTGGCCTTATTGCCATGCGCTCAAAAGCCCGATTGGGCTTATTATCAGGGGATGTCTTATTTTGGGGGAAACAGGGTAAGTACCCAGTCTCTACTTTTAACCAAATAATATAAGATTTGGTAAATATAAGATTGTTACACATACAAACACACAACTTGGAAAACAGTGAAAGTTTGGTGAATTTTCCATTAAAAGTATTACTGGTTTATGAAACATTGTGTTCAATGCTTATCCCATATTGTTCAAGGTCAGACCATCAAACAATTTTTTTTTCATAATTTGCACCAAATGTATCCAAATACAGTTTAAGAAAGAAATTCTCTTTATTAAATTCACTTTAGTAATGTTATTTTTTAGAATTCACTTTCATTCTCCACTAAAATGCAGTTTTAATGAAGAGTTTATTAATCCACTTACTTTGTTAATCGTCTAAATACATTATTTTTAATGGTGGTTGTGGTTGAGGGAGAACCGTTCAGAAATGCTACTTAAAATTCAGGTTTGTAAATCTTCTGATCCCTTTTGGATATGTTTTTCATCCCTAGACATTCAAACCATTTCATAGACATTGATGGTCTCTTGCAAAGAAAGGAAAGGGTTGATTAATTCCTAAGCTGGCTGAAGGGAGAAAAAAATTACTGGAGTGAATGAAGAACCTCGTTATGGAGAAAGCTTTCAATAGAGTTCCTTGTTCTTAATACTTACATATTGCAGTGAATTATACATTTGTAAGCAATTGTAATGAATGAACAAATGAAGAAAACCTGAAGGAATACATGTAATCATTGAACATGATTGTCAGAGTTCATTGCAATATATTTGAAAACTGGGAATTCACAAATCTACTAGAATGTGTACATTTATTAAGGTATGTGTTTTAAGTGTGTATGTGTATTTATTTATTTATTTATTTATTTATTTATTTATTTATTTATTTATTTATTTATTTAATGTGATTTGTATGCCGCCCTATCTCCATAGACTCAGGGAGGCTCACAACAATAAAAACAAACCCAATGAAACATAAAATACATACAAAATACATAAATGTATAAATATAAATTTAAAACATATATTAAAACCCATTAAAATAATCAAACACCCTCAGTCCAGGTTGGGCGATGTAACCAACTATGGTTTTAATTCGCAATGGAAGGTGCGAAGGTCAGGAGCCAACCAAAGTCCCAGGGGAAGTTGATTCCAAAGAGTGGGTGCACCCACAGAGAAAGCTCTGCCCCTGGAGGGTCGCCAGCCGGCATTGTCTAGCCGACAGCACCCGGAAAAGGCCCTCCCTGTGAGAACATACCGGTGATGGGAAGCTGTTGCTGGCTGCAGATGGTTCGACAAATATCCTGGGCCTAAGCCATATAGGGTTTATAGGTCATCAGCAGTACCTTGAATCTCGAATACATGCACACATTATATCTATCATCTATGCATCTATCTATGTATCTGTCTGTCTGTCTATCTATCTATCGATAGATAGATATGCAACCACCGTCCAGGGGCCAGACCACAGCAGCATCGCCAGCTGCTGCACCCCCCTCCAATCCCCACACAAAGCAAACTAACACACGCCATGAGCACATGACAAGACCTCAGACTCGGAGCCAAACCAAAGCCCGGGATGTTGCATCACAGTCATCTGCTCAAGACAATTTTTATTTTTATTTTATTTTATATTGGATTTCTATACCGCCCTTCTCCCTAAGGACTCAGGGCGGTGTACAGCCAGATTAAAAAAACATGCAGAACAAATATTAAAAACAATTAAAAGATATATAAATTTGGCCCAATTAAAACTCATTTACCAATTAAAAACGTTTAAAACATTTAAAAACAGTTAAAAATTTCATCTTAAGCCAGCCCGGCTTGTTTAAATAAATGGGTTTTAAGGGCGCGACGGAAGGCACTGAGGTCTTGGATTCTCCTTATCTCTGGGGGGAGCTGATTCCAGAGGGTAGGTGCCCCCACAGAGAAGGCCCTCCCCCTGGGGGTCACCAGCCTGCATTGTTTGGCTGATGGCACCCCGAGGAGGCCCTCTCTGTGGGAGCGCACGGGTCGCTGGGAGGTCGTCGGTAGCAGCAGGCGGTCTCGCAGATAGCTAGGCCCTATGCCATGGAGCGCTTTAAAGGTGATAACCAACACCTTGAAGCGCACCCGGAAGACAACTGGGAGCCAGTGCAGCTCGCGCAGGAGCGGTGTTACATGGGAGCGCCATGCTGCTCCCGTCACTACCCGCGCTGCTGCGTTCTGGACCAGCTGGAGCCTCCGGGTGCTCCTCAAGGGGAGCCCCATGTAGAGAGCGTTGCAGTAGTCAAGGCGAGAGGTGACGAGGGCATGAGTGACTGTGCACAGGGAATCCCGATCAAGAAAGGGCCGCAACTGGCGAATCAGGCGAACCTGACAAAAGGTCCCCCTGGTTACAGCCGTCAGATGTTCCTCCAAGGACAGCTGCATATCCAGGAGGACTCCCAGATTGCGAGCCCTCTCTGTGGGGGCCAATGACTCGCCCCCAATAGTCAGTGATGGAGTCAACTGACTATATCGGGATGCCGGGAGCCACAGCCACTCAGTCTTGGAAGGGTTGAGCTTGAGCCTGTTCCTCCCCATCCAGACCCGTACAGCCTCCAGGCACTGGGACATCACTTCAAGGGCATCGTTGGGGTGGCCTGGGGTGGAGATGTACAGCTGGGTGTCATCAGCGTACTGGTGGTATCTCACCCCAAAGCCACGGATGATCTCACCCAGCGGCTTCACATAAATGTTGAACAGAAGGGGCGAGAGGACCGATCCCTGCGGCACTCCACAAATGAGAGGCCTCGAGGTCGACCTCTGCCCCCCTGCCAACACAAACTGCGACCGGTCGGAGAGAAAGGAGGAGAACCACCGCAACACGGTGCCTCCCACCCCCAACTCTTCCAGCCGGTGCAGCATGATACCATGGTCGATGGTATCAAAAGCCGCTGAGAGGTCTAACAGGACCAGAACAGAGGAACAACCCCTGTCCCGAGCCCTCCAGAAATCATCAACCAACGCGACCAATGCCGTTTCTGTGCTGTGCCCAGACCTGAAACCCGACTGGAACGGATCTAGATAAGATGTTTCCTCCAGGAATTGCGGAAACTGTCGTGCGACCACACTCTCAACAACCTTCGCCATAAAGCGAAGGTTGGAGACAGGACGATAGTTGGCCAATATTGCCGGATCCAGGGACGGCTTCTTGAGGAGAGGCCTCACCACCGCCTCTTTCAAGGCGGTGGGGAAGTAACCCTCACTCAACGAAGCGTTGATAACACCCTGGAGCCAGCCTCGTGTAACCTCCCGGGAAGCCAGTACCAACCAGGAGGGACACGGGTCCAGTAAACATGTGGCCGCACTAAGTCTCCCCAAAATCCTGTCCACATCATCAGAAGTCACAGCATCAAACTCCTCCCAGATAACATTCTCAAGACTATTCCTCGTCACCCTGCCCTGATCTACCCAGTCAGAGTCCAAATCCCCCCGGATCTGGGCGATTTTGTCATACAGGTATTGTCCGAAATCCTCCGCCCTGCCTTCTAAGGGATCCTCCCGCACTCCTGGATGGAGCAGGGCGCGGGTCACCCTAAACAGGGCAGCCGGACGATTCCCTGATGACGCAATAGAGGCGGAAAAGTAGTTAGACTTTGCCTTCTCTATCGCCACTAGGTAGGCCTTAATATGCGACCTTACCAGTGTTCGATCAGATTCAGCGAGACTGGCCCTCCAACCGCTCTCCAGGCGTCTTTTCCGGCGCTTCATTTCCCTCAGCTCCTCAGTAAACCAAGGAGCCGCACGGGATCGGCATCGGGTCAGAGGCCGCAAAGGCACAACTCGGTCCAAGGCCCCATCAGCCGCCCGATCCCAGGCGGCTACCAGGTCCTCGGCCGAGTCATGTGCTAGATCCTCAGGAAATGGCCCAAGCTCCGTCTGGAACCTATCAGGATCCATCAGGCGCCTGGGGCGGATCCATCTAATTGGATCCACCTCCCTGCGGCGAGGGGTCGCGGTTCGAAGATCTAGGCGAAGGAGTGAGTGGTCAGACCATGACAAGGGTTCCATGTCTATATCCCCTATAACAAGACCACTCAACCACTGGCCAGAGACAAAAATCAGATCCAGAGTGTGACCTCCCCTGTGAGTAGGGCCATGAACTAACTGGGTCAGGTCCATGGCCGTCATGGAAGCCATGAACTCCCGAGCCACCTCAGACGTTTCACCGACGGATGGCAAGTTGAAATCACCCATGACTAAAAGCCTGGGTGTATCTACTGCCACCGTGGCTATCACGTCGAGTAGCTCAGGTAGGGCTGTTGCCACGCGGCAGGGAGCCAGGTACATAAGCAACAAGCCCATCTGAACCCCACGGCCCCACCTCACAAGGAGGGACTCACATCCGGCTATCTGAGGCACAGTGGTCTCCCTCGGACCCAGATCCTCGTTAATAATAACTGCCACCCCCCCGCCCCTCCCCTGAGCCCTCGGCTGATGGAATGCTCTGAAGCCTGGTGGGCACATTTCAACCAGAGGTACGCCACCCTCCGGGCCCAACCAGGTCTCCGTAATACCCGCCAGGTCCGCTCCTCCCTCTTGTATAAGATCGTGAATGAGGGGGGCCTTATTGACCACGGACCTGGCATTGCACAGCATCAGCCGAAGGCCCAGCTCCTGAGTATCTAAGCCACCTAGTATCCGAGCAGAGCCTTGGGGACCGGGGCAAGCAATTGCTCTCAGACAGCAAGTGCGAGCCCCCAGCACCTGATGTGGTCCCCTGCTCCCGCCATATCTGCCCCTCCCATTCACCACAGAACTCAGGATGTCACAACACTAGAGCTCAGGATGCTACCACACAACCCATTACCCAGGTCGTTACAACACAAAAGGCTAATGGGCACACAGCTAGGACCTCGGCCACACAGGCTGTTACGAAACAGCCGACTAATCTGCAAACATCAACTCCATCTATTAATCAAGATGTAACAACACAGCCAACCAACCTGCTTACAACAACAAAGCCAGCACTCCACACCGCCCCACCAGTATTTATAGAGAAACAGCATCTCCGATTACGCTTTGCTCACACAAGCATGAAGCCGAAAACACCAGCCTGAAGATGAGTAGGACCTATGTATCTGAGCCAGAGTTTCGGTTTGTGATCAGATTTTTCTAGAGCTTGGGTTTCAAAGTGTTCCATGTAGAGGTTAGCAATGACATGGAACACTTTGAAACCCAAGCTCTAGAAAAATCTGATCACAAACCCAAACTCTGGCTCAGATATGTAGACGACACCTTCATAATCTGGCCACATGGGAAAGAAAAACTGGACAACTTCCTCACACACCTCAACAGCCTACACCCCAAAATACAGTTCACCATGGAAACAGAAGCGAACAACCAACTTCCCTTCCTGGATGTCTTAGTCTACAGAAAATCCAATGGCTCCCTAGGACACACTATCTACCAGAAGAAAACACACACAAACCGCTATCTGCACGCACTCTCACACCACCACCCTGCCCAGATCAACTCTGTAGCCAAGACACTCATTTCCAGAACAAAACGCTTAGCTGACGAACAACACCTAAAAACCGAACTACACACCCTCACTAATGTACTAACATCCAATGGATTCCAAAGAAATAAGATCACCAACCTAATCCAAAAAGAAACCCCCACTAAAATCCAAGACAGAGAACAAGAAAACGGCAAAGCCCTCCTCCCATACATAAAAGGCACCACAGACAGAATAAGCAAAATCCTCCACAAACATAACATCAAGACAGCATTCTGCACAAACTGAAAAATATTCACCATCCTAAGGAACCCCAAAGACAAAATTGAGTTAGAAAATCAAGGAGTATATGAAATCCCATGCACGCCTGCCCCACCACATACATCGGAAAAACCAACAGACGAATAAGTGCACGCATAGAAGAACACAAGAACTCAGTCAGAAAAGAGGAACCAACTTCTTCCCTGGTCCAACACCTTAAAGCCACAGGACATGATATTGACTTTAAAAAGACCAGAACTATCGCCAAAACTGAACACTTTAACAACAGAATAATCAGAGAAGCTATCGAGATAGAAAAACGCCCACACAGCATGAATAAATGAGATGATACCTCCCGCCTACCAGCCATTTGGAAACCCACCCTTATTGACAAACGAGTCCCTAACACGACGAATGACACCAGACCCACACTCACGAGAGCCACACAGGATGTCACCACCACACATCCACGCAGAAAGCAGACTCAAACCCACACTGATAATGAGCCATGACCAAGGACCAGAAGCCAGACCGCAGCTGCATCATTAGCCACTTTAAATCCCTCCAATCCATACATGAAGCAGACTGACACCCACCATGAAGAGCTCGCACGGCCACAAACACGATGCCAAACAACAACAGTGCAGCTCACCAGCTCAAATCCCCCTGCAACTCAGACTAAGCTGAGCACAACCAAGCCTCCACCCAAACAGAACACACCCCCACCCAATCAGAGCACAACCAACCCCCCATCCAATCAGAGCACAGCCAAGCCCCTAACCAATCAGAACACACCTCCACCCAATCAGAACACAGTCAAGTTCCCACCCAATCAGCTCACACCCCCACTAGCAGTTAAAAGGAAGAGACAGCTGCGATTTCACATTGTGATCTGTCCCCGTACCCACACACACCCAAACACAGCCAGTCGAGGGTTAAGGAAACACTTTGGAACGCACCCAGGTCTTATCTCCCACTTGGCAGCGATAGACACACCATCTGCCAAGTGACTTTATTTTCAAAGTAAAACAGAAAGATAAATACTCAAGAGTCCAAATGTCCGACACTTTAAATCTTTCTCTCAGCAGTTCCGGACGAGGCTTTAGTGACTATCTAAGGTTTGCTTTGTTCATCACAAGGATTCTTGACCACCACCCTCTATTATATAGTCTCTGGGGTGTGGTCCAGTGACTCAGTTCTAATCCCTAGCACGCCTCCTAAGCTGCTGCAAACGTTTATCACGCCTTCGGAGGCGTGTGTCCAGGAATGATATTTCTTCATCACTCTGATCCGAACCAGCTGTCTCCTCTCCCTCGGTCGGCACTTGAGACAATGCCAGAGGGGAGGGGCCTGGAGAGGGAGGCCGGGCTGACTCCTCTTCCTCATGCTCGGAGCTTTCTTCCTCCGATGGGACAGGCTCAGAGGGCAGGGCCACAACACTTTGCTCCTGGAAGCACGAAGCCGAGAACACCAGCCTGAAGATGACGAATGAGACTTCGTTGAAACGTCGCCAAGACACTTCCAATTTTACGTGGGAGAAGACCCGAATAACCAAAGACCTACATACAAACACCCGCGAAAACCTAAGAAAATATATATATATATATATATAAATCCTAGCTTAAAATCTTCTAAAAATCCTAACAGAGCACTCTGCAAGGTCCTTTAAAACCTTAGCTAAAATCCTACCAGTACCTTAAAAGATTTTCTTTCTAGCAACGTTTTGATTTTTGGAAGATTTTAAGCTAGGATTTTAACCAGAATTTTAAACATTTTAACTAACTTATTTAACATGACGCGGGAAAATACCCGAGATTTTAATTTTTTGCATATACACACCCACGAAAACTTAAGAAGACACACACACACACACACACACACACACACACACACATATATAAAAGAATTATTTATTGGTCACACACACAAGGAATTTGTCTCCAGTGCATCAGCTCTGTGTGTACATATAACAATAGTGATAGATCACTATCATAGTCATTGTAAAAATACATTCATCATAAAACATTAGATACAACACTTAGTGATAGTCATGGATACTAAATAAGCAATCAACGTAAATCATACTAGGATACTAAGTAAACAATATAAATTGTAAGATACAAGCAACAAAGTTATATTCATAAGGATACACACACATAGAGATAAACACTGCACACACACACACAAACCGTACATATAGTGAGATATTTACATATGCCTGAATGGTGTTTGTATATATATATATATATATTTCATGGAAGTAACTCTGCAGTTCTTTGAATCAGTATAATTTACTTCTGTGCAGTCCTTGAACTGAAATAATATATTTATGCATTTGGAAAATAAAGCATTAATACAATTTCTTGACTCATATTTATGCAATGATAATAAGTTGCATGCCCAGTTATCTGGGATAGAAATTGTAAATAGGCTGTATTTAACAAGAAAGCTTTCTCTCTTCATTTAATCCCTCAATTTCTTTGATTGAACTCCCACCAGGTTAAACAAGCAACTCGGCAGTGCCAGCACTACTGAATTGGAGGAGGGGCTGATATCATGACTTAATCCATGGCATTCTATTAGTGGGAAAATCTGATTTCTGCAGCATGACTGCAGCATAACAAGCAGTTGCTCAAATCAGAGGGAAATTAACTAAGATGTCTACCGTGCCTCTTCATTTTAAACAGATGTGATTCTGCAACTCTATTATATTGCAAGCAGAATACAGAAATGCAGTAAGCAGTGCTACTTTCTTAAAAGAAGAGCAAAAGAAATCCAAAGCTATAATTAGACAATATCTTCATTTATTAACAAAATAAATAAATAAATTAGAGGTGTCTTCTCCAGGCTACTCTCCCATTCCTACAATATGATCGACAGGGAAGGTTGTAGGGATTAGATTTAATTGCTACTAACAAATGCTAATGGGATGCAGTGGCTCAGTGGCTAGGACACTGAGCTTGTTGATCAAAAGGTCAGCAGTTCAGCAGTTTGAATCCTAATGCTGCGTAACAGGATGAGCTCCGGTTACTTGTCCCAGCTTCTGCCAACCTAGCAGTTTAAAAGCATGTAAAAAATGCAAGTAGAAAAATAGAGACCACCTTTGGTGGGCAGGTAACAGTGGTCTGTGTGCCTTTGGTGTTTACTCATGCCGGACACATAACCACGGAGGCGTCTTCAGACAGCGCTGGCTCTTCGGCTTTGAAACAGAGATAAGCACCGCTCCATAGAGTCAGGAATGACTAGCACATATGTGCGTGGGGAACCTTTACCTTTACCTAACAAATGCTATGCTCATAAATCACCATCTGATCACAAGTGATCCCTTTTATTTTATGCTAGTCACTCTTGCCCTAATGTTCTTCTAATTCTGGAAACAAATAATATTAGAGTCTGCTAAGATATTATTTGGACCTCAGTTTTGGATAGTTACTGAGTTTTGTCTCATGTTCAATCATATGGCAAGCAGAATGACTTTCTAACAGCAGTATTCTTCCCCTCCTTCCCATTTCCATTTTTACAATCCAATTTGGGGAAAGGGGAATTTCATTAAAAACAAGTGTTCATTAAAGCAAAATGGTTTCAACTGACATCATTTCTGTAAATTTACATTATTTGCATAATTAAGCAATTGATACAATTCACATCATTTGTGTCTATTTATGACATTTGTACAAATGACATAAATTGGTGCAATGGATATAACTCACATTTTGCCAATTTGTTTTAATGGACATTTGGTTTTAATGGATATAATTAGCCCATATTACACACATGATGTAAACTGACACAAATGCTATAAATTACAATCACTGGTTCCACCTCCAGTTTCAGCAGCCAGTAAGAAATCAAAGTGGCAGAACTTAGCGTGATAAACGAGGAATTAAAACACTACTGCTTGTCAGTTCTTGTACAATTTTCAATAAGCAATGAAGGGATATGCGTGTACTGTTTATCTGTTCATTACAGCTCATGAATAGGAGGTCTAAAAAGGCAAGATGGCAGTTGTAACAAACAACTTGAAACTCTACCGAAGTACAGGTATTCCTTGACGTACAACAGTTCATTTAATGACCATTTGAAGTTACAATAGCACTGAAAAAAGTGAGTTATGACTGTTTTTCACACTTACAACCATTGCGACATCCCCATGGTCATGTGATCAAAATACAGACACATGACAATTGACTCATATTTATGATGGTTGCAGTGTCCCAAGGTCATATGATCACCTTTTGCCAACTGCTGACAAGCAAAATCAAAGGGAAAGCAAGATTCACTTAACAACTGTGCTATTAATGTAATAACTGTAGTGATTCACGTAACAACTGTGGGGGAAAAGGCCATAAAATAGGGCAAAATTCATTAACAAGTGTCTCACTTAGCAACAGAAATTTTGGGCTCAATTGTGGTTGAGGACTACCTGTATATGCATATGTATGATGTCAATGTCTAAAAGACGTAGAGTTTTGATTACAATACTTTGAGCAACATCTTGACTTCTTTGACCCTACCCCTATGGATACCATTGGATCAGTCATAAAGACGACTAATAATTATTAGCCCAGATCCAGAAGCAGAGAAAGGAAGGCATGCCACAACATTAATACAAGCAATATGAGAATGCAGAGTCATGTGTGTAACTTGGATGATGGTGGTATGTGTGTGTTTGTGTGTTTGTGTGTATAGCTATTTTCCTGTACTAAAATTATAGGAGAAAGAAATAATGATGATTAGTTGGCTTGTACAATTGCTTCAACAGCTGATGAGAAATAGAAACTGCAAGGATTTTTTTTAATAGCAATAGCAGTGGCTAAGGCGCTGAGCTTGTCGGCAGTTCAGTGGTTTGAATCCCTAGTGCTGTATAACAAGGTGAACTCCCGTTACTCCCAGCTTCTGCCAACCTAGCAATTTGAAAGCACGTAAAAAATGCAAATAGAAAAATAGGGACTACCTTTGGTGGGAAGGTAACAGTATTCTGTGTTCCTTTGGGGTTTAGTCATGCTGACCACATGACCACGGAGACGTCTTCAGACAGAGCTGGCTCTTTGGCTTTGAAATGGAGATGAATACCGCCCTCTAGAGTCGGGAATGACTAAGACATATGTGCGTGGGGAACCCTTACCTTTTACCTTTATTGTTTTGTTCATTTAAATCTGTTTTTGGCAACTTTAAGTTGTATAACTTCAATTCCCAGGATTCCTTAGTCAGCACTGATTTACAGTATATTAATTAAAAACAGTGATTTAAAGCACATTAACTCTCTATTTCAGCTAGACAGGTTTCTAAGTTATCTGTACTCTCTGCTATCAGTAGTGATGACAATGATGTCATCCGTCTGAAAGCACCCACAAAAAGAATAGGGAAGGAACAACAGAGGAAAGAGAGCTCAGCAATGAATATAGTACATATTAAACAGAGAAGAATATAGTAATCACTGAAACATAGCTCAAATAAAGGACAAAGGATATAAATTTGCATAAATTTCGAGATGTTAATTTATATGCATGGATATTTATTTAGAAATAATTACTATTCTTTAAATATAAATGCCATATTTCATTTCAGTATTATGAATAACTCTTTAACCAAATGACCTGTATAGCCATGGTCACAGACTCCCTATTCTTGCAGTTTTTTGTTTTTAAACTGGACTTGGAGCTTTTAGTTTTATAGCTAAAGGATGCTTTTAATTAGAGGATTGTTTTTGAAAATTATGAACCATAGTTATTTAGAGGAAACCAAGTAAGTGTAACATTGAAGCAGTTATGGCATTGAAGCAATTAGGATGTATAATGACTCAAGTGTGCAAATGGAAATGCAAATATAAATATGTGCTTTAAATATAAACGCAAGTTAGAATCCAGTTTAAAAAGCATTCAAATATTTTCTGGTTTCAGATTTATATAGTAAAAATAAACCTGCTCTCGATGTGAGCATGATTTGCATGTCTTGAACACATAGATAATCACCAAGCAAACCTCACTTACTGAGCCGTGGTGGCACAGTGGTTAGAATGCAGTATTGCAGGCTAACTCACTACTCACTGTTAGGAGTTTGATCCTGACTGGCTCAAGGTTGACCTAGCCTTCCATCCTTCCAAGATCAGTAAAATGAGGACCCAGATTCTTGGGGACAATATGCCAACTCTGTAAACCATTTGGAGGGCTGTAAAGTACTGTGGAGTGCAATCTAAGTGCTATTGCTATTTCTGGATTTATTTATTATTATTATTTATTAATTCAATTTGTATGCCGTGCCTCTCCAAAGACTCAGGGCGGCTCACAATGCATTTAAAATCATTATAAAAAACATTTAAAAATTTAAAACATTAAAAACATTAAAACTCATTCACACCATTCATGGCCGGATCTCGCCGGATCGCAAGAGCAAGATGAACGGTCCCAGGCCTGCCGGAAAAGCCAGGTCTTCACCGCTTTTCGGAAGGCCAATAGGGTAGGGGTGGTCCAGACCTCAGGAGGTAACTGGTTCCAGAGAGCTGGGGCAGCCACAGAGAAGGCCCTCCCCCGCGGGCCCACCAGCCAGCATTGTTTACCTGATGAGACCCGGAGGAGACCAACTCTGTGGGATCTTACCGGTTGTTGGGAGTTATGCGGTAGAAGGCGGTCTCGAAGATACCCTGGCCCTGAGCCATGTAGGGCTGTAAAGGTAATAACCAACACCTTGAATTGTGACTGGAGACCAATAGGGAACCAGTGCAGCTCGCAGAGAATTGGTGTAATGGGTGCACCCACGACAGCTCGCGCGGCTGCGTTCTGGACCAACTGTAGTCTCCAAACACTTTTCAAGGGTAGCCCCATGTAGAATAATAGTGGATAATAGTTTAGAACTACCCGCTTACCCTGTTTTCCCCAAAATAAGACATCCCCTGATAATAAGCCCAATCGGGGCTTTAGAGCGCATGGCAATAAGGCCAAGCGCTTATTTCAAGGTTCAAAAAAATATAAGACAGGGTCTTATTTTCAGGGAAACCCAGTATTTACTATCCTTAGTTCTTTGGCCTTCTTTCTCATATCAATGCTCAAATAAATATTTATCTTCTATTCAAAAATGAAAAGGAATAAATTGTTAATGCTCCCACCTGCAACAAAATGTCCAAATCTTCATTGTCTTCCAAATTCATATTGCTAGCATGCCATCAGTTCTGTGTTTAGGTTCCTTTTCTTAATCATGGCAGCACCACAGGATTCAAAGAAATTGGAGGTAAGGTGAGCCAAGAATTTACTTGGGTGAGAAGACTGTTTCTTCAAGCACTACTTGATGCTGCAAGTTAGATTTCTAAAACTTATTGCCTTGATGTGGCATTTTCCCATCCATGTCTGCAGTACCATTGGCAGCGGAATCCACCAAAATAGCTTGCATTCCCAGGTATGATATCATATAATTAAGAGGGAGCACATTTTGCCTCAGGACTAGTTTTTTTTTTAATTTTACGTAATTTTATTTCTTTGAATATATATATATATATATATATATGACTTCTCAAGTTTTCGCGGGTGTGTGTATGTAAAAAGTTAAAATCTCGGGTGTTTTCCCACATCATTAAAAGTCTGTTAGTTAAAATACTTAAAATTCTGGCTAAAATCCCAATTTAAAATCCTCCAAAATCCCAACAAAACACTTTGTAAGATTTTTTGAAACTCTGGCTAAAATCTTAACCAACACTTTAAAAGGTTTTTTTTTTTTTTTTTTTTGGCAAGCTCTCTAACTTATCATCATCAGGCCCCTACTTTCAGTTTAGAAGCTGTGGGTATGCTGTGAGATTGGAGTTGTTGCTTTTCTATGTTCGCTGCTGTTGCTGTATGCTGGTTAGCCTGCAACTCTGTGTCCTGATTGGAGGGCAGCAGTTTTTTCTCCTTTCATTATCCTAGCTGCAGCCTGACTGTGTGTTGAAGGCCCAGCTTTCTCTGGTTCCCTATTACTAACCGTCAATTACAAAGAAGGAAGGATTCTGGTAGGCATCACAACACCGCTGATTGCCTGTTGAGATCTCAGCCCATCTTCTGGCTCGGTTCTCTCTCTCTCCCCCTATTGCTAGCTATCATCTGCAAAGAGGGAAGGACTCTGGCAGGCATTACAGCACCACTGGTTGCCTGTTGGAATCTCTGCCTATCCTCTGATGTTAAAACTCGAGTTTACCTCAGTGCTCGAGTTTTAGTCTCCTTAGTCTCCCAATGGGCAGCAAAGAGCTTGCTGGCTGCTGGAAAAAAAGCCTAGAAACTAGTGGATTGGGATTTCACTGAACTAGGGCTCCATAAAAATCTTGGTTTACGTAGGAAGAACCTGGCTAAAGAGAAAGAAATATATATATATATATATATATATATATATATATATATATATATATATATATATATATATATATATATATATATATATATACCAAATATATTTTACTGATAAAGAAATAAAGGGAGACTGGTATAGATCTATTTCAAGCTTCTTAGCTCTCATCAGCCAGCCTTAACCTTACTTGGATTCGAACCTGGGCTGCCTGCATGTTAGGCAGCTGTATTAACCACTGAGCCACAAATTCTCCTCCCTTCATCAGCCTGAGCTGGTATAAAAATGGTTTGTTGTGGATGCAACTGCTTGAGGGCTCCTGGGTTGGAGCTGAAAGGCAAAAGAGAGCAGAATGCTCTCTCCCACATGTTGGAGTAGACCAGGTGTCTCGGTAAATATATATATATATATATAGGTCTTTGGTTTGGCCGTCCAGAGTAATATGCATGAGATGAGCGGATATATATATATATATATTTGTTTTCTCAGGTTTTCGCGGGTGTTTGTATGTATGTCTTTGGTTATTCGGGTCTTCTCCCACGTAAAATTGGAAGTGTCTTGGTAACGTTTCGACGAAGTCTCATTCGTCATCTTCAGGCTGGTGTTCTCGGCTTCGTGCTTCCAGGAGCAATGTGAGATCGCAGCTGTCTCTTCCTTTTAACTGCTAGTGGGGGGGGTGAGCTGATTGGGTGGGAACTTGGCTGTGTTCTGATTGGGTGGAGGTGTGTTCTGATTGGTTAGGGGCTTGGCTCTGCTCTGATTGGATGGGGGGTTGGTTGTACTCTGATTGGCTGGGGGGGTGTTCTGTTTGGGTGGGGGCTTGGTTGTGCTCAGCTTAGTCTGAGTTGCAGGGGGATTTGAGCTGGTGAGCTGCGTTGTTGTTGTTTGGCTTCGTGTTTGTGGCCGTGCGAGCTCTTCATGGTGGGTGTCAGTCTGCTTCATGTATGGATTGGAGGGGTTTAAAGTGGCTAATGATGCAGCTGCGGTCTGGCTTCTGGTCCTTGGTCGTGGCTCATTATCAGTGTGGGTTAGAGTCTGCTTTCTGCGTGGATGTGTGGTGGTGACATCCTGTGTGGCTCTCGTGAGTGTGGGTCTGGTGTCATTCGTTGTGTTAGGGACTCGTTTGTCAATAAGGGCGGGTTTCCAAATGGCTGGTAGACGGGTGGTATCATCTCGTTTGTTCATGCTGTGTGGGCGTTTTTCTATCTCGATGGCTTCTCTGATTATTCTGTTGTTAAAGTGTTCAGTTTTGGCGATAGTTCTGGTCTTTTTAAAGTCAATATCATGTCCTGTGGCTTTAAGGTGTTGGACCAGGGAAGAAGTTGGTTCCTCTTTTCTGACTGAGTTCTTGTGTTCTTCTATGCGTGCACTTATTCGTCTGTTGGTTTGTCCGATGTATGTGGTGGGGCAGGCGGTGCATGGGATTTCATATACTCCTTGATTTTCTAACTCAATTTTGTCTTTGGGGTTCCTTAGGATGGTGGATATTTTTCGGTTTGTGCAGAATGCTGTCTTGATGTTATGTTTGTGGAGGATTTTGCTTATTCTGTCTGTGGTGCCTTTTATGTATGGGAGGAGGGCTTTGCCCTTGTCTGCTGGTAGACAGTGCATAACATCTCAGATAGGATCCTCACCAAAGCCGAAACCAATGTCCTTTCCAAAGGATTCAACTTTGCAGTCGCTCCCAAAAGCATCCCCACTGAAACCATTATATGCGGAGTTGAAACCAGCCTGACCAAAATCAACCCCGACGACGCAAACAGAATCAGACTCGAAATCACCAACATCCTCTGCACCAGCAAGCCACCCAAAAGTAACTTACCCAAAGAGGAACAGACAGCACTACATAACCTGAAAGAAGACACCAGCATAATAATCCTACCAGCAGACAAGGGCAATGCCACGGTGGTTATGAACACATCTGACTACCAAACCAAATTAACCAACCTACTCCAAGACTCCATATACAAACCCCTAAACACAGACCCCACCACCTACCTGGAAAAAACCACCAGATCCAAAATAAAAGCCTCCTCCATCAGCGAAGAGATTCAGCAAAGAATCATTCCCAGAGAGAAATCATCCAGATGCCCTAAGCTTTATGGTCTCCCCAAGATACACAAAGAAGGAACCCCACTTAGACCCATAGTCAGCTCCATAGGCTCACCTCTACAAAACCTAGCCAAATTTCTCGCCAAACAACTACAGCCCTATGCAGAATCCATCACCTCATACGTAAAAAAACTCATTCCAGTTCATAAACATCATAAAGCAACAAAACTTACAGCCCAGTGACCTACTCGTGAGCTTCGATGTCATATCCCTCTTCACCCAAGTACCAATCAAAGAAGCCTTGACAGTTATCCAAAACAAATATAACCCCCCCAAGCACATCTTAGATCTGACTAACCACTGCCTATCCAACACATACTTCATCTATAATGGACAGAAATACAAACAAACAGAAGGAGCACCCATGGGATCACCCCTCTCACCTGTCATTGCCAACCTCTATATGGAATACTTTGAAACCCAAGCTCTAGAAAAATCCGATCACAAACCCAAACTCTGGCTCAGATATGTGGACGACACCTTCATAATCTGGCCACATGGGAAAGAAAAACTGGACAACTTCCTCACACACCTCAACAGCCTACACCCCAAAATACAGTTCACCATGGAAACAGAAGTGAACAACCAACTTCCCTTCCTGGATGTCTTAGTCTACAGAAAATCCAATGGCTCCCTAGGACACACTATCTACCAGAAGAAAACACACACAAACCGCTATCTGCACGCACTCTCACACCACCACCCTGCCCAGATCAACTCTGTAGCCAAGACACTCATTTCCAGAACAAAACGCTTAGCTGACGAACAACACCTAAAAACCGAACTACACACCCTCACTAACGTACTAACATCCAATGGATTCCAAAGAAATAAGATCACCAACCTAATCCAAAAAGAAACCCCCACTAAAATCCAAGACAGAGAACAAGAAAACGGCAAAGCCCTCCTCCCATACATAAAAGGCACCACAGACAGAATAAGCAAAATCCTCCACAAACATAACATCAAGACAGCATTCTGCACAAACCGAAAAATATCCACCATCCTAAGGAACCCCAAAGACAAAATTGAGTTAGAAAATCAAGGAGTATATGAAATCCCATGCACCGCCTGCCCCACCACATACATCGGACAAACCAACAGACGAATAAGTGCACGCATAGAAGAACACAAGAACTCAGTCAGAAAAGAGGAACCAACTTCTTCCCTGGTCCAACACCTTAAAGCCACAGGACATGATATTGACTTTAAAAAGACCAGAACTATCGCCAAAACTGAACACTTTAACAACAGAATAATCAGAGAAGCCATCGAGATAGAAAAACGCCCACACAGCATGAACAAACGAGATGATACCACCCGTCTACCAGCCATTTGGAAACCCGCCCTTATTGACAAACGAGTCAACGAATGACACCAGATCCACACTCACGAGAGCCACACAGGATGTCACCACCACACATCCACGCAGAAAGCAGACTCTAACCCACACTGATAATGAGCCACGACCAAGAACCAGAAGCCAGACCGCAGCTGCATCATTAGCCACTTTAAACCCCTCCAATCCATACATGAAGCAGACTGACACCCACCATGAAGAGCTCGCACGGCCACAAACACGAAGCCAAACAACAACAACGCAGCTCACCAGCTCAAATCCCCCTGCAACTCAGACTAAGCTGAGCACAACCAAGCCCCCACCCAAACAGAACACCCCCCCAGCCAATCAGAGTACAACCAACCCCCCATCCAATCAGAGCAGAGCCAAGCCCCTAACCAATCAGAACACACCTCCACCCAATCAGAACACAGCCAAGTTCCCACCCAATCAGCTCACCCCCCCCCCACTAGCAGTTAAAAGGAAGAGACAGCTGCGATCTCACATTGCTCCTGGAAGCACGAAGCCGAGAACACCAGCCTGAAGATGACGAATGAGACTTCGTCGAAACGTCGCCAAGACACTTCCAATTTTACGTGGGAGAAGACCCGAATAACCAAAGACATACATACAAACACCCGCGAAAACCTGAGAAAACAAATATATATATATATATATCCGCTCATCTCATGCATATTACTCTGGACGGCATACATAATTAAAACATAAAGCTAAACAATCAGCATAATTAAAATACAATCTTTAAAATCCTTGATTTTAAAATCCCTGAGTCCTTCGGGAGTAGGGCGGTATACAAATTTAATTAATTAATAATAATAATAATTAAAAAAAAATACAATCCAAAATAGTTTTTAAAAACTATACGTTGCTTAAAGTATTTTGTATTTTTTTCCTTAAAATAAATATACTTTGTTTAAAAATCCCCATAATCTTCCAATATAGGTAGTCCTCAGTTTACGACCACAATTGAGCTCAAAATTTCTGTTGCTAATTGAAACATTTGTTAATTGAATTTTGCCCCATTTTATGACTTTTCTTGCCACAGTTGTTAAGTGAATCACTGCAGCTGGTCAGTAAGTAACACAGTATTTTTTTTAAAAAAAAATTTGATTTATATGCCGCTCTTCTCCGGAGACTCAGGGCAGCTTACAATGTGTTAAGCAATAGCCTTCATACTTTTGTATATTTATACAAGGTCAGCTTATTGCCCCCACAAACTGGGTCCTCAATTTACCTTCCTTAGAAAGGATGGAAGGCTGAGTCAACCTTGAGCCTGGTGAGATTCGAACTTACAGTAATTGCAGACAGCTGGTGTTAATCACAATGCTATCAGTCTGCTGAGCCACCAGGCCCATTCAGTTGTTAAGTGAAACTGGTTTCCCATTGATTTTGCTGTCAGAAGGTTGCCAAAGGTGATCACATGACCCTGGGACACTGAAACCATCATAAATATGAGTCAGGTGCCAAGTATCTGAATTTTGATCATGTGACCATGGGGATGCTGCAATGGTGAAAAACGGTCATGAGTCACTTTTTTCAGTGACATAACTTTGAACGGCCATTAATGAATGGTTGTAAATCAAGGTGGTTTGCTGGTGTCATGTGCAAAGAATGAGGACAATTCTTGTAGGTTGCAGCATAAATGATTAATTGAAGTCTATACACTAGAATCTACTCAACTAATGGTCAACTCTAAATTGGCCCTGGATAAAGGTCAATGGAATTTCTTATGGCAATGCAAGGACTTTAGACTAATAATGCCTTTTACCCTGCCCTCTAGCTCTGCCTGCCCTTCTCCTACATCTGGAAGATTATGAAGCCTTATGTACCACATAGTGTCTAGTTAGCATCAAGTAGTAGGATTACTTATATTACTTTAGTTTACCAACATAGCTTCCTTGTATCGATTGAAATACACCTATACTCACCAATGCAGTAACAAATCTGTATTGAATAACAACTGGTAAAATAACAGATTGGATTTAACAGAGAAGATTAAAATATTTAAATTGTTGGCTTCCTTTAGATTACCCCGAGGTATTATACTTACTCAGAACATTTTCTCAAAATATATAATATGGAAAATAATCCCTGGTAATAAAGAAGAGGAAACATGTATGGATTAACATACATAACAAAAGCATAAGAAATCACACAGATTGTCTTCACTTAGATTCCCTTTCTTTCATGTACTCCTCTTTTTTTAAAAAAAGTAAAAAAATAAAAAACTAGCTTTTACTTAGAATAACAAGGATAACCATAATGTGTACAAAACTGGAAACATCCAGCACTCCAGATTAATACTTCACAAACAATTATTCCAAAATGTAATTTTGCATATTGAAAACTGAGTCCTATTTTTCTGCAGGTATTCAGAAGGTCTTTTTAACTATAATTTTTCTCCTACAGAACTAATTCATCTTGGTATGAAGTTACTTCAAATGGTTTAGGACTGGCCAGCTTGTTGTGAAAGCTCCAGAAATTTTTATATCAGGTGTGCAAAGTAGGGACCCAGTGAATTTCAGAATGAGCAAGTTCTCATTCTAAAAAGACATTTGATGAAAGAAGTCCTGGTCCTTCAAGTGAATTTAACTGGCATCATATACACAAGCAAACTACTTAAAAAACAAAAATGTTATGTAAATATTTTGTTGTAAAAAATACAACAAAACACAGTAGCAATGGATTTCTTTGAAAAATATAGTTGTTTAATTCTCAGTAAGTGCAGATAAATCCAGGAATATATGAAGTGTCAATGAAAGGAAGCAGAGCAAATAGAAAAAAAGAAATTTCTTGCCACATAAGAAAATGAAGACATGGTTTTGTTTTTCCAAGGTCCGTAAAGCTTCTGATTACTTACTTGTTTTTCCAAGGTCCGTAAAGCTTACTTGTGTGGACAAGTAAGAAAGAGGAGAATGAAGGCAAATGCACAATTAAATATCTGCAGAATCTGTATTCATCAATTCTTTAAAGTATTTAGCCATTCCTTCAGAGTTAAGAAATTTAGAGAGTAGTGGGACTTTACCTTTTCCTACTGCCAATATGCAATGCTGGACATTCATCCATCATCTTAGTGTTCTGCTAAAAGGTCTTAATTTGATGCAGACATGAAGATGTCCGTTTATAGCCTGGTTTGATAGATATGGTGAGACAATAGCAAATAAATGAGAAAAATCACTGAAAAACATTTACAATATTTGGGGTCAATGAAGTACTTGGTTCATCCTTCTAGTTTCTTTTCTTACTTCCTTCACACGTTCTTTCCTCTACAACTTTTGCTAATAATCCCAATTTTGTTTTAAATTCATCCATACTGTTATTATAATGTCTCAAAAATGATCAGAGTTTCTGCAAATCAAGAACATAATGGCATTTTGGACTCACTGGGCTTTTGGGAATTTTCTGTACATCAGTTCATTTACAATATCATCATAAGCAAGAACAAACCATTTTACTTTAAAATTATGCTTTTTTGAAGTACTTTTCCTTTGTTAAGTTTCAAAATACTATAACTTAAAAATCTGGGACCATACAGTGGATTCTCTTTTCTATGGTTTGCATGTGTATGGAATTTTCTTCTTCAGTAATGTTTACCTCAGTCATAATTTTGAGGAAATTTTCCTCATAAAAGTCTGCCATTTATCAATTGAGGAATTAATAAGGAATCAAACTTGAGGCACACCAGAATCTGACTTCTGCAAGTAATCTGGTACCACTTTAAGTTCAAGAAGCTCTTCACTAAGAAGATTCAGATGAAACACAATTTTAAAAGCTCTCTGATTTAAAATACCATGATCCTCTCCACTTATTTCAGAATTATTCATTACTGATTATATTTACAACCAATAAAATTACTGTGAGCGTTAATTTAACAGTGAAGTATTATGCAATCAGGCATGTGCAGTTTCTGCATTGATAATTTCTTTATTAATTCTGTTCCCAATTTCTTTTACAATTCTGTGAAATGTGAGAGTCATGATGTAAACAGATACTGTATGGTTTTTGAAAAAGAGGGATGAAATTACAACATCTCTTATTTTTACAGGCCCCCACAATTTTGAAGTTCATCCTTTGATTGTAAACATGGATATTAATAGCTTATGATACTTCTTTAAAAAATGTGTTTGCACACCACTTAGAGAATGGAATGGAATGGAATGGAATAGCCATTCACTTAATCTAAGAGGTAAAACCTCTTAGAATCATAGGGCTGGTAGAGACCTTGGATGTTTTCTAATCCAACCCCCTGCTTAAGACAGTATTCTTATACCATCCCAGTCAAATGACTGTCCAGTCTATTTTTGAAAACCTTCAGTGATGGACATCCCACAACCCAGGAGACAAGCTATTCCATAAATGTTACTGTCATAAACTTTTTCCTTACATCTAGGATGTATCTCTCTTTGACTAGCTTCTTGCTATAACTTCTTGCCTTGCCCTCTGGTGCCCTATAGAATAAATCAATCCCCACTTTTTTATGACAGACCCTCAAATACTGGAAGACAGGTATTATACCCCCCTCTGATCCTTTTGTTTGATAGGCTAGACATACCTAGGTCACTCAACCATTTGTTATATAATTAATCATCTTTTTTGCTCTTCTCTGCACACTTTCCAGGATTTCAACATCTTTTTTGTGCCAGGTTGACCAGAACTGGATGTAATATTCCAAACATGGTGTAAACTAATACTATCACTTCTCATTGTCTTGACACTATCCTAGGACTACATTGACTTTTTTGGCAGCTGTAGAACACTGTTGGCTCCTAATGGTGGTCCATTAGGATGCCTAGATCCCTGTCACAGTTATTACAGTTGAGCCAGTTATCACCTATTCTATACCTATGTATTTGGTTTTTCCCAAGTGTAGGACCTTACTTTTCTCACCAGTGAACTGAATCTTGTTGGATACAGCCCAATGCTCGGGTCTTTTAAGAGCCTTCTGGATCTTGATCCTATCTTCTAGTGTATTAATTATTCCCCAGCCGCTTGGCAATGTCTGCAAACTTGATGAATTCCCCTTCTATCCCCTCATCTAGATCATTTATAAAGATGTTGAAGAATACAGAGCCCAAGATCCAGTATGCCTCCCTCCTTGTAGGAATACCCGCTGAGTGCGATTGATCAACCAAATGCAAATACATCTTGTGACACTATCTATTGTTCCATTTTACCAAGAAGTAGCTTGTGGTCTACTTTGTCAAATGCCTTGCTGAAGTCTAAATATATTATGTCCACAGCAGCTTGCTGGTCCACTACTTTAGTTACTTTATCAAAAAAAGGCAATAAGATTTGTCTGGCATGATCCATTTTTAACAAACCCATGCTGGATTTTAGTAAACACCTTGTATCTAGGTGCTCACAAATCCTTTGTTTGATTATCTTTTCCACAATTTTCCCAGGTATTGGTATCAAGCTGATTGGCCTGTAACTTCCTGGATCTATTCCCATCCCCCCTTTTTAAGATTGGAACCACATCAGTTCTTTTCCAGTCCTCTAGTATTTCCCCTGTGCTACGTTAGCCCTGAAAGATTACATTCAGTGGTTCCAATATTACATCTGACAGCTCCTTCAAATACATGGGGTATAAACCATCTGGCCCAGGTGATTTGTACTTATCCAGCATGGATAGGTAAGATCTATCTGTAATTTCAGGTGAAAGGTATAAAATGTTGCTAGAGATGAAAAAAAAAAACACAACCAAATTTCTCCAAGAGAAACCATGGAATCTCTATTTGCCTGTGTAATTCTTTATGAATATCTAGGCGAAAACTTAATCTTGCTTGCCTATATTTCTGTAATCTCCCAAGCCACAATGCTGTATTTCTGCTATGCAACTTTAGACCAGAATAATTATCAATATCATTCTTTCAATGTCTATACCCCTTATGAGTTAACACATATTCATCACTACTTATATCTTCTCCAATGAGATATAGAAGCTGGATTGATTAAAACAGAGAGCAGTTTTTTAGATACTGGATGCAATTAACATGTCAAATGCAGAAATTGGCTTTGCTCATATTCAAGGACAACTTTTACTTCTCCTGGAAACAAGGAATTGAAGACAAAATTCACCATTGTGGCTTTTCTCTAAGGAGCCCTATTGGTTCTGTGCCCAAATCAGGCCATACTAATATTTACAATATACTTCCTTGAGGTAGAAGCTCATATAGAGAATAGCAAACTACTCTGAAGTCAGTGTTATAAAGACACAAAATGCCCACCACACCAGTGAGATATTTAGACTAGCTAACAATTGTTGTCTTTGGTCTGATTTAACATGTTTTATCATGTTAAATCAGATGTTTTAATCAACAATACTCAAAAACAAATATAAGAAGGTCCTCTGTATAGAAAAACTCGGCCCATGTGGCTCAGGACTTCTAAATCTTTGATCCATATCCTGTTATACTATAGTTACTCTAGACCAGTGATGCCTAACCTTTTCTGGACCGAGTGCCCAAAGCGTGTACCTGCATGTGCAAATACATGCACACGAGCCCGAACACCCAAACTGTAATACGCGTGCACCCCCTGCATGTGCCACATCCCACTGCATTCCCCCTGTCCCCCGCGCACACACGGCAGAGATTCAAAGACCAGCTGGCCAGCAGGAGGCGCATGCACATGCACAGCAGAGCTGAACTGGGGCGACAGCTCATGTGCCATCAGAGAGGGTGCTGTGTGCCACCTCTGGCACACGTGCCATTGATTCACTACCATGGCTCTAGATTCTTTAAAAGGTTTTGTATTTACATAATAGGTAAGCACAAAATAGACTAGCATTAACACTAGATCATTTTGCCCATCCCATTCACCCTTAGATTCAATAAATTGTAACTCTTTGTCTCAACAAATGCTTACTTCATTGGACCATTCTGAGAAATTCCTCTGGACTTCACAACTTCATAACCTTTTTTTGAAAAGGGTTCCAGTTACTGTTTTTGTTTAATCAGTTTGGTAAGATAAAAATAAAGTAGAATTATTGGATTTCTATATAACCTACTCCATATATAGGAATGTCCGATGGTGCTATAACAGAAAACTGAGAGCTGGGCAATTACAGCCTTGGTACAAATCTTCAACTAAGCCATCATTGCAGAGGAAGTATATTTTAGAAATAATATATACAGACCAAACAAGTTATCTACTTAAGAGGGGAAAAAAATATTTATTAGATTTGTGTGTTACCCATCTCAGCTGGGAATGTAAATGAAGACCAACAGAAGATTTATACTGGACAGAAGAGAATATTTGTAGCTCAGGGTTGAACTATGGAGTCCTTGGTACTCTGAGCTTGGTTGGTTTTTTCCTAGATGTTTCTGCACCAACATCCATAATACCACTCAAAAGAGACAATCAAAAAGCCAAAAAGGAAACAAGAAGACCTAAACACAATCTCACCAGCAATCAACACAGTGGTGAAATCTAAAATTTGTTATTACCGGTTCTGTGGGCATGGCTTGATGGTGGTGGGGTACTGTGACTGGGTGGGCATGGCCAATTTTTTTTTTTTTACTTTTAAAACCATTTTTTCTATAACCTCTTCGGCAAAGAGGTTGCAAAAAAATGCTTTCAAAAGGCTCAAAAACCCTCTGCCGATCAGGCAACTCAGCTGGGATCATCAAAGCCATTTAAAAGAAAAAAGCCTCTGATGATCGTGCGGCTCAGCTGGGTATGGGGGTGGGGTGGGCAGGGATTTTTGCTACTGGTTCTCCGAACCACCCGCCTCCATCACTACCGGATCGGGTGATCCGGTCTGAACCGGGAGCATTTCACCCCTGAATCCACACCCAGATAAGCAGAGATTAATATCAAGATTAACACTAGAGCAAAACCAAGAAGCAAAGAATACCACAATTAAGAAACTACCAAATCAGACCCACAAGCCACTAGTGTATAAAATGAGAGCAAAACCTACTCCCTTACTAGCACCAATGATGTTTCCATTTACAAGAAAACACCCAAATTCAGAGACTACCAAAGACCCCACAGAAGATTTTTAATAAATGCATCAGAATATATAAAAAGTAGGTGCGAAAAAGAAGGCAGCACTTATATTTCTTAGATATAGAAAAAGCTTTTGACAACTTGGAGTGGCCTTTTTTTACCAACAGTTTTAAACAAAATGAACCCAGGAGAAAAATGTAAGACTAGCTTGGAAAGTATATATCTAAATAGCAAATAGCAAAAGTCCTCAAGAAATGGAATACTCTCCACAAATTTCCCATAAGCAAAGGCTCTAGCAAAGGTGTCCACTTTCTTCATTGTTATTTGTAATAGCTTTATATTTCGCAGAGAACACTCTGGAACACAAACAAATATCTGGTATTTAAATTCAGAGAGAGAAATACAGGTTGAAACCTTTATTTCATTTATTTATTTATTTTTATTTCTATACCGCCCTTCTCCCGCAGGATTCAGGGCGGTGCACAGCCAAAATAAAACATCGTATACAAAATTTAAAAAAACAATTTAAAAACAATTAAATAATTTTGGCCCAAATAATTTAAAACAATCCAAATTAAAACCGAATCAATTAAAACTGAGAGGACGGGATCAAGCCAGCCCAGCTAGATGGAATAAGTGTGTTTTTAGGGCCCGATGAAAAGTCCGGAGGTCTGATATCGTGCGTATCTAAGGGGGTAGGTCATTCCAGAGGGCTGAAACATTATTCAGGTGATAAAGATTAGTATGCAACTACAGATAATTGAGAAAAATAATCAAAGACTTCAGTGAATTCTTTAGATACAAAGCAAAGCAAAACAAAAACAAAAACCAGAGATAATGAGAAATTTAACCTCAGAAGAAGACAACTTTGCAAGGAAAAAAACTGGCTTTGAGATAAGAAAAATAAAAATACAATGGAATATTTAGTACCCTTACAGGATGAAACAAATGCATATTTCAAAAAAAATAAAATAAAAAATAAATAAAAGAAAGATGTAAACAATTCAGAAAGGTTGAAGAATTAATTTTTTCATGGCTAGGATTCATTGCAATTGTAAAAATGAATATATTATCAAATAAAATCTTCAAATGTTATGTACTCCAATTTGAGAGATAATTGCCAAAAAATAGCAAACACATACATATGGAAGAGGAAAAATGAAAGATTCAAAGTATGGGAAGATTCAAAAGATGTTATTTTAATTTTAAATTATATTATTGTGCAAGCTGTTTATTGTGATAATCAAATGTATAAAATCCCCAAATCATAGAATATCAATCACAGAAGAAGCAAGCTAAAGTATTTCATAGATATTTATGGTATAAAGAAGGATAAGGAAAAAAAGAGAGCTTAAATGGATATAATAAAAGACAATGTTTGATACAGAATTTCCTAAAAACTAGATTAAATTTGGTGACTTCATTATTAGCTTCACTGTTAAATGTCTTTTAGTCCACTTCTCTACACTTAGTGTAGAGAAAACGAGATAAGAAAGATGTGATCTATTGCCAATAAGGTACAGCAAGACTCAGAAAGCAAAATTATTCAGCGAAGGTAAGAATTTACCATGGACGACGTATGTACAAATAGGTGGAATAATAAAAAGTGACCTTAAGAAAGGAGGAGGGACATTGAGAAAGATGACAGAATTTCTCACAGATATACAAAACTCAAATCATCTTCTAGGATGTATATATATTAATTATTATTGAAATATGGTATTGAAATGGAACAAATTAATAACTCCACGATAAAGTGGATGGAAAACTTCAAAGTAATGATAGTAGAACAACGAGAAATGTTGTGGAAAAATAAAATTCACTCCATTCAGTCTTTGCATGACAATAATCCATATGACTCAGGGCCTTCAAGTAACTATGCTGTCCCTCTTGAAGAAATGAAATAGCATGATCTCAATTCAGGGGTGGGTTCTACTTACCTTTACTACAGGTTCGCAACGGGATCATGCGTGCATGCGCAGATGGCCAATGACGATATCCGGGGTGGTGGGTGGGGCCTCCCACCGGTTTTACTACTGGTTCTTTCTAACTGGTCCAAACCGGTGAAAACCCACCACTGTCTCAATTCCATTCACACAGAAGAACCAGTAAAAGAGGACCAAGTCCAGGTGCCTTTTCTTTCAACCAAATAGCCCAGTTTAGTTTGGAAGGTGGAGAAATTGTGTGAGTTCCTTATCCTACTGGTTGTTTCTGAATCCGTATGTGTATAAACTGGTTCCTAACTGTATGGTAAATAGTTGATCATGTTCTCGCCAAGTAAAATTTTGCTTGCAGTTCAAATATAACATGAAGATGGAGTTTGATTACAAGCACCACAAAGAGAGTCTTTTTTCATTCTTGATGTTAAGTTTAGGTAAAGCTGAAGGATGGTATTCCACCCTCCCCCCATGTTCTGTCAGCAATGAAGTGTTGGTGGAGACAGATGCCAAAACTGAAGGAAAGAACAAGTTCTGCTGCCTTTGGCCATCTGCTGCTTAAAGGTCCTTCACCTTTCAATTAGAGAATCAACAGATACCTTTGCAAAGTAAGAAAAATGCCACTAAGAGCAGAGAATTATAGCTCTGGGGAGTGTGATATTAATAATATAGATAGTTGAAGGTTTTATCCAACTAAAAGATTTGGTGCAGATATTTCGCATTTTTTGATAAGTGATGAATAATGCTGAAGTGGAATCAATTGTATCAGGGTGGTCAGTGGTGGGTTCCTCCCGGTTCCTCCCGGTTCCGCCGAGCTGGTAGCGGTGACGATATGATGTCACTGAACCAGTTCTGCCCCCCCCGCCCCCCCGCCCCCGCATTATTCTTACCTTTTATTTGGCCCCACCCCCAATCTATTGCTGCCTCCTGAGTCCCAGCTGATGGCTAGAGGGAAAAAAAAACTGTTTAAATTCTTCAAAGGACTGCCCTACAGCTGATCAGTGTTAAAAGAAAACAAATGAGTAGACCAGTGCCTGCAAAAATAAATGGGTAGATTGGTACAGCTCTGCAAGCAGTTAAAAGCCTGGTAGATCAGTACCTCTGCTAAATCCTAAATAATTGTCACATGACCATCAAGCCACAACCACAAAACAAGCCACGCCCACAGAACCGGTAGTAAAAAAAAATAGAACCCACTCCTGAGGGTGGGTATTAAGCTTGGAAAACAAATTTAGATATCTTGGTGAGAAGTTAAAAGTTGGCATTTTCAATGTAAGTTTTTGTGAAAGAAGAATCTGAAAAAGAACAGCAGATAAGGTATAAGGTAAAAAGAATCAATTTAACTTCTCAGGCTCTAGAGAAAGTTTGGGATAATTTTCCACATACAAAAAGGAAGAACTGCTTCAAAAAGGTGGCAGAACAGCTTCAAAACTCAGAATAGAAGATATTTCCCACAAAGTGCATCTTCCCATCATTTCTCAGCAGAAAAGATGTGTGGCTGAATCATTTAACTATTAAGAACACATCACGAAAAGGTGCAGGGAGAGAGACATGCTGTAGATAACAATGTTATTTCAGAAAGAATCAAAAGCATTCCTAGGGAGAAGTCACAGTTTTAGAACACACCCACTGGTATTTCATCTTCAAGGATTTAATATGAACAGGAAATTCTGTTAGTATCCATGGAGGAAAAAAATCACTCGCATTAGGGAAGGAGACGGCATCCTTGGGAAGCTAGCTTTGTTCCTCCTGAAGTTATAACTTGAGGGAAACAATCAGGAAAAAAAAAACCTTTAAAGAAGTCACTAAGTTATATTTTTGAGGGAAAGAGACAGAAGCCTATATATGCAGTTAAATTTAAATAGTCAAACACTCTGCTGGTGTCCAAAATCAATATGTTTCCCTATCCTGTCTGGGAAAATAGGTCCTTTTTTTGGGTGCCTCTTAAAAATTAGTGAAATGGGAAGCTTAAACAAAATTTGTTTTGACACTACTGCCTTGTTAACAGTTATAACAATTGAAGAAAACAACAACTAGCAACAAAATCCGAACAATTAGAATTAGACAGTACCACTGTTGCCTTCACTGCTTCACTGAGATATAATTTAACTACTACTTAACTGATTCTGCCAGCTTCCCATGTATTTAAAACTTGTATAAGTTCAGGCTGCCCAACATTATATAGCATGCTGTACCACATTTCTGAAAATTCATTCAGGTATTTGTAGAGAACTGCACAAGAAAATGGGGAGAATATAGATAGGCTTGCAATGCATGTGGAGCAAGAAATTATTGTTGGGGAAAGGAGAGAATTTATAAAATAGATTGAAACACAAATCTTGTTCTAGAACCACAGTATGGATTTTCCTTCAGAAAGCAATATTCTGACACCATTTGCAATGATTTACCATCTGCTTCCTGGAAACTGTTTTGAAAATGTCCTTGGTAATATGACTGCAAAACTTCAAGGGGCTGTACAAATAACTGTGTGCAATTGAATATAGATATATCCTTCCATAGCAATCAAACAGTGAAATATTGAATTTTAAAATCCTTATGGAAAAATGGTAGAATATACAAAATCATCAATCACACATATTTTCATAGTTGGAGCCTCTTGCGTACCGTCCCATACACATCAATAATATTAATATATATATATATATATATATATATATATATATATATATATATATATATATATATATTAAAAAGGTTGGGTATGTGGATTTTATGGAACGGCTTAAAATTAATTCACTTTTGTGAGAAGGATGACAGATCAAATTATTATTAAAGCACAGTTCATTTACAATGAAAATGTGAGAAATGACTGGCTCTAGCTGTATGCTGCAGAAGTGAGCTTCTTTAAAATTAAAGATGAGTGAATGGTGCCACATAAAAGTGTGAAAGTTGGCTGATTAAAACCTGGGGTGATTGACTTGTTCTTCTGCTGTAGCAGATTGAAATGCAAAATAAGATGTCCCCAGAATTGAAGGAAAGGGGGAACTTATTGGGCATTAGTGAAAACTATTCGGGTGTCTTGATAGATGAACATGAGCCAACAATGTCTAGAGATCTCAGCTGCTGCTCTACTTTAAGAGGGAAAGAAGGAGAAAGCAGATGGAGAAAGACCAAGTAGTAACTACAGCCAGACTGGTGAAGAAACTGAATGGCAGTTAGAGAAATCTCAAGTCCAGGACCCACTCCATACCAATGCAACTACCATGAATGGTCAAGATTAAAACATCTAATTTGTCTAACCGAAGGCCAGCTCATGTTCGGAGAGATGTCCAGCTTTGTTGGCTTAATGACTTGCACAAGAATTATTCAGTGCAGAAAGCACCACACAATTGTAGAAAAATCAAATTCTTCCAGCAACTATTATCATCAACATCTACCATGAGGTGTTATAGTAATTCATTAACTAATTCATTAGTTCATTACGGCACTACAGTAGAGAATTCTGACTTTAAAAACGAATGCCATTATTTTATGTTAGGCCCAGTCGCTCAGCTAAATGCAATGCACTTAGAAATATATTTAGCCACTCATAACTGGGGGCCAACAACCTGAACAAGCTGAATTTCTGGAATATGTTTAAGGGTAGTTACGGTGCATTTCAACAATCCAACTGAGAAGTTATTAGAGGATAAATGACTGAAGGTAGGCTTTCTTAATAATTAGGTAGGATTTTAAGTAAGTTGAGATTCTGGACAATGCTCTAAATCCTTCTCCTTTTCATATGGTAAGTATATTTCTTAATTTGCTTTAATATATGATAATATAATTGTGATATATTTGAGTACTACCACGCTTATTATTCAGAGCAAAATACTGAACCTTTATCCCCATTTGATAGAAAAACTAGGCATTTCCCCTTTTTTTGCATAATAATTTTTGTATAATAATAGACATTCATGAAAATTAAACTATCTTTTTGTAACCAAAATCAGGCTGGTATACAAAATTCACAGGGCTCAGGTTCCTAAAATGTGAGAATAAAAATGTTTAAATGTGTGCTTTACCAAGTTATGTTTACAATCTACAAGCCAAAAGTAATGCAAGAAATGTCATAGTTTGTTATTTTAAGAAATCAAGGAAGAATGGCATTTTTAGATAAAGTTTAACAGATAGTGAGGTCGAAAGTTGGAGAATAAAAACAGCTTAATAAAAATACTGTTTCAATAGGGAAACACTACCCTGTTTTCCCCAAAATAAGACATCCCCTGATAATAAGCCCAATCGGGCTTTTGAGTGCACGGCAATAAGGCCAAGCACTTATTTCAGGGTTCAAAAAAAAATACAGTATAAAACAGGGTCTTATTTTCAGGGAAACACAGTAGCAATTAGATCACAAGTCAGTACCAGCTTCTCCTTGGATGTCAAGACTACTGTAAACACCTATAAACACATCTAAAACTATTTTTTTAAATCTAAAAATGAAACCACCTTAAAACTACCACAGCTTGTACTGTATAATTGTAGTGTCCTTGCAAGATCATTTTGAATGCAGAAAACTCATGACATTTATGCCTGGGAGGTGAGGTATTTGATGCCTGGGAGGTGAGGTTGCTACATTTTGCTATACTATGTGATGTATGGAAAGGTTGGTGGCCTCTGTATTACAGGAATCAACATAAAAAATGTCTCGTGCCATAATAACTGTGTAGACATTTCCTCTTCCATGTACCTCAGATATTAGGAAAAGGTGGCTTCTATTTTGCAGAAATTATAGTTCTGAGTGCAATGAGTGTTGCAGCATCTCATAGATTGATACATATATTATGTATTAGCTTTCATGGACTATTATCTATCTCATCCTTGGAATTTTTATTGGCAACTTTTTAAGATGGAATCTATGAATAGAAAGAGACTCAGGTATCTGGTGTAGGGTGAAAGTGCTGGTGTAGAAATCAGGAGTCTGTGACTTCCATTTTAGGCATGAAAACCAGTCAGATGGCTTTGGGACAATTTCTCTCCCTCATCCCAACTCACATCACGAGGTTATTTTTGTATTAAAAGAAGAAGTAGGAAGGAGCATTAGATATGCTCTCCATCTTGAGTTACTTAAAAAAATAAAGGTGGGATAAAACAATCTAATAAAAATAAATAAAATTGCTCTAACTTAGCCTATATAATATACTATAACTTTTTTTTCCAATTAGATAGTATTACATGGGAGTGGCAAGAATGTTGGAATAATAGATTGAATGTAAGTTATAAAGCATACTGAGTTAAGATCATTACAGTAAAGACAATATTTGGACAATATTGTGGTACAATAGGAAACTGATATATCCTCTTAGCCAAGAAAGATTTGGAAGTAATATCCTATCAAAATCACATAACTTAAACTGCCATGTGTTATGTAGTTGCCTCTATTTTGTTTGTCAAGAGATTATATGTTCCCAATAGATTTATCTATTCTCAATACTTCTTGTCCATCCCATAGCAATCTAGTTTTCTGTTACAATAGCAGATCTGGTTCAGGATAGCACAGAGGTTTAAGTATATAAGTAACTGCTTTCAGACTGAGTACATTTTAATGTTATTGTGCCACTTGACTATATGGGAATCCTAGTTCAACTGAGTGCAAGTAATAATATTCAGACATATTATCTGGAATCGCTAGTTCAGCGTGTAATATAGTAGTGAATAATTTGGTATAAAACAAACCTTTAAAATGCTATGCTGTTGTGCCTAATTGGACTTGAAGAAGGCTAGTGAATACACAGAGTTCAACAACTTGAACTTGAATCTTGGGCAGTTAGCGTTGATGGGCAGGTGGTAAGAGCTACATAACGTTTCCTTAAAACTGAAATAGACTAACATGAACACTGCTTTGGAAATCACTAAAATAGTGGGTAAATGCTGCTTGTAATCACTTCTATGAGGAACTTGCTGCTTGCATTAAGCAGTGGGTGCAGTAATGTGTAAAACACAAACTTAAGAAGTTTAACATAAGATAGAATTTTGACTTCAAAGTAAACGTTAGTGATTTATTCAGAGGTTATTTCTACTTACATATGCTTAAGTTGGCAGCCTGAATTTATACAGTTTACACAATAAAGTACCCAACAGCATATTTTTGGCAGTGCCTATATGCAGAAATGATTTCGCTAAGCAAAGCTAATCACCATTACCTTCAAGAAATGTTGTGTGGTTTTATCGTGGCAGAGGGATATACCAGGGAATGTGACTGAAGAACTTCCAGAGGTTATAGCAAGTATATAAACTTCCTGGCAGGATCAACGTATGAAGGCTATTCCAGTTGCCCAGCTAAAGCAAGCAGGTACATATATTAGAAGGTGTTAGAGATGGAAGGTCAATGCCAATGGCACCAGTTCACATTGTTCAGGAGAAAACATCCTGTACATTTGCTAAGAAAACCACATGGCAAAGATATAAAATGATTGACAAGATAGGGTCAGGTCAGATGACAATCAACATACTTCTGAGGAAATGCTGAGGATCTTTTGGTAAACTAATTATGTTTATGACATGGATAAATTAAAGCTTTTGGGACATCTAGATGCTGATGTTGCCATAGAGGAGAAGAAAATCCAAAGCTGCCAAGGCAAAATTGCAGTAGGAAATGGAACATAAGACGCGTGAACATGGGAAAGCTCAATTCAGCCAAAGATGAAATTAAACAACTACAATCTGACAGTTTATCTTATGCATCAGTGATTTGAGATGAATTGGATATTCAGTCATGAGATAACTCTGTTTATTGCACAGGACATGAAAGTGGAGAAATTGCTTTTATGGTTGCTTTTATAGTTAGGAAGGGTATTGTAAAAACAGTAAAATGCAATCAATGACCAAATTATTATCAATTAAACTTCTAGTCATCCAAGTTTATACTCCAACCACTAATACAGAAGAAGAGGTTAATGAGCTTTATAATCAAGTTAAATTTGACATTGATGGAACATGCAATTCTAATTGCAGATTAGAATGCCAAAGTTGGAAATATTAAAGAAGAAAATGTATTTGGATTATATGTTTTAGGTAATTGAAATGAAGCAGGAGAATGGCTTATCAATTTCTGTTACTGCAGTGATTTCTTCATAGCTAACTCTTGTTTCCAAATAATCAAAGTCATGTCTCCATCGTAGGCATATGAACAGATGGACTGCATAAAAATTAAATTTAGTACATTATTGCCAAAGCAATTGGAGGAGCTCAGTAATGCTACATAGTCAATATAGTTCATGCTGAGTGTAGAAGAGATCACAAAGAGAAGGAGGAGCAGGAAGAGGAAGGTCAGTTTTGACCAGTGTGAAATCTGAACCAGTTTACTACTGTTTCTCTGGCCGTGCATGCACACCATGCACCAAATGCGCGCTGCATGCATGCATGCACAATGTGCACAAAACGTGAGCTGCACACACGCACACGCAGTGCATGCCAAAAGGATGCTTGGGAAGGTAAGTAGAACAGCACGGGGGGTGATCAGCTGTGGTGCCTGTGGGAACCTTTTAAAAACTTTTTAAAAGCATTTTGTTTTACTACCAGCTCCAGCGAATAGATACTAAAAAAATGCTTTTAAAAAGTTTTTTAAAAGGCTCCGACGATCACAGCTGTGCCACGCAATCTTCGGAACCTTTTTTTTACTTTTTCAAAGCATTTTAACTGCCTATTCACCAGAACTGGTAGTAAAAAATGCTTTTAAAAGGTAAAAAAAGGCTCCAACGATCACAGCTGTGCCGCATGATCATCGGAACCTTTCTTTTACCTTTTAAAAGCACTTTTTACCATCAGCTCAGGCGAATAGGTAATAAAAAAATGCTTTAAAAAAGTTTTTTAAAAAAGGCTCCTGCGATCGCGCAGCACAGCTGTGATCGTTGGAGCCTTTTAAAAAACTTTTTTAAAGCATTTTTTACTACCTATTCGCTGAAGCCAATAGTAAAAGAAATGCCTAAAAAGTTTTAAAAAAAAGTTTAAATGATCAGCTGAGCAACACACGATCATTGGAACTTTTTTTTAAAAAAAAATTTAAAGCATTTTTAACTACCGGTTCCAGAGAACCGGTAACATTTCACCCCTGGTTTTGACAAATTAAAAACTTGACCATCTATCCACCATTTTCAAAGGGGACATCAGGATCAGGAATTGCTTTGAAGTTCTGAATGCCATTGATAGAAAATCAGAGGAATTATGGAATGTATTTAAGTCATTACAGATAAATGTGAAGATGAGAAAACAAAACAAAGCAATCTGAAGGTTAGAATAAACCATGGAAATTTCCAAGAAGAGAAGAAAAGCCAAAGCCCACAAAGAGAAAAATCTCAGGAAAGAAGGTAAGAGTTTTAGACAGCAGAGACACAAAGTAGTATCACAACATCTGTAAAGACATTAAGGATGAAAACAGGCATGAAAATAAGAAAAAATATTCCAAAAGATGTGAACAGAACACTCAGAAAAGATGTAACAAACTGGTGGGAACAATCTACAATTGACCTGGGAAGGTCAATCTACAATCTATGTTGATGACACTATTCTGACAATTCAAATAAAAGGCCCTGCAAACTCTAATAATGAAAATTGGAGAACACAGTGAAAAATGGAAGTAAATTAAATATAAAGAAGCCTAAGATAATGATAACATGTACAATAATGAGCTTCAGAACTGACAACCTAGATAGCTTTTGATCAACCATGAACCATAAAGGTACAAGTAGTCAAGAAAGACACTGAACCATAAAGGCACAAGTAGTCAGTAAGAAAGACACGGAAGACTAGCACTCGATAGAGCAAATAAATACCTCAGAAAAGATACTCCATTTCCATGATGTGTCTATATAGGTAATCCTTGTTCAGTGGCCACAATTAGGATTGGCAACCTGGTTAAGTGAAACAGTTGCTACATGAAATTGTGAGTGTTCCTATGATTTTACTGCAGCTTCCTTTTGCTTTACTGGTCTGCAAAGGTAATAAATACAAGGGTAGGTTGCAAAGTTACTTTCTCATCACCACTATACATATGACCGATTGATAAATGAAGCAGTCTCTAAATAAGAAGTACAAAGATTAGAAGAATGCAAGCAATGATATTTCTCATATTTCTCTATGGAAGCAAAAGTTGGAGTCTGAAGAAGCAGAATTAGAAAAGACTTTACCATGTCATGAGAATACCATGGACAGGGGAGAAAGCAAACAAATCAAATCATCAAATCAGACAACCCAGAGTTCTCACTCAAGGCCCAAATGACCATAGTCAAATTATCTTTTGATACATCAGGCATATTATGTAGAAGACATAGTTTTCCATAGAAGGCTGGAATGATGGGGAAGGTTCAAGAAAAGAGAAGAGGATCACTATGTAGCAAAAAAGGCAGAAAAGTTATACTGGCAATGAGTGCACCAATGGAAGTTCAGGAGCAGTTAGAGACAGATTTCATGGAGAAAATCTATTGTATTTATGTGGAGAGAAAGAGGGAGGGAGAGGGAGAGGGAGGGAGAGGGAGAGGAGGGAGGGAGGGAGGGGAGGGAGAGAGAGAGAGAGAAGGAGAGAGAGGGGGGAGGGAGGGAGGGAGGGAGGGAGAGATCCATCTTCTCTCTGTCTTGGAGCCCCATGCAGTTAATTCAGCATTCTTAAAGAACCCTCCATCCAATTAGTTTCGGCACAGTGACTATATATACACACATTTCAAACAAAGCACACACAGTAGACACTGTTGATCTAAATGCCTACGTTATTTGGATAATTATAAAACCGCAATGGGCAATGATCACTGTGAAGTTTTCATCAACTGAAGATTCAAAAACAATGCTCCCCTGTTTTGCTTATTCATTTATTAAATGTGATCCTGTATATAGGCTGTTTAACTGGCAAGATACACTAGCAAGGTGTGTGAGATTTCTTGGTAACTGGTATTATAGAATTAATATCATGTTTCCCCAAAAATAAGACACTGTCTTATATTTTTTGAACCTTAAAATAAGTGCTTGGCCTTATTGCCATACACTCAAAAGCCCGATTGGGTTTATTATCAGGGGATGTCTTATTTTGGGGGAAACAGGGTATACAGAGACATTTATATGTATATTAATGGCATGTTTTGTTTGAAAAACAGTCTGAGCCCTATGAGTAGAATAGAAGCACTATTCTACTAGTAACTACTACTAACAAGTCATGAAACCTATACTGTTTATTGAAAACAGTAAAGAAGAAAAAAAAAGGGAACTTTACAAATGGGGCTATGGTTATTGACATCCACCAGATATCTTGCTGCTGTAACTCTCGGGAGGGGTATATTTGATATCAATATCAAGATAAGGACAATTCCATTTAAGTCTTAATTAACTGAGAATTCAATTGTCTCAGTCTGGCATAAAAACTAGAGAAATTTGCCAGCATGAATTTAATTCTTATTACTCTGTCTGCTCCTGAGGCTTAAATAGCAAATACCTCTTCCGTTGATGACAAAAATATTAAAAAAGGAAAAACAGAAAGCAACATGATTACTGTTTGAGACATTCATCTCAAGGTTATGAGATCAAATGAAGCATGCGAAAAAGATGAAAAAGACATTAATGGTATAGTGAGATTAACCTGAATATTACACAGTTATAGTTGGTAATTACAGTGGATAGCACCTTTACTAAAATTCTTAATGCTTCATCTAGTTTTCCCTTCATTACTTGTATTCAATATATGCTGATAAAAATAGCATTAAATGTTGTTTCATAGATAGAACTGTTTGCCTTCCATAGAATTTATCCCTATCATTTCCCTTTACTATTAATATGACTATATAATTTTCCCCTTATGATCTTGTGAATAAAAGAATCATAGCTGCTAAGTTGCACAGGACTTTCTATACAGCTACTTCATGCCTTGGTGTTTTCCAGCTCACCTCTTATCTCTCAGATGAAGCCAACATGTTGGATATTGTTTGTCTCTGAACTATCACACTTTCATTCTTTTCTGTCCAGATCAATTATAGGACTGGCCATTCCAGAGCTGAAGCTAGAGACCTACCCATTTTTGCCTTTTCCCTGGTAACCTCCCATATGGGACATGTGCTTATGAGAAAGAAAAAAAAAGAAAAAAAAGTAGGAGGAAAGTCAGCATAATTAACAGGCTTTTAAAACAAACAAACATCTTATGGAGGGATTGTAAAGCAGACAAAGGCAGTGAGAAAGATTGATGCAATGCCATTTTTCAACAGAGATCTCTCAACGTAAGAGATGAACCAATTAGTTTGTTACCAGGCCATAGGTTTGATCTGGACTATACCAGCCGGCATATCAGATTTGGACTGCAAAATTCCTGATGACAGCAGGATAGAAGTAAAGAGAAAAAGCTCACGTTCTTTGTTGGTTTCTGTGGTTATCTGGATTTTGCAGTCCAGATCTGGCAGCCCTATAGTGCATGACTCTCCTGCATATGTTTCTCCATTATTTTCAATCTGTTTTATAACAACAGGAAAGAAGCAGAGAATTATAAAAATTATAAAATTTCCACAGTGCTCCAACATACTACACAATTAATAAATATGCTTCCTCTAAAGGTTGCATTTTTTTCAAATGTGGTTGTATACAGAATGTCTCTGTATGTATTTTTCTGAGTAGATACATAAAAATTTAGGAGGGATGAAGGAAGAGAAGGCGGACAGAAGGGTGACTATGGGTTGTGTAAAAGTCAATCAAATCAGTTTAGGTCAGAATTCTTCAAACATACTCCAGAGTCCCATCCAGTTAGTTTCATAATACTTTCCAACATCAGCTTTTCCTTGGATTTGCCTTGTCATCCTCCAAATGACCATTATTGAGCAGAAAATGCTTTCCTTAGCTATTTTATTTTGGCTTTTAAAAGGTTCATTAATCCATTTGTAATGACTATATCTGCTTTTGCCAAAAATGGAGAAATACTTTAAATAACTTGGGTAGCTTTTGGCAACTACTCATTTTGATTTGGATAAAGGGAGGCAATTTGCTGCTTTGTCTTATGTCTTGGGTTCAATGTGATTTTTCAATTCTATCATCTTACTTTTGCAATCATGCTAAATATTTCCCATATGAGACACATGTTCATGCAGAGGTGAGTTTCAGTAGGTTCTGACCAATTCTGTAGAACCAGTAACGGAAATTTTGAGTAGTTCAGAGAACCGGTAGTAAAAATTCTGACTGGCCCCACCCCCATCTATTCTCTGCCTCCCAAGTCCCAGCTGATCGGGAGGAAATGGGGATTTTGCAGTAACCTTCCCCTGGATTGGGGTGGGAATGGAGATTTTACAGTATCCTTCCCCTGTCATACCCACCAAGCCATGCCCACCAAGCCATGCCATGCCATGCCCACCAAACCACACCCACAGAACCGGTAGTAAAAAATTTTGAAACCCAACACTGGGTTCATGGATATATGATCAAATACTGCTCCTTTTTTTTCTAGCCCCAAAATATTTAGAATATATATTGGAGAAGAAAAGATAATCTTAGGCCATAAATTTATGTTAAAGGATAAGGATTTTTCTTTTTTTCTGAGTATTGTGAAAGGACGGATCATTTGAGCAAATTAACCTTTTAAAAACAGCATTTTGTTTAGCTTAGTCAAAATCCACCTGCCATCATGGAGATTAATTACGTTCTTGTTCTGATGAATAGAAATATATATCTATTCAGCAACTGTCATTATTTGAAGTTATTAGCTTATCTTCCCTTTATTCTTAAAATAATTGTACAATATGGCATGATTAAGTTGCTTTATAATGGCTTCACTCCACATTTATCTTACTTCAGATTATTCTTACTAGAACTATAGAACAAGATGGCTCAAGGCATACCATTATTATGTAAATTAAAACCCAGAGAGTTATTTCAAGTTTGCAGAAATAAGATTCACATTTACCTAAACCTTGCAGCAAGAGATCCATTTTGTATACTTTCACTATAAAATTTATAACCTACATTTTCACAATTTTGCTAAAATTTATTATTTAATTTTGCACATTTGTCCTTGGAACAATGCATGATGGTGGCTATGCAACTATTCCTTCAAACAAAAACCCTATGTTTGACTTTGCCTCTTCCTTGCTAAAGTTAGAAATGGAACAGTTTCGGATGAGGCCATCATAACATTTATCATCTTTCTTGGGTACAGTACAACAGAAGAGGGAATAAAATATAAAATGATGCCCATCCAGTGGTGGTTTCCAACCGGTGTTACTACCAGTTCGCTTCATGCCCGCGCTTTGCATAAAAGTTGTTTGATTGTAAACCTAACATAAAGATTTTTTTAAAAAATGCATTGTATCATATTGATATTGAAGTTATCATTATGTTGTACCATTTTTGTTTGTTTTCATTGTGTAGATTCTAAATTACCTTAACATAATTTCCTAAAAGACAGAGTCCAAAAAAGAAAGGGGTGAAATTCCAAGGTACTTTCAGTCTCTTATGACTTGAAGAAAAGCAAAAAAGCAAAAAATAAATAAATAAAAAAAAATGACGTGTGTAATCAACTCATCAAGGAAAAAATGTCTGTGTTTTGAAAATGGCCTCTTTCAAGAAATATCAGCACTTATTCCTTTATTTAGCCATTCCCTCTAACTCAGTGGTTCCCAACATTTTTTTTGGCCATGCCCCACCTAAGCATCTCTAAAATCCTGATGTCCCCCACCCCCGTGACATATAATTCTTACTTTACTCAAAAAGTGAACTCTACTCACACGGAGGAAGCCTAAAAAGCCATTAACTTGGTTTAAATAAGGTTCAAATTGCCCCCATTAAAAATCACATTGCCCCCTTGTGAGGCGTGGGCCCCACAGTGGGAACCACTGCTCTAACTGCATTAATTTCAATTTACAAGCTCAGGTACAAATGAGCTTTGTATAGTCTCAATATACCTTGCCATGCACCTGTTGAATACCACAATAATTTGTTAGCCTTTAAATGACATTCCATTTAATTATTTCAAGAATCTAATCTACAATTAAGATCTGAATCTGAATAAATAAACAGATAAAAATCTCTTTTCAATATTTATCAAATACAAATGAAACGAATCTGCCTCTCCAAAAGAGTTTAAAAAATTTTAAATAAATAACATTTCCAGAATATGCCTGAGAATACTGTATATGTAATATTCCCAACTAATGTATATTACTGCACAGCATAGACTTCAAACAAATCGTTTGCAAACTGGGTTTAATAAAGAAGCTTTAATGTACAAAACCAAGATCTCCTCCATTAAAAGTAGTAGTCTTTTCTCTTATTTTCTATAATGATTTGCTCTAATAAATCTATAGACAAGGACTCTAAAAGCTATCTCCTGCATACGTCCAGTAAAATAAGAGTTTATATCAGGGCTGTCAAACTCCTGGCCCGTGGGACAGATGTGTCACATGCTGTCCATGGCCACACCCAGTTAAGCAAAGTGGGGGAAAGTACCAATACATCACGTGACACCGCCATGACACCATCAGTTTGACATACCTGGTTTATACAAATTCCTAAGGAGAACTAAAGAGGATATTTGTTCATGCAAACATGTTCAGGGGCAGACTTTAATTTTTCACACAAGCAGTAGTTACTTACAATGGCTGTTCAGGCTGTCATTTGCAGTTGAAAATTATGTATATATTCACACACCATCAGATTGAAGTAGAGATTTGACTCTCCCTGAAATAGGACTCAATTTTTTTAAAAAAAGATATTGAATGAATTTTCTGTTTTAAGAGGGTTCAGCTTTCATACTTGGTTAAAAATTAGTGCATTAGCATTGAAGGAAAGTGCCATATATAAACATGTTTACTATATTCATTTCATTTTTTTAATGAAAGAGAAGAACGAGTGGATTTTGTTCAAAAATCTCCACCTCTCTGATTTGATAAAATACATAGCAAATCATAGTTAAAAGTGACTGATTAGCATCATCTGAAGAAAATTATTTTCACATTACATCTTTTCACAAAGCATCAATCTTGTTTAATATCTTATAGGTATATAATATATGTTATATTAGGAAAAAATTAAGGTAAGACAAGTATGAAGAAACTCTCTCTCTCTCTCTCTCTCTCTCTCTCTCTCTCTCTCTCTCTCTCTCTCTCTCTCTCTCTCTGTGTGTGTGTGTGTGTGTGTGTGTGTGTGTGTGTATTTGTGTGTAAAATAGCAGAAAGCAGAAAATATAAACACCAAAGTTTACAGTGGCAGCCACTGTGTTCAGAATCAGGGTGAGTTTCATATATGCACTGAAGGTGCATTCTAATTTTTTTAAACAAAATTTCCAAAGAAATGCCTTTCTACTCATAGACCTGCACAAATATTTTTCTCCACTGATCAATTCACATTTAAATAGGATTTGCAAGTGTGTTTGTTCTTAACACTCATAATTTCAAAATTATTTCCCTATCACAGATATGGGGTCAAGAATTCAGTATACTGTATCTCCTGGTACCAAAGATAAATACAGATTTCCAAACTATTTAAATGTAGAGTATTTTTACAATCCATTCCAAAGCACAATCCCATCAAAGTTATGCACTGATTTCAGTGGAAAAATATCTGACAAACCAAAATCTATAAATTTAGACTTTGGCTAACTATACCAGCATGGCTTGTTTTATAACAGACATTCTTACAGAATTTTGGAAACTGGGCTGAGAACCTAGTTAAACTATGTGAACATGACAGCAGTCGTTTTTGTGACTGTTCAGATTTATACCCTGCTTTTTCTTTCAGGAATTTAATGAGATTACATGGGTATCTCCTTCATTTTACTCTCACACACAAAATCTGTGAGGTGTCAGGCTATTATTTTCCCCATGAGCACAATATGTGAACCAGATCAATATATTTCCCATATTTTCCTTTCTTGGTATTTTTCTTTGAATAGTTTCAGTGACCTCATCCAGACTGCAAACAATAACTTCCTAAATAGTATATTGTTTTTCTGGTAGGACTGGGGGGGGGGAATATTTATTTTGAAATAGGAAGAACTTTTGCCATGGATCTAAAATATCAAGACAAAATTTGTGAGGATTTCTGAAACTTTTGTCAGTACACTGATAAGATGGCTTGCGGAGACAAATGGGTAAGGAAAAGGTTGAGAAGCATCTGTTGAAAATGTTTTGGTATATTGTGTCTTGACTTGATAAAGGAGGCTGAAATGGTTCATTTCCACTCTAACGATTCTATGAAACAGCTAAATCAGTTATAGGAGTAGCATTCTGTGGGAAATGTAATATCCACACTATTATCAACAGTTCATTGGTCTGTAAAGAGATTTTCCATTAACTGTTATTACTGAAGATTAATTGTGGACAAGTACACAGCTAGTTTCCAGCTACTTAAAGAAATGACTTGTGAATCAGAAGAAAATGGGTCCGGTTATATTTTTTTTTCTTTATTTCTAAGAAAGGTAAACATCAATTTGGGGAGGAAAAAGGCCACCTTTGCTTTAGTCCATATATCCCTCCCCACCTTAAGTAAGCAACACAGTTACCATGATAATGTGATGAGACACCAATAAGCCTATTTGCATATACACAACTATCACTTGCCATATGAATGGGTCATATCTACAGTATGTGTCTCTAAGACCTATTGTGAAACTACCCTTTTATATCCGCTTACCGTACATTACTTCAACATTCTCACATTCAACTGCAAGTCATGAAGCTGATTGTGGTTTGTGTTAGCCATTTTCCCAGTTGTGCTTTGTTATCTTCCATCTGCCATGATACAGAAACAGAGGAAAGTGCACTGAGGTATAGCTCAGCTCCAGTACTGGGTTCCTCTTACCTTTGCTACCGGTTCGGAACTGGGAGTGAGCATGTATGTGCGTTTGCTTCACTTGTGCACGGTGCTTCTGTGCTTCTGTGCATGTGCAGAACTTCTGAGCATGTGCAGAGTGTCTGTGATGATGTCTGGGCAGGTAGGAGGAGCCTCCTGCCACTGCCACTACTGATTCACCCGAACCAGGGTGAACCAGTGGAAACTCACCACTGCTCAGTTCCCACTAACTTTCCCACTCAAGGATCCAAAAAACTGTTGCTGTAGATTTTTTTAGTTGAACATCTTTTATGTTTGGACTCCCAGAATTTTTAGTTAACATGGCTAAAGAGTCACAACAACCATATATCGGAAGAGCATCATGTTTACTTCCTAAGCCTTGACAAAAAAATAGAGAGAGAAGTGGATAGTCTGTGGATCAGATCTCGAAGCAAAGCTATAGTTCATTTTTTTTTTGTCAGATCCAAATGTTGATTCCTATCATGTTTGCAAGTTTAAAGTCCTTGTCTTGTGTTTGCTTCCATGAAACTTTGTATTTGCCTAATTCTTTTTGCCTGTCTAAATGAAAGAACACATTCACTTCTCACTTGATTCGTTTGGGAAGAAATCAGGTTTCCTCTCATTTACAAAGTGCAAATAGAGGCCATCACTAGAGACTTAATGTTTGACCCATTATGCTTTGTTATTTTTAGATAGAGTGCACATTTCTTACACACCTCATATCACACATAAAATCAGTGCCTGCCTGGTGGAAGAAGCTCTGTTAAAAATCATTACAGGACACCGCTAGCTGGCAGATTATTTTTATAGCATTTTATTCCATGGGCTTCTGCTGGAGGAAAAAAAAATTTGGGGAAAAAGACAGCTCTGTGGATTTGTTATATCCTTTAAAACAACCCTGCTTATTTGCAAGCGGATAGTGATGAAAAGGAATTATAGGGTTATTGTAACCAGTTGAGGCAATTCGAGCTCCATAACAACTTCAACTGAAGCAATTTATAAGAACCAGATGGTGCAGCTTTGGTGGCTATGAAAAACTGAAGGAGAAAGTCAGTGATGCAAAATTCATCTCAAGCCAGAAATGTGCTCTGTGGCCTTAGGCAAACCACAGTTCTTTCACTGATTCATATGCATCAATATTGCTAGCTAACTATGGGGTTGAACAATCAGTGAAAATACATGCAAAATGTTCGACAAATACAACATTATTTACTAGCATATAACATAACTGATCACATAAATAGCAAATTTGGTGGAAACAAAAAGCTACCAGTTGTGCATTTTGGTGGGACTTAGCTGGTGGAACAAAGATGCAAAATGGCTAAGAGTATATTTTTATGGGGCTGGACACCAATGATTAATTTTCTGGCTTCAGGTAGGATATATTTTGTTGCTTGTTTAATAGCATTGGACCTATTTTAGACACACACATTTTCTGTCTTGATATGATTAAAAATAACATATGGTCAGGAAGAACTCAAACTAAAGAAGATGGGGAACAGATGTAGCTCTAGAGCAGTGTTTCTTAACCTTGGCCTTTTAAAGATGTGTGGACTTCAACTCCCAAAGGTTCCCCAACCACTATAGGTTACATTGCATTCTCACAATGTAATGCTATGTATATATATTATAAATAATGCCTATTTATTCTTAGCCTGTACTGACCTTCAATTCCATAATCACCAGCCAATATTACCAAATAGTCTCCTGGCTGGGAATCATACAAATGCAAATCCAACTTAAGAACACTGTTGGCTAAAGGTGAACTACACATTACAGGTAATCCTTAGGTTATAACCACTCATTTGGCAACCAACCATTCAGCATTATGATGGTGCCAAACAAGGGGACTTATGACTGCAAAGTTGTTGGCTATTGCTATGCCCCAGCAGTCATGTGAACATGCACTGGGTGTTTAATGCCCAGCTCACAATTATATTTCAGTGAGCCATGGTTGTGTGATCATGATCACTGTAAATGAGTACTTTATTTTCAACCAGTAATAACACAAGGGCTATCAATAGATTCAAACTCAATGTAATTCACTCTAATCTTGATTGTAGGAAATATGACTTCTGCAATAGAGTAGTAAATGTCTGGAACACTCTACCTGATCCTGTTGTTAGTCTTGCTAATCCCCATACTTTTTACCTTAAACTGTCTACTGTGGATCTTTCATGTTTCTTAAGAGGTCCCTAAGGGGGTGTTCATAAGCACACCAGCATGCCTACCGTCCCTGTCCTACTGCCCCCTTTTATATGTAATCATTCTATGGCTATGTTTTGCCTATTTATATCCTTTTATTTGTGCCAATTTTTTTCATGTGTCCATGTCTATGTCTATACAGTTACTTGTTTCCTTGTACTTGTTGACCAATACATACATACATACATACATACATACATACATACATACATTAAATAAATAAATAATTTCCAGCATTTCCTGCCAGCATTCCAAAAGCAAAGTCAATGGGGAAGTCAGCAGAAAGTTAGAAATTGTTCCTGCTTCTTTTATGTGCATAGTGTCTGCCTACAGCATTTCCCTGCCCACTGTGGCACCTGCATCCAACCTCCTGTGCTTTATATCATATGACACACTTCCCTCTTATAGCTCTCACCCACCAGACTGCTTACCTGCCATTTCCACCTCCTCCCTCTTAACAATCTGTGTAACTTGGGTCTATGATGGTAACAGGGGCTGCTGGGATTGCTGTCACTAAGTGATGTGATCATGTAACATTGCCCTTTATAACAGCACCCTTAGAGATGGAAACTCCAATCTCATTTGCTGTCATAACCCGAGGACTACCTGCAAAAGTCACTATTTCTCAGTACAACTTTCCCATCAGACTTGTTTTGGAGGTTAAAAATGAGAAATCTTCATGTAAATTAGTTCCTCAAGGAATGATAGAATATAAAAGGAACAAATAAATAATATGCCTTTTTAGCTGTCCATTGACGTTGGTGTGTGTGTGTGTGTGTGTGTGTGTGTGTAATTAGAAGTTAAAACAGCCATTTAGCTCAAATTTGAAATACACTCATAAACCAAACTGAGGCCTTGTATCAGTTCACTGGCCAAAAAATTGCCATACTGATTCTTTCTTTTCCCTGAAGAATGCAGATATTATTAACCTCAGAGTCCCTTTGTGGCAGACAGAAGCATGGGGAGAGATTTCCTGCAAAAATACAATATATTTGGACATTAGCCAAGAGTGAGAGTTCATTCCAAGTTAACTGCTTTTTTTCTGAAGAAAGGGGGGTAATTTAGGGACATTTTTAAAGGAACATTCATCTATACTTGTATTTTAATGCCGAGTATACATGTTAACAAATGTCTTGGGGTATGGAGTAAGCAATATCTTCTCATCACTACCTCATACATAGAAGGTGCAGTTCCCTGAGGAGGAAAAAGCAATTCAGGAAAACTATTTTATCACACATCTGTACTACACCTACCATAGCTACCAGCTGAGCTCATGGCAGGAGGTTTAAAGTTTAAATTGATTTAAATTCGGACAAAAAAGATCCTCTTCCCAACTGGGTTTCATTCAATTTCTTCCCTATTCAAGTTTTGTTTGCCGTCTTGCTGAGACACCACAAAGCTTCAGTGAGGTGTTGCTACTGGCAAACCTAGAAACCTATTGGAAGCTTTAAAAAAGAAAAGGAGACATCTCTGCTTGCTTTGCCCGGAGTAAAATTATTTAGACACCCACAAGTTACCCCGAGCAGCACCATCTGACTGTGATGTTAATGAGATGAATGAAAGCCCCACTGGGAGCAGTAATAATAATTACAGGGTGAAGAGCTTGTCTTTTCTAGGACCTTCACTTCAGGCTTTAAAGCTGGATGGGGGTGGCAATGATTTTGTAAGTCTACTTACAAATGTTAATTAAACATTTCTTTGGAATTTTGCCCTCTATTAATAGGTCAGGTAAATAGGGAATTGCAATGACAGGCACAAATCATTGTTAGCCCTACTCCTGGGAGAAATATAATTTATTCCTTTCCAAATCCTTAGCCATCCAAAAACATACTTACGGTTCTGGCATATGCATTTATTAAACTGATGCTGCAGCGAGCAAAGCACAGGGGCATTTGGGGTTATCATCAACATTTAAATATTTATAAATCAATAGAAACAAAGAGCTACCTTTGTGGTTTGTTCTTAGACGTTTCACATATCACATCACAAATTGATGTCTTTCCTCCATGGATTATTTTTCCCTAGGAAAAAAAAAGTCACAAAACTTTTGCTGGACTCTAAATATGAATATTAGGTTTAGACAAAAAGAAGCTAATGTTTTATAGAATTTTTAATTCTAAATTATTGTTTCAGAATTCCAAAGGTGGTACAAGGATTTTTCTTTTCCCTTATCTCAAACTTTTCTCACCCTTTCCAGAATCTGAAAAAACAAGATTCCAGAAAACAAGAGGTGTTTCAACTAGTTCCTTCTCATTTCTCTCTCTATAAGCAAAGAGCAGAACACAGCCTTTTATTCTCAAACTAAACCTGTGAGGAAAATTAAATTTATTTATTTATTTATTTATTTGTTTAAATTTCTATACCGCCCTTCTCCAATGTAGGACTCAGGGCGGTGAACAGCCAAAGTAAAAACAAGACATACATACAAACATACAAAGTCTAAAAACTGTTTAAAATAATTAAATAATTTTGGCCGTAATTAAAACATTCCAATTTAAAATCCATTTAAAATTTGACTCAAGCCAGCCCAGCTAGTTGGAATAAATGGGTTTTCAGGGCCCGACGAAAAATCCGGAGGTCTGTTATTGTACGTAGCTCTGGGGGGAGGTTGTTCCAGAGGGCGGGCGCCGCCACAGAGAAGGCTCTCCCCCTGGGGGTCGCCAGCCGACATTGTCTGGCGGACGGCACCCTGAGGAGGCCCACTCTGTGGGAGCGTACTGGCCGGTGGGAGGCTATTGGTGGCAGAAGGCGGTCTCGTAAGTACCCCGGCCCTAAGCCATGGAGCGCTTTAAAGGTGGTCACCAACACCTTGAAGCGCACCCGGAAGACCACCGGAAGCCAGTGCAGCTCGCGCAGGAGAGGTGTCACGTGGGAGCGCCTCGTCGCCCCCAAAATCCCCCGCGCGGCCGCATTCTGGACCAGCTGGAGCCTCCGGGTGCACCCCAGGGGGAGCCCCATGTAGAGAGCATTGCAGTAGTCCAGGCGGGAAGTGACGAGTGCCTGAGTGACTGTGCGTAGGGAGTCCCGATCTAGAAAGGGGCGCAACTGGCGTATCAGGCGAACCTGATAAAAAGCCCCCCTGGCCACGGCCGCCAAATGATCTTCTAACGACAGCCGTGCGTCCAGGAGGACGCCCAAGTTACGAGCCCTCTCCGTGGGGGCGAGTGATTCGCCTCCAATAGCCAGCGATGGCGTCAGCTGGCTATATCGGGACGCCGGAAGCCACAGCCACTCGGTCTTGGAGGGGTTGAGTTGGAGCCTGTTTCTCCCCATCCAGGCCCGCACGGCCTCCAGGCACTGGGACATCACTTTAAGGGCATCATTGGGGTGGCCTGGGGTGGAGATGTACAGCTGGGTGTCATCAGCGTACTGATGGAACTCCACCCCGAAGCCACGGATGATCTCACCCAGCGGCTTTACATAAATGTTGAACAGAAGGGGCGAGAGGACCGACCCTTGTGGCACCCCACAAGCAAGGTGCCTCGGGGTCGACCGCTGCCCCCCTGTCAACACAGATTGCGACCGGTCAGAGAGGTAGGAGGAGAACCACCGCAAAACGGTGCCTCCCACCCCCAACCCCGCCAACCGGTGCAACATGATACCATGGTCGATGGTATCAAAAGCCGCTGAGAGGTCTAACAGGACCAGGATAGAGGAGCAACCCCTATCCCGGGCCCTCCAGAGATCATCCACCAATGCGACCAATGCCGTTTCCGTGCTGTGCCCAGGCCGGAAGCCGGACTGGAGCGGGTCTAGATAGACAGCTTCATCCAGGTACCGGGGAAGCTGTTGCGCCACCACACTCTCAACAACCTTCGCAATGAAGCGAAGGTTGGAGACTGGACGATAGTTAGCCAAAACAGCCGGATCCAGAGAAGGCTTCTTGAGGAGGGGCCTCACCACCGCTTCTTTCAAAGCGGCCGGCAGGACCCCCTCACTCAAAGAAGCGTTAACAATCTTCTGGAGCCAGCCTCGTGTCACCTCCCGGGAAGCCAGTACCAACCAGGAGGGACACGGGTCCAATAAACATGTGGTCGCGTTCAGCCGTCCCAGGACCCTGTCCATGTCCTCGGGAGCCACAGGATCAAACTCCCCCCAGATAACACTCTCAAGACCTGCCTCAGTCATCCCGTCTGGACATACCCAGTCAGAGGCCAGCCCTTCCCGAATCTGAGCGATTTTGTCATACAGATACTGCACAAAATCCTCAGCTCGACCCTGCAAGGGGTCATCCCGCACTTCCAGATGGAGGAGGGAGCGGGTCACCCTAAACAGGGCGGCCGGGCGATTATCTGATGACGCGATAAGAGCGGCAAAATAGCTAGTTTTCACCGCTTTTATCGCCACTAGGTAGGTCTTAATATGAGACCTCACCAGTGTTCGGTCAGGTTCGGAGCGGCTGGTCCTCCAACTACTCTCCAGGCGTCTTTTCCGGCGCTTCATCTCCCTAAGCTCCTCGGAGAACCAAGGAGCTAGGTGAGTTCGGTGCCGGGTCAGAGGCCGCAAAGGCACGACTCGGTCCAAGGCCCCGGCAGCCGCACTATCCCAGGCGGCCACCAGGTCTTCAGCCGAGTCATGAGCCAGAATCTCAGGAAATGGCCCAAGCTCCATCTGGAACCTATCAGGGTCCATCAGGCGCCTGGGGTGGAACCACCTGGTCGGTCCCGCCTCCCTGCGGCAGGGTGCAGCGGTTAGAAAGTCCAGTCGAAGGAGCGAGTGGTCAGACCATGACAAGGGTTCGATGGCTATATCCCCTATATCAAGGCCACTCAACCACTGACCAGAGACAAAAACTAGGTCCAGAGTGTGTCCTCCTGTGTGAGTGGGGTCATGAATTAACTGAGTAAGGTCCATGGCCGTCATGGAAGCCATGAACTCTCGAGCCACCTCAGACGTTTCACCGATAGATGAGATATATTGGTCTGATTCATAAATTCTTCTAGGGTAATGATCGTTCATGATAGATGTATTTATAGGTTTATAAAACATGGAGTAAAAACTGACAGCAAACCTAATTTTAAATTATATAGCAGTCCAGCCAAATATTCTTAGTGCCCCTGTAGAGCCTACCAATATTTGCCCAGATTCTGATTTAAAAAAAAAAACATGCAGCTTGCTAATATCAAGCATCTTCTTGCAACTAAATTTAACCACCCATTAATTCCCCAGTTTAGCATCATTCGGAGGTATTTGGCGGCACTGAAATGATAGGCTTCCACTAATCACTACTGAGGAGCACACTGCTATTAACACCGAGAGCAGATTCCACCAAAAGAGAGAAGACACCGTTAAATGAATTTTATCAGCACTTCTCAAACCTCAGGCCAGTTTTCGTGGAGAATCAGCTGCTTCTGTGCCAAATTTGGACCCTCTTTCCACCACGTGACCTTAGAATGTTTCTCAAAAGTCTAGAGGGTTGAGTAGATTCTAAATTCTGTTCAGATCCATTCAGAAGGAAATTCTGAATGTGTGTGTGTGTTCCCAACAATCTCACATTGAATAGAACTGCTTAGAAAAGCAATTCCCCTCACACAAAGAATGGGAAGAGAGAAAAATCATTAGTATACAGTGAAGTTATTTCAGATCAGGGTGAGCCAGTGATGTAAGACACCTCCAATCAGACTTTATGCCATCTTGAAATCAGATTGCATGACTTCAATTCATTTAGAATGCTGGGCATTTTTGGGGGGGGAGGAGGGGGAGGGAGATGTTAGTTGGCAAAGTTGCTTGCTTGCTGCTGTTTACAATACTATATCCTATATACCAGGGGTCTCCAACCTTGGCAACTTTAAGACCTGTGGACTTCAACTCTCAGAATTCCTCAGCCAGCAAAGCTGAAAATTGAAACTTGAAGTCCACAAGTCTTAAAGTTGCCAAGGTTGGAGACCCCTGCTATATACAGTACTACAGGTAGTCCTTGACTTAGGACCATAATTCAGCCCCAAATTCTGTGGCTAAGCAAGGCAGTTGTTAGATGAGTTTTGCCCCATTTTATGATCTTTTTTTGTCCCAATTGTTGAGTGAATCACTGCAGTTGTTAAGCGAATTGTGCAGTTTGGCTTCCCCCATTGACTTTACTTGTCAGAAATATTTATTTATTTATTTATTTATTTATTTATTTATTTATTTATTTATTGCGATTTATATGCCGCCTTTCTCCCTAGGGACTCAAGGCGGCTTACAAAATGACAACTTCAATACAAATCACAATACAATACAAAATTAAAATCAATAACCCAGTTAAAAAACGATTTAAAATTATACCAGTGTACCCCCAAATGGATCAGTTTAATTGGCGGAAGAGCCACGTCTTCAGCTCGCGGCAGAAGGAAAGAAGGTCGGGGCTGTCCTGGGCTCAGTGGGCAATCCATTCCAGAGGGTCGGGGCTCCCACAGAGAACGCCCTCCCCCTGGGGGTCGTCAGCCGACATTGTTTGGCCGACGGCAGCCTGAGGAGGCCGACTCTGTGAGAGCGCACAGGACGATGGGAGAACAGCTGGAGATGGTCCTGCAAGTACCCCGGGCCTAAGCCATGAAGGGCTTTATAGGTGAGCACCAGCACCTTGAAACGTATCCGGAGTGCCACCGGTAGCCAGTGCAGCTCATGCAGGAGAGGTGTTACATGGGAGTATCTAGACGCCCCCGTAACTACCCGCGCGGCTAAATTTTGGACTAGCTGAAGCCTCTGGACACATCCCAAGGGCAGCCCCATGTAGAGGGTGTTACAGTAGTCCAACCTAGAGGTAACAAGGGCGTGAGTGACCGTGGCGAGGGCATCCCGGTCTAAGAACGGACGCAACTGGCGCACAAGACGGACCTGTGCGAAGGCCCCCCTGGTTACGGCCATCAGATGGTCATCTAAGGACAGCCGAGAATCCAGGAGGACACCCAAGTTGCGGACCTTATCGGAGGGAACAAGGGTTTCACCTCTGATCATTAAGGATGGAACTTCCAGATCTCGGGATGCCGGCATCCACAGCCACTCAGTCTTGGAAGGATTGAGTCTAAGCCTGTTCCTCCCCATCCAAACCCGCACCGCTTCCAGGCAGTGGGACATCATGGAAAGGGCATTCCTAGGGTGGTCAGGGGTGGAAATGTAAAGCTGGGTATCATCAGCATATTGATGATACCTCACCCCAAAACCACGGATGATCTCACCCAGCGGTTTCATATAGATGTTAAAGAGCAGAGGGGAGAGAACCGAGCCCTGAGGCACCCCACAAGTGAGAGGCCTCTGGGAAGATCCCTGACCCGCCGCCCAAACAAACTGCAGACGGCCCGAGAGATAGGAGGAGAACCACTGTAGAACAGTGCCTCCTAACCCTATCCCCCTGAGCCGCTGCAGCAGGATAGCATGGTCGATGGTATCGAACGCCGCTGAGAGGTCAAGAAGGACCAGGATGGAGGAGCAACCCCCATCCCTGGCCCGCCAGAGATCATTTACTAGGGTGACCAATGCCGTTTCCATGCTGTGGCCACACCTGAAACCAGATTGGTAAGGATCCAGGTAGTCAGTTTCCTCCAGGAATTGAGGGAATTGCTGTGCCACCACGGACTCAACAACCTTTGCTAAAAAGCGAAGGTTGGAGACTGGACAATAGTTGTTAAGTACATCAGGATCCAGGCTAGGCTTCTTGAGGAGGGGTCGAACCACCACCTCTTTGAGTGCAGCGGGAAAGACCCCTTCCTTTAGTGAAGCATTGACAACAGCCTGGATCCAGTCTCCAGTCACCTCCCTGGCTGCCAAAACTAGCCAGGAGGGACAAGGGTCCAGTAAGCATGTGGAGGACCCCAGCCTACCCATAATCCTGTCCACGTCATCCAATGAAACAGGCTCAAACTCAACCCAGATGTCTCCACCGAGACTAGGCCCTGTCACCTCAACGGACTCTGTCCAGTCGGAGTCCAACCCGGTCCGAATCTGAGTGATTTTATCTTGCAGAAACTGTGCAAAGTCCTCAGCACGGCCCTGTAAGGGGTCCTCCCTCGCTCCCTGATTGAGGAGGGAGTGGGTCACTCTAAACAGGGCTGCTGGGCGATTTTCTGCAGATGCAATGAGAGTAGTGAAATAGTTACATTTCGCCACTTCCATCGCCACAAGATAAGACCTAATATGGGTTCTTAGTTGTGTTCGGTCGGACTCGGATCAGGAGGATCTCCAACCACCCTCCAGGCGTCTTTTCCGACGCTTCATTTCCCTGAGCTCCATGGTAAACCAAGGAGCCGCCCAGGATCTGCGTCAGATCAGAGGCCGCAAAGGCGCGATTCTATTCAGGGCCCCCACCGCAGCCTGTTCCCAGGCTGCGACAAGGGTCTCAGATGAATCATGGGCTAAGGAGGCGGGAAATGACCCAAGCTCCATCAGGAAACTTTTGGGTTCCATCAGGCGCCTAAGGCGGAACCATCTTACTGGTTCCGCACCCCTGCGATGGGGGATGGCGGAGGGAAAGTCGAGTCTAAGGAGGGAATGATCGGTCCATGACAGAGGGTCAATAGATAAAGTCCCCTCCCCACGATCATTTATCCACTGTCCAGAGAGAAAAATAAGGTTGAGTGTGTGTCCTCCAATATGAGTTGGGCCCTGTACAATCTGAGTCAGGTCCATGACCATCATGGAGGTCATGAACTCCCACACCAACTCAGATGACTCACCGGCCGATAGCAGGTTGAAATCTCCCACAACCAGAAGGTCGGGGAGTTCCACCGTCAATTCGGCTAAGACATCTAGTAATGCGGGCAGGGCTGAGGCCACGCAGCTGGGGGAGAGGTACTGATCAACAGCCCAGACTGAACTCCAGGGTTCCATTTCAAAAGGAGGGATTCACACCCGCCAACCTGAGGAACAGTGACCTCCCTAGGGCTGAGACTTTCCTTAATAACTACCGCCACTCCTTCGCCCCTCCCCTGGAGTCGTGGCTGGTGTAGTATCCGGAAACCTGGGGGACACAAATCCACGAGAGGGACACCGCCCTCCGGCCCCAGCCAGGTCTCAGTGATACAAGCCAGGTCCGCGTCCTCCTCATCTATAAGATCTCGAACGAGGAGTGTCTTGTTCACCACAGACCTGGCATTTAAGTACACCAGTCGGAGGCCAGGGCTCCGCACTCCGTCGCCGTTGGGGGAGCAGGATGAGCTGAGGGGGCAGGAGGGCGCCACCGCCCAAACAAAGTGGCGGCGCCCCCTAGCCCCCCCCCTCTCCCGACCTCTGCATCTCCCAACTGTCACAGGGATTGGAAGACCCTCTCTCCACTGAGCCTCTTCGTTCCCTCCTCCTCCCTCCCTCCCCCCACAACCATCCGACGGGCCTAATTGCTGAACCGTAGGAGCCGCCCCCGGCTCAACCCTTACCACCCGCCTCCCGGGTCCCCTTAAAATTTGATTAAAAACATTAATTAAAAAACCCCTCAAACCACGCTTAGAAGCATGCCACCACTCGGGGTTCCAAAACCCATCCTTGAGGTAGGCCTTCGATAAATTCGAAGGCCATGTCTATGAGAGGGGGGCATCTCGCAGAGCGAGGAGGGTCGCCGAAGTGTAAGCCATAATAAATGTGAGAAGTGGATGGAAAATAGCAACAGGGAAACCGAGATGGTAGACAAAAGGGATAATGATGGTAAAATAGGAGTCAACCCAGGCTGGCATAACCACCGCTCTTTCACAGTGGTGGAGAATCCAAGGCTGCAATGTATGAGTCCCATGGAACCAGCCGCAACCACCCTCTCATGGTGGCTGGGTGGGGAACAACCACCAGCGGAGTCATAGAGCAGTTCCTAGGAACATGATGCAGCAGCAGTCCACCAGGATTCATAGTTCATCAGTCTGTAACTCCATCTCTGTCCAATACAACGAGACCAATAAAGGCAGTAATAGGGGTAAGAAGATAAGATGTAACACTTTACGGTGTGAGAGGAGCCAGGAGTCAGATAGCAGTTCAGAGGGGGGGAGATAACAAGAGTCCCAACAGACAACTGAGGATGAGTAAAACAAGCAGGCCGACCCAGGCAGGCAGCAGTCCAGGGGGGGGGCAACAAAAAATGGGGGAGGGAGAGACCCCAGGGAAGAGCAAGATGGATAATTATCACTTCCCCTCCAGCCAACTCCCAACCCCCCAGATCTTCTTCAGGTCCACCTGCCCCGCAGTCATAGCCTGTCCTCGGTGGGCGGTTACAGCCCAGATCTTCCCGGCCTCTCATCTCCAGTGTGGCATTCACTGCCATCAACAAGGCCACCACAATACCCGCTGCCTTAACCTCAGCGGATTCATCAGGGGCGGGCTGATGATCTTACAGCAGCCATAGCGCCTGTAGCCTCCCCCGATTAGATGTAAGATCGCCGAGTGTCTGCAGCGTCTAATAGCGCTGATCCAGCCGGTAAAGCTCCAATGGCCTCAGCGCGATTGCAGGGGCCGACGCCGCCCTCCCAGTGGCGCCCGGCTGATGTAATCCTCTCATCGCCGTCCCCAGGTCATCCGAGAGCCATCTTCTGTCGGAGACGGCTCATTTGAACTGCCAAAGGCTCAGCATATCGGGCAGGGGCCGATGAGTGGAAAACGGCCTTCCCCCGGTTTCCTGTCGCAATTCTTTCATCCCGATCTCAGCCGGCACTTCGGGGAACCGCCATCTTGCGCATGCGTGGTGATAGACTTTTTCTGGGAAGGTTACAAATCACATTACCCAGGGATAATGCCCGAATTTGATCACATGATCATGGGGATGCTGCAACAGTCATAAGTGTGAAAGTCACTTTTTTCAGTGCCACTGTAACTTCGAACCGTTTCTAAACAAACGGTTATAAATCAGACACTACCTGTATGGCTTTATGATGAGGGTAATTTTTGCCTGTGCCTCCCATTCTGACTCAAGTCAAGCTTCCTTTTGCCTTGCTTCTCAAGCTTGAGCATTCTGTTCTCATTGCCTGATATTTAAAGCACATTTCACTCTCTCTCTCTTACTCTAACCACTACATACCACCAATAGTTATAAAGCTATAAAGAAAAAGTGCCTGTTTGCAAATATTCTGGCATGCTGTCCTTTTACCACAGACCTCAAAGGGCATCTTATACGCAACAGAGTGTGAATGGTTTTACTGTTGTACTACTAGCTATCATGTCAAACTGTTAGATTTTATGATATCTAGAGAAATGTACACCAGATGCACTGAAAATGTATACAGGATGTTTTGTTCTAGGGAGGGGGTTTTGGTTACTCTAGGATCAGCAGTAGTTTGAAGAAATTCTGATAGGCTCACAAACTTCTTGTCAGATTATTCATGAACTGGCAGAGACATGGTAACAAGGTCAGCCAATGAATAGGCATAGCAATTAAGTCAGCCAATTGGGAGCTGAGACAGACTGGAGCCAGGGCATGTCTTAGTTTGCAGCTTCTGAGTCTGTGCACTGAAACTGAAACCACTGTAAACTAGTCTGCTCAGATCTAAAATGAAACTAGCCTAAACTTGCTTTTCTTCTGGCCTATCTGCTGAAATGAAACTAGAAACTGATCTTTCTACTTGTTACCATGTTGGAAAAATTAACTATTGATATTGTAAATACTTCATCTGTTATTATGTATATAAAGAAGTTAATGAATCCAGTTAATGAATCAGTTATCTGTGTGTGCCTCTGGATTTGATTTTTGCAAGAAACTCTGACATTTCTCAATCCTCAGGGCTTTAAAGGAGGCAGAAGTGAAGGCCACCACAGGTTTGCTTCATATTGTTTTGTGATGGATTAGGAGTAAAAAGTATTCTGGAAATCATGATAAAGGAAGAAAGCTCAGGTCTCTGGGGTTAAATTCAGTAATGCTCCCCTGATGTTCAACTCTAGTAGGACTCAGAGAAATTAAGCTCTCACAAGCTTTCTCAAGGAATCAAGACAATAAGATGTTCTTCCACTTCAGATCAATCCCTACAAAGAATAGATAATCGGCTATTTATAGTCATTCATACTTTCAGGAGAACCTATCTGGATCCAATCCATTTATGAGTACTCATTAAAATGTATCTTCCTGTATCCCAATGATGGTCTTCTTTTTTACTTTATTACAGCCGTTTGAAAGGTGTATTTTTAAAATGCAACACAATTGGAAAGCTAACTTCAGAAACAAGGATTGTGTATTGACAGATCTTGGTTCTTTGAGTTCTTTTGTTCTCCAATTACTACACTGTATTAAGTGGAGATGAAGCACTTGCTGGGCCATATGTAGGCCAGTAAATATCCTAAAAATATAAACACACTGCAAAACACTATGGGAGGGAGGGAGGGAGGGAGGGAGGGAGGGAGGAAGGAAGGAAGGAAGGAAGGAAGGAAGGAAGGAAGGAAGGAAGGAAGGAAGGAAGACTTAGCAACTCTACTTTCTCAGCCAAAAATAATTCAGATCAATGTTTTTCATTTCTGAAGGAATATGTATTTGTTCTGTATTTGTTCTATTTTTTTTCTTTTCTTTTCTGCCAATGTAGCATCAGCCTACTTGCAGCCAAAGTTTGTTTGTTTGTTTGTTATTTATTTATTTATTTATTCATTTGGATTCAAAAATTTCTTTTTTCCAATTTACACTGAACCCCCATTCCCTTTTTAAAGGGATATTCTGCAAAGTTCTAGGCTTCTCTGCTTAGAACATAAAAACTCATATTACTTACTTTCTGCTCGGTAACCTTAAGACAATAATGCCTTGTCTGAATAGCTATGAATGACATCAGATATTCAAGAAAAGAAGCATAAGTTCTTTGCCCTTCCTCATCTCCATCTCTCTCTTTCCCACATTCAAAATGCTCTCCTACATTCAAAATGCCACTGCATGCAACACTTTGCTCTTTATTCACTGGAGTAAACTCAAATGGTGATTGCTTGCTTGCTCTCACAGGAGAAAGGGGATGCAGATTTCTATTCAGACGCATTTACTTCTAACCATCTGATTTGATTTTGCTCATTCATTGTTAGAATTTCAAAGCATCCAAGGAGATGCTAGCTATGTGTGACCCCTTGCTAAGCCTATGGGAGTCTTGGAACTGAATTTCCATTTCTGCATTTTTGGGCTATCTCCCCTCTCGTGTCAGGGAAATTTCTGTCCCATAGTCTCAGATCTAATTAATGAAATCTGCATGTTTCCTATTTTAGAATAGATACTAACAGAAATAAAGAGATGGTTGTCACTGGAATCGTCCCACACAAATCAGTCGAAACTTTGGTGCACTTGAGTTATGCACTACTAATTATAAAAACATATAATTAATAATGTCTCTGGGATTGTTAGGTTTATACCATTAATGAATAAAGGTTTGAAAAAAACACTTGTGCCTTATTTTAGATGAAGATGGAACTTAGAGAACAAGATTAGGCTCTAGCAACAGGTTAGGATTTCTTATGATGGCATCACTTGTTAAAAGAATCCTACTTTGATCTGAGCCTTTGAGATTATATCCAGCCTCACTCTCATATTCCTATGAAGAAGGACAAGATGCAAAGGTAATCCATTTATTAAAAGGCAAAACACCATCTGTTCTTGGATGGATGTGTGGGCTTCCCTCCCAATTCCTGGGGAAAAGAGATATTCCTTTATTTTACCTGCCATTTATTTTGCTTAGTAGTGGGAGAATACTATCCCTAACTGAGAACAATGTCAGTCAGGGACTCAAAATGGAGACAGGCTTGTTTTATGCTTTTAGACCAACTGGGATGGAGCCAGGCTAGAAGTGATATATCCATTATTGTGCTTCTTGAACTATCAGCAGCTTTGATACCATCAACCATACCATCCTTCTGGGCTGATACCAGGGGTTGTGAATAGGGGAAAATTTTTTGCAGTGGTGTCTTCATTTCTCCAGGTCCAGTTTAAGTCCATGTTAGATGAAGGAGAGAAGTTGTTCCACAGGCCATTCCTTCATGGGTGGCCACAGATCTTGATTGTCTCATCTTTTATCTACATAAAACTATGGGTTTGGATGGGGAGCAACTGTCTCTGATGGGTTCCTACCAAGACCAAATGGCTATTGGGAATACCTAAGTCTGGGAAATTTCTACCTCTAACCTTGGATGTTATACTGTCCCATCAAGGGTTATGCCAGTGGTGAAATCCAATTTTTTTTACTACCAGTTCTGTGGGCATGGCTTGGTGGGCATGGTGTGGCTTGGTGGGCATGGCAGGGGAAGGATACTGCAAAACCTCCATTCCCTCCCAACTCCTGGGGGAAGGATATTGCAAAATCTCCATTCCCACTCCACTCTGGGGCCAGCCAGAGGTGGTATTTGCCGGTTCTCCGAAATGCTCAAAATTTCTGCTACCAGTTCTCCAGAACCTGTCAGAACCCACTGGATTTCACCCCTGGGTTATGCCCAATGTGGGGGCTAGCTGGACTCGCAGCTCTTGCATGGCAAGTAGGTAGCAACTGTGACCAGGAATAATTTTGCCAAATTTCTGGGATCAGAAGGCCCTTCAGACAATCATTTTAATCAATTCATGGCACAATTACTGAAATTTGTTCTTCAGATTATTGCCCTTGAAGAGCATCCCAGAGGTTTCAACTGGCCTGTAACATGGGCAGTGATGGATGTGCCTCAATGTGTTCACATGCACCTCTGCATCATGAGCTGCACTGGTTGCCAGTTTGTGTCTGGATGTGATTCAAGGTGATGATTATGACATATAAAGCCCTACATATTATAAGGACTACCTTCCATCAGCCCAGCTGGTTCCACCCAACAGAGGTGATATCCTCTTTTGTCTCCTCAATTAAAGAAAGTTACCTATCAAAACCCTGGAAGCATCCCTTCGCCATCATAATGTCTGCCTTCTAAAATGAGATTCCTGCTCATATCCATGTGACTCGCACCCTGCTGGCATTCCAAAAAGCCTTAAAGGCCACACTATTTGCCAGGCTTTGGGTTAGGTGGTAGGTGTACTTGCTGGATTGTAGGTGAATATGGTTGATTAGATCCACCATCAGTTCTTATTTATGTATTCTTTTTAAGCTATTTATTCTTTTGTTAGGGTGTTACTTTAATTGTATACCACCCACAGTCTCTTAGAGGTGATTGGTGCCTAAATCAACCCAAATTAAATTAAATTAGATGTCTAAATTATAATATATACAATAAACTACTTGCTTTATAGTTGGTACCTGTCCTAAAGAATGTTATTTAATTACCTGGTTATTAATTCTTTTTTAAAAAGAACTTCTAACTTAATTATTCTTTTGTGAATTGGTTTAATGGACAAAGATGTTGAAACTGCTCCTGCTTTAAGAGAGAAAGTAAATAACTTACAAGGGCCTGGTTTCTTGCATATGATACTTTGCCCTGCAGTTAATGATGTTGCAGTCAGAAAGCTGATGGAGGTGGATACCTCTTAAGTCCTGGAAAATCAGATATCCCAAATCAAAAGCCTTTACCATCTGCATGAATCATAGATTATTATTCCCTTGAAGGCTGCACCATAAATACATATTTTGTTGCAAAGAGACTTCCCTGATTGTGCTTCAGGAGCCATTCATATGTGGCAGCAAAATCAGACAGGAACCCTTTAATGCTTGATAGAAGAGCGCTGTGAAGGAAACCAGAAGCCTGCTGGGTACTAAAGAGCTTTGGAATTATAGCTGTTCTGTGGTGGCATAAACATGAGAAATGCCCTGACATCTTTAAAGCCTCCGTAAATATGTTTGGAGCTTAGAACTAATACCGCATATATCAAGGCCCCTAAACACTCATGCATCTCTTATTCTGCTGGTATCTCACAGGTCACTTTTGAAAGGTTTGTTAATTCCCTGCAGTTTTCCTTTATTTAATTATTTTTAGTAATAAATCTGATATTGTAATAGTATAAAAATCAACAGTCCCACTGGAAAGTTATCTGCAGTGAGTGTGGTTCATAGCTGTTAAGTAAGATCTAGAGGAAGGGGCTATTTTTACATACTGTATAGTCAGTTCTGATATCATGCAATTATTGATTAGTCATGAGTCTGATGCTTTAGGCTATAACTATATAGAAACAGCTCTGTATCTTATCACAGAGAATTGGCTATCCTAGTCTCCATAACAGAATAACAGTTGGAAGGCACCTCCTGCATAAGCAGCAAACACTATACCATTTCAGCCAAATGGTTGTCCAGTCTCTTCTTAAAAACCTCCAGTTTTGGAGTACCCACAACTTCTGGAGGCAAGCAGTTCCACAGATTAATTGTTCTACAGCCAGGAGATTTCCCCTTAGTTCTAGGTTCTCTCCTAGCAAAATCCATTGCTTTTTGTCCTGCCCTCAGATGCTTTGGAGAATAGATTGATCCCCTCTTCTTTGTGCCAACCCCTGAGATATTAGAACTGTCAGATGTAAATGCCTTATTCCCTAATGTGTAAATAATGTATATATGGGATATCAGGGGTTAACTTATTCTTTGACTCTTAATGTATTCATAATTCACCACTCCCACTCTTGGCTCCACCCTTTGTATATATAAGGAGCCACCTTCACCATTTTCTTTGCTTCTATCTGTGAATATTCAGTGAATATAGAATGCCTATTATAATTAAAGAGAAATATATTTAAACCTCTAACTCTCATTATTATTATTGAGTCTGATCCTAAAAATATTGCAACAAGCTGGTAGCAGAGGATGGTTAATTGACTCAATAAATACCTAAAAATGTCTAAGAAAGATAGGCCCAACACCAGGGCCTACAGCAAAGAAATAGAAACTAAACAAGAAATAATCAACGAATCCACAAACGCGATTTCGAGAGAATCCGAAGAATACACCACTGAAGAAGAAGAATTAATAAATGAAAATGATGGCCAGGAGGAAATCGAAATAGAAAATAACGAACTCAGGTCAGAGATACTGAAGTTATTAAAAAGCCAGAAGAATGATGAAAGCCTCATCGCGAACCTCCAAGAAATGCTGAAGAACAGCGGAGCAGCGAGAGAGAAAAACATCGCTAAAGAGAAACCCAAAGACCAAAAAACTGTGAGTGATATGACTACAGAGAAAGTCGTTATGAAAAAGAAAAAATGTGATCCCGCGCGAAATTTTGAATGGCAGCCATCTTGGTTTCAACAAGCCTCCAAAGTGAGCGAAGCAGAGCCAATCAAAATGCTCAGTTCAAAATTTCTGGCGCGAAAAACGTTATCAGACAACGAAAGTGAAAAGGAGGATTCAAACTCTTCGGAAGAGCCAGAATCAGAAAATGAAGACGACTTAACGAAATCCCAAGTAAAGTCAGCAATGAAGACGCTTTTTGCTGCATTTGGGCCAAAATTAAAAATTTCCAAAGCGCCAACGAAGAAGCAAGCGAACAAGCCGATACTTCAAGACCTGCACGCTCCCATCCTGACTTCGAGAACGACGACGCCCGAGCCCAGAGAGCCATGTCGATTCCGCCCTACACCGCAGACCGAAGCAAGTGCCAACGCACCCAAAAGAAAGAGAAGAACAGTCGCCGCCATCAGAACTCCTAAGACCGAGCCAGAGACCGACTCGTCTGAAGAGGAGCGGAGCGAGCGAGCTACAATGGAGAGAACCTTCCACGACGACGTCAAAGAAGAAATGAACAACGCGCATGTGCGAAACTACGTAGACGGTCCGGAAAGACTTGAACTGGCCAGAGAACCGCGCAGACTCGTTGCGAGCATCCCCATGCCGTTTTGCAATTTCCTACACTTGCGAGACCACGGACTACCTCAGGTTGTAAGTAATGGACAAAATAATGTGGGTAACTTACCCAGTGACTTCCCAAAACTTAGGGTTGATGGCATTAATTTACAAGAATGGTATCAACAGCTCCAGGTTGTCTTTATGAAAGAAAATTTACTATTTTTTATCACTAGTCCCCCAAGAAGACCTTGGACTTTAAAAATAGATTGTTTACACCATAAGGCATTTTTCTTAATAATATCTAGCGTGTCTCCTGCAATGTATCATAGCATCAAACCAAATCTAACTGTTTCAGAAATAATTCAATGCATGTTTAATTTGTTTCACAGCGATAGTGTAGCTACCACCACAAGAATGTCTAAGGACTTCTTTTCTTCCAGAGTAAAACCAGGGGTTTCCATAAGTGAGCATTTAATATCTTTAAACAAAATAAGAGCTGAGCTGCATTTGAGGGGGGAAGTGATTTCAGATCAAACAATGAAAAGTGTTATTATCAACTCACTTGATTCATCATGGGATAGTTTTATGTCACACTTAGACACCATCAATCTAGGATATTTATCAATAGAAAGTCTGTCTAACAAATTGATAGCAGAAGACAATTCAAGAAAAAATCGTTATAGCAATCACACAGAACACAAATCTTTTAGGAAGGTAGCTTTCCAAGAAAAATATAATGAAACTTTTAAATGCCACAATTGTGGGTCCAGGGAACACAATAGAAGAGATTGTCCCAAAATTTCAAAGGAAAGACATAGGTCAGAATATAGGAATAAATACAATTATAGACAGTCTTCCACAGATAGACATAAATATAGAAGCCCACCAAATTACAGAGAAAGTAGAGGGGGCAGAGAAAATTCAAAAGAGAGAAAATCTGGTTCACTGAATGGACTAAATAAACAAGACAGCACTAAAAAGCAACAAAATGAGAACAAAAATTGGCTTATTGATTCTGGGGCAACTAATCACACCACTAATGACAAAAATATATTGTCTTCATTTACAGAAGATAAGTTTGTAATAAAGGTAGCTAATCAAGAAAAAGTTCAAGTATTAGGCAGAGGGAATGTGACCTTGCCTGGTCTAGGAAAAATAGAGGGGGTATTGTTAATACCAGAAATACCTCATAACATACTAAGTGCCATAAAACTAAGCAGAGATTCTGACATCAATATAGTTTTCTCAAAGGGAAAAGCAACTTTAGAGAAGAATAAAACAAATGTAGGCACTGTGATGATTAAAGGAGGCCTACCCTATCTGATAACAAAAGAAAGATGGTTACATAACATTGATTCAAATATGGAAGATTGTATTGAGGCAGATGATGAAAATATTAGTAACAGTGACAATGATGAATGTAAAATATCTCATGATCACACAGATACACACAATGAGAAGAAACCAAAAATAGGTAAACCAATTCATGACGAGTGTGCTCATATCTTACATAGGAAGTTAGGACATGCAAGTTTTCCTGTAGTACAAAAAATGACTGAACACGCAGAAGGTGTCAAAATAAAAAATTGTGAAAATTATTTGGAATGCTCAGTATGTAAATCTACTAAATTAAAAACTAGTCCCAGGCCAAAAAAATCCACCAGATCAACTAACAAAATTTTTGACTTAGTACACATGGACTTAGTTGGCCCATTAACTCCATCAATCACTTATAGAAAACGTTACTTCCTAACAATAGTAGACGATTACAGTCGCTATGGTTTTGTTTACACATTAAAACACAAGGATGAAACCTTTCAAAAATTTAAGGAATTTTACAAACGCATAGAAACACAACATAATATCAGAATAAAACAAATTATGACAGATAGGGGATGTGAATTCATGTCTAAAGAATTCTCCCAATGGTTAAAGGATAGAGGAATGCTACATTACACGTCTAGTCCATTTTCTGCGTTCCAGAACGGGATTGCAGAGAGAAAGAATTCCACATTACAAACCATGATTAGGTGCACATTAGAGGATGCTGGTTTAGGCAAACAATTTTGGTCAGAAGCCCTACATTATTCAAATTACACTCAAAATAGAACCTGGTCCAGTATTGTGAATAAGACACCATATGAGGTGATGTATAATAGGAAACCAAAATTAGCACACATGCACATATTTGGGGTCACTGCAGACGTACACATACCCAAACAGTTGAGAAGAAAGGGAGAAAACGTATCCAGAAGACTAAGATTTATGGGATATGAAACTGGCACCAAAGGGTACAGATTCATTGATAATAATAATAAATTTATAGTTTCCAGAACAGCTGTGTTCCATGAACAGGCCAACTGGTCTAAATTACATCTTAATGAAATATTTCCAAATAAATGCAAAGATACCAAATCTCGTGAGGAAGGGACAATAGAAAATCAAAATGTCAACAAAAATAAAAACAAGACCAAAACATGGACAAATAGTCAACACAAAATAAAGACAGACACATTAACAAAAAAGGAAGCAAGATATTTGCATGACTACCATAGCAAACCAGAAAGAGCTATTAGGAACAACAGAAATCAAATACCAAATAAATACAGAGATTACATAATGCATATGGATGGTGAACAAATAACACCTAATACATATGAGGAAGTATTAAAACTCCCTCGTGAAGAAAAGGAAAAATGGGAACTAGCTATGAAAAAAGAGATGGAAAGTTTGCAAGGATTAAATGTATTCACACCTGCGATTGCACCTAAAGATAAAACAATTATTGGTACCAGGTGGATTTATAAAATTAAGAACCTAGAAGGAGGCAATACCTTATACAAAGCTAGATTGGTTGCACAGGGTTATGCACAAAAATATCCGGAGGACTATACTGACACATACTCCCCCACAGTAAGAATAGAGAGTGTTAAAACAGCTCTAGTAGTAGCATCCGCACTCAATCTTGATGTATTTCAATATGACATACAGACTGCGTACCTACACGCAAAACTAGATAAGGAAATATATGTAAGAGCACCTCACAGTCAATACACTAATAAAAATGAAATTTGGCTATTGAACAAGAGTTTATACGGATTAAAGCAATCTGGCAAAAGATGGTACGATTGCTTGGTAAAAGTACTTAAGACCATGGATTTCAACGCTACCACTGCTGATAACTGTTTCTTTGTCAAAAAGAGTGATGATCACATTGAATTTGTATTGATTTATGTAGATGATATTTTATATATAGGAAAACACAAAGAGAGAAGAGAAATCTTTGTAAACAAGTTAAATGAACATTTCTCGTTGAAATCTCTAGGTAAAGTAAACAAATACCTTGGTGTACAAATTAACAAAACTAGAAGGGGATTCAAACTTACTCAGAAAGATAAGATTATTGAACTTCTAAACAAATGCAATTTAAACAATGCCAAACCCTGTGACACTCCTATGCAAACTGATTTCCTTAGAAATACTGATGAATCTTCCCCTGAATTCAAGGATAATACATTTTATAGATCAGTCATAGGTTCACTTCTTTATATATCTAATTGGACCAGGCCAGATATTGCATTACCACTCAATTTATTATCAAGGCACGTTAGCAAACCAACAATGTATCAGTGGGAAGCTGTCAAAAGAATTTTAAGATATCTGAAAAGTACATTAGACTTTTGCCTAGTATTAGAACCTAGTGATAATAAAGAACCAAGACTTACATGTTACGCAGATGCGGATTGGGCTGGAGATATATCATGCAGAAAAAGTACTTCTGGTTATATTTTTCTGTTAAATGACTGTCCAGTTTACTGGTACACTGGTAAACAAGAACTGGTAGCCACTTCAACCACAGAAGCGGAATATGTTTGTTTATCCAAAGCTGCAAATAACCTTGTATGGTTTAATGATTTAATTTCAGATGTTTGGAAAAAACCTGCTTTACCTTTTGTTATGCATGAAGACAATAAAGCGGCCATTGAAATATCTAGATCCGATGCCATTGGACAAAGATCCAGGCATATAGATATAAAATTTAAGCATGTGAGACAATTGTCTCAAGATGGATTTATCAAAGCAGTGCATTGTGATACCTCTGAACAATTAGCTGACATATTGACGAAGCCTTTACCTTCTAAACAGCACAAATACTTAACTTCCAAATTGTATGTCTTATATTGTCCTGAATCTGAATGTAATTGGTGTTGTATAGCGAACCGGCATTTAGAGGGGGATTTGTCAGATGTAAATGCCTTATTCCCTAATGTGTAAATAATGTATATATGGGATATCAGGGGTTAACTTATTCTTTGACTCTTAATGTATTCATAATTCACCACTCCCACTCTTGGCTCCACCCTTTGTATATATAAGGAGCCACCTTCACCATTTTCTTTGCTTCTATCTGTGAATATTCAGTGAATATAGAATGCCTATTATAATTAAAGAGAAATATATTTAAACCTCTAACTCTCATTATTATTATTGAGTCTGATCCTAAAAATATTGCAACAAGAACATTGCTATCATGTCATCCCTAGACCTTATTTTCATTAAACTAGACATACCCAATTCCTGAAATTGTTCTTTGTATGTTTTAGCCTCCAGTCCCCTAATCATCTTTGTTGTTCTTCTCTGCACTCTTTCTAGAGTGCAGAGAAGTGGCTGCATTCTGGATGCAATATTCCAAGTGTGGTCTTACTAAGACATTATAAAGTGGTATTAACACTTCATGTCATAGAATGGAACATCTTGCAATGGCCAACTCACCATGATCAACTTGCTATGGCTAACCTGCTGCTGCCAACTCACCATAGCCAATCTATGGGACAATTCAACAATTCAATTTAATTGTTTAAAATAATTTTTAAAAAATATTTTAATTTTTCTCACTCACATTTCATTTTGTCCCTTCTTTTGCATTCTTTATTTCATGAATCTATTCCACAATTTCTTTGATATTATTATTGCTGTTGTCCTATGGCGAGTTGTCCCATGACGAATTGGCTGTGGTAAGTTGTTCATGGTGAATTGGCCAATGTAAGTTGTCCTAGACCCTCATGTGATTCCTCTGTTAATGCAGCCTACGACTGCATTGGCTTTTTTGTCATTTGCAGCACATTGCTGGCTCATATTTAAGTGACTGCCTGCTAGGACCCCAAGATCCATCTTGCAATTTACTACTATTGAACTACTTATTCTCCATTGTGGGTGGAGACAGCAGCCAGGATGGGTTGTGCCCGTCTGCTAAGCTGATAGACTGAGCCCGTCAAAGTTGTTAAGTCCCGCCCTTGTCACTGGGCAGACCCAGCTTTTGGCTCAGTCTGTCAGCCTGGACAGGCGTGTGGGACTGTTCCTCTTGCTAGTTTTTCTCTCTTTATTGGTATCTAATTCTTACCCGATACGTATTTAGTGCGGATTTACTGGTTTTTCGACTTGGACTGTGACCTGGATTGCCTTGGATTGCCCTTATTTATATAGATAGTGAGTTCTCTACCCCAGTGACTGGCTTTGCTAGTTATCTGGGGTGGGTTTGTTCTTCTTTCTTCTTTCGGTCTTATTCAAGCCTTGGGAGGTTTTTTTCTGGGTATTTGTGGAGCTTTACGCCCCCGTTTGTGTTCATTTGGCCGCTATATTCAGCAACGCCTAAATCGGCATTTGCGGAGTTTTCGCGCTCCCACTTTTATCTCCCGATCGCCATTTTGTATTGCTGCCGGCCGTTGCTAATTTCTTCGCTCCCGAGTCATCTTGCCTTACTATTTGCAGCTTCCAAGTGGAATCGGCTAGCGGAGCCTCGTTCCCTCATCACGAGCCTGCAAGCGGAGCCGCCGTTAGTTTAAGTGGATTGCGGGCCGTGGAGCGCTTTGAGCACTGACGCCCGGTTTTGGCGCGAAGAGGCTTTTTGAAGAGCGTCGGCTTGCCGCTTTCCCCTGTCATCATACCAGCTGTTTAGCGCCGAAGGGGAGGAGAGAGGAGTTGGTGGAGCTTCGCGCCCCCCCCAATTGTATCAGCGTCAGTGCCGCCGGGGGGAGAACGCTTTAATTTGGAGAGTTTTGCGATCCTCTGGTGAGCCTCTCTAACAACTTTATTAGTGGAGTTTTCGCGCCCCCTTTATTGGCCCGGTCATTTGCCTCTGTGTGGCCTTATTGAAAGGTGGAGCTTCGCGCCCCCCCCATCTCTACCCAGGAGACAGTCTGTGACAATTCTGCTGGTGGAGCTTCGCGCCCCCCCCCCCTTCCATTCTGAACTGTCCTTATAGCTGCGGTCTGAACGAGCCAGTTAGTCTAAGTGGAGTTTTTACGCTCCCCGTTCCAGCTGTCCGGTCAAGGACCTCTTGACTTCGGTCTGTACTTCTTAACGACAGTTCCTTCCTTTGTGACTCTCCTAACAACAGGAGTTTATTTGGCATTGTCACAGCTAGTAGCTTCCCTGCTTTCTATCATGCCCAAAGCTTCGCACAAATCAAAGCACGGCCGCAGGGCAGGGCGCTCAGATAGCCCTCATTATGAAAGGGCTTCCCCTCCCAGGCGAGACATCGAGCATGTCTCCTCTAAACAAGTGGGGGCGGATCCAGCAAAAGCCCGTCATAAATCGGCTTCTCATTCACTACCATCTCGTGCAGAGGCCCGCAGGGATAAAGTTCTTCAAAAGATCTGCGCTAAAGCTAGTAGGCAGCATCCATCAGCTAAGGAGTCCGCTACGACAGCTCCTCACGCTGCTTCGGCCCAGGATTCTGGGGCGCAAGCTGACCAACTTTCTCTTCAGGACTGCCCTGCTGTTATTCAGACTGCCGATCTCTGGGGTTCTTCCACGGCCCCTGCCCTGGAAGCCCCGGTGGGGCCTTCCCCTCCGACTTTTTCTTCATCGGATGTGGCCAACTCAGCATCTGCACATCTCTCTCAACATCCGTTCCTGAGGCAGGGGCGGCGCTGCCTATTAATTTCTGGTCTCCTGAGCGAATCCAGCAACTCATAACAACTACGGTTCAACAGTCATTGGCGGCTCAAGTGCGACCAACCAGCAGGGCGGCTTCAGTTCAGTCTGACGCGTTGCTGTCCCGGATGGATGTCGAGCAGGACGATGTCCTTTCAATAGCCGCCCCTGATTCTCCGGTTTCATCCCTGGAGAGCCGTGCATCATTGCTGGCTGATGAGGAATCTCAGGAGTTGGAGCTTTCCGAGGACGAGGACCTTCCCCCTGACCAACCGGCCTTTACGGGCTTGTTTCCCCAGTCCTTGTTCAAATCTCTGCTTCACAAAGCCATTAATACGGCTCAGCTCAGCTCTCCCTCCCCATCGCCAGATACGTCAGGTACGGCTAAGGGGGCTCTCAACCCCCTTTTTGCGGAACCATCCAGGCCGGTAGACACCATTCCTACCCCTCCATTGTTCCTCGATGTGATTCGGAAGCAGTGGTCCTCACCTAGTTCGACACCGGCGCCTACAGCATTTGACCGACGTAACTTCAACGTCGCTGCGGATCTTACCTCCCTTCTTCAGGTCCCGTCCGTGGACTCTCCGGTGGCCGCTCTCTTACCGCATACTGCTGTTCCCGGTGACCCAGCTGAAGGCCTGCGCCCGGAGGAGCGCTGGGCGGAGCAGGTGTTGCAACGAGCCCATCAGGGCGCGGCTTGGGCCATTCGAGCGGCTTCTACAGCATCTTTCTTTAATCGTACAACGCTCCTATGGCTCCGTCATCTCCAGGAATCTTTATCTACAGAGGATGCCCGGGTGAAACAGGAACTGAATAAAATTATCGCCGCAACACAATTCTCAGCGGACGCTTCCCTCACTGCTGCTCGGTTTGCTGCCAAGTCCCTCGCTTCTTCCGTTACGGCTCGCCGCTTGGTCTGGCTCCGCCATTGGCAGGCCGATGCCAGGCATAAATGGCGCCTGGCGTCGGTTCCATTTGCCGGCTCTAAACTGTTTGGAGAACCCCTTGAGCCTTTTTTGACCGAGACCAAGGACAAACGGAAGATCCTTACAGCTGTTTTCCGTAGGGGGGAACCGAGATTCCATCCATATCCGTCTCGGCCTCTTTCTCGTTCGTATGAGGGTGCTAACCATCCCTCTTCTTTCTTGAGGCCTCAAGGAAATTATCAATCTAGACAGCGGGGCTTTCAGGACAGGGCGTCGAGAGGTAGGAATTTTGTTTCAAAGCGGCCCTTTCGAGGGGGAGGAGGTCGTTTCTCCAGACGCCGTCGCTAACTGCACTTTGGACCCTCCTATAGGGGGCAGATTGGCCCTCTTTGCCCCTGTTTGGGAGGGTTCCACTTCCGATAAATGGGTCCTGGCCACCATTCGATCTGGCTTGGCCATTGAGTTTCTCTCCCCTCCTCCGATGTCCTTTGTACGCTGTCCGCTTTCCACCAACATCGAGAAACGGTCCCTTATGGACTTGGCGGTTCAGCATCTCCTTTCAATCAGGGCTATCCAACCGGTTCCCGAGATTGAACAGGGAACGGGATTCTATTCCCGGCTTTTTCTAGTGCCGAAGTCATCGGGGGGGTGGAGACCTATCCTGGACCTCAAGCGTTTGAACCGGTACGTCGCTTATCGGAAGTTTAAGATGCAGTCTTTGAAGTCCATTCTCGACGGTGTTCGGAGGGGCGATCTCCTCTCTTCCATAGACCTCACTGAGGCCTACCTCCATATCCCCATCTTGCCATCCCATCGTAGGTTCCTGCGGTTCTGCTACGGGGGACGCCATTTCCAGTATCGGGCCTTGCCCTTTGGCCTTTCCTCTGCTCCTCGTACCTTTACGAAGGTGCTGGCGGCTTTAGCAGCATCCCTTAGGGCTAAATCGATCCGACTTCACTGCTATTTGGACGATATTTTAATTCTGTCGTCCACCCAGCGGCAGGCTTCGTCTGACCTGCAACTGGTTATCCAGACCTTAGCGGCCCATGGTTTTTCTATTAACTTAGAGAAGAGCCATCTTGTCCCGTCCACTCGTTTACTCCATCTGGGAACTCTAATTGATTCGGTGGAGGGGAGGGTCTATCTTTCACATGACCGCCAGGACAGTTTGCGGGGCCTTATTAATAAGGTTGTCCGGACCAGAGTGGTGTCTCCCCTCGTCTTGTCCCAGCTATTGGGCAAGATGATTTCCGCCATCTCGATAGTTCCCTGGGCCCAACTGCACTCAAGGGAGCTGCAATGGTTCCTTTTGCCGTTGCAGAAAGCGGGCAGAAGCACTTCTTCCACTTCACTTCCCATTCCCAGTAAGGTACTCAGGTCCCTTAGGTGGTGGCATTCTCCGGCAATATCCAGAGGTTCTCTCTTCTTCGATCCACAGACGGTAGTGGTGACAACGGACGCCAGCCTACAGGGCTGGGGGGCCCATTGCCTGGATCACGTCGCTCAGGGTACTTGGACCAGCACGGATGCCCGACGGTCAATCAACTGGCTGGAACTACGGGCGGTATACCTAGCGCTTCGAGCCTTTCATCGCCTCATCTCAAGATCTCACGTCCTGGTCCTCACGGACAACATCACGGCAAAAGCCCATATCAATCGCCAGGGGGGCACGCGGTCCCTTTCTCTGATGTCGGAAGCGCTGAGGTTGGGACTCTGGTCGGAAATCCACCTGGCCTCCTTACGTGCAGAACACATCTCCGGCGTCGCCAATATACAAGCAGACTGGCTCAGTCGCCAACGCCTGGACCATGCGGAATGGCATCTTCACCCGCGCATCTTCCATCAAATCGCCTCTCACTTCGGTGCGCCTGTGATAGACCTCTTTGCCACATCGCACAATGCTCAGCTCCCGCGCTTCATCTCGCGGTACCCGTCGCCTCAGGCGGAGGCTGTCGACGCCCTCCGCTCCCCATGGCCCCCGGGACTCCTATATGCGTTCCCTCCGATCCCGCTACTATCCCGTGTGATTCGCAAGCTGTTATTGGAACGGGCGGAGATTATTCTAGTGGCGCCGCATTGGCCTCGCAGACCTTGGTTCGCGGACCTAGTGTCATTGTCAATAGCCCCTCCCTGGCAGCTTCCTCAGCCAGCAGACGCTCTGACTCAAGGGGCTATACTGCATCCCGACCTGCAGTGGCTTCGTCTGACCGCCTGGCGGTTGAGCGGCGCACACTAAGTGAGGCCAATATCCCGGCAGACGTGATAAACATCATCCAGGCTTCCCGGAGACCTTCTACGGAGCGAATCTACTCAGCCACCTGGAGGGCTTTTTGTACGTGGTGTGATAGGAATGGGGTTCCCCCACTCCAGGCCTCGATTGTCAATGTACTGGTCTTTCTACGAGAGGGTTTTTCTAACGGGCTTTCTCCTAACACGTTGCGAAGGCAGGTAGCAGCTATCTCCTCGGTTCTGACATTTGGGTCGTTGTCTTCTTTGGCCCAACACCCTTTGATTCACCGTTTTTTGCGGGGCGCTACCAATTTGCGCCCTCCAGTTCTACATAGATATCCAACCTGGGACCTTTCCATTGTCCTCAATTCTCTCACGGCTGCCCCATACGAGCCTCTGCGGACAACCAGCCTTCGGCTTTTAACGTGCAAGGTTGCCTTTCTGGTAGTGATTACCTCGGCTCGCCGTATCTCAGAGATGGCCGCCCTCTCCATCCGTGCCGACCTTTGCGTATTTCACACGGACCGTGTGGTCCTTCGGCTGGACCCTACGTTTCTGCCTAAGGTCAATACCGCTTTCCACCGCATGCAGGAACTGGTCCTGCCCAACTTTTGTCCTCATCCGGCTCATAGGCTTGAGCGGCAGTGGCATAACCTAGATGTCCGGCGGGCGCTGCGTATCTACATCAAGCGAACCGCGGATCTCCGTAAAACAGAATCCCTCTTTGTTTCCTTCCTGCCGGTTTCCTTGGGTAGTAAGGTGTCATCATCGACGATCGGACGATGGATCCGCCAAACAATTGCTAAGGCCTACGAGCTACGCTCCCTTCCGAGACCTCCTCGGCTGACTGCTCACTCTACCCGCAGCGCGGCGACGTCGGCGGCCTGGGCCACTCAAGCCTCTCTCCTCGAAATTTGCAGGGCGGCTACATGGACTTCGCCTTCTCCGTTCATCCAACACTATAAATTGGACAAATTTGCGTCGGCAGATGCCGCCTTTGGTCGTCGGGTGCTGCAGCAGGTTCTTCAAGGGGAGGGTGCTTCGGACCAGCCTGGTCCCTCCCAATTGTAGGGACAGTGAACTTTGGTATGTCCCATCCTGGCTGCTGTCTCCACCCACAATGGAGAAGGGGCGTTGGTCCTACCTGAGACGCACCTTCTCGTTGGGTGGAGACAGCAGCCAGACCCCCCCTTTTTTACCAGTCTGGTCTCTATCTCTGGTCTTTCCTTTCTCACTTATTGGTGTCCCACACGCCGAGCCTGTCTTCTAGTCTTCACCAAAAGCTGGGTCTGCCCAGTGACAAGGGCGGGACTTAACAACTTTGACGGGCTCAGTCTATCAGCTTAGCAGACGGGCACAACCCATCCTGGCTGCTGTCTCCACCCAACGAGAAGGTGCGTCTCAGGTAGGACCAACGCCCCTTCTATATCTGTGCATTTGGTTTTTCTTACCTAAATATAGAACCTCACTATTGTATTTCAGTTTGTTAGATAGAGCCTAGTGTTCAAGTCTGTCAAGATCCTTTTGGATCATGAGCCTATCTTCTTGAGTGTTGGCTATTCTTGATAGTTGGGTGTCATGTGCAAATTTGATGAGTTCCCCTTCTATCTCCACATCTAAATCATTGATGAAAATATTGAAGAATACTGGGCCTAATACAGAGCCTTGGGGTACCCCACTGCCTACTTCCCTCCATGTAGATGCAGTTCCATTAAGAACTACACGTTGAGTGTGGTTGGTCAGCCAGTTACGAATCCATCTGGTGGTGATGCTGTCTAACCCACATTTTTCTATCTTATCAAGTAGTAGGTTATGGTCTACTTTATCAAATGCTTTACTGAAGTCCAAGTAAATTATTACCACAGCATTCCTCTGGTCTATAATTTTGTCACTTTGTCAAAGAATGCAATAATATTTGTCTGGCATGGGTTTTTGACAAATCCATGTCGGCTTTTGGTTATGAATTTGTTTCTATGCATATTTGTTGCTTGTTTATCTTTTCCAGAATTTTCCTAGGTATTTGTGTCAGACTGATAGTCTGTAGTTTCCTGGATCCATTTTTATTTTCCTTTTTTAAAGATGGGAATGCCATTAGCCCTTTTCCAGTCATTTGGTAGTTCCCCAGTGCTCTAGGATCTTTGAAAGATTCAGTAGTTTCACATCTGCTGTTTCCTTCAGAACCTTGGGGTGCAATCCATCTGATCCCAGTGATTTGAACTTGTCTAGAGGAGATAGGTGTTCTCTTATCATTCACTTGCTTTTGACTTGGATTCCTAATCTGCCTTTTACAGGGGGTGGAGGGATAGGTTGGACTGGGGTTTTTTTCCCTGTCTTTTGTGCAAAGACAGATGCAAAGAATGAGTTAAGCAGTTCTACTTTCTCTGATAGGGGTAGACAGAAGCATTGGGTGGGGAGTATCAACTAGGCATTGTGGCTAAACAAATAAGGCTTTGTTCCCTTTTAATCTCTGTTGTACCATTTTATACATGGAAAAGGAATGGGGCTTCACTCTGGTAATGCCTGCCATTTTGATATTGCTGATTCCCCTTATTCTTTTCCCCTGGGTACCTCTGGAGAAAAGCAATTTGGTTTCTTCCCCCTTGGTCCCTATTTAGTAGAGGCAACCAATTTTTATTGGTCACTTTGTCTTGTTCATCATTTCCTCTTCTATGTGTGCACAAATTACAACTTAAATATCTTTCCCTTTCCACAGCTCCTTCTTAAGGCCTGTTCAAACAAATGGGATCCTGCAAGGATCACTGCACATGTAGACTCACAGATGACAATAGGGAACTGAATCCAGCTCAGGGATCTGCTTCATTTCTATATCTGATGGACAAATCAATTGGGTTATACCAACATTGAGGCTTTCTCTCATCCTGAAGCTTTAGCACTTGTCTCCTTCTAGTTACTTTTCCTTGGTTAGACAAAAACCTGAGACTTCTCTTAGAAAAAAAAGAAGGCATCACTGTTTGCAAGCTTTGATATTTAGTGCAATTCCCATTCAACAAATTTGGTTGCTTGGGTTGCACTCTTGACAGAGAAAGTTTTATTTATTTATTTTATTAGTCAAGAATATATAAAATTACAGATATAAGTATAAACATGATTATGAATACATGAAATGGATAAGAATAAACGGGGACATTAGGACAAGGATGGTAGGCACATTGGTGCACTTATGCACGCTCCTTACAGACCTCTTAGGAATGGGGTGAGGTCAACAGTAGATAGTCTAAGGTTAAAGTTTTGGGGGTTTGGGGAAGAAACCACAGAGTCAGATAGTGCATTCCAGGCATTGACCACTTTGTTGCTGAAGTCGTATTTTCTGCAATCAAGTTTGGAAACTGCTCCAAACTCAAACCTTAAGTCTGTATCTATTGTGTACTTGTGTATTGTTGTGATTGAAGCTGAAGTAGTCATTGACAGGTAGGACATTGTAGCAGATAATTTTATGTACTACGCTTAGGTCAGACCAAAGGCAGCATAGTTCTAAGTTGTCTAAGCTCAAAATTTCAAGCCTGGTGGCATAAGATATTCTGTTTGAGTCAAGGAGTAGAGGACCCTTCTTGTGAAATATCTCTGGACTCACTCAATTGTATTAATGTCCAATATGCAGTGCGGGTTCCAGACAGATGAGCTGTATTCGAGAATTGATCTAGCAAATGTTTTGTGTGCTCTAGTTAAATCTAGATAAATTTGGATTGTTCTTTCTGCCTCTATCAGCTTCCAAGGCTGACTTCCCCCCCCCCCAAAAAAAATATGGATATGGAAACAACTCAGATGGGATGGGTAATGACTGGGCAAGAAGGGGCCAAAGACTTTGTAGTGGACCTTTTTGCCATGTTTCAAGGGGAACTTTTATGTCAATAAAGATTTTCTAAAAGATCCTCACTGGATTAACTGGAGATTGGTTTTTAATGTGAATAGCCTTCATTTTCACCTCTTCCATTTTCTACCAATCCTGAGAATGTTAATTTTCAATCAAACTAGGTCTTTCTTTTTTATGCATATACAATCTGATCCCTTTAATACTTAATCTTCAATTTATTTATTTTAACTTTTTTTTTAAATTTGATTTATATGCCGCCCTTCTCCGGAGACTCAGGGTGGCTTACAATGCATTAAGCAATAGCCTTCATACTTTTGTATATTTATACCAAGTCAGCTTATTGCCCCCACAAACTGGATCCTCAATTTACCTACATTAGAAAGGATGGAAGGCTGAGTCAACCTTGAGCCTGGTGAGATTCGAACTTACAGTAATTGCAGACAGCTGGTGTTAATCACAATGCTATCAGTCTGCTGAGCCACCAGGCCCTTTATTTATTGCTTATAGAGAATCTAAATACTATGTCGTTGTCTGGATCTCACAAGGATTCAAAGATAGTCAGAAAAGGGCAGTGAAGGTGATCAGAGGTTGGTATATAGATAGTTTACCTTTACGAAAAACCAGTTAAGGAAAGACATTACAGCAATCTTTAAATATTTGAGAGAATGATACCTATTAGAAGGTCAAGATTTGTATTCAGAGTACAGGACATAAAAAACAAATTTAATTTTTGGGAAATTAGGTTGTAATAAGTTCTGAATAATTATTTTAGCAATGAAAACAATTTGACAGTGGACTCGATTACCCAAGAGGGTGGTTGGATCCAAAGATCTACAAGAGAAGGTCAAAGGGGAAGGGAATAATAAAAAAAATAATTTTTGTAACATTGCTTTTGTCATTTTTATAAAAGCTTTGGAACCTGCAGATTCCTCTGATGGGCTTTCTTGATTAAATATGTTCAGGTGGAGACTAAATAACCACTGGCCTAAGTTGCTTTAATGTAGATTTTTACATTGAGCAGGGAATTGGATTCAGTGGCTTAAATGGCATCTTCCATTTATGAATCTAAGAATATATGCTATAATTTACATGCCATCCGATCTTTGCAATGCAAATCATTTATTACTAATGGAGACTTTTTTATTTTTTCATAGATCTAGTACAACTGAAATAAACATCTAAATGAATAATGTGGTTAGGGTGCAATATTGACTTACCCTCATGTTCACTAGCTATATTGCTAATTACTTTTCTACTTCAACCAGCTGCTGCTTTTCAGACCCTTGTTATACATACGAAATTACTCTGTTCATGTTCACAAGTTTTCTACAAAGTTTTACTCAACTGTTTTTGAGTAGATTATACAGAATATACTAAGCTGCCTGAGTGGTTTTGCTTTGGACCCAGTATAAGAAACCAAATCAATTGAATAAATCTATCCATTTCCATCACAATTTACCCAACAAAAGGTTCAGATAGCAGCTAATTGGAGAAAGTGTTAGTGCGAGTTCTAAACAATATTGGCAAACAGGAACAAATAGGCTGACTTTCCTACACTCCTTTCTTGTATTAGACAACTGATTAGGGGTACATGAATCATTCAAGACTTGTCAGTTTAATTGAATAAGTCAAATCCATTTGATTTGAATTGAATCATCTATTCATAATAAAAATGCATTCATGCATGATCAAGTGCACATCAAATCATTGAATTGATTCAGAAACACCCAATTTGATTTGATGTATTGAATCAATGCAGCAATTCAGTGATGTGATTCAATGTGATGATTTAATTGAAGCACCTTCAAACTTATTCAGGTTAAATCTTTTATTAGAACTCCATCTGATATGGCCCTCAATACTTGTGTACATTTTCCCTTCCCCATTCCCCTCCCCCTTCCAACTAACCAGTTTGTAGCTTATGAAGGATTTCAAAAGTTGATATTTTTGGCTTCTGGGATTCACATCCATCCATTTTATTATCATAGGACCAAACTCAAATTTTCACTCAAGCTCAGTATGAAATTTTTAGTGAACTTCAGATGTTAGATTTGCTCTAGTATTTCAAAGTTTTGAATATTTCCAATTTTCATTCTTCATTTTGAGATTTTCAATTCACTTCCTAGGTAAAGATACTTGAGTGGTACCAAAGAGTAACAATGGAATCTTAACATTGAAGAAATAACCTATAATATGAAATACAGACAGTATCAAGAAAATACAAGTCAATACAACAAAATGGAAAACAAAAGCAATATATTATCATAATTAAAGAAACTTTGGGTTTTTCAAGAATACTAAAAACAACTAATAAAAAAACCATCTCCTAATTTTAAAAGGAAAAACAGGTCCAGATGAATATGATTCATCTGGACCTGTAAATTAAAAAATTCTTATTTAAAGGGTGAGGAAATTCAGTGATCTTCATCATCGTCATCATCATCTATTACAATTATATTGGGCATAAGAGATTCCATATTTCAGAATAAGAGGCATCTCTTACTCAGCCAAATGTCTAATAAATGAAACATCTTTGTAAGTCATATTTTCAGCAATGTAACATGAGGATATGTTTCCTTACTATCTTTTTAATCATAAATATATCAGTGGGATGGGAGATGAATATTAGAAAATGACAATAACCACTATGAAATGTATATCAACTGAAATGTTATTTTCAAATTACTCTGCTGTATGTAAGATGGATAGTACAGGAGAGGTAGATAAATTGCTCTTAACAATACTAATAAGATTTCTGTAAAGATTTGTAATAATCTTTCAGTATAATGCTTACATACTATCCTAGATGGAAATGAATAGTAGACTATATCTATATACATGGAATATTCATCCTTCAGCTTGGAAAGGGAGATTCATTTGGCGATATCCATGATACATTGGCAATAAAGCCTACATCATTTTCTCTTTTGTATGTTTATTCTGGGTCATTATTGCAGTGTTTTCTCTGAAGAGTGACTACAGGTTTTAAGATGGCATTCTTTACATTGTAGAATAACTACTGTAGATTCAAGAAAACCAACATAAGGAATTTTCATCCACTTTGGAAGGCATCAGTACATTAAAAAATATTTCTGTGTTCCCCTGTGAAAAGATAAATCTCACAATATCAGGATTAAACAGGGGTGAAGCAACCTCTTTTCTCAAGGCTATCACAGAATGAAAAATAATTCTGCTCAAAGGCCATATTTGCTTTCTTTACAGATGACTGAATAGTTACAACCAATCAGTGACAAATAAGCAAGGCCAACCCAAACATTAAACAGATAAAACATCTGTCCATGACATTACATTTGCGAGGGGCCAAATAAATAGCTATAGACCTTTCATTTGTCTGAATCACTGCCATCCTTCAATCAGAGTTGGCTGACGCTGAGAATTTAAAAAAAATCTCATTGCTTTTATTTCCAGTTTTCATTTAGATATCACAGTCCACTTAAGTTGTTGATTTCTAATTCCAGGTAAACAAACGAAGGCACAAGCAATAAATGTTATGGCCAGACTTATCCTAAAATGACTGATCGGCTAACCATGGTTTCAATTGTATATTAATCTTTAAATCCTCTGAATCAGTGTATTTATTTGAATTTAGAATTTTCTAGTATTTTATACATCCACCAAACATAATATAATGTCTCTTTTTGTTCTTCATGTTTCTAGCATAAATTTATAAATGTAACAATACCTCATTTTAGATAAAAAAATCTTTAAGATTGTATCATAATATATATTTCAACCCTTTCAGCCATTTTTTCCCTATTGTTCCATCTGTAACCACATTTGTTAGCGCACTTTATCATACAATCTTCATTTCCTTTTCTGTTTCAAATTTCAGATTATACATTTTAGCAACTATATATTCATCATTTGTATACAATTCTATTTCAAACAATGTTTCAAATCACATTTTAAATCTTTCAAATAAATGTAAATAAGATAAGCATTGACAGGTATATCCGTCTGTCACCCGTACTCTTGATTTTATTTTAATTTCCCCTTGATCAAATTTTAGTATCTAGCGATAAATTAACCATTTGTGCTTCCCATTATGTCTTGTCTCTAAATATTTCTTATGCTGAGAGCCATAAAATTGTTTTCAGGTACAACCTAGGTTTATATCTATTCCATATTCTCAATACAAAATATCTAACATAATGATTTTTAAAATCCATATTAACTTTGACTTGATCATATCACAAATATTCATGCCACCCAAATCTCAGGTCATGTTTTTCTAACTCAGAAATGCTTCTATTTTTCAGCAACACCCACCTTTTCATTCAAACCAAAGGAGCAAGCTGGAAAATACAATTTCAAGTCAAGTAAACCCAGTCCTCCTGTTTACTTTGTACCTTGTAACACCTTATACTTAACTCATGTTTTTCCCCATCACACAATTTAGATCTATCCCTCTGCCACTGTTAAAAATAGTACATCAATTGTCAAAACAAGCATTGCCTAAAATAAAAATATCATTTTAGGCAAGGCATTCATTTTTTGTTATAAAAATTCTCCCCATCAATAACAATTGTTATTTCTCTCATCTTAACAAATCTTTTTTAACTTTTATGTCTTAACAGAGCTATTTTGAAATAACAGCTTCATATTTGTTGTAGTGATACCCAGATACATTTTTCTCAATCTCAAAACCTGTTTTATTCATCAATTCTGTCTGACCTTCTATTTTTGTATTTTTGTTGACATCTTCATCTTCTATTTACTAATATTGAAAGCTGCTAATGCATGAAATTATTTTAATTTGCCTATTAATACTTCAATTGCCTTTAAAGAAATTACCAGAAATGAAACCAAGCCATCTGCAAAAGTTCTTAACTAATAAGTTTCTTTTAAAAATTTTATTCCCCAAATCCTTTCATCTCTTTTTATGTTTCTATTCAGTATTTCAAAAATCAAAATAAATAAGTGGGCACTTCTTTCTTCTTCTTTTTGTATCTCAAAGGTTTTATTAGAACTCCGTTCACAACTGTGTGCTTTATGTGAAGTGTAAATCAATCTTATCCTTTTATAAAGTTATCTCCAAAATTCATATATTCCAAAATCTTGAACAAGAAAGTCCAGTTCAAATAGTCAAAAGCCTTCTCTGCATCTAAAAATATCAATGAGGCTTGTTTAGTAGCCACAAATATTGTGGTTCTGGTTTTCTGGTAGAATGATAAAATACAGGGGTTTCCCCCCACTTTCAGGATATGTAATGCAGATAACTTTCCTGTCCATTTATAAAAAGGCCTCTAAGGAAGTACATTTTAAGAAGACATCCTATCAGTCTTGCGAACTAGCATTGTGTCTTTGTGTGTATGTCTACTGAGTTTTTGCTTTCATCCTAGATTTTCAGAGCATTGGTTCTCCTCAGTGGTGGGTTTCAAAAATGTTTACTACTGGTTCTGTGGGTGTGGCTGGGTGGGCGTGGCAGAGGAAGCATACTGTAAAATCTCTATTCCCACTCCACTCCAGGGGAAGGTTACTGAAAAATCCCCATTTCCTCCCAATCAGCTAGGACTTGGGAGGCAGAGAATAGATGGGGCGGGACCAGTCAGAGGTGGTATTTACCAGTTCTCCGAACTACTCAAAATTTCTGCTATCGGTTCTCCAGAACTGGTCAGAACCTGCTGAAACCCACCTCTGGTTCTCTTATGATCAAAATCTACTGACTTCAGCAGACAATTATTCTGAATTCATAAATCACTTCTATCTGCAGCAAATTTTACTCTGCCAACTTCTGCTGTATTCTGCTGCAAGGGTACTCAGGGGTAATATACTATAACTTTATTCAGATTTAAATGCCAGATAATTTTATGTCATAAGCTATATGGTGTTTTTTTTAATGTACCATTGCAAATGAACAACATACTCAACAAGATTCAAACAGAGTTCAATGGATGTCTTAAAAATAAATAAGTACAAAAGTAATAGTACTTGACTGAATTACAAAGTACAAGATCTTTTCCAGGAGTAAAGAATGACTAAAATGAATACAATGAATAAAATACAAGTCAATACTATCTGCAACTTTCTGCATACTTCCTCCAATGTGTGTAACAATGTTGCAGGTTGAACAAGTTTTGTGAAGCCATGACCATCTGAGACTTCTCTTATTTTGATGCTTCTCTCCATCCCCACCACAGTACATGTCACAAGTCAGAGTTATTGGTACCTTCACCCCCCTCCCAAAAGGAAGCCTCTCATCTTCAATGGTATAGTTCTAAAAGCTTGATCTTTGCTTCACAGTTGCAGATATGTGACTTTTGATATTAACACATGGGGTCATCATGATATACTTTTCCATCCAAGACAAAGAGCAAGTTGGTGTCACACTTCCCTCCTGTGCTTCTAGAAGTTGAATGAACTAGTTAAACAATGTTAATGTACAGCCATCATTCAGGGGAATAATAAATAGTTCCATCCCCTCCAAAGAGCCCAGTATATGTTAACTGACCATATTACTCTGCCCAAGACTAGGAAAAGTCTAGGACAATGTTTTTTTTTAACTTTGATACTGAAGATGTGTGGATTTTAATTCACTAAGGCTGAGAAACACTGGCCTGAGGTGACGTCTAGGCTATCCTCTTAATAAAGCATTATTGAAAATACACAGCAATACAGTAATATTTTAGTGCCCGAGGAATGATCTCTTTGATAGCTATGCCCAGTTAACAATGATTCATCCTTCTAACAACAAAAAGTAAATTTAATTTATGGCCATGATGTTTGGGAAAATCTCTTCCTAATTTACATATGTTGAACTACTCAGATGTGGTGGAATGTAGTCTGGATTCCCAGGAAGGAGAGGCTGCATTCCAGAGGCAACAAAGTTTAGATAGTTTGGTCAGGAGAAAGTTAAGAAAGCTCCTTCCTAGCAATTCTCAGAGTATATCTACAGTGATTCAAATAGTTGCTTTAGTTGGCAAGATTTCTGTCTATTGGTGAGGAACAATAAAAGAAACTGCTTATAAGCAATTCCATGTGTCTTTCTTGGTTCTTGGGGTCTGACTTTACCTGCCCCAAAAGATTGATTTCAAGAATGAGTTCAATAGCTACAGGCAGCTGAAAGGAGGATGCATGTGTGAAGAAGGGCCCACATTTTTTATTAAGAGAGTAGCCTCCATATTCCAGACAAAATTAGCTAGTCAAGCTCCACAGGCCATGTTGTTAGTGAAGTGAAGAGTTTTAATGTGATTCAAATAACTGCTTCTTATAACTGCTCCTTGGCAACATGTAAAAAAGAATAATATCGGATAAGCCTTGTTTATTAATTTCCAATTTCATCAATAAGAGCGAAGCACTGCAAATAATCAGGACCATCCGTTCCATTGTGCCAATATAATACAATTTTGACTCTATCGGTGTTTCTCATAGGAACGGAGTTATCCAATGCCCAGCTCTCTGTCTGCAAAAGATAATCATAGTTCCCTTTTATTCTGATGTCAGTCCCCCTTGGCCATTGAATCACCATAATCTACTTAATGCTTGCCCAGCAGTCTCAGCACCTGCTCGGAGGGTCGGGTGTCATGCACACAAGTGCACGCAATCTGCCAGCTGCAATTAGCTTCCCCTTGTAAAAGCGCCTCCCCATCATACTTGTCGGTTAATTTGAAAAATGCTCACACACGCATACACACTCTCTCACACACACACACACAGAGCTGAACTCCATGTAGTTGGCTGTAAATATATATGCCTTGCCATGGCCCACTTAGGTGGAGACTGGTCATGGGGTTATTGATTTTCTGTCTCATAAGAGAGAAGAAGTCACCCTTTCTGCTATATAAAGAAGTGACACTAATAGATGCTCTGAGGCTGTGACTTCCTAACAAGTCTGGCTTAGCTGGCAGCTCTGTTCATGTCTTACAATTGAGATTTGCAAGTCTAGACTCCCTCCCCCCCACTTCCATCCCTACCCAGAAATGTGAAAAATACCAGAAAGCCAGAGTTCCTGGTCTCAGATCTTCGAGCTTTACAGTAGGGCATTAACCTTGCTATCAGAATGGAAATTATGCTAGGACAAAGGGATAACTGGCAACACACAGTTTGCAGTTAACATACAAAGGCAGCATATGGACAACCAAGAAGCATTTATTTCCATCTTTTCACTTGGAACTATGTGTGAATATTTGAGTACGCACACACGTTTTCTGTTTCCAAGGTTCTGGCTGTACCACTGCTTAAATAGATAAAGGATACAGATGAGTACAATGTACTTTTGGAAATGCCTAAGACTTTCCGAAGTACAAACAAGAAAACATTGGCGGGGAGATTTTGAAAGGGGGAACCCACAAAACAGTCCAGTGATAACTAGATCTTTCCAGAAATCTGACAAAAACTCTCTCTCTCTCTCTCTCTCTGTGTGTGTGTGTGTGTGTGTGTGTGTGTGTGTGTGTGTGTGTGCATGTGTGCATGCGTGCCTAAGGCCATAACTGGAATCTTGAACAGCAGCACTTCCTGCTTATATATTTATTAAAATATCAAAGATATGGAACAAGGAACAGAATTTCACCAGTGAAAGATAACGCTACTGCAGACTTGATTATGACTGGCAGAAGTTACTAGCACTTTCTTGGAGTAAATCCAGTTCTCATCCTGGTGTTGTTCTCATAGAAGTGAATATCTGTCCATTCATAGTAGTGAGGGGAAAAAAACCAAGTGTTAAACCTTGAGAGACCGAGTTGGTAGTTCAGTAACCACTGAAAAAGATCTGATAGTCTCTAACGCTGTATTGTGCATAAAGACATTACTATATGCATATTTATAACACACAGGTAGCAGTATTCTTCTTGACAATTGTAGGCTAGACAGTACTACTATTACTACTACTATTACAGGTAGTCCTTGACTCAACAACAGTTCATTATGTTACCATTCCAAGGCACTGAGAAATGCCATTCCAAATTACAACGGTACTGAAGTAACCGTTTCAAGTTACAACAGCACTGAAAAAATGACAATTTTTCACACTTACGACCATTGCAGCATCCCCGTGGTCACATGACCAAAATTCAGATGCTTGATAACTGGCTCACATTTATGACCGTTGCAGTGTCCAGGGTCATGTGATCACCTTTTGTGACCTTCTGACAAGCAAAGTCAATGGGGGAAGCACGAATTAATTTAACAACCATGTTACTGATTTAACAACTGCAGTGATTCACTTAACAATTATTGGCTCTCTCTCTTTCTCTCTCTCCTCCTGTCCACCATTAAACCATGTTTTTGAGCAGTCTCCATGTTTCCAGTGTCTTTCTCCCCACTTGGAACTGAACCCAGATGGACATTTCTTCCAACAGTAGTAACAGGAAAAGGAATCCAAAGTGAATTTTAATCACCTTCACTGTTTAATACCATTGTCCCCTTATTACCTTCTCCCCTGTTATCCTTGCCTCTTTTGGCTTTAGATTAGAATCACTACTGGCTGTGAAACTCCGTGAAGTGCTTTGATGATGCATTATATACAAGCTTAGACTAAATAATATGCTTTGTACAGTATATAGTATTTGGTAATTCTATGATATTGCATAAAGACAATAAACATTAGTAATGTGCAAATCAGATAAGATCCGATTTGCATCATTAACTTGATTTGAAAAAAAAATGGATTTGATTCCATTTTAAATTGCCATTTGAACTGAAGAGTGGGATCAATTTGATTTGAATAATTTAAATTGGCAAATCAAACTGATTAAACAACAAGGTTTCTGCACATGGATAAGAATCCACTGCATTTTTTTCAAAGAGGCTTGAAAGAACCTGATTTGATTCAATGTACCGAAATGGATTTAGTAAGTCATTCTGAGGATTCAATTTGAAGGTGTGATTTGATTGAAAGTCTTTTAAAACAAATCATCAGACTGAAATTGTGCAAACCCTTAATGAACATATTAACTCAGAAGCGCCACAAATATAGGTGCATCTGTAAAACAACGTGGTTTGAAACACAGAGCCTGCCATATGCAATTACTACAGCTCTTCTACATTACAATACACAGGGCTGCGTACTGCGTGATGCCAACTGGAAATCAACATTGATATCTCTAAGCTTCTAAAAATACTCTTCTCTAAACCTAAGAAGAAATCCAATTCCTCCTGCCTGCTATATTTCAGGAACATTTGAAACTCTGGGCAGTTCGTTCTGTGTTTCTGAGAATTGTTTTCTCATTGAGAAATTATCATGGGCCCTGCCTGAAGCTCATGGCTTCCCTTTAGCAGCCTATCAGAAAGGTTTTGCAAACTAAATGAGTACACGTACCAAACGCATAAACGGCATGTTTATGGGGTGAGAGTGGAGGAGGGGGCTACACAGTTATTTGCTCTCTTTTAGGAGAAACAAAATGAGATGGGCTATTTTGTTAAATCATAAACCACAGAAAGCTTGGAGGGCAGAAAATGACATAAACGAGAGGGAGGGAGAGAGGGAGAGAGAGAGGAACATAAACTAGTGTGTGTATGCGTGTGTGTTTGTGTGTGTGTGTGTGTAGGCATCTCAAGAATTTTTGTGAAAATCTATATTTCTCTGCTGGTTAAAACTATTGCTTTCCTTCATCTCTTTTTCTGACTCTTTCCATGGTAGTAGAATAAAAGCCCTGTATCCATTTCAGCAATGAGATTCCGTGGTTTTTATTGGAATAATCAAGTCCTCTGGGTTTAACAGATCTTTATTTTCAAGCCAGCATGCACAGAATTCAATAAGAAAATATAAGGGCATTATTATGATCAGCTGGCAAGCAAATCAAAGGTGGGTTTTGTTTTGTTTTTTACATTTGTTTAGTTTGGGGAAATTAAATAAATGCAATTGATGAATAAAATACAACATCAGCCAATGTGCCAAATCATTAATAGAATGTTAATCAATAATAAGTAGCTCTCTTCGCCAACCCTTTCCAAAGAGAAGCAGGAAAAAAATGGAGGAAGAATAGCATGGATGATTGAATTAGGTGTAGAATAAAGGAAACCAAGGTTTTTTAAAAACTGATTATAGCTTTCCACATTGTTTGACTTTGTTGTGTTAGATATTCTGTCAGTCTGTGTACCAGCTACAAAAGGAAAACTCTTCCCTGCTTTCAGCAACTGGAGAATTCTAGTCTAGCAATAGCCAAAAGCATTTTCAACAAAAGAATTTTACTTGCTGAACATTTTACACCCTGACACCAAGGCCACAAAACACACAAATGCGGTAGTGGATGCTGGGAGGCTTTAAAACTATTGCATTGCATAAGATACTCTATCTAGCCAAAACCTAAGTCTTAATTAATGAATTGGCTCTGGGCAAGCCAAAGCAAGCCATTATTTGCCCAAATTCATAAATCTGAAGCAGAAGTTTTTAATCATCTCTTGGTCCACCATATCATTGAAAAAAGCAAAAGGGTTAGAGGTACAGGTATCTACTTGTCAAATCTAGTTTCATCTGGCTAGTTTAGTGAATTATTTGGAAAGGTTTGATTGATTTTCTTTCGCATTTCTTGTAATAGGCACATTTGAGTGTGTACTTATTCTAAACATTTCTCCCAGAATAAAGCATTTGGGGGCGTACTTTCTTGCAAAAATTAAAGCTGAATGCTGGCAACACAATTAAAGCCATTAATACATGGGCAATTCCAGTGATACACTACTCAGCTGGAATCATCAACTGGACTTTGGCCAGTGGTGAAATTCATTTTTTTTTTTACTACCGGTTCTGTAGACGTGGCTTGGTGGGTGTGGCAGGGGAAGGATACTGCAAAATCTCCATTCCCACTCCACTCTGGGGCCAGCCACAGGTAATATTTGCCGGTTCTCCAAACTGCTCAAAATTTCCACTACCGGTTCTCCAGAATCTGTTAGAACCTGCTGGATTTCACCCCTGATATACAGTATATAATTTTGTTTACATTTTTAAGACATTTGTGCATCTTTTTTCTAAACTGAGTTGAAAACATTATCAAATACCTGGGAGGGGAAAGGTTAGTTTTTCTTTTTTTCTTTTAACACATACATTCTGGTTCTTCTATGCTTTGGAAGGTGGAATTATAATAATGTCCTTGACTTATGACCGGTTTCTTAGTGATCATTCAAAGTTATGACAGATCTCCCCAGTGTTACTTATGACCCAGATTCGAAGTTCTGATGGTTGCCCCCCTGGTCATGTAAGTGCATTTTGGGAGCTCAACAAGTGCATTTACTACTACATCCCACAGTCACATGATCATGATTTACATTTTTGGCCAACCATTGCAGACAATGGTTAGCTTAATTACTGTCTTGTTTGCTTATCAGCTGTCATAAAAATGTTTGTAAATTTGGATGCAGTCACATGGTGACCCACTTAATGACTGGCACAACTTCTAATCTTAATTCCAAAGTCAATTGTAGTTGTAAATTGAAGGCTACTTGTTTGGATGGGATTAATTTTTCGTCCATTCCTTGCTTAGAGAAAGTGTTCAAAAGATCCAGGAACATAAAGTAAACACAGAGATTATCCTCTAACCACATAGCCAATATTATATATTGTAGCTGTTAATAAAATGTAAGCTTATCTTCCATTATTGATCTTCTCACTGAAGAATGCTCCATGAGCCACCCGGGGTCACTCAAACTGTGTTTGGAAAAGCAGTGATCTATTGCATGCATCTCTGTGCCAGTAATAAAAGCACACAGACTTAGTAACTTAGATAATTTTCTTTTTCTTTTTAGATTGCACCAGAGGAAAATTCTTGGAACATTATACAATAAAAATGTAAAATAAAATTCCACTCTAAAACCAAACAAGCCATTAAAGTAATGAAACACAATATCCAACAGTTTAAATAACTTCAGAAATAAGAATTTACAAAACTCCTAACATCAGCATTCAGCTGCATTAAAGATTTTTTTTTTACTGTTGTGTGAAAAATAGAGGGGAGTTGATATGCAAGCCATGGATAGTGTTGTTGTCATGTTTAGTCACTAAGTGGCATTGGACATCACTGTATCAACCTCAGCAATTGTTTATAAATAGGCACCTGGTAAACCAGTAATGCTGTAGGTGTTTTCTGATTTATCAGGTGCCTATTTGTAAACAATTGCTGAGGTTGATACAGTAATGTCAGAAGTGCTATTCAGCAGATTCTGACAAGTTCTGAAGAACTGGTAGCAGAAATTTTGAGTAGTTCAGAGAACCGGCAAATACCACCTCTGGCTGGCCCCAGAGTGGGGTGGGAATAGAGATTTTGCAATATCCTTCTCCCAGGAGTGGGAAGGGAATGGGGATTTTGCACCCCCTGGAGGGGGTGGGAATGGAGATTTTGCAGTATCCTTCCCCTGCCATGCCCACCAAGCCACACCCACAGAACTGGTAGTAAAAAAATTTGAATTCCACCGCTGAGTAATGTCCAATGCCACTTAAATACCTACAGCATTACTATAATTTCATTTGTAAAAAAAAAAAAAAAACCTTCTCTTTGGCAGCCAACGTTTATTGAGACGTTAGACAAAAGCACGGGAGATCTGTGCGTGAAATTAAAGACACGTGAAATCTTATGATCTCATGAAATTTCTGGGTGGGAAACTGAGCTACTGAGCCACCAAGGTCATTTTAAGAGCTGATCTTCAAAGTGCCTTTTGAAGTTCTTCAATCAATTTGTGAACATGTTTTCTCTAGATTTAATGGGGAAAAAAAGGAAATTCTCCAACAGCTTTTCAAGAGTTAGATTTCTTTGAATGGTGATCATAGCACTACTACTGGAAAAGCTGCTTGGAGGCTGTCCCTTGCTAAGTACTCAATCTGAGGTCTCTTTTTAAAGCAAGGGAAGCTGGAGTCTGCTTCGATTGTAACAATAAAAGACAGGATATTTCCCTATATATTTTGTCAATTTCCTAACTAAGTAGAGGTAGTCCAGGGGTGAAATGCTACTGGTTCGCACTGGTTCAGGCAAACCAGTAGTAATAAAAACTACCAGTTCAGGCAAACCGGTAGTAAAAAAAAAAGGCATCAGTTCGTCTGAACTGGTATATCCGACAATCGGCTGTGCTGCACGATTTATATTCGCTAGAAAGCAGGAAATCCTGCTTTCTAGCTAATCTAAATCATGCTGCACAGCTGTTCCCCCCTCCTTGCTGTTCTACTTACCTTGTTAAACCTTCTTTTTCTATGTGAAATGCGCATTTGGCATGCACCGCACATGCATGGGCAGTGAACAGATGGCAATCCGCGGAGGATTATACCACTGAGGTAATCCTCAAACGGCTATCATAATGGACCCCAACATTTCCATCTTAAGCTATAATGGAAGTAAGTTAAAGCACTTGTGTGACTGGATCCATTTATTTATTTTTTTGCAGTGGTTATTAAGCAAAACCATGGTCATTAAATGAGCATAATGATCACTGTTAAGCAAATCAATGTATTCCTTTTATGCTGGAAACTGACAAAAAATGTCATAAATCACATATGACTATAGAACGCTGCTATATAGTCATATGACTATAGAACTGTAAAAAATACCATATCACATATGACTATAGAATGCAGCCATAAAGATAAGTAGGTTGACATGCACCTGAAATATGTTCATGTGATTGTGAGTGTTTTGCAGCCATCGGAATTCTAGAACCAAGTCTTAAGTAGTGTTGGAAGAAATATCCATCTGGTTCACTTCCAAGCTGGAAGAAAGGCGCTGGAGACAAAATGGAGGCTGGAGGCTGATTGGAAAGAGGATCCGTTTATTGATGAACAGGACCACATGTTTGTGGTTCTAGTGCAGTTGACCACATGGAGTAGAGAGTGAGGGGTATATATACCTTCTCTTGGGCTTTGAACTTGAAGTTCCTGTTCCTGTGCAAGAACGTGTATTCTATTGGCTGTTGTAGGAGTTCATAGCTGGCTCTGTAGGTTGTCTGAGATAAGTTTGGTTGAAGTTTGCTGGGGGTGGTTCAACTGAGATGATGTCATGAAGGAGCTTTGTTCTGAAAGGGTGTTGGGCAATTCCTATTATGGCTGTGGGCTAATCCTACCTTTGTTCAGACCTTGCTGCAGGGAATTTTCTTAGGAACAGAGCTAGCTAACTTTTTATCTCTTAAGTGCTGACATCTGCTGAGGGCTATTAAGAAAAGTGGGGGCTGCTTTCCAAGAGCATGTTTCTCCCTTTAGGGAAATATAATATTCTGCCTTTTTAATATTCCCTAAAATATTTCACTCTTGTAGGAGAGGGGTGGGTGCTAACTTTCTACAGTAGCTTTGGGTGAATCTGTTGTAACTTCAAACAGTTGCTAAGTTATTAAGCAAGGACTAATTGTAAATGCAAAACATCATGTCCTGCTCTGAGAGTTTCACTGAATTCTCTATTTTTTTGAAAGTATTTCTGATGCCCATTCTTTTGTTAGTCAGCTAATATGAACTGGTAGGAATGAGATGAAATGGGAACCGGTATGTCATGAAAATTCTCTGCCTGGAATAAATTCAAAGACGTTTAACTTCATTTGCTCGCTTAACTTATACATTGTCGATATGATTATGGTTCATCATACAGTCAGATGTTTAGACTGGATCTGGCATTTTTATCCACCTATCGAGTCCTTCCCAGGGACCTGGGGTAGGCAGATGTTGTTGTTTGATGGTGTTAAATTATTATTATTAAATTATATACTGACAGATATAAACTTAAGATGACAGCTTGCCTAAAGCAACCTTGTGAGTTTAAGCTTGTAGTTACATTTTTTGTTTAAAAAAGAGAGAGAGAGATTGAGGTGGGTGTTCTTACTAGAAAGCCAATTACTGTCAGATTCTCCTGCCTTATTTATTGCGCTAGTTCATTTCTCATTATTAAATGGAATGGAATTTAATGGCTGTTAAGAGGTGAGCCAAGGAAGAAACCTTAATTCTTTTTACTCCTCCCTGCAGGTGGTCAGACAGTGGAATTAGCTGACTTCATGTAGAAAGAAACATTCCTTTACATGTTGAAAATAAAAATGGTATGACTATGACATAGGATTTCACCACAGCTCTTTCTGAAGCACCCAGAAAACAAAGGCAACTAGTAAATCCATTCAATGTTAATGACAGTTTTGTGAATAAATTCATGTGGGGCAAGATCAGAATATCTTTTATTCATCAACACTTTTAGCAGCTAATATTTCGCTGCTCTACTAATGTCATAAGAGATACCAGAATGCAGATTCTCTGGTGGCTTCCAAAGCAACTTTCATGGAAGGGACACCTTTTCATTCAGAATGATTGACTGAAGGCAAGTTGATCATACCAATCAGGAGAGCAAAGACCAAAAATGTCTGTAATTAGTGAAGGATTCAGGAAAGAAGAAAGATATATTTTGCTGTAGAAATTGACTATCTTACAGCTGCTACCATGCTACAATAAGTATTTCACAGGTATGGACGTTATACATTCAGAGACAGCATTTCATATATTACCTTTGTAAGGCTGAAAAGACAAACTTAATATGAACATCTGGACTGCTTCTGCTTCTTGTAACTTGAAAGTTAAGCACCTAAGACAAGAAAACATTTTAATATAGTCTACTTAAAAGCTGGGAAGTCTATCAAGAACCAGAAAAAGAATGTTTTGAGAACCAGATTGAGCTAATTAGCTGTGAGTTGGCCATCCCTGAAAAAAATATTACATATTAGGTGATTAACAAGGATTCTTAATGACACACATTAAAATCAATCTTGAACAAGCCAGAACAATGCATGCACTAGGGTTTTTTTTTCCAAGAATGAGTTAAACCTAATGAAAATTACAATCCTCTTCTACCTCCTCCTTCCCCAAAGCTACTCCTTTCAAACTTTTATGCATACAAACACAGTAGAAAGTGGTACTGCACCAATGCCAAGTTTCAATTACACTGAGGTAAAGGTAAAGGTTCCCCTTACACATACCGGTATGTGCTAGTCATTCCTGACTCAAGGGGGCGGTGCTCATCTCTGTTTCAAAGCCAAAGAGCCAGCACTGTCCGAAGACATCTCCATGATCATGTGGCCAGCATGACTAAACACTAAAGGCACACGGAACGCTGTTACCTTCCCACCAAAGGTGGTCCCTATTTTTTCCACTTGCATTTTTTACGTGCTTTCGAATTGCTAGGTTGGCAGAAGCTGGAACAAGTAACAGGAGCTCACTCCATTACGTGGCACTAGGGATTCGAACCGCTGACCTTTCGATTGACAGGCTCAGTATCTTAGCCACTGAGCCACCACATCCCACATAATTACACTGAAGCAAGACACTAATGCAAAGTGATTTTAGTTTAGGGCTCAGCAATACAGCTGATCCATAATTGATCTGTTGTTTCTTATGATTAATTTCAGGCATTCTGAGATTGTTCTCATAATTAATCCTTTTTAATAGGTTAATTACAAATTGAATTGTGGGGCAGACTGGCCATCTCTTGGAATTTGGTCATTTAGAGGCCATCTACTCTTACACTTCCTTTAGTTTCTGGCTCCTGCCACAGCAGTCATTTCAGGATCATTTTATCCTACAAGGCAAGCTGATTCACTTATCTCCCCTCTTTATATTTTGTCCTTGATGAAGATATAGTAAGCAAATCAGCCTCACTGCAGTTTACAGAGTACAAGGACGTATTTATTCCTGTATTCATTTAAGCATATTGAAGCTTTGAAAAATAATTGATCTCATCCCTCTTTTCGTTTACCTAGGCTCATGAAAATCAGCACCCTTTTTGTCCTTAGTCTGTACAGCTTTGATGTTTGCAGTTAACTTCCTTATATTTATCAACAGCCCCCAATCCCATATTAATAGTTTAGGTGTGGTTAAGTCCCTACCTAGTAATTTTCAAGTTCAGCAAAAGCATGGGTGGGGCAGGAAAGGGATGGTTTGGTTGAGCCAGGTTTCATGAACCAAATCTACAGTATTTCAGTTGAAGTTCCTGTAAGGGGCTGAGAAGAGTAGGGGGTTGTGAGAGAGTCTATATTAGAGATTAACAGTGAAAAAATATATTTGTCCCAATAGCCATCTCTGACATTGGGTTGAGGCTCAAGAGCAGAATCACAAAAGACCCAATGGCAACCATGCGGTCAAACCCTTGCCCTTTTGTACATGCATCTTATATCACCACACATACAAAAGGACCAGGGCTTGGGACTTTTGAGATTCTGCTCCTGGGGTCTATCACAATTTTCCATGGGCAACTTGCCATGGCCAATTCACCATGAGACAAATTCACTATGGGACAAGAGTTACACTAATATCAAAGACATAGTGGAATTGTTAAAAAAGAAATGCAAAAGGAAGGACAGAATGAAATCTGAATGATAAAAATTAAAATATTTTTTTATTTATTTTAAATAATTAAATTGCATTGTCAAATTGTCCTGCAGTGAGTTGTCCTGTGGCAATTTGCCCATGGCAAGTTGTCCTACAGCAAGTTGGCCATGGCGAGTTGGCCACAGTGAATTGGCTGTGGCAAGTTGTCCCATTCCAAACATTTGTATTTGCGTATACAAATATGCGAGGAGAGACCCGGTGGCTCAGTGGCTAGGATGCTAAGCTTGTTGATCGAAAGGTCGGCAGTTCAGCAGTTCAAATCTCTAGTGCCGCGTAATGGGGTGAGTTCCTGTTACTTGTCCCAGCTTCTGCCAACCTAGCAGTTCAAAAGCATGTAAAAAATGCAAGTAGAAAAATAGGGACCACCTTTGGTGGGAAGGTAACAGCGTTCCATGCACCTTTGGTGTCTAGTCATGCTGGCCACATGACCATGGAGATGTCTTCGGACAGCGCTGGCTCTTCAGCTTTGAAATGGAGATGAGCACAACCCACCAGCGAGGGAAACCTTTACCTATACAAATACAAATGGGAGCAAAGTGCTTCATCCCTATATCTTCCAAGTATGATGTTTTTTCCACTGCTAATAGTAGTATGGAAGCAGCATTATTGGGTCTGATTGCCAAGAGAAGGGAATCAGCTTCATGTCTCTTCCTCTTATTGGTCTGATCCTGATACCAATTGTTTTTGTCCATTGTGTTGGAAGACTCAAAAATTTACTTTTTATTTAACTGGCACTCTTGCTGTATCATTTTAATTTATTTTAGTAGATGAAAAAATAATAACAGTCATGCCTTTTCTCTCATTGATTTCTTTACTCTTAATGGCAGCCCAATCAAAACTGATAAATGTGTACATTCACAGCACAATAAAATCTTAATATGTAAAACACATATAGGAAGATGGATGAATTATTCTGTTCTTTTCCTCCTTCTCTCTTCATGTCTGGGTCTTAGCTACTGCTATTAGAAAGGTATCATTTCAGAGAAGATAGCATCCTTGCTTATTTGGGGGGGGGAGAGAAATACAGCTGCTCTGCCTATGGGAAGCAGCTGAGAAGGTAGAAGAGCATGATGATTAGACATGGGATGCCAAATTCCTTCTATCTGTCATGAGAGTAGACCAGAAAATGTATTAACCATCTGATCCAGTAAATTGTTTCACACCACAATTGCATGAACTACATTAGAGCTTCAGAAGGTAAGGGAATATGACTAGTAGAGTGGGTATGTGTACGTGCCTCCAAGTTATGGGTATGTGTATACTTCCTGGCACCTGGCTGGACAAGTCCCTGCAGATTTTTTTGGCAAGGGTTTTCAGAAGTGCCTTACCGTTGCCTCCTTCCTAGGGCTGAGAATGAGTGACTGACCCAAGGTCACCCAGCTGGCAATGCAGGTAAAATGGGACTAAAACTCACAGTCTCACAGTTTCTAGTCTGGCGCCTTAACCATTGCACCAAACCGACTCTCAGCTTGTAGAGTAGGAAGCAGAATTATTTCTGAACAGCAGAGGTTTATAACCTGAAGCTATTAAAGCTATTCCAAAGTTCCTGCCAAATTGTAACTTTTAACATAACAGGAGAGGTAAATTATTAAGTACGTAGGGAGTAGTCATATGAGCTGCAATTAATTGTTTTAATTGAATTTTGCTTATATTTTCACTGCATTACATTAGGGTTTCTTTTTTTAAAAAAAATTCTGGTCTCTCCCACTTTTGGTTTTAAACTGTGCCTGCTCTTTTGATTTCAGATCTGGCATGTCATTTAAAGTTTAAGCTTATGTTTTCCTTTCCTCTCTAATGTCTGTATTGCTTAAGAATGCTTCCCCACTTTAATTTTACCGTTGGGCACTCATGTCAAGGAATCCCATAAAATTCAAGTTTCGAACCTTGCGAGACATTCTTCCTGAATGTGATATAAAAGCACTCAAAAAAATAAAACGTACTGTGCCAAAGAATGTTCAAAGAAAAGATTATGTATTTTGTTGAGGAAAAAAAAAAAAGATAGAGATGGCTTTTTGAACGACAATATTTAGGAACAAAAGAAAAATGGATTCTAAGGATTTTAAGAAGGAGAGCCGAGATTAATAGAAGCTAACTCAGGCTGGTATGGTACAACAATACACTGAGCCCACTAGAGCTGTAGTGGATAGAAAAAATCCTTCAAGATGGAAGAAGTGTTCTAGCATTGAAATATAAACTTGTGAAAATAAAGAAAGGTATTGAATCTATACTTCTTGCTCTTTCTAATTCAAAAAAAGGTTGCCTTAACATTACAGGAATGAAGGGTAGTAAGACAATGCAGCGAAGAGTATGAAGGATCCACTTGGTCATACCTGCAGGCAGAAATAGAATGACATCACAATCCTCCATAATGGATGTGAAATGGGGAAATGCTTGAGGAAGACCCCAAAAAATGCAGATTCAGAATTTGTCACCGGTCGATGTTAATCAATCTTTCAAGTAATTTGGTTGCAGATTGATTAATTGATTTGTGTGGCCAGAGATGAGTATCTTAGACTACAACTCTGGGCAGTTCACAAAATGAACAGTAAAAAAGTAGTCTAGAGAAAAGAAGGACTAGGGGTGTATTCCAGTATTTGAGAGGTTGCCACAAAGAGGAGGGGGTCAACTTATTTACCAAAGTACCTGAAGGCAGAACAAGAAACAATGGATGGAAACTGATCAAGGAGAGAAGCAACCTGAAACTAAGGAGAAACTTCCTAACTATGAGGACAATTAATTACTGGACAATTAATCAGCTTGTTGTCAGAAGTTGTAGGTGCTTCATCACTGGAGGTTTTTAAGAAGAGACATTTGTCTGAAATAGTATAAGGCAGTCTTGATGAACCATTTCGGCACCAAGTGCCAAACCGGGAGCAGGCTCACGGGGGAGTGCGCGTATGCCCCGGGGGAGCACCGGAAACCGGAAGAGCAATTCCCCGTCACACCTGTGCACGCCGGGAAGCTGAGTTTCTGGTTTCCGTCATGCGCAAGTGTGCCAGTCACCTGGTCTTCCGGTTTCTGGAGGGCATGCGTGTGTAAACACCAGCTGGCTGGCGATTATGCGCATGCCAGAAACTGAAAGCTTAGCTTCCCGGAGCATGCATGTGTGCCAGGGAGCTGCTCTTCCAGTTTCCGCTGTTCCTGCAAGTGCGAAGACCAGCTGGCCAGCGCGTATGTGCACGCCGGAACTCAGAAGAGCAAAGGGCAACAGCTGGCGTGCCCAGAGAGATGGCGCTGTGTGCCACTTCAGGCACACATGCCATAGGTTCACCATCACAGGTATAAGGTCTCCTGCTTGAGCAGGGGGTTGGACTAGAAGATCTCCAAGGTCCCTTCCAGCTCTATCCTGATTAATTGATAGAAAAAGGATCCCTTTGTTTTCCAGGACCATTAAGTAAAGACTTTTCTCACATACACATGCCCCTTCACTCCAATTTCTGTGACTGGACAGGCTATTGTTCCCAAATTGCTAATATACTTCTGGAGCAAAATTATCTGGTCCTTGTGCCCGAACAACCTCAAGTGATAGAGCTACAGCAATATTACTGCTAGATTAGCATTGGCACATTAGCCGGCAGTTTTACAGAAGCCCTCTGATTTGAGTTCTCCAAGCTTAATGAACAAAATGCAACCTCTAGTACACAGTGTGATATCAGTCTTTTGTTTGTGCAGCGAGCACATTACTACAGTTATAGTAATCAGATTTCAAATGAAATTAGAGATGCGCATTCATGTGATTATAGAGAAGTTGTGAGTAACTTGCTGGAAAAACTGGATGATTCTCAAAATCATGACAAGGGGGTAGATACTTTTTTCTACCTTCTGGTTTCTATTCCATTTGCTTCTCTTGAAGCATGTGACAGAGATGAGATACAGAGGATAATGTTTAAAACCCATTTACAACAAAGTTAAAACTTTTCCAAATTGATACTATAGCTTTTTGCCATTTACTCTGCCCATTTAAAAATTGTGCAGCAAAGTGGGCATTCTGCAAATTATTCTCTCTTTTAAAAAATTAAGCATGCTCAAAAATGCTACAATTCTGCCAACATTATCAGTTCTTCCTCTAACAGCCTTTCCCAATTTGGTTCGCTCCACATGTATTGAACTTCTGCTCACCACCCCTAATTGTTGACCAAATTGGGTGGGGGGTTAGGGGACTTGAAGCCCAACACTGTAAATCAGATTGACTTCTGGTAGTTTACAAACAATGACTATAAAGCACATAGTAACATCCACTAAATGACGGTCAATAGCACAACAACAAACCAAACTTTCCCCAGAAAAAAAAAAAGGTTGATCCCTTTCTGTTTGGCTCTTGAAAGCTCTTCTTTCTAAGTCAGTGTTTAAGTTACATTAAGTCGTGTTACATTAGGTCATGATGGTTGAATTTTCATTCATGGACTCTTCATTTAATATTTTTATTGTTAACCTTCCCCACTGTAGATTGACTGGGATGGTCTAAAAGTAGTGAAAATAAATAGTGTTGGTATAAAGTTTGCCTTTAATGTTAGTGAGGTTTATGTCGATTTTCACTGCATGAAAAGAGGATGGCATATACAGAAGGACTGAAAAAATGCTGGACATTGCAAATGAATCTAAATGTAATAACATTGTTGTCTTTCAGTTTCACAGAAAATCCATAAATTCTTAACAAACTGCTTTGGATGTCAAACACAGATGGCTTCTAAGGGGATTATATGGATTTTCAGAGGATTTTTCTAACTGAGAGGGAAAATGTACTTGACATACAGTGCAATGAAAGTAGGATAAGGAACTCAAAGGAACATTTGCCCCTTGAGCTTATTAAAGTGCCCTCCCCTCCCCCCCCCCAAAAAAACACAGTCTTTTGGGGAAAGTTTTCTGATGTTTTATTTAACCAGAATTCTAATGGTGACTCTGGGACAGAAAACCCAATCTGTAAGATGGATATACTATGGAAGAAACTAAACTGTAGATGCCAAATCCAATGGAGTCTACAAAGCTGAAATGATCTATAATGTTTCTGAGGCTAAATATCTATAAAAAGAACCAAACAGAAGAACTCTTTGTTTAAAAATACTCACTAGCTTCAGTGAAATCTGTTTGCCCCAAGTTAGCACTATTGATTGCCTGGAACAATAGTGTTACCTCCATAAGTATATTTCTGGCTTTTAATTATCATCTTAGAAAGGGCATTAATGCAATATTTTCTCATCTCGCAACTCCCACGTTTAATTTCCCAGTAAACCCCACCCTTGTAGGCAGCTACTGTGGCTCATCCACAAAGCAGTTTGCCAAATTGCAGACCAAGATAAAATTAGTTCAAATGATGTTTACTTTGAGACTTATTAATCAGAAAGAATATCTCCATAACCTTTCTTGGAAACATGGCAATGTCTACAACTGCCTGGAAAAATTATTTAGGCCTGAGGGCTGCCCAGGCTGCTGAGTGAGCACTGAGAATTTTACACAAAGATGTATGCCTCACCTTAACATATGTGCATATGTGTTTATTGTGCCTTGAAGGCAACCCAAATACAATCCCAATTCTAGAAGCGACTTCCAAATGACATTAGAGGACTTCTTCAGATGTAGCTTGCAAAGGGAAAGGGGCAGGGAGGCAAAAGAAGAACCTATTTCCAGAGGTCATTGTTATAGAAGCATCCCTTTAAATCTTTGTCCCCGTCTTTTGCATAACATTATTCACACAGAGAAATAATTTGATGTAGTGGTTAAAGACACCAGGCTGAAAACAGGGAGACTTTGGGTTTCAGCCCTGCCCTGAGGAAGAAAAGCCAGCTGGGTGACTTTGGATCAGTCAATCAGCAATAGGAAAAAGGAACTCATAAAGCCCTCCCAAAAGTGTTATGAGTAAACTGCAGGATCTCATCCAGACAGTCATTAGGAGTCAAGGCTGACTTGAAGGCACTAAGCAAATCAAAGAACAAACATCACACGTACACATACCTATGTCCATACACAGTTAACTTTTACAAGCAGACTTCTCATGATCATATGCAGTAACCAGTAAAGTAGAACAATCATCCTACCTTATGAACCCCTGATTTAAAAAAAAAAAAAATCACAGAACTGCAAAACTATGGGGTCTGTTCCAGGGGTGAAATCCAGCAGGTTCTGACAGGTTCTGGAGAACTGGTAGCGGAAATTTTGAGCAGTTTGGAGAACCAGTAGCAGAAATTTTGAGTAGTTCAGAGAACCGGCAAATACCACCTCTGGCTGGCCCCAGAGTGGGGAGGGAATGGAGATTTTGCAATATCCTTCCCCTGCCATGCCCACCAAGCCACACCCACCAAGCCACACCCAAAGAATCGGTAGTAAAAAAAATTGGATTTCACCACTGGTCTGTTCGTGTCCCCTACCTCCACCCCTGCTGTTTTATCCATGACACCATATTTGATTCTCTATGACAATATGGATTTCTGTCATCTGCTTTCGCTCTCTTTTTTTTTCTTCTTTTACTTACAAAGACACATCTGTGTGAAATTGAAGTGTTTATGTCATTCTCTTGCTTTCTCAAAGCACCAGGGTACATTAGGCCTTACAGATGGTTAGGAGCTAGTTATTGCTATTGAATGACAACTTGAATATGAAAACAAGTCATCCTTTTTCTCACATCAAAGATATCATGATTGAAGAAGACAAGACTTTTCTCAGGGTTAGCACAAAAGAAAACTCTCAGCCATAGGGCTTTGTCAGCCTCATAAAGCCCTGAGGTAACACCTTAGCCCTCCAAAATGGCTTCCAAACTATTATTTAACATGATACGAAAGGGAAAATTATTAAATGCATAAGAAGCAGCCATGTTGAGTTTGATTTTAATAAAATCAGATTTAACTTTTGCATATTAGTGCTGTTGGAAGAAATGTCCTGCTGGGTTCAGTTCCAAGTGGGGAAAAAGACACTGGAAACATGGAGACTACTTGGAAAGATGGTTTAATGATGGACAGGAATCATATGGCTTCGGTTCCTGAACAGAAAAGGTGATCACATGCTTCAAGATGTTTGTTTGTTTGTTTGTTTGTTTGTTTATTGGATTTATATACCGCCCTACTCCCGAAGGACTCAGGGCGGTGAACAGCCACAAAATAAAACACATAAATACAAAAATTTAAAAGCAGAATAAAACCGAATTAAACAATTTGGCCCAAGCAGATTTAAAACACCCCAGTAATTTAAAACAGATTAAAATTTACATTATAAAAGAAAAAAGGGGAAAAGATTAGGTCAGGCCAGCTTGATGGAATAAAAAGATCTTGAGAGCACGACGGAAGGTGCACAGATCCGGGATCCTCCGTATCTCCGGGGGGAGCTCGTTCCAGATAGTGGGTGCCCCCACAGAGAAGGCCCACCCCCTAAGGGCTGCCATTCGACACTGTTTGGCCGATGGCACCCGGAGGAGCCCCTCTCTATGAGAGCGTACCGGCCAGTGGGAGGCTATTTGTGGTAGCAGGCGGTCCTGTAGGTAACCAGGTCCTAAGCCATGGAGCGCTCTAAAGGTGGTAACCAAAACCTTGAAGCGCACCCGGAAGACCACCGGGAGCCAGTGCAGCTCACGCAGGAGAGGTGTTACATGGGACCGCCATGTCGCTTCCATAACCACCCACGCAGCCGCACTCTGCACCAGCTGGAGCCTCCAGATGCTCCTCAAGGGGAGCCCCATGTAGAGAGAGCATTACAATAGTCCAGGCGGAAACTGACAAGGGCATGAGTGACTGTGTGTAAGGAGTCCCGATCCAGAAAGGGACGCAACTGGTGAATCAGGCGAACCTGATGAAAAATCCTCCCGGTCACGGCCGTCAAATGCTCTTCTAAAGACAGCCGTGAATCCAGGAGGACGCCCAAGTTGTGAGCCCTCTCCGTGGGGGCCAATGATTCACCCCCAATAGTCAGTGATGGCGTCAACTGACTATATCAGGACGTCGGAAACCACAGCCACTCGGTCTTGGATGGCTTGAGCCTGATCCTGTTTCTCCCCATCCAGATCCTCACAGCCTCCAGGCATCGGAACATCACTTCAAGAGCATCATTGGGGTGGTCCGGAGTGTCATCAGCGTACTGGTGGTACTTCACCCAGAAACCACGGATGATCTCACCCAGCGGCTTTACATAAATGTTGAACAAAAGGGGCAAGAGGACCGACCCTTGTGGCACCACACATATGAGGGGCCTCGGGATCGACCTCTGCCCCCCGCCAACACAGACCGCAACCGGTCGGAGAGAAAGGAGGAGAACCACCGCAACACTGGCCCTCCAACTACTCTCAGGCGTCTTTTCTGGTGCTTCATCTCCCTTAGCTCCTTGGTAAACCAAGGAGCCAGATGAGATCAGCGCCGGGTCAGAGGCCGCAAAGGCACGACCCGATCCAGAGCTCCAGTGGCCGCTCTATCCCAGGCGGCCACTAGGTCTCCAGTCGAGGTGTGTGCCAGAGCCTCAGGGAATGGCCCAAGCTCCATCTGGAACCTATCAGGCTCCATCAGGCGCCTGGGGCGGAACCATCTTACCAGCTCCACCTCCCTGCAGCGGGGTGCAGCGGTTCGAAGGTCAAGGCGAAGGAGAGAGTGATCCGACCATGACAAGGGCTCGGTAACTATATCCCCTATCTCAAGATCACTCAACCACTGCCCAGAGACAAAAACCAGGTCCAGTGTGTTTCCCCCCCCCCCGTGTGGGTAGGGCCATGAATTAACTGGGTCAGGTCCATAGCTGTCATGAAAGCCATGAACTCCCGAGCCACCTCAGACATCTCACCCATGGATGGCAGGTTGAAATCCCCCATGACCATAAGTCTGGCAGTGTCAACCACCACTGCGGCAATGACGTTGAGTAGCTCGGGCAGGGCTGCTGCCACGTGGCAGGGAGCCAGGTACATGATCAGCAAACCCATCTGTACCCCATGACTCCACTTCACAAGGAGGGACTCACAGCCGGCCGTCTGAGGAACAGTGGCCTCCTTCGGTCTCAGACCTTCTTTAATAATAACCGCTACCCCCCCACCCCTTCCCTGTGACCTCGGCTGATGGAATGCATGGAAACCTGGTGGGCACATTTCAACAAGGGGAACCCACCCCTCCTGGCCCAACCAGGTCTCCGTAATACCTGCCAGGTCCGCTCCCCCCTCATGAACAAGATCACAAATGAGGGGGGCTTTATTTACTACAGACCAGACATTGCACAATATCAGCCGAAGGCCCAGGCCCTGAGGGTCTGTGCAACCTGGGGAACGGGTGGAGCCTTGGGAGCCGGAGCGTGCCACCACTCATAGACAGCGAGTGCGCACTCCCCTAACACGATATGGCCCCCTGCTCCTGCCATATCTACCCCTCCCACCCACGGTATTGATGTTCAAAACACTATCCGGATAAGCTTTGACCCCACCTTCGACCCCGGGTGCCCCACCCCCCACGCCATGCTTCCCAGCCAGACCCGACCCCCCGCTTAGTGGGTTATCCCCCATACCCACAGCCCGAATTCCAATCTGACCCTCCCCCTCCCTGGAACCCCTTAAAAGTTTAACTAAAAATTTGAATAAAAAACCCCTCAACCCCCTAGTTTTCACATGCCACCTCTCTGGGTCCCAAAACCTGGGTTGTGGGAGTGACCCTCTCTGGGTCCCAAATAGAGCCTTGATAGTACAGTGGTTTAGTGCACCCTGTCATTAACACAGCTGCCTGCAATTTCTGCTGGTTCGAATCTCTCCAAGGCTCAAGGTTGACTCAGCCTTCCATCCTTTCTAAGGTAGGTGACATGAGGACCCAGTTGTGGGGGCAATAAGCTGACTTTGTATAAAATATACAAACGAATGAAGGCTATTGCTTAACGCATTGTAAGCCACCCAGAGTCTCTGGAGAAGGGCGGCATATAAATCAAATTAAAAAAAAAAAACATCATTGAGGTAGGCCCTCGATAGTGAGGAGGGCCACATCTGTGAGAGGGGGGAATCTCACAGCGCAAGAAGATCCAATGTCGTATACATCTCTGGGTGTAGCGATGGAGGCACGGAGCATAATCAGGGGTCTCAAAAAAGATGTAACATGCAGCCATTGTTCAATGAGGCACTACTGGTACCTCCACTGTCCTCTCATGACAGCAGGAGGGGTCCTGACGAATACATCCAATGGGAGCGACATCCAGCCCGCCCTCTCATGGCGGGGGGGCCTCAAGTGACCATAGATTGAAAAAGTACTCCTCCCGGTGGCAAAATCATGATGTAATAAAGACTCCCTCAGCAGTTGCTCCATTGGCTGACCCATGGTCGGAGAGAGAAGTCTTCAGTCTATCAGTCCGTCAGTCAGTCCGATGACAGAGATGGAATAGTCCTTGGCGTAGTCTTATCCTCAAAGATCGTATCCGAGTAATAGTCCCGATGAAAAGGAGAGAAGAGGGAAGGGGAAGAGGGGGAGGGGGGAGAACCCCTTCAGTCAAGGGCAGATAATAAGCCAATTTCATTTACACAGTACCCGGGAGGGGGTAGAAGGGGAAGGAATTGGTATCAATGCAACAGGGGAAAACCCTTCTGTCACCGCCCAGCTCCCCTCCTCAGTTCTTCCGGGGTAACATAACAGCTTCCAGACCCCAGCCTCCGTTAAATGCCATAGGAGGCCTCCAGGTCTTCTGCAGCCATCAGAGATCTTCCGTGAAGGGGTCTCTCATCTCCAGTCCCGAGGCAAGCCGCTTGTGCCCCTCTCAGTTTCGCCCCAGCAAGCCCTTTTTTTGTCGGTGATAGTGTTTGACAACAGCATCCAGTACTACAATGGGGTGTGCCGCGGCCCTATTTAATATCAGGCCCGACTTCACCACCCCCGCTGATATCAGCACCACCATCTCCGACTCCAAAGGACCACTGAGAAAATTTCCAAGTGGGGCAGACAAAAATTCAAACGGGCCACCTTCCACCTTCCACTCACCACTATGCTCACCCAGATGTTGGGTGAAGAAGAAAAAAAGGCAGAGATGCTAAGAGTCCCTTGGTTTTATACCTTCTCTTGGGCCCCACCTTAGTGTTTCCTGTTCCTGTATAAGAAATATATCCTGATTGGTTGTCAGACTCCCAGGGGGCAGGGGTCTTAACTTCCTACAGTGCTTTAGAGGAGTGTTTTCCAATCTCAGCAACTTTAAGATTTTGGCTGGGGAATTCTGGGTGTTGTTGAAGTCCACACATCATAAAGCTGATGAAGTTGAGAAACATCATGAGAACAACTATTAATAGGCCTCTTCCTGCAGAAATACTCAGTAATCTCAGAGGTCAAGGAGAAGGAGCTAATGCCTTCATTACATGGCTTTAGCCTTGATGGACTTGAGGCCCTAAATGTCTTCCTTCTTAGGATGGAGATATTACTAGAATTCTGTCAATTGTAGCCACCTAATACTTGTTCAGGAAGTCTGCTGAAGGAGAATGACAAATTCTGCAAATCTTCCCAAGTCATGCTTTAAAAAAGGCAGAATTTATATATGAGAACACATTCTATTCTGCCTTTCAGCATAAAACTGCAAGGTGTAAGTAAAAATAGTAAAAGCAAAATATAAAGGTACATGCATGGCAAAAAGAAGAGTCAGGTTGATGTTAATTCATAGCTTCCATTTCCAATCTATCATCTTCTTAATCTCAGTTATGGCAAGAAGAGAGCTTGGGCAAGTTTGGGAGCTTCCTGTAGAAGAAATATGTGAACATGTATTTTTGAGTTAGTTGCTCAGTGGATAAAATAGAGGATCTAGACTAGAGTAGGGATGTATGCAGCTATCTATACACATATATGAAAATAAGGCCCCTACATTTATTACCTACAGCCTTAAATTGCCAATTACTTTAAGTTAGTTCTCTTTAAAAGTTTGAGTCAATTACAAATTAACTTTTATTATTATTATTATTCATCGCACAGTCAGCCAGAATTTCAGACTGGGTTTGGCATTTTTGTCTACCTATCGAGTCCTTACCAAGGACCTGGGATAGGCAAATCTGGATGTTTGATGGTGTTACAGGTATCGTCACAGGATGGAAGTAGTTCCAAATAAAACCGCCTTCTGCAATTGACTGATGGCAAATTTGTCAATGCCTACAGTGTTCAATGGTGCTCCAGTTGTTTTGGGATTGCACCCAAGGCACCTATTACTATTGATAACTACCCTTGCTTGCCTTTCCCAGGGTAGTATCAATAATAATAAGTGCTTTGGGTGCAATCTGAAAATAATTACTACTACTACTACTGCTGCTGCTGCTGCTGCTACTACTACTACTACTACTACTATTATTATTTACTTTATTCATTAAACATGAAACTCAGTCAACTGAACATTCAAAAATGCATCACAAATACCATTGACTGGTGCTAATGGTTGATATGAGTTGCTGCCAGCATCCTAGGTATCAACCAAGTACCTTCTTAAGATGTACGATGTTCCAAGTAGCACAGTTTTTTGCAATTCCACTGGTGTTATTGCAGGAAGCTGAAGTTTGTTGATGTATCTTATAAAATTCTTGGACATGGTACCAAGTGCCCCGATGACAATGGGTATCATTGTTACATGTTTCCTCCATAGTTGTGTAATTTCAATGGCCAGGTAGCGATATTTCATGATTTTTTCCAGTTCTTTTTCTTTGGTTCTGGCATCTCCTGGTACCGCGATGTCAATAAATTGTACATTTTGATTTTCGACAACTGTGATATCTGGCATGTTGTGTTCCAAGTGACTATCCATCTGTATTCGAAAGTCCCATAAGATCTTTACCTTCTCATTTTCTATAACTTTTTCCACTTTATGTTCCCATGACTTTCTGGATACAGGAAAGTCGTATTTTTTACATAATGACAAGTGGATTAATTTAGCAACTTGGTTGTGTCTAGCTTTGTAATCAGTTTGTGTGATTTTGCTACATTCACATATTAAATGTGAAACAGTTTCAACTTTGTTGTTGCAAAGTCAGCACTTTGGATTGTTGGTGGATTTTTGTATCTTAACTTTCATGGCATTAGTTTGTAGTGCTTGCCCTTGAGTAGCAAGTATTAAACCTTCCATTTCTTTCTTGATGGTTCCCATCTTAAGCCATGCCCATGTAAAGTTGTCATCACATTTTCCTTCAATGTTTTTCAAGTGCTGTCCATGCAAAGCTTTGGTTTTCCATCTATTTAATCTGTCATCCAGCTGTTTTTCCTTATATTCTGCTTTTGTTTCTGTTGTTTTTATAATGTTTTCCATTTTCATTGCCTGCAGCAATTTTTCTGTATTTTGGTTCACATAATGATTCAAACTTCAAACTTCAGTCATCCATGTATAGTAGATTGTTTATCTTGCCATGTTGGCTTGAGATTTGGTATCCCAGTTTTGTGTTTCGTAGGATTATTGTCAGTGGAATGTGATGTTGAACAATAGCGGTGAAAGTGAGTCCCCCTGGAAGATTCCTTGTCTGATGTTGACTTCACCAATGTTCTCCCCATTTGCTGTTAGAAATATTATTATTATTATTATTATTATTATTATTATTATTATTATTATTATTATTATTATTATTATTATTATTATTATTATTATTATTCCAGTCAAATGTTTTGGTTTGCTTTTTTATCTACATTTACACAAGTGACCTGGGGGAGGTTGTGATGTCTTTTTTGTGTTTAGTATTGTTTTATATTTTTCACCTAGAAGACTATGCATTCTGTGCTGATGTTTAAAGATTAAGGGATATATGGCCAAAGTGCAAACTTTTAAAAGCTCAGATGAGCTACATGAGTGGAACAGATTAGTCAACAAAAATTGTCATTTAATTCCCCTCTTTTTTAAAGCAAAATGCAGGGAAAGGTATTTGGATAAAAAGTTTTTGTTAATTATGCTTTAAAAATACATTCTATTCCAATCCTTCAATCCTTCTCCTCCCCCCCACCCCCTCCCCACACACATTCCCTTCCAATGTTGAAAGCTCCCTTGCTGGGTGAGACCATCAGAAAAGCACAGCTTGAAACTGAAAGATGAACTGGTACAACTGCTACACTTTGAAACACACAGTAAGAAAAGCTGCAGTTTGGTAGCCTAAGAAAGAGATGTTTTTTAAAAGAAACTATTTATCTTACATCCCACTTTCAGTGTTCAGTCTTCTTTGAAGCATAATGCAACATGTAAACAGGATAAGATTTGGAAGAGAGACAACGTTATGAAGGATGGTGATGATGATGGGTGATTAGGATGATGTTAAATATTAATTAATTCATATACCAAGCTCTCTCCTTTTTTAAAATCATAGGAAGTAAAGAGAAATATAAACCCAGTTGTCATTCTGGATTCAACTAACGGGCCATTATCTAGTCCAGAATTATTTTAATTTGCAGAAAGCCTATAAGAAAGACATGGAGGTAGCAATGTTATTATTTATTGCCAAGTAATTATTCCAGAGTTTCTTAATATAGAATATCTTTGATAGGGGAATTATTGATGCCAGATATGTAGATATGTAATTTATTATATTTGTTTTCGTAGATTTTCACAGGTACAGGTATGCAAATATTGGTGTATTTGGATCTTTTCCTATGTAAAATTGAGAGTATCTTGGTGATGTTTCAATGAGGTCCCACTTGTCATCTTCAGGCTGGTGCCTTCGGCTTTGTGCATGTGCGAGCAAAGCATGATCAGAGAGGCTGTCTCTCTATACACCAAGACTTGCGTAATTTATTTTAATATATAGAGCCAGGTTGGTTCAGTGGTTAAGGTGCTGGCCTAGAAATCAGGAGACTGTGAGTGGAAGCAGCAGTAGATCAAAATCAGTTTAAACATGATGATAATGTCTGGTACTCAAGAGAGTAATTATTCTACCTGAAGACTGCACAATAAAAAATATATCTAGAAATTGTTTGGTTAGCCTTCATAAAAATACTATTTTCATAAGTTCTTAACAACAACTATCCAATAAGGTCAAGATACATTTCCATCTAGATTCTGTATTTTGATCTTAATAGCAAGAGTTGTGCTATCAAGAGGGAGATAAACTACATGTTTGCAAAAGATGTTTCAAGCAGTGAGAAATAGAACATGTGAACAATGATATGTGGCAGATAAACTTCCCACATGGACACATGTTTTAAGGACCACATTTTCATTGGAAATCACACCAATGATCTTATTCTTTTACAAGGTTATTTGGTCATTTTGATTCCTTCCATTGTCATTCGTAGTATCCTGAGAATTATTAACACCCAAGGCATCATCTTTTTCATTCATATGAATGAATGGGGATGCATTCCATTCATTCCATTATAAAAATGGTAACTGCTTTTGGAAGTAACCAGCATCAATGGTCATTAAAAAGAAGTAGTTGATTAATTGCAGGAGGCAAGAAAGACAAATGATATTACATAAATCATATCATTGCTTTACTTTGGATGTAAATTGCAGGCAGGCAGGCAGGCAAGGCATACACTGTACCTTTCCAAATATAGTGCAAGAGTCATTTTACCCTTTTAAAAAAAGACAAAAATCAAGAAACAGAGAAATCAGAGGAGGTCTGTTCATAATTATAAATCCCCATAGGAAATACATCTATGGCTTGCAAATATCTGCCTACAGTCCACCAGATGCCAAAAGCAAAGTTAAATTGGTATGGTCTTTTTAGCAAGAGATCTCAGTTTCCATTAGGCCAATTAAAAGAGACAGTATATGTAACCTGTCTCCTTTATGCCATAAAAATGAAATTCCTCAGCTTCCACATATTGCAGAGGTTCCACACAGTCTAAACCTGATTAGCCATTGTAGCATCACTAACTAGCTCATTAATGCCATTCATTCGTATTCCAATAGCTCCTTCGAGCGTCTATCGGGTTTGCAGGCCTTCAAGAAATACTGTTTGAGCAGAGAGAGCAAATGTTAAGCATTACTAATGGCTTTTCACCTTGTGCAGGCATGAGATATTTAGAAATGCTAGCAAGGATATTTAGGTAATCAATATAAAACCATTTTTGTGGCCCACCTTTCATACCCCGCAGCTTTAAAAATGGTATTTCTGAAAAAGTAATCTTGGTCATTACAGAAATAGGTTGTCTGGTCCAGGGATGAGCAGAAGATGGATCTTATTTACCACATAGCTTGGAACAAATCAGCAAGGACTTCTAACTAATTGTTTAGCAGAAGCATCAGTAAAACAATTTCTCTTGCTCTAAATTAACCTGCTAAAATTAAATACATTTGCAGTCCTCCCTGAAGTAGTAGAATTGCATGTGGAAAATGAATTCCATTTTAGTACTGATACTGAGCTTTCTAGAAAAAAAATCATTCACACTTAGTTTAATTCTGTAGACCTCAGGGTTCTACTTTGTGGCATACAATTTAGCTTAATAAATTGTTACTATTATTGAATCTAAAACAATTGATCACCTTGTAACTTGTCTATTCAGTTTATTTCACTTTTTGCTACAATATCGTGTGTGTGAGTGAAGCAATATGATATTATGGAAAAACATTGTCTTGAGAAGAAAAGCAGTGAGTTATATAGAGTATGTCTCCTGAAACTTGTTTGAAGAATATTAAGATATACACTAGATATAAAGAATCAGATCAATCTATCAGAGATCTATTTTGAGATGATAGATAAAAGGGTTTTTAGCATATTGGAACCACTACAGGGCCTCTTCCTCAGGTTCCAGTCTATTATGAGGCAAGTTGTTCATCCTTCTGGTAGGTGTGTGTGTGTGTGTGTGTGTGTGTGTGTGTGTGTGTGTGTGTGAGAGAGAGAGAGAGAGAGAGAGAGAGAGAGAGAGAGAGAGAGAGAGAGAGAGAGAGAGAGAGGGATCACTTTTATTTGCTGAGAACTGTATTTTAAATCTCTTCTATTTTTTTCATGGACTTTGTTCAGATCCAGGGCTTTATGAAATACCAACCCATTCAGAAAATAGTGCATTCAGACTGGGGTTTGGGGGCAGGAATATTTCCATTAAAGTTGAAATCTATAATAATAAATTAATGTTGAGTATAATATTGACTCAATTTATAATGAAACTCCTCCTCCTCCTCTTCCTCCTTCTTCTTGCCATCTTCTAGGTCATGGTTGTCCCAAAGGTGCTTTTTCAAAAGGAAACTGCACTTTGTTTTTCCTTAAATACGTTTCATTTCTCATCCAAGAAGCTTCTTCAGTTCTGAACTGAAGAACTGAAGAAGCTTCTTGGGTGAGAAATGAAAAATTGCCTCTTGAAAAAGACAAGATAGTTGAAAGCAGTGGTGGGATTCAATTTTTTTTACTACTGGTTCTGCGAGTGTGGCTTGGTGAGCGTGGCATGGCTTGGTGGGTGGGGCTTGGTGGGCGGGGCTTGGTGGGCATGGCAGGGAAAGGATACTGTAAAATCTCCATTCCCTCCCCACTCCAGGGGAAGGTTACTGCAAAATCCCCTATTTCCTCCCAGCTGGGAATTGGGAGGCAGAGAATAGATGGGGGCGGGGCCAGTCAGAGGTGGTATTTACTGGTTCTCTGAACTAATTCAAAATCTGAACTGGTCAGAACCTGCTGAAACCCACCTCTGGTTGAAAGGTACTCAAAAACCAGAATGTGTAGGGAGGTGATGGCTTTGGCAGACTAAAAACAGGACATATGATAAGTTTATAATTGTCTCATACTTGTTCTCTTGCATAATCATTCATGGATAGCATCCATTCAGCATATCCACCATTCAGAAGTTTCTTCTTTCCCTTGTAGGAATATTCACAAAGCTATATCCTGTGGACAAGGCTTTTAAGAGTCCCAAAATGTTCCTAAAAGGCTGCTCTTGGTTGAAAAAATGTTATATGCTTTAATTAAAAGCCTAATATATGGCTAATCAGTCTGAAGAGGCAGTAAAACAACAATAATATCGAGTATACTTCTCTGTAATTAATCTGGAGAAATTATTCATCACCTTCCTTTATAAAAAAAAAAAAAAAGGCTCTGCATCCACACCAGCCATTTTAGTAAAAGGAAAGGAAAGTCTCCATGGTAAACTACAGGTGACCACATGGTTATAACAGCAATATAAAAGTGGTTTGCCACTACCTCCCTCCATGACATCTTTTATTAATTTACTTCACAGTTCTATTTTGGGACTTCCTAATGATCTCCCTTCCAAGTACTAGCCATGATCCTGGCTAAGCTTTTCTGTGATCAGCCAAGATCAGGATAAACCAGTAAACAGTGTCAGTTAACCAGAACTAAGGATCTTTTCTATCCTTGCCTCAACTTTTCTTGCTGAAAGATTTCTAAAGTGCCCTATCTTATACCTCTCCAATTACGAGGAGTGCAGTACAAGAACTCATATAATGTTATCTTCAGTTTCTACACCTCAGCTTCATAATTCTCTTCCTTCACCCAGACTTTTAAAAACATTGTGGGATTTCTAATGCTGTTCTTCAAACAGTTTGCCTCAAATATTTGAAACATAAGACTGAGCAAAAGACCTATTGTTCCCAAGCATGATCTCTTGGGACAGAATGGCTTATGCAGTAAACAACAAAATGGAGCCTGACTTTATTAGTGAAAACTGAAAACACAAGGAAAATGCTTGGCATCTCCTTAAGGAGGGAATGGAGAAGGCCACAAAAGATTTGCAGCCCACAGTTCTAGTGTTATTCCGTTGCAAGCTGGAGCTGCATTTCGAGCCCAGAGAATTCAGCTCAATCAACTTAAATTAAAGCAGAGGCTCCCGAGAATATCATGCCAAGCATGACTAAATTTCTTGTCTGCAAATCGTCTCAAACTTGGTTAAAAATTAGACTTTCCCTAGAAACCAGAGAGGCTGAGTAGAGTCAAGTCTCAGCAGGACAGCTGTGGTGCTTCTTTGGGCTTGAAGAGATTTCTTCATCATCCCCATTGCATATCCCAGCATGTAGTTTGTTTGTCAGACTCCAAAAGCTTTCAAAAGAATTAATTAAACTATCTCCCTTAAGTGCCAGGGGGAATTAAGCCTGAGTAACATTCTAAGTCTTGGTTCTTATTCTACCTTTTGATACTGTTTTGAACACCGAATGTGAAGATGGCAAACACTGAATGAGTCAAGCTACCAGATGTTCTATAAACACCCACCTCTGGAAGGTTTGCTCATATTAAAGACTGAAAAATTATACCTGGGACTTATGTATGCTAATTTAATGGGTTTTTTTTCTTTTTAAAGTTATTTGAAGAAATACATGTACCTGAGAGATGGTGATTGAGCCAAGAAAGCCGATCACCTTCATGAATAAATAAAAATTTAAAATTTGGTCTCCCTTATAGTAATCGAGCCCAAATGATAACCACCCTTTCTAAATATGAGGCATTCCAAAAATATTAAACTTAGCTGGAAATTGAAATTGAAATCTGTTCTGGAGAGAGGTGATAGCATCAAATTTGGGGTGTCACAAGGGAAATCCTTTCGCCAGGATAAATGGATCTCTATGAGGCAGCATCCTTTAAGTATCTCATGGAAAAAATTGTACTTTTAAATAAATTTGAGTGGCTTAAGTCAGTGTTTCTCAACCTTGACCATTTTAAGATATGTGGACTTCAACTCTCTGAATTCCCAACCACCCTGAGGATCCTAGAATTATGGGAGCTGGAGTCGACACATCTTAAGGTTGAGAAACACTAGATTAACTCAACCACAGAGCCATTTTTCTCAAGGACAACACAATTTGGAGTTTGCACCTACACTGAAAATCAAACTAACTAACTAAACAGAGTTTGTGTTCCAGACTTCAGTCCCTGGAGATGAGACATCTAGATGATGAATGAATGAAGTTGTATCAGTAGCAGACAGACCAGGCAAAACTTTGATGGCTCTGTTTCAGGTTACCAGCCTGCCTTTTTAGAATATGTTTGTCAGATCAAATGATACAATTGTCCTTATACAGTATATCCGAAATCTGTGCTGTTTCACTTGCAAGGTTGCAAAACAATTAAAAATGTAAAAGGTGTGTTTGTGAGAAGGGGTATATCTCTTCTCTTCCTCCCCCACCCCAAAAAAGCAACCAAATCTAGCATTCTTTATAACTCATAACTAACATAACTTTATTTATTGTCATTGTACATGTATACACAGTATACCCATACAATGAAATTCACTTAACACCCAAAGACCAGGTCCAACACACATAACAATCCCCAAACACACTCCCACCCACCACAATTCCCCACCCCTAAACCACCAAAACATCCACAAACCAGACCAAGTAATGCTGTCCAACAGCTCACTGATGGTGGCCCTTTAATTCATTGTTGAGTGCAATTATAGTTCTGGGATAAAAACTATTAAGAAAACATGAATTGACCTGTTTCTTAAACCTCTGATAGGTACATTTAAAACCCCAGGTTTCTTTTCCAAAATAAAGTTAACATGTTCTTCGGCCAGTTTAAGACAAAAAACTCCTTAACCTTTTAGTAGATAATACATACATGATCTTCCCTATTTTAATATGATTTTTTGTTCTGGACATGTCTCTTGAGAGAAAACTACAATGTACTGGCACTGTAAAGATTAATCAACATTAACTTGAGAACAGAAATAATTGAATGCTACAGTTGCAGCTACTTTTGAATCTGTTTTCCATTCCCCTAGATAGATCAGAATACAATCTACCTTGCCTTAAACTCTCAGAAGAGAAAGATGCAAATGTTACATTAAGTCATGCCTCTGTGCAGTGGTGGATTGCCCCCAGTTCAGACTGGTTCGCAAGAACTGGTAGTAAAACCTACGGGAGGCTCCGCCCGCCGACCCGGACCACATCATAGGTGATCTGCGCATGGGCGCGCACTCCCGATGTGAACGATAAGTAGAACCCACCCCTGCCTCTGTGTATGACTTCTACTTCTACCAACTGCTTGAGGGGAGAGAATTTTCTGTTTTTATAGAATGTATATCAGGGGTGAAATCCAGCAGGTTCTGAAAGATTCTGGAGAACCAATAACAGAAATTCTGAGTAGTTCGGAGAACCGGAAAATGCTACCTCTGGCTGGGCCCAGAGTGGGGAGGGAATGGGGATTTTGCAGTATACTTCCCCCAGGAGTGGGGAGGAAATGGGAATTTTGCAGTATCCTTCCCCTGCCACGCCCACCAAGCCATGCCCACCAAGCCACACCACACCCACCAAGCCACGCCCACAGCACTGGTAGTAAAAAAAATTGGATTTTTTTAAAAAAATTTGATTTATATGCAGCCCTTCTCCGGAGACTCGGGGTGGCTTACAATGCATTAAGCAATAGCCTTCATACTTTTGTATATTTATACAAAGTCAGCTTATTGCCCCCACAAACTGGGTCCTCATTTTACCTACCTTAGAAAGGATGGAAGGCTGAGTCAACCTTGAGCCTGGTGAGATTCGAACTTACAGTAATTGCAGACAGCTGGTGTTAATCACAATGCTTTTAGTCTGCTGAGCCACCAGGCCCTTCATCAGTGGTGAAATCCCATCAGTGGATTTCACCAGTGATGTATATCATGTGCCATCTATGTAATTGAAAACAGCACCTTCCATTGGAACTCTACAATAGGTGTCCTATAGTGCCTAGAACAGTCACTCATGCAGAGACCCAATGGGCAGGTCAT